>NC_142516.1:120442500-121122500 GCF_057876585.1 Rhinolophus sinicus | reverse complement strand
GAAGTAAATCCAATCCACGAGCATGGTGTTGCACTGAGTACTGCTTGGTCTCAGTTCCACTGGGAATAGAGTTGCCAGATTTAGCAAAGAGAAATATGCCATGCCCAAGTGAAATTTAATGTCAGATAAACAACACATATTATTAGTTTTTGTTTAGTAGAAGTATGTTTCACGCAATATTTGAGACCTACTTCTACTTTTAAAGAGCATCTATTTTTTATCTGACATTCAAATTTACAGGGAATCCTATAGTTTATCTGGCAACCATAACTGGGAACCCTCTGGTGTACTGTGTATAATGTGCCTCAATTTATCTGCCCAAAGACGTGAAAGAGAAGGGTATTTATCACCTGGTTCCCATCCCCATTGGTTAAAGTTTGCAGGGGTGAAATGGGGGGGGGGGGGGGAAAGGAGCAGAAAGCCAAAGATTAGCAATACAGTTGAAGCCAGGTGTCTTCAGGCTACAGCTGCACACTGCTGGTTGCTGTAGCAACAAATGTGGGCCAAAATAATGTTAGTTAGCATATAAAAGAGGTCCAACCTGCCATACACTGAAATTGCAAAGGGAAATTTTCACATTTGTGGGGGGAAATATTCCCTAAAAATTGGTGCCACAATTGTCACCTCTCCCCATTCTAGTGACAGATGGAAAAAGCCTATTTTCCTTTTTATTGACACCAACAGGTAGGAAACATAACCATGAAATAACTAACAGTAACACAAACATGGCATTTCATCACACTTTTAACCTCAGGAAAAGGTGAGCCAGGCTGTTTAACAAGGGCACACGAAGAAAAGCCACACAATTTCCCACAGCTTTTCTGAACAACTAACAAGATCACCATAAGCCACTGTTGGGAAATGGATGTCACTTCATATTAAATGTTCACTGTGAAGCAGTGTGACAGCAAATGATATTCTCTCTGAATCACAGTAGAGGTAAATAAGAGCTTCTCCTCGGATAAATCATGCCATTCAAGGAAAGAACTTCTAACGAGTCCACTTGAATTCCAAAGGTAAGATTTCCCCAAAAGTAATCCTGAAAAGCAAAGCCCATGTGAATGATCCAAGGAAAGCTTCTGAGGAGCTGAAAGGTTTGCATAGATGAATCTTCTCCAAACCAATTGAGACTTTCTCAGCACTAATGTAAAGTCCAAGGCACTATTTCTTAATGGATGATAAGTGAGTTTGAGATCCTCGTCTTTTGACCCCTGACAGGAGCTTGAGATTTTCTTATTTCTATTTGATTTCAAACTGTTAATAATTCTCAGAAGAAAATAACACAAGATTTTATATTTCAATAATTTATATTTTTGTGAACCATTTGTATCTATTGACCTTTAAAATATTCAGTTTAAATCTCAGTTATTAGCAGAAGTTTGAAGCAGTGGCATTTGCTCATTATAAATACCTATGATAGCCTAACCTGCAGGGGTGCAGGGGCAGTGGGGGCAAAGGAAAAAAGAACATATCCAGTATTCTTAGGGAGTAGAGTCAATTGCAACATAGGACAAAATATAGGACAAGAAGATGTCCTATCTTTTTATAATATATCACAATAATGAATGGTTTTGTAAATGACAATAGCAGGATGAATTGCAAAAAGGTTCTTCTAATCCCCTATACTTTGGTAATAAAACCATGGTAGAAAAATCATACCCACAGAAGTGGCATTCTCCCCATGAGGAAGTTACATATCATACTATCATCCTAGCTGTTCTCATTCTTTTATTGCCAAGATTTTGTTCACCTATGAGTTCATTTGTTCCTCTTTTCTCCAGTTAAGAAGGTATTTAGTCCCCCTTTGTAGCCTCTGTTGGGTGTGCTATTCACCTGAGTGGGTGTGTTTACACAGGCCATTGCCTGCAAAGCACCAAGAAGGGTCTCCTTTTTCGAACTTTGTTATCAAAGTCAATAGGCCCCTGAGTTTGCTCTCTGTATAGTTTGCCATCTACATTGTCAGAAAAATTCTATGTAGAACTAAGCCCATTAGCACATCACTTAAGCAAGGAAATTAGAAAGGTACAGAGAGTAGCGAGTATCCAGATAAGAGGCAGGAAAGCTTTTAGAATAAGGAAAGAATCACTTTATTTTTTAAGAATCACATGTTTAATGAATACCGTGCTAAACTCCTTTCCTCCAGGTTTTCTAAAACAAGAAAACCAACAATTACCACTATGCTACATGTGCTTTCGCATCTTAGAGAAATTACATTGAGTAGGCAATGATGTAAATTAAGGATTATTTCTAATTTGAGGGTTTTTTTCCTAATTATTTTAAAAAGTCAGATTTTTTTCTATTTTTGTTTACTTAGAGCCCCAAAGAAAGAATGGAAAATAAGAGCTATCCTATTCATGATTTTTATTTATTTATTGAAAAGTAAAGGTTATACCTTTATGTCTAGTGCCACACACGTGGCCTCTTATCACTCCTAATCACCTAAAATTAAAGAAACATCATATATCGACTTCTTTAATTTTATAAGTGAGGAAGCAGTGACTTCCCTTACAGTTATGAATTACTGGTGAAGCTAGGGTTGGTACCTGAATCCTGAACTTAAAGTTGACGCCACACCCCTTTCCTTCCACCTGTGACTAGGATTTATTTCTGTTCCATTGTGTCCATGGGATGTGCCACCCATGCTCTACCTCCGATTGGAAGAAGGCTGGAATTCAACAGAAGGCCCTCTGCTCCTTTAACATCTAATGGACCAATCAAATGCTCTAATAACTTTTGACACCTGTCCATTAAAGACATCCCTTGATGTCCTTCTGAATAATTGTGTTTTTCTTGAATCAAACACTAGACATGGATCTATTGAGTTTAATGAATATTATGCTTCTGAGCCCTTTCCCAAAGGTAAGTTAATTTTACGTTGATCTTTTTTCTTGAAATATGTATTGCATTCACTTTTTAAAGTCACATATTCATTTATACAAAATGTATATATATATATTTTATTCTAACAATTTACCTTTCAAGCTTTTATTCTCCACATAGTAGAAAATACAAACTTAGCCAGTTCTGGCTAACTTCAGTCATTTCTGAATTAACGGAGTTAGTTCAGGATTTTTTCTGACCTATCTTTCTCCCCAGTACCGAATCTATTTTTATGGTTACTATTTAGGGGTTTGACCCCAAATTGGGGGAGAAATTTGGCCATTAATTAGTTGGGATCATCCTAATAGTTTTCACTCTTCTATGCTCTTTTTTAAATTACTGATTGTGATGACAGAATAGGATATTTGAATTAATGAGCTCGTAGGTAAAGCTGTTTATTCGCCTTAAAGTCAGTGGTACGTCCTTGGGTTCTGGCTTCTCAGGTACAAAGGGAAGAAATGATGGCTGGAGAGCCCCAAATGGAGAGGCCATGTTCTTAGCTGCTCATCTATGTATACACCAATGAAAGCAAGGCAGGATGATAGCTGAGACTGAGATGGGAAGATGATATAGTGCCAAGGATTTAAATGAATAAAAGAAAGTGAACTATAAGTACTACTTAAGTTTTCCAAAGCTTTCCATTAGGCCTGCTTCCTTCTATGATTTCAAAGCAACAAATAAAATTAAGTGACAATTTTAATCTTTAATTTAATAAATGCTGTCTTTCTATTTCCATAAGCTCTAGACTATTTGGTCTAGATATGTCTATACTCCAAGAAAAACCACCAAGGTGGAAATAAGAAAACTTTTTTTTGTTTGTTTTTAAGAATAATGCTATCTACTGAATGGTTCGTACTTTGTTAATTCTTTTAGAACAAACACTCTGTCTTAACATGTCAATCACTTTAATGCCCTCATCCAAAGGTGCTAGAGACATCAGTTTCCCTAGGAAGGACTTTTTGTCTAAATACCTTACTATTAAAGATGAAAAAAAAAAGAAAAACCTCAAGAAATATCTAAAAATCCTTAGTAAAACAGTATAGATACAGGTTTGGGATGCAATTAATTATAATTAATGAAATTCCTGACTTAGTACAAATCATTGAATGGTAGAAAAGGAAAAAGAGGAAAACCAAAATGTTTAAATTCTGAGGTGGTGGTCACCAACTCTGAATGGGGTTTTGTGATTAATTAAGCAAAATGCTGATCCACTAATAAGAATGTTGGATGTGTTCTCTCTACATCTAATTCTAGTCTAATCTTACCTAATTCAGAATCTTAAATACAGTCTTCCAAATACATCTGAGGTATCACGAAGCCTATGACATTCCATGTATCTCATGACTGAACAAAGAAAGATGGTATTTTTAATTTAGGATAATTTTACATGGTCAGAAGCAGAGAAGAAAATTCTTTTGGAAATAGACAGTCCTAATTATTGTTATCTGATCAAACAAAACTTGATAAATGTAGACCAAATGACACAAAATGTAAATGAATAGGAGGACTCCAATCCTGATCCCTCAAACAGCACTGCCTTTGGCTTAGTATCTAATAAAATGTGTTCGCCAAACCTAACCAGTCATTATCTTTCCTATTCATCAGATACTGATGAGTATTTCACTGGTCTTTCTTTAAACAAAAATTCCTTAAAACTTTCTAAGCACGTAATTTATTCCCTGAAATTGTAACGGAATTCAAATTTGGTATAAATTTCCCAGAGTTCCCAAATTATATACACTTGAGAAAATAAGCAATAGTTATATCAACAAACCTGATTGAGTGTTGCAAAGTGGTTTCAAGCTTTGCTAATTTAAAAGGTCCTAGAAGTCATTATGGCTTGAAAAGGGAGATCAAAATATCAAATCAAATGAAAGACTTCTAATACACTGCTGGTGAGAACGTAAATGATTGACCACTTTGCAAATCTGTTAGAAATTTCTTTAAAAAGAAATTTCCCATATGATCTAGTCATTCCATTTCTAGGTATTTACCCAAGAGAAATAAAAACATATGTTCATATAAAAACTTGTACACAAATGGTCGTAGAAGTTCTATTTACAGTAGCCAAAATTAGAAACAATCCAAATGTCCACCAACAAGTAAGTAGATAAACAAATGATGGCATATCCATAGAATGGAATACTACTTAGCCATAAAAATAAATAAACTATTGATACACACCACAACATAGCTGTCTCTCAAAATAATGAAGCTGAGTGAAAGAAATCTGATTTTAAAAAATACATATTGTATGCATCTGTATATATAAAATTCTAGGAAAGGCAAATATATAATGACCAGGGTTGCCTCAGAGATAGTGAGGGCATGGAAGAGAAAGAAAGAGATGAGAGGAAGGGATTTAAAAGGGGCTCAAAAACACTTCTGGCAATGATGGAGATATTCATTAACTTGAATGTGAGGGAGGATTGTATGTGCATTTCCATATCAAAATACGTTACATTGTACACTTTAAATATATGGGGGTTTTATACGTAAATTACACTTCACTAAAGTTGTTTAAAAATAGAGATTTTTGCAAAAAGTAGGCATGCTATTAAAAATAATGCTACTTCTTACTTAAAAAGAGTTTATTAGTGTAAAGAATATAATAAAAATTATATTTATATAGTGGAAACTTTGGTTATCAAACTTCAAGAGTTTTGTTTTCTATACACTGACTTAAGCATGCATTAATTACACTGGCAGAAAAAATTTTACTTTATTTCTTAACACTTCTCAGTATTAATGGTTTAAATAACCAAAGGTGTAAATAATTAAAGGACTGCCTTTAAAGGTGCTTCTTTTTATCCAACACTGCATTTTAAATAATTTGAGATCATGTAAAAAGCAGTACATTAGAAAGAATTAAAAGTTGGATCTACATTGTTGAACTAAATATACCAAATAGGAACCTGAACCTCCTCCAATCTTATTAACCCATTTTTCATATCATCCCATTACCACCTAAACTTTCTCTCGTATTCGTCTCCCCTGCCCATTTCATACCTTTTGCATCCTGTTCTGTCACCAATTCTCTCCTTTTCCCTCTGCATTGTTCCTTTTTTCATTTCTCTTTGTCTATATTTATGCATTATCGCTCTACTTATTCCTACTGAGGAAAAATTAAATTCCATGTGAAGGTTATTTTTTTCAGAAGGAGAGATATTAAAGGTTTCATTCATTCTTCAAACAAACAAACAAACAAACAAACAAACATAAAACTATAATCCCAGCAGCCATAAAATATATATTCCAACAGAGGTAGAAGAAAAAAGAATATTCAGACAGAAATCAAAAGGCCTATAAGGGGAAAAAAAATTCTAAAGAGAAGAAGACCAAAAAAAGGCAGGAAGAGGAAGGAAGTCATATAAAAGACCATCGAGAAAAGTCAGTAGGGTTAGCTATTAATGTCAAAGCCTAATTACTGACTTTCACCTTGCAGGTCTTCCATGACCCTTTTCACTCTCTGATTTAGAGCATCTCTTTCTAATGATAGTCCAATGTCCTCTAGAAGTTCCTATGTTGCCCTACATTTGTTTTCTGAAAGATTATAGTTATCTTACATCTCAGCAGGTTAAAACAAGACTTGGTATCAATATTGATTTATTCTTCTGAGTCATTTTGGCAATGATCAAAATTGTGCTGTTTTGGTTTTGCTTATTATTGAGGGGAGGGACATTTATTTCATCCTAGTGTGTAGTTTAAAAGCTTTCACTCACACACAAAAGCATGAATCCCTCTATAGTTCTTTGCACAATTTTTGATGAAATTAAGAAGTTCTCTTTCCAAAAAGAATAAACCATCTGGGATTAAAAAGAGACCCCAGGCTTTGGGCCAAAAGACACTTTTATTCTCTATGTTGTATGTAGTAAAAATAAGCTAAAGGCTAATGCTGACCTCCTTGGCAAAAATTCCTCCATGCCCTGAATTCCATAGGTCTCAGCTGTTCCAGCAGTCATGACAGTGCAGTGGGGAATGAGAGGGAAAGCATGAATAGGATGATGAGATAATACAACTCATTTCCTCTTTAAACCATGGGGTTCTGTAACTTTGTGGAAATTTCTTTGATAACAATATCATTATCAAGACCAAGTGCAAAAAAGGAGTATGAGGCTGTAGCAAAATCCTGCACTAAATATAATTTCCATATCAGAAATGAATTATGACTCAAAAGTACAAGAATTTTTTAGCAACTTACATTATCTGTGCAATCAGGTATAAAATAGCTGTTAGTACCATTATCAGCAGGTGGTCAAGATATTTCATAGGTAGGCATTAAACCAATGGATTAGAGGATTGTCAGATTTTACTGGTATTGTCACCTTTGCATATTTGAAATGGTAGTTATTACAAGGATAGCTGAAAAGAGATAGCACTTTACTATGATTTCAAAGGCAGAGAATAGACTAGCAAAAATATAAGACACCTAAGGATGAGCTTAAAATAGTGTTGAAATACCCCTCCCTGATCAACAGTCTACCACTGCTCTAAAAATAAATATAAAATCTGTACTTACATTGCCTTGAAATATCCAGGAATAAGGAAATTCTTAACCTATGGGATATTGACCATGGATAGAGTTTTACATTTTCCATTCATGTTAGTGTGGTAACATGAACTAGGCATTTTTTAAATGGTCTTCCATAATTTTCACAAGTCAAATGTTTACCATGTATTTCTTGTTTATCATGAAACAATGGATGTTACATTGAAAGTTTTTGAAAAACATTTATAAGAGAAATAAATCAGGGATCTTCTAGCTAATACTGAGCTTTGCCTAATTCTGACCTAGAAACCAGAAATAATCCTACAGGTGCCATCAGAATATCAATTCCAGAAAATATAACCCTATACTTCATCAAATGAAAATGTTTTCAGTAGTACTAAGAAAAAAACTTGATAAATTGCAGTGTCATGAGAGCTTTACTTTCTATAACGGTCAGGTTTTACTGAACATTGAATATGTGGACTTGTGAAGCCCAAGTGAAGTACTGAAAAGTTCCTATATTAGTCAGTTCAGGCTGGCATAACAAAATACCTTAGACTGAGTGACTTAAACAGGAATTCATTTTTTACCGTTCTGGAGGCTGGGACATCCAAGATAAAAGAGTTGGCCAATTAGGTTTCATGGAGAGGCCTCTTCCTGCCTATAGATAGTAGTCTTCTTGCTATGCTGCTGTGTGAAATTAGATAGATGTTAAATAGATGATAGATAGATAGATAGATAGATAGATAGATAGATAGATAGATAGATAGATGATAGAAAGATGATAGAGCTCTCTGTTATCTTTTCACATGAGGCCTGAACCCTTATGATTTTATCTCAATCTAATTACCCGCCAAAGACCCCATCTCCAAATAATATTACACTGGGAATGAGGGCTTCAATATACAAATTGTAGAGGGATACAATCAGTCCATAGCTGTCCCTCTGATGATCCTATAATTTGTAGCATTCTAATAACGTCGATATTGTGCTAAAATAAACTCTCAAGAGTTATTGAATTGTCTTCTCCCTTCCCTTTTGATTTCCATTATGCCTCATAATTCTGGTTCTCATATTTTCATAACCACTTTTCTATTTACTAGCTTCTTTTTTTCTTCTTACCCATAGCTCAAGAATGTGTCACAGTACCTCACATGAATAGCAGATGAGAAACTAAATCCAATGGAGGAATACGAAATGCAAAGAATCAAGTCAATGGTATAATCAGAAATGAGAAAAGCTAATAGAAATCAAAGATGCAGATTCTGGAGGTCAGAATAACAGCCAAGTTAAGATTCTCTTAACTTGAGAGTTTAGGAAGAGTTAAAAAGTAGGGTAAGACAGGTAGTCAAAATACCAATAACATAGAGATGAAGTCATAATAAGTAAATATATTTGAATAATGAATCTAGATTAAGGAGCAAAGGATTTTTCTGACTAGTTCTCAGCCCTTTGTTCTCCTTACTTTATAGTCTCTTTTTGATGAGAGTATCTCTTCTCACAGTTTCAATCAATGTCTCTAATCTTATCACCCTCAACTGATGGTCACAGTCCTAAATGCTCACTTAAACCTAAATTCCCCTCCTGTGCTTGGGTAGTTGATAATGATACATTGCAACTAAATATGTTTGAATCCAAATTTACCATCTTTCTAAGTCAGCCACAAATACTTAATTTCCTATTTTCAGGTTAGTGGTACCACAATTCTCTCTAGCAACCTGGAAATTCCTTCCCTATTGTCAATTTGTAACAGATTTTGTCAAATTCACGAAGTAATTTTTACATCTGACTTGCCTTTTTTATTTCCATGCCCACAGCCTCAGCAAGGCTTTAATTTCCTTACTTCATTGGACAAGTGGGGACACTGATGCTTTTCTAAAACAGAGAATATGGGCTACAGAATAGTGGAGATAAAAATTATACAAAATATGGTAAGCAGTCGTTTACCTTATAAACCTTGTTTACCTTATAAACGAGGACTCCAACATAGATGTGACTCAAGACACATCTATTCTAGAAAGTCCTCATTTCGATTATGAATCATTTGAGAGGGACTTCAATTATCAAATTCTCAGATGCATTCTGGGTCATCTTGAAGGTCAGTGTTTAACCAGGCAGAGTAAAGAACACAGAACATCACTTTTACTAAAAGTAATAGCAGAATGGTAAACCACTAAGGTGTGTATAATCTTTACAAATTAATTTATAATGTAAACTTCTACATTTGATAAGTTGAAAACCTTACGGAAAATTTAATCTCTGAAATGTATACATTATTTTAAAATTAAAAATCAAGAATTACAAATTATTTGTACAAAATGTAATTTCAGTAAGATGTTTTAATAAAATAAAAATTATTAAATATATCTCATTTTTAAGGAGGGATGAAGGTAAGATTATTATTAGTGGTGTTTTTTATCTTAAAATGTATGAATTGTAAGAACAGAAGGTAGAGAGGAAACTAAGATCATAGAAATTTCTGGTTGTTGAATTAAGAACCTGGACTTTATTCTGTTAGTAATAGAGAGATTTTAAAGTATTTGAACAGAGAAATTATGTCCAAAAATTTTTTTTTTTAAGATTTACATGTTTAGAAGATTTTTTTAACAGATTTTTAAAGATTAACCTGACTTAGAATAGATTGAAACAGGAAATATCTGCAGGCAGGGAACCCAGTTAGGAGGTTGTCACCTTATTTATACAGATGAGCAGTGACTGACTGTGTGAACATAGAAGAAAATAGTATGAAGGAAAAGAGAGATATAATCTTGAACAGTCACAAAGAAAAACAAAGTAACAGACTTGATCAGCAACTATGGGTGGGATGATTAAAAGATAAGTAAGAGGAAGGATGATGCTGAGATATAGGAAAATGGTAGTAATATTGAGAGAATTTGGAACTTCAAAAAGAAAACTGGTTTGTGGAAAAGGATGATGATTACAATTATTTAGTGATACTGTATCTGAAGTGAGAACAATATGTGCAAACTTTCCCAGAAGTAGTTGGAAATGAAAGTGTGGGACTCAAAACAAGGGTCAGTGTTCAAAGTGTTCAACAGATAGATTTGGGAAGTATTATATCTGTATATCTGTATCTATCTATCATCTATCTATATTTCATAGCTAAAGAAATGTCACTAGGCACTGAATTAGGAAAAGGAGAAAAGGGGTCCAGTTGAGTCTTGAAGAATTCTTTTATACCAATATGTTTGTAGTAGTGGTCATCATTACCAGTGTGATGTTTCAGCTCTCTCTTTGTTTTTGATGTTTTAAAATCACACACTTATATGCACATTTTACTTTTTAAAAACCACTTACTAACATATGTGATGGAAAAGAAGTAGTTATGTTGAAATGTTTAAAACTGTCTTTATTTTCTAGTGATGATTATTTGCTCACCTTGAGAGTCCTGAAATAATGACGTGCACTAAAACAGGAGTCAGAAGTCATTCTCATCCTCCAATTCCATCAGTCACCTGCTAATGCAAATTCAATTACTTCTGGCCTTTAAAAATAGATGCCAGACAAGAGCCTAACCTTAAAGCCTCTCTTGCTGGCTCCTTCCTGAAACTATCTGTATTTTCCCATCTTTACCACTTGTTTTCAGGGAGGCATTTCCCCTGTGCCTTAAGACCGTGGGTTCTCATCCCTGTCCCTTTTAATGTTTCCTTGGTTCCCTCACCTGACAGTGGCAGGTTATCTCTCCTAAAAGCCTCTTATCTCTTCTTAATTTGTTTTTTAAATTAACCCAAATCCCCTTATCTTCTTTCATTTCTTTGTGTGTTGAAACTCTCATAATTTCCTTTGGACATGGTAAGAACTAAGACGATCTTGGTTTGTTCAAAATGCTGACTTAGCAATGTATAGAAATGTGTATAACTTAGAGCATTTGGTTAAAACATAAGGCATTTTTGTCCCCTGGTCCTATAATATAAAGAGCATGGCTGTGTTGTCTTGTTCTTGTTATCTATGAAAGACTATAAGAATGCTTATGAATTTCAATTTCATACTGCTTAGAGAGATGTTATGGGAATGATAGACACAAAAAAGTAACTCCTTAAGGAGAAGTACTATATAAAATTACAAATGTACGTATGTATGTATGTATATATGTATGCATATGTCTATTAATATATAATATATTAATATATAGAGAATATATATATTATATGTGTGTATGTAATATATGTATTATATGTATGTTTCCCATACATATTTTTAATATGAGAAGCTGTTACTTTTGAACTCCTAAAAATATCAGTACCCACTAAGCATGTGGGTAGAAAATACAGATTCTTACAAAATAGGCAGTCTAGTTATTAAAAAACAATTTTACATGAATAAGTAGTAAGACTAGAGCAAAGAGTAAATGCTACATTACCATATTATTTCTAGGTTGTGGTCAAAATTTCCCCCGAGACCTCTGCATTTAATGAAGTACTCTTGTAGTCTCCTAATTAAAGGGATCATAAAATTTATCACTCAAACTTTTACATAATTGACAGTGAATAGGCACACTGTCTATTACTATTAGTAATTACTTCAAAGAAACAAATCTAAACTGAACTGTCTTGGAAAAACCAATCTATGGTCACTGTTGTAGGTTAACTTGTGTTCTGCCAGCCCCTCGACCCCCAAATTCATATGTTAAAGTCCTAACTCAATATCACAGAATGTGACCTTATTTGGAGATAGGATCTTCACAGAGGTAATCAAATTAAAATGAGGTTATTAGGATGGATTCTAATCCAATATGACAAATGACAAATGCCTTTATGAAAAGGGGAAATTTGGAGACAGATATGCACACGGGGAGAACACCACGTGAACATAAAGATGACTATGTGTAAGGCAAGGAAAGGAAACTAGAACAGTTTCCTCCTCACAGCCCTCAGAAGGAACTAACCCTGCCAACACCGTGATTTTGGACTTCTAGCCTCCAGAACTGTGAAGCAATACATTTATGTTATTTAAGCCACCCAGTTTGTGGTACTTTATAATGGCAGCCTTAGCAATTAATATAGTCACTTGACTAATAAATCTCTGTGTTGTCCTTAGTTTGTTTAATTAATTTTGATTACTTGCAACCAAAAGACCTTTGACTTCAAGACTTCAGAAAACCAACATGAACCTCTTAGAACTGCAAGATCCAGGCAACAGGAGTGCTTTAGGCTCACCCAAGGAAGAAGGCTAACAACTGGCAAGAGTGTGATGTTTCAGCTCTCTTTGTTTCTTCATGAATCTATCAAGAGTGGAGAGTCAACAACAGCAAGAATGCCTTCAGGATTTAGGGCCATGATTGCAGTAGACTAGCATTCAGCATGTACTTATTTCATTCTTCCCCCCTCCCCCCCCCCCAATCATGGGACTTGCTTTAACCTCAGGTTTATGGCTTTCTTTGGTCAATGCGATCTTAGCAGAAGTGGTACTAAATGAGGTAGGAAATGTGTAAGAGCAATTGAACATGCCCTCTTGCACCTCAGCATTCAAGCAAAATGAGTTTCTCTTGAATAGTTCCTGTCTCCCTGGACCATACAATTGATACACCTGGAGTAGACCTGAGCCTTACCCACTGGAAGACACCAAGCCCAGTTGGACCCACAGCTTGCAGCAGAGCCAACCAGTCACAATCTAAATCAGCCGATCTGTAGCCAACCCTATCACATATAGGTAAGTGATAATAAATGATTGCTATTTTAATGCACCAAGTTTTGGAAGAGTCTGTTACACAGTATTATTATGGCAGTTGTTAACTAATATACAGGACTTCTCTTCATTGTGGATACTATTAATTGTGCTATGTGGTAACTATTGTGCTACCATGTTTCCCCGAAAATAAGACCTAGCCGGACCATCAGCTCTAATGTGTCTTTTGGAGCAAAAATTAATATAAGACCCAGTATTATATTATATTACATTATATTATATTATAATTATTATATTATATTATAATTATATTATATAAGACCCAGCCTTATATTATAGTAAAATAAGACTGGGTCTTATATTAATTTTTGCTCCAAAAGACGCATTAAAGCTGATGGTCTGGCTAGGTCTTATTTTTGGGGAAACACTGTAATCTTTGTGCAAATATTGAAGGAGACCATATTCCTAATCCAAGGAGCTTCTAGTTTGGAAGAGAATATGAAAGCACATTTTAAAATTGGCAAATAATGCTCAGTAGTATTTATCTATGTGCTAAGTAATATAGCATTAAAAGCTGTAAAGAGCATTATCAGCAACAGAGACAAAGATCTTGGTCCCAGCTACACCATGAACTAGGTAATCTATTGGGGCTTCTGTTCTTTCAACTGTAAAGTGTGTTTTAAATTAGATTAACCCTGTGGTTACTTCCAGCTTAAAAATGCAAGACCTTGTGCTTACTCAGAGGACTGACTCAGACAAGATTTACCACATAAATGAAGGAGAGAAGAATCATAGAGAACCATAATACAGCATTAGATTCAAAAAATGGGTTGAATTTAGATAGGATAATATGTAAAAATATATAAATTATGTGAATAAAGGATCTGAGCATATATTCAGAAAGATATGTACCAACAGAGACAGGAATTATGCCAAACTATGTACTGAATTGTGCCCTAACTGCTTGATACATGTTACTGCCAAATGAAACACCTTGGCAGCATTTTCTTTCTAAGCATGCTTATTTTATGAGATTTAGAAATTATTCAATGTTAAAGACTGTCCTTTCTCCTGACCACTTTTATATTCTGAGATTGTAACAGAAACCTCTTCCACTATAGTTTTTTAATTACTCCAGCCCTCCTATTGTCCCTAAGAAAGTTTTGAAATTCATTTTTGCCTTGGTGGCAAATCCACACAGAACAATTAAGCTTTGTCTCTACACCTCAGTGAACAGCCAATCGGTTTGCAAAATTCAATATGGATTGCCACATAACTAACTTCACACTGTGAAGACCATAATGAAATCATGAATTATATATACTAGCGCTCTCTGCTCACTCTATGATGGCACAACCTTGGAATCCTAGAACATCATTAAAAAAAATAGCTTGAATTCAATCACTTAGAAAAGTGAGGTCATGTTTCTTGTAGTTACTTGTCTTTGAAGACGAAATTAGGATAAAGGCTGCTTTCAAAATGTTTCAAAGTGTCCTGGGATTTTCCTGGAAGTTGCATTTCTATGCTACTGTTCCCCAGCTGCAAACTCTCTTTGGCAGAGCAGAATCTGTCCAAATGCCTAACATTTTCACTGTCAGTAGGAATAAGGAGAAAGGCAAAGTCATTTGATAGGATATTTGTGTTTACTCTTCAAATCCATGCCTATAAAAAATAACTAAGGGAATAGTATAGTACCAACAATTACACAAATATTATAATTAAAGCATAAAGTAATACTTCCTTATTCCTCATTACCTATCACTTAATTTTTAAATTGTTAATTCATAATTTCAAAATTACTTTGCATTTTTTTTAAATTTCTCTGTACCTAGCCTTGCACAGTTTGCTAAACTTACTCAGTAAAACATTTTTGTAACTCTACCAAGAAGAAAGTTTTCTTTTTTTAGACTTGTCCTGATGCTGGATCTTCAAAGAGTGCTCACAGTAGCACTTGCAAAGCACACTCTGCAGGGAAAGGAGTGTGAGTGGATGTTTATAAACACACTTCCATACTCTTTTTTGAAATAATACTTGTAAAAGTTATTACACAGGAAATCCCCATGGATGACGAATACTTAAATTGAATAAATATCCCACACACCATAGGAATCCTAGAAGGACCCACAGAGGAAAACAGCCAATTGACCTCTTCTACACTTCTGAGAAAGGCAACCAAAGACATTCATTGATCTTTATCCACTGAACTGGGGTGAATGATTATTTGTCTTATTACTTAACATAAAGAGAAAATAAGAACTACTCTCAAGTTCCTTTTCATGTATAATGCCACATGTTAAACATTTTGCAAGAATGTTACAGGAGGCACTCTGTTGTTTTATTGCATAACCATAATTTAAAACAGCTAAAATATTAGGTCTGAATAATTAATATGAATTTATGTATAAGTTAATTACTCTTTGGGCTACATATCTTAATTTTACTATTTTTATAAAAATAATTAGGTTATATAATTATGATCATTTTTTTTTAGATCTGAGAGCACAAATAAGGGTAGATTATGAAGGAGACAGAATAAGAAACTAGGAACAAAAAAATTGAAAAATATGCAGACTTTAGACATCTATACAGGGATGTATTTGAGAAACTAGGTTGATATCTATAAACCAATAGATCCCAAGTGCCAGAAACAAAGTTTACACAATAGATCAGAAATTACATTTGAAAAATCAAGTACCACACAGAAATGTCAAAGACAACAGGTAAAAATTACTTATATCAGTGCTTCTCAAACTTGACTGTACATACATATTAGCTGGAAATCTTATTAAAATTATAAGATTATTAAATGCTTTGCTTACCTCCTTTCATGACCACATCAAAATTACAACTAAACAACAGAACAACCATCATTGAGAATCACCTGAAGTCCAACTAAATCAAAGCCCTACAATTAAGGACATACAGAAGAAGCCACCTGGAGACTGGTAGGAAGGCCAGAGACATGGAACAGGCTGGTCCCAAAATGGCATTTGACCATTAAAAATCGGTAGAGATATCTCAGTTTCCGAGGTTCCTCACCCACCTAGGAATGAAGTGTCCCAGCTCCATACTAGGTTCCCCAGTCCAGTGTTCTAGTGCCAGAGACAGAAGTTCAAGAGACTTCTGTCTGTGAAAACCACCGGAGATTGTGGCTGAGTGAGATTGAGGGTGGCTGCAGTCCCAGATGCTCTTCCTAAAGGACCCAGGCACAAATTTACTCACTGATGGACTCACTCACTCTGAGGTCCAGTTCAGAGCTGAGCATGAAAGGCACCAGCAGCTCAAAAGGCACCAGGAGCTTACGAGGAGAAACTGAGTTGTTTGGCTCCAGGGTGAGGGTTGGAGGGGCAGCTTTCTCCCTGACAGAGGAGCTGGTGGAAATCATTGTCTATTTGTTGAGCCCTCCTTGTCGTGAAGATACCATGCAGCCACCATATCTAAGTCTCCATCAACCTAGCTAAAACAGTTTATCTGTCCCACCCTGGTGATTCCCTGGGACCCTGTTCCACCCAACTTGTGGGCATACCCCTGCCAGTTCCAATCCAGCCTGTCTTGGCTTGTGCTGAGGACTTTTCTAAAATTCCTCAAAGGTTCACAAAACCCAAACAAGTAGCACTTGGCGTTGGTGTGTGTGTCCCATACCTTTGGCTGAGCAGCCCTAACACTAGTGCAAATGGAAGCCATCTGCAGATTGCTTTGTGGCTTATGCCAGGTGGCCCTGGGCAGAACATAGGCTGCTGCTAAACATGGGTGTAGCGGGTTCCCTCCCAGGAGGCCCTGGAACTGCCAAGTTCAGAGGTCCACTTCAGACCGAGCTAGAGCATCACATAGCCACCTCCAAGGACAACACACCCAAAGGGCATACTGGGCAAACACCAGAGCCCTGCCAGAGCAAATTCTACTTATAGGATCAATCCTAGCACCACAACTCCTCCACTGTAGTCATGGCCAGTTCTCACAAACAATCAGCCCAAGAGTCAGTCCCTCCCATTGATATAGAAGCAGCAACCAAGGCTCAATTACAACAGGAGGCCACACACAACCCACACAAGGGACACACCTGGATCAGTCAGCTCTGGTGACCAGGGAAAATGTGCCACTTAGCCCCATAGAAGACCTACTATATAAGGCCACTCTACTAAGACTGGATGACATAGTAGCCCTACCTAATACATAGAAAAAAGAAATACAGAGGCAACCAAAATGAGGAGACAAAGAAACATGTCCCAAATAAAAGAACAGAGCCAAGCTCCAGAAAAAGAACGAAACAAAATGAAGACAAGCAATCTACCAGATGCAGAGTTCAAAACACTGGTTATAAGCATGCTCAGTTATCTCAGTGAGAACTTCAACAAAAAGATAGGAAACATAAAAATGGAGATAGAAAACTTAAAAAGAATCAGACAGAAATAAAGAATACCATAACTGAATTGAAGAATATATTAGAGGGAATCAAGTATAGATTAGATGAAACAGAGGACTGAATTGGTGATTTAGAAGAGAAGGCAGCAGAAAACACCCAAACAGAACAGCAAAAAGTAAAAAGAATTCAAAAGAATGAAGACAGTTTAATGGGCCTCTTGGACAGCATCAAGCCTACCAACATTCACATCACAGGGGTATCAAAAGGAGAAAAGAGAGAGCAAGGAATTGAAAGACTAATGGAAGAAATAATGATGGAAAACTTCCCTAACCTGGCAATGGAAATAGATATACAAGCTGAGGAAGCACAGAGGGTACCAAATAAGATGAACCCAAAGAGGCCCACACCAAGACACATCATAATTAAAATGCTAAAGTTTAAAGACAAAAAAAGAATCTTAAAAGCAGCAAGAGAAAAGCAGTTAGTTATCTACAAGGGAGCTCCCACAAGATTGTCAGCAGATTTGTCAACAGAAAACTTTGCAGGCCAGAATTGATTGGCACAAAATTTTCAATATTATGAAAAGTAAGGATCTACATCCAAGGGTACTCCACCCAGAAAGGGTATTTATTAAACTTGAAGGACAGATAAAGAGCTTCCCAGACAAGAAAAAGCTAAAGGAGTTCATCACCACCTAACCAGTATTACAAGGAATGTTACAGGGACTTCTTTAAGACAGAAAAAAAAAAATCAAAATTATGATTAATAACATGGCAATAATTACATATCTATCAACAATTATTTTTAATTTAGGTGGATTAGATGCTCCAATCAAAAGACATACGGTGGCTGAATGGATAAGAAAACAAAACTCTTACAAGAGACTCACTTCAGATTGAAAGACACACACAGACAGAAAATAAAGGGATGGAAAAAGATATTTCATGAAAAAGGAAAAACAAAAAAATCTGGGATAGCAATACTTATATCAGACAAAATAGACTTTAGAACAAAAGCTATAACAAGAGACAGAGAAGGACCCATAATCCCACTTCTGGGTATTTATCCAAAGAAACCCAAAACACTAGTTCAAGGGGACATGTGCATCCACACATTCATTGCAGCATTGTTTACAAAGGCCATGATGTAGAGGCAGCTTGGGTGTCACCAATGGATGAATGGATAAAGAAAAGGTGGTACATATATACAACAGAATATTGCTCAGTCATGGAAGGAAATGGGTTCTTGCCATCTGTGGTGGCATGTATGGACCTGGAGGGCATTGTGCTGAGTGGAATATGTCAGACAGAAAAAGACAGATGCAATGTGATTTCACTTATACATGGAATCTAAAGAACAAAATAAACAAACAAACAAAATAGAAACAAACTCATAGATACAGAGACTATTTTGATGGTTACCAGATGGGAGAGGGGTTTTGGATAGATGAAAAAGGGAAAGTGATTAAGAAGTACAAACTGGTTGTTACAACATAGTCATGGGGATGTAAAGTAAAGCATAGGGAATATAGTCAATAATATTGTCATAACTACATATGGTGTCAGATGGGTACTAGATTTATCGTAGTGATAGATGGGAGGGGGGTTGGGGGGCAGGGCGAAAAATGTGAAGGTAATAATAAGTACAAATAGTTAGTTACAAAATCGTCATGGAAATGTTAAGTAAAGCTTGAGGAATATAGTCAATAATATGGAAATAACTATGTATAGTGCCAGGTGAATACTAGACTAGTCCGGAGGGTCACTTCTTAAATTACATAAGTGTCTAACCACTACACTGTAGCTGAAATTAATATAAAATATTAATAACATTGAATGTCAACTATAATTGAAAAATTTTAAAGGGGGTGGTGGTGAAAGGGAATAAGAACTTCAAATTTCCAGGTATAAAACAAATAAGTCATGAGGATATAATATACAGCACAGGGAATATAGTCAATAATATTGTGATAGCGTGGTACAGTGTCAGATGGTTGGTGGACTTATCATGGTGATCACTTCTTTAGGTAGATAAATATTGAATAACTCTGGTGTATAACTGAAACTAATATTGCATGTTAGCTATATTTAATAAAATTCTTTTTTAAAAAGGAAAACAATTATAAGATTATAAAAATCAGATTCAATAGTCCCGTGGTAGGATCTGAAACCCTGCATTTCTACCAAGTCCCAGGTAATGCTGACTTTGATAGCCAGTTTACTACACTTTCAGTACCAGGAATTTAGTCTACCCAGAAATAGTAATATCAGAATGTAAGTAAGATCATCTAGAGGTTGCAACATAACAGCTCCAGTCATGATAGGCTAATGATGCCTTATGCCTCAGCCACGATGTTTTGTAAACCTGCTTCTTACCAACACAGCAATGAATCCCAGGGCATGGAGAGCCAAAGGCCCCTAGATACAAGCAGGTGATCAGGAGAAGTAAGAAAAACAGACAGTAGGGTTAAACAGAAGGCAAGTGCCAATATTATCTAAGTGTGAACTCAAACAAGATGTTGCATTGACTCCCACATTCTGATTTGAATGGGACACCAGCAATTCAATACATCTTTGATATAAGCTGTAGACAAAAAATCGTTTGGGAACCTTCACTGACTTGCTTAACTCAGGATAATTAATGATATTTCCACGTGCATAGCATTAGACAAGCAGTTTAACAGAGTGTATAAGGGTCTAGTGATCTGGAAGTCAGACTGCCAGAGTTTTAATTCTGACCTAACATTCATCAGCTATGTAACACAAATCAATTTACTTAACTTCACTGGGTCTCATATTCCTCACTTACAAAACGGGGGAATAATAAAAACACTTACCTCATAGAAACATTGTGATGACCACGTGAAAACGTATAAATGTCTTAGAAGACTGCCTGGCACAGAGGAAACGATAAATGTGTGCTATTACAGTAAGACCTTGACTTGGTATTTCTCCGATAACCTCTCTATAACACAGGGTTAAAGAGCTTTGGGTCTGCCATGATAACGCTAAGCCAGATAAGTACCTCCCAGAAACTCTGACCCATCAGCAGCCTGGCTCCTTACACCCACAGACATAGGAGTGGAATATCAAAGCTTTGATATACTTGGCACTTACTTTCTTTATACGTTTTCAAGGCTATTTGGGGGGAGGGCTAATCTATTACTGCTCTCCAGTCATTATCACTTTTCACCATTTCCAATCTTAATTACCTCTTTTTATCCTCAATTATTAACATATTTTCCATAACTTTTTAGATGTTAGTGCCCTGTATTTGAAAACATGAGTTGAGATTATTTACTATTTTGTTAAAATATAATTTAAGGAGAAAGATTTAGGGGAAAGCACTCCATTACACCTAATTTAATGGACTCCTCCTACTATCCATTAATTTAGCCAATTACATGCCAAATCCGAATTCCAGGGATTCTTCACATAATTCATCTTGAATTTGCCTCTTTTTGGTGCCACCTTCTTTCTGCATTCTATGACCCTCGTGTCATGAATGTAGATAAATATAGTTATATTTTCTCATCTCTAATCAACGCCTACCTCAGGCTCTCCTGTGGCCCACTGCTTTATTAATCTTCCTAAAATACTGCTTTTGTCAAGTTTCTGCTCGTCTCAAGAATCTTGTCTTCCACATCAAGCCTAAACTCTTTTGTCCACCATAACATAACCTATCTATTTGACCTATCTATAGCTTACCCATCTTTCAAAGCAACACATTGTGCAACAACCGCATTCACCTACCATGCTGTCCTTAGTTGTCATTATTCTTTGCTTTGTTTGCCACCTTTTCCATTTGACTCTAATGACCATAAAGCATTCCCAAAGCTATGCATGAAGTGAGTTCCATGAATTTGACTGGCAGTTGATTGGGGTACACACATTAAGAGAAGAAAAACAGAAAGGACTCTAAGATACATTTACTCATATGTCTTCCTCAAAATTATGATTTCAGCTGAAGATTTACACAAAAGTGACATATACCAAAGTGTGTCATATTTTAGAACAAAGTTCTCGTATTGGAAATGAATCCTGTGACTGACATATTATCCATTGTTTGACCACAGGTCAACATATCTGAGCTGAACATGATCCCTATACCCTGCCCTAGATCACATTACTAGGCTACACATGGGTACATAAAGCTGTCGAACTGTTATTTTAGAAGATTTGCAAGGAAGAACATGATGACATGGGTCAACTGCTGCCAGGAATATAGCTTTATGGCATGATATAGCTGTTTAATGGTCCATTGATAGTTCTTCAGGACACCTGAGGTGTTTAAAGCTTCAGCCACCCAGGGTGCATAGATGAACAGTAGTCAAACTATACAGCTTTAACTAGCTACTTCCAAAGTTTGTTTTTTCAAATATCAAAACTAAATTTAATAATTACATCTTAAATTTCAGTTACAGAAAATGTGTAAATTATAAAGATAGAAAAGGTGTAGAAAATCAGTTTTGTATTAGTAAAGAAGCATGATATACAATTTATATTCTTCTCTTTTGAAATCAGTGACATTGCTTTCAACATTTGCTTTCTATTGAATTGCCATGATTAGGAAGTATAAGACTCTTTGAAAGCAAATCACTCCTATTATTACTTTTTAAAAAATTAATAACCAAAGACTTCTTCTTCAGAAGAGAGGAGAGATAGAAAGATATAGACAGATGGGTAAGTGATAGATAGGTAGGTAGATAGATAGATAGATAGATAGATAGATAGATAGATAGATAGATAGATAGATCTTAACAATCAAGGCATTATTCATCTGCAACACTCAACATCTAATTGGAGTTGACACAATGGCTCTCTCCCACTAAGAAAGATAACATGCTATTAGGATCTATGCCTGTGTCTTCAATCTCAGCCCAAAATCAAATAGAAAGAAAGGGAGGGAGGACAATGGAAAGACAAAAACTAAAGAAAATAATATTTATTGATCACTCCGATGCATCAGGCACAATGTGATGCAGGATTTTTCACATTTGTGAAAATCTACTTCCAACTCTTAAGCTTAAAAGGAGTGCATATGAATAACTCACAAATTTTAATTCGTATTTGGAGCCTTTGTGTTTCAAATTAAGCCAGCTTTGGTTAATTTATTACTTTATTAACCATTATCATTCTACATAGTTTATGATATATTAATCCACACTTGATTTTAAAGCAACATGGTAAGCATTTTATAGGACTTTCTGTTCCTGCACACTTTTTATGTGCATGATTCATAGACAATGCTTATAGATTATGCTTGATATAAATATATTACCCAAAAAGTAATTCAAATAAATGTTTCTGATTATAAGACCAGAAATAATAAATACTTTTCTAGTTTAAAGTAGTACTGGGGTAGAATCAGTAATAGAGCCATTCCTATTTCTCAGTAAAGTACTAAAGAAACAGAAAAAACCCAAAACTTCAGAACAGCACTGAAAATAAGAAATTAAAGTCAAGGTGCTACCACCACCTAGATTTCCACTAACTTCAGACTGATGAGACTAGATCAAAATTTTAAACAATAGCTGTGCACATTATATCATAAGAGAGAAACTTCTTAATTGGAAAAGAGCCAACAGTCTCACACCACAACTACATACTCTGGGATCAAAAACTATCAAGTCTATATATTAATTAGGGATCTGGGCTGCTGGGACAGAGCAAGGTGATGGGTGGGGGTGGCACCCTGCATCCTTGCAGGAATATATCTACAGTTAAATCTCCAGGTGAAGGAAGAGGCAGGAAAAGGCCTGGTCACAGCACATAATTACATGGGTGGTTATTCACATACAATGTTGAGGATGTCAGAAAGAGAAGGTCCCTTCCTAATCCAACAAAACTGAACAAAATAAAAACTGTTAACATCAGGGATTAGACTGTGAACAATTCGTGGGAAAGTAGCAGAGTTGAATAAGGAATTTAATAACAACCTGATAAATAACAAGAGACATAGGGCAATCCTTTTACCCTATCTTTTGGCAAAATCTTAAAAATAAATTGATGAAAATACATCAACTCTGTGCCTGTGGGGAACAATATTCTCACAGGTAAAGAAAAGTATCATATTGGAGATTCAGAAAAATAGCCTATAAAAATAGTTCACAGCAAATACCAAAGAAAACCTTGGTTTTCGTTGGTAAGTTTTTAGAAAAATATTGCTTTTATGAAATCAAATAAGATAGCAACAGGAGAGAACAAATAAAAAGAAAGCATGATAGAACTTTAAGAGACAAAGGAGAAATAAGGGAGGATTCTTACAAAGTGTAAAATACAGTAGCAGAATTAAAATGTAGAAAGGAAGTGGCGTAGGGCAGAACTGGGTGACATGAAAAAAACAAATCAATGGAGTATAAGACTATGTGAAGTCAGAATATTCCAGGACACGGAAATAATAGGAGTAAGATCCTTGAGGCAAGGAAGGTGAAGCGCAGTATGTCTGGAAAGTCGTAAGTGGTGGGAATGTTGGAGCAATGGGGCTGCTCAGTCAGGGCCTAATCGACTGTGAGGGATTTTGAGTTATATTGTGGAGGTGGAGGGAAGCTATGGAAAAATTTTAAAGCAGGTGAGGGAGGTGAGCCAACTCATATTTTAAGATTACTTTGTCGCTAGGAGGAAAGCATATTGGAGGAGAGAAAGGGCGGAACCAGAGAATCAGTCAGGACCCTATTGCACTGGTCTGGACAAGAATCAGCTCCACACAGTATGCTGCTCAAATCCCAAGCCCTCTTCAAGCAAATGTCCATTCCCACGTTCCCTGATGCTATGTTTTCTTCCTAGGCAACCATTTTAGCTTTGTTACCATGGATGCTAGAGCTATCAGTAAGATTGCAACTCTTCTAAATCGATGTCCCTTCTTATGGCTCAGGTTCATGTTTTTGTCCCTGTTGGAATTATCCTCCATCAAATAATACCGTTACCCCTCTCCTGTCACTCTTGGATGTACCTATAAAGTTTTTCTCTTGAAAGATTTCCTCTTGAAATTTCAGCTCTTTTAGCCCTATCCTGTAAACAAATATTTGTTCCCACACCTTCTGTTTGCCCAGCACTGCACTAAGCACTAGTGATAAAGCTGTGAGCAATAGACCCTCTCAGAGAGCTTGCACTCTACTAAGAGGTTTAATTCCCTCATACAAAGAATTTGGAACAATTTTCTCAAAAATGTGATTGAATAACTCAAAGGCCATTTCTTTCTTAAGGATGGCCAAGTGATGTCCTCAGATATAACACATTTTTATATTATCTTCTAATGTTCACAGGATGACTACTCTTTCATGGCAACTTCTCAGATCCTAAAGCAGCCTGGAATTTCTGATTTTCTTATATGGTCTTCTACAATATGGTTCTGGTGCCGCTATTCAACTGTTTCTTGACCGACTACTCATCTTACATTCTCTGGGCTAGCCATTCTGACCTTCTCCTTTACTGTAAGACATTTGTACTCACCTGTAAGTGGTTTCATTTATCTGATATACTCTTTTCTCTAAGAGTTACAGGGCTAAGTCCTTTACATCCGTTAGGTTTTAGCTTAACACGTCATCTTCTCAAAGAAGCATTTTTTTCCTTATTACTCTGTTGATAGATTACTTCATAATAATTGCAATAACACATAATTATTTTACCATCTCCCTTGCTTGCTTTTACTTCCTCTCCTTCATTCAATTTAAGTTTCATGTGGGTACGAATCTATGCCTATCTTGTTCATTACAATGCAGCTTGACACATAGAGGTACCTAAAGATTGCTTTGTAAATGAGAGGATGAATAAATGAATTAATGCCATTCTCTGAGTCCAGAACACTCCTCCTCTTCTTCTTTAACTTAGTTAATACCAAGTAGGTCTCAGATTATATGGCACTTCCTATGGAAAAATTTCCTTGAATCCTCTTAATGTCTTTCTGTATGCTCCCATGGCTTCCTGTATGTCATCAACTCATTTGATAGAATCCCCTCCAGACTTAATGATTCAAGATCTATTCTTATAGTCTTTGTTTTGTCATTCTGTTTTTCTATGACAAATGAAAAAAATATATGTGTACAAAATTAAAAGAAACATAAGAAGAGAAGGAATATGATGATATATATACACATATCAGAAAAGTGGCAACAATTGTTGATAACATTAGAGCCAGCTACTCAGTCATTTAATATTAATTAAGCACCTATAGTGCATAGTTGTATATTGTGTTTATAGAATAAGTGAACTTTTAATAAGTTGTCAGCATATCATTTTACTCACCAGCTCAAAGATAAAAAACATTTCAGATGGCACCAGATTTTTATAAAGTAAAATTTTTCAAAACATAAAATTTTAAATTGTATTCATAACAATCCATTCATAATCATTATATATCTCAGAATGCCGTGAAGAATCCAGGGCCCTGCCCTCTAAGAGTTTGCCTTCTAAAGAATAAACTAGTATTTGATACTATATTCTCTGTGTGGGTTTCATATGGTCATTGAACTAAAAATAAAAATAAAAAAACTTAAATATATGTGGTTAAAGCTCCTGCCAGAATGCAGCTTTGTTAAGAAGGCCCCCAACCACAAATCTACAATTAAGGATTAACCTCTATAGTCAAACACTCACAATGCTAAGTGTCCCTTAAAGTGGTAGTATCCTAAATGAGAGATTACAGTGGAATTTAAAGCTCAAAAAAATAGCACTAAAATCTAAGGTTAAGGAAGAATTTTCTTTGAGTTTTAAGGACTGGGCAGAGGATCAGAACTAGAGCTCTCTTAAAGAGGCACTATTTCTTTTTCTACTGAACATGCATCAACATCTCTTATGAGCATGTTTTTTCCTTGGGCTAGGATTATTCTGTTACCTTAGGTATATATTTAGGAATAAAAAAGTGCACTAGTTTGATAAAATGAAATTTTCTGATGGTAAATAAACATTATATAAAAATGATAACCTTAAAGAGTATGATTGTAAAGCATCTAATCTTGTCAGAAAGCAAAGGAGAATAGCACTCAAGTACATATCTCAAAATTCATTTTTTCACCATTTTGGGGAGCGTGGAGATCTAGATTCAAATTCATTTTATTCAAGAAAATCTATCTATTTCATTTATTTTATATTACATGGGAATTTTTGATTGATTGATTCCTTCATTCAGCAATATTTAATCTATTACTTCTATGTGTCAGTATGATTGCATTGATAGAAAAGAAGAGAAGATACAAAGACATGTTCTTGATCTTTGAGGGTTAGACCACTGGGGAAGACAGATACTTAACTAGAGCAGGAAAAATCCTCTCATTGTTCCAGACAGTGTCGAGAAGTCTTTACAAGGAGGTGTAGTTTCATCTAAGCTTTAAAGAAAGAATTACCAGGAATTCGTTATAGGCATTAGGGGGCTGTCTTCCAACAGAAAGGAAAATTACGGGACAATTCTTTACTGTTTTCTCTTGGTGACCAAAAAACAATTTCTGAAGGGATATCTGAGACTCTATAAATAGCCTCTTCATCTAATATTTACCCACTAGTTTTAGCATGTATGATGATTTTCCTGGATTAGCAATGATCCTATAATAGATGCAAAATGGACATTTTCTAATTCCTTCATTCCTTTAGTACTTATTGGTTGGTATTCTACCCTAAGGAAAAGTTTTCCCTTCTCCTTTATTTATTTGTTTATTTGGTTAGTTGCTTGGTTAGTTGGTTGGTTGTTTATTTAAACAGTTGCACTAAAATATTATTATTTTATTCTATAAATATCTTGCGTTTATCATTATTTATTTTTATGCTCAAATTGTGCAGGATATGACCTATGTTCTCTTGATATGTCCTCATTACTTTTGGAGTACATGCTTGCCATCTTGCACCAAAAAAAATCCCCAGTCCTGGAGGGAAATTTTCTCAATTTGGTCAACAATATCTATTATTGAAAAAAAAAAAAAAAAAAATCCAGCTAACATCATACTAAGCGGTGAGAAACTTAAAGCTTTCTTACTAAGATAAGATCAGGAACAAGGCAAGGATGTCTCCGCTCATCATGCCTTTTCAACATTGTACTGAAACTATGAGCTAATGTAATAAGACAAGAAAATGAAATAAAAATTATATAGATTGGCAAGGAAGAAATAAAATTGTCTTTGTTTGCAGATGACATAATCATCTATGTAGAAAATATAAATAGCAACAACAACAGCAAAAAACAAAAACAAACAAAAAAAACCCTCCTGGAACTAATAACAGAGTACAGCAAGTTGCAGGATAGAAAGTTAATATACAAAAATTGCTTTCCTATATACTAGTAATGAACAAGTGGAACTTGAAATTAAAAACACCATACTACATGCATTAGCACTCCCAAAATGAAATATTTAAGTATAAATCTAACAAAATATGTACAATATCTATATGAAGAAAAGTGATGAAAGGAATCAAAGAAAAACTAAACGAAAAGACTCTCCATATTCATGGATAGGAAGATTCAATATTGTCAAGATGTCAGCTCTTCCCAACTTCATCTATAGATTCAATGCAATCCCAGTTAAATCGCATTAAGTTATTTTGTGGGTTTTGGCAGATTGAGTCTAAAGTTTATATATAGAGGCATAAGACACAGACTAGCCAACACAACACTAAAGGAGAGGAACAAAGTTGGAAGACAGAGAATGTTTGACGTTAAGACTTACCATAAAGCTACAGCAATCAAGACACTGTTGTACTGGCAAAAGAATAGATCAGTGAAAGAGAATACAGATTCTAGAAATAGACCCACATAAATATAGTCAACTGATCTTTGACAAAAGATCAAAGGCAATAAAATGGAGCAAACACTGTCTTTTCAATAAATGATGCTGGAACAAGAGGACATCCACATGCAAACAAAACTAATAATATATGTAGACAGAGACCTTACATTCTTTACAAAAAGTAACTCAAAATGGTTCATACACCTAAATGTGTGATACAAAATTATGAAACTCCTAAAAGATGACATAGGAGAAATATCTAGATGGCTTATCATGATGACTTTTTAGATATAGCACCAAAGTCATCATCCATAAAAGATATAATTTGATAAGCTGAAATTCTTTGTAATTTGCAAAAAAAAAAAAAAAAGAAAGAAAGAAAGAAAGAAAGAAAGAAAGAAAGAAAGAAAGAAAGAAAGAAAGAAACCTTTGTCTTTTGCAAATACTTTCTCCTAGTCTGTGGCTTGTCTTCTCATTTTCCTGAGATGGTCTTTGGCAGAGCAGAAGGTTTTAATTTTAATAAGACACATAGAATAAAGGACTATTGTCCACAACATACAAAGAACTCTTAAAATTCAACAAGAAGAAAGCAAACAGCCCAATTAAAAATAGGTCAAATACCTTCACAGACACCTCACCAAAGAAGGTACATAGATGGCAAATAAGTATATGAAAAGATGCTCCACATCATTTGTCATTAGGGAATCACAAATTAAAACAACAATGAGATATTACTGCACACCTATTAGCATGGCCAAAATCCAAAACACTGACAACACTAAATGTTGGTGAGGATGTGGAGCTATGGGAACTCTCATACATTGCTGGTAGGAATGCAAAATGGTACAGCTACTTGGAAGATAATTTGGCAGTTTCTTACAAAACTAAACATATTCTTATCATACAATCCACCAGTCACACTCTTTGGTATTTATCCAAAGGAGCTGAACACTTCTGTTCACACAAAAATGTGCACATAGATATTTATAGCAGCTTTATTCATAATTAATAAAGCTTGGAAGTAACCAAGAAGCTCTTCAGTAGGTGAATAAATAAACTGTGGTACATCTGGACAATGGAATATATTCAGTACTGAAAAGTAATGAACTACCAAAAACACAGAGGAAACTTCAATGCATATCACTAAGTGAAAAAAAAAGCCAATCTGAAAAGGCTACATACTGTGTGATTCCAACTAGTATGTGTGATGACATTCTGGAAAAGGCAAAACCATGGAGACCCTAAAAAGATTAGTGATTACCAAAGGGAAGTGGGGACGGAGGGATGAATAGGTGGGTCACAGGATTTTCTGGACAGTAAAACTACTTTATGTGATAGTATAACAGTGAATACATGTCATTACACATTTCTCCAAACCCATAGAATGCACATCACCATGAGTGAACCCTAACACAAATTATGGATTCTGGGTGATAACGATGTGTCACTTTAGGTTTATTAATTATAGCAAATATACAATTCTGGGGGGAAATATTGATAATAAGGCAGGCTTTGTATGTGTGGGGGCAGTATACATATGGGAAATCTCTGTGTCTTCTGCTCAGTTTTGCTGTGAACCTAAAACTGCTCTAAAAAGTAGCCAGTGAAAACAAATACCTCCAGTGGTTTCCCATTGCAACCAGAATAAAATTTAAACTTTTTACCACACAAAAACTCTTACTAAATGCCCATCCCTTGTATGCATAACAGCTTTGATTTTATTAATAAAATTACCTTTATAAAATATCATTTAAAACATATACTAACCTATTCAGTAATTATGATTATTATTATCAATTATATTTTGTAGGTGAGGAAATAGAGGTATAGGTTATATAATATAAAATCCTAGGCAGTTTGGCAACAGCCATGATCAATTACACCATTTTTATACCTGTTTTCTGACCTGAAGGATTAGGTTTGACTTAATCTACTATAAACTTCAAATATATTATTCTTGTTACTTAGTATATGATAGAGATATCTAATATTTAAATGTTGTAGACAAAATTAAAAATAATTTTAGAGAGTTCCGGTCAAGATGGCGCAGTAGGTAAATGCTGTGTTTACCTTCTCTCACAACCACATCAAAATTACAACTAAACTACAAAACAACCATCATTGAGAATTGACTGAAATCTTGCTGAACCAAAGCCATACAACTAAGGACATACAGAAGAAGCTACCTAGAGACTGGTAGAAAGGTCAGAGATGCAGATCAGGCTGCTCACACACACACACTCTCTCACACACACACACACACACACACACACACACACACACGACAATTAAAAATCACGAAGGATATCTCAGTTTCAGAGGTTCCCCCCCCCACTCCAAAGAAGCAAGGGGCCCTGGTGCCACACCAGGTTCCCCAGCCCAGGGTGCCAGTGCCAGAGAGAGAAGTCCGCATAAGTTCTGGTTGTGAAAACCAGCGGATATTGTGCCTGAGTGAGACAGAGGGCAACTGGAGTCCCATGTACTCCTCTTAAAGAGACTGAGTACAGACTTACTTACCAATGGAATCACTGGCTCTGAGGTCCAGCGCTGGGGCAGCAGCTGGAGAGGCAACAAGTACACATGGGAAAGGAACTGAGTTGTCTGGCTTCAGAATGAATCCTGGAGGGGCAGCTTTCTCCCTGACACAGGAGCTGACGGAAGCCATTGTTTCTTCGTGGAGCCCTCCTCTTCCCTGCATGCAGACGCAGGCGGCCGCTAATGGGATTCTCCATAAAGTTGGCTGACATCATTCACTCACCATGCCCTGGTGATTCTGAGGACCTGCCCTGCCCAACTTTTGGGTGAATTCAAGTTGGTTCCCATGGCTTTTTTTTTTTTTTTTTTTTTTTTACAAACTGTCTGCTTTGGTTCATGTTTCAGACTTTCCTAGAGTTTCTCCAAGTTTTGCAGAACCCAGACCAGCGGCATCTGGTTTGAGAATGTCCCATGCTTCTGGCTGAGCAGCCCTAAGCCCGGCATGAGTGGCAAGAGTCCCAGAGAGCAGTTTCCAGGCTCTCAGCTCACGTGGAAAGGTGCTGGCTCGGGTAGTAGATGGCCATCAGCTGTGACTAGTTGGCCATCAGCTGTTACCCATTAGCCAATGATGGCAGAGAAAGTAAAGGGATAGAAAAATATATTTCATGAAAAAAACAAACAAACAAACATCCAAATAGCTGGAGTAGCAATACTTATGCCAGACAAAATAGATTTTAAAACAAAGACTAACAGGAGACAAAGAAGGACTACTAGTAATCCCACTTCTGGGCACTTATCCAAAGAAACCCAAAATGTTACTTTGAGGGGACATGCTCATCCATACATTCATTGCAGCATTGTTTATGGTAGCCAGGATATGGAGGCAGCCTGGGTGTCCCTGAATGGATGAATGGATAAAGAATAGGTGGTTCATATACACAGTGGAATTTGGCTCAGCCATAAGAAAGAATGAGATCTTGCCATCTGCAACAACATGGATGGACCTAGAGGGTATTGTGCTTAGTGTAGTTGGTCAGACAGCGAAGGACAAATGTCATATGTTATCACTTATAGGTGGAATTTAAAGAACAAAATAAACAAACAAATGAAACAAAAACAATTTTAAGGTTGGTTAGTTATTTTTCAGAGCTCTCCAGTACACACACACACACACACACACACACACACACACACACACACACCACAAGTTAACAAGGTAAGGAAGTCCCTCCTAGTTCTTCTCAGAAAAGGATCCCTCGGCTTCTTGGATTTAGACCATAAGCTTTAAATGAATCAATTCATTTAATCTGCACTTCTTTAGTTGGTAGATACTATTATTATGTTTATTTTACTGATTATTAATCTAGGCTTTAAAGAGGTTAGGGAAATTGGTAAGGAAAGCTAACAGAGTGTTTACTGAAGAGCTGAGGTTTTAAGGTTTAACTGTGTGACAATAAAGCTCTGATTCTGCTCTATACAATACTGCTTCCAAACCACGAATTTAAAGTGCTTTAAGGTATATAAAAAAACCTTTACAGATTATTTTTATTTAATCCTCTCAGAGAGGCGTGCACATTTTGCATTGTATGTGAAGCCTAGATTCAAACCCAAGCCTATAGCTACCTTTATCTCAGCCCAATTTAAACAAGATAACTTGTCAAATAAACACCATTTCCTTAACTAAAAGCTAAAATCATTCATATTTCTAAATAACAGCCACAAAGGAAAAAGGTTACTACAGCAATGTGTAACAAACATGTGGATATTTCTAAATTATACAAATATTTTATAAATAAAATATATAATATGTAACACACACTTGGGTATATCTAAAATATTAAAATAATTTTCTAAATATTATTTTTAATTTAGCCTACCCATCTCCCTACGATGAGGTATCCCAAAGGTAAAATGGGTGAAAAAAAATTTTCTATTTAGCTAATAAAAATTGTGACTCTTTTGGTAGTGATCATCATCCTCAAGGTAGAGGTTTCTTTACAGGCATGTAAATGATGGAAAAAGTAAGAGAAGTAAAGCAACATTTCAAGCTTTGTTTTTCACTGGAATTTTAAATATTCTTAGCAGGTCATTAACACACAGAATTTTACTGGATGTTTTCTAAGCTTCATAACAGAAACACTTGGACAGAAATGAGGATGTTCCATTAGCTAAATTCATGGATCTAATTGCTGAAATTATCTTTTCAAAGCCATTTTGGATGTTTTTTAGACCACTCGGCACTTCCCTAAGGATTGTCTTGCTAAGACCAATGGTGATAATTTAATTAATCAGTAGCATCGTACTATACATTAACTATACCAAGGCAACATTTATCTTCTGGTTATTCCTGCTACACGACATTTGGAAACCAAAGAGCTTTTTCTTTCACTTCATCATGTATTTAATCTGTTTATCTTCAAAAGTAGTTTCCTCAGATGTGTATTTAACTTACACAATGTGCTTGGCAAAAGAATAATAATAAAAATGTAATTGAAATTTTTTTATATACTGTACAATTATATTTTAAATATTTTTTATTATATATTATATTTTAATGTGTACATAATTACTGTATAAGGCTGTTTACATAAAATCAGATGTGCTGTACTTCTGGAAGACGTATGGAATTTTCAAGCATGATTTTGACTGTATGTGATTTTGGCATATTCTAACTTGAGAAATTAGACTCCAGTAAGATGTGGCACCACTGCATTCAAAATGGAAACACACAGTTTTTATTCACCTTTTCTTTTTATTAAGAAGATCAAATTTCAGTTTTAAAACATCAACAATTATTTTATGTAAAGAGCCTAGGTTTCTCCATAAACATGCAAATATATACCTAATGTATACCAGCCACTAGGTCACTTTGGGATGGAAGAATCAAATGTCATGTATCCAAAAAATTATACGTAATTGTTACTCTTAATTCAGAAAACTTAATAAGTGACTATGCCTTTGGATTTCTTCTTTCATTCTCTATTATCCTTTTTTTTTTTTTGGTCCCTAGAATGTGATTGAAATGACTGAGGGTATTTAACATCTTTAACCTTTAAGGGAACCCTAAAAGCATTCCACGCCCTCCTGAACATCACATGACACTGCAATAAGGTGGGACAACTGCATCTAGAGCACATCTGATTTCCAGCCTATAACCTCTTACTCTTAAGCTTTAACTGTCTCAGAAATTGCAAAGAAAACAATATAAAAGCACCTCATAGATTAACAGACCATTACTAGTCCTTGACACTTCAGCAGATGAAACCTCCTTGATCCCAGACTATAAAAACGCCTTCTGAAGGCTATTGAGCTCCTCTTTGATTCTCGTCCCAAGTCTTAATTTTCTCACAGTGCTGAAGCTCTGTATTTCATTAGAGATATCATCTTAAGTCCTTGTGTGCCCCTACTTGTTTTAACGGTGTTTCTCTTCTACAGACTCATCTGTATCTATTTTAAAGGTGAACTAATAAATATCAAAATATGTTTTTAAAACCTATTGATAACAAAGACTGGTCTGGATTTGTTTGTTTTTTCGACAAAACCCAATGGTGATAAGTCTGAATTTTTCTCATTCCAGTCCAATGTAATCACTTCATATGGAGTCTTCAGTTTAAAAACATAGCTGTTAGACTTAGGTCCAGATTTTATTCTACAGCCATTTAAGTTATTCTTGCACTTTCTGCCTCAACTAGATTTATAGAATCTCCAATGGTGATAATCAAAAGTCACAAGAATCTTTTCACTCCACACAACATAAATAATATTGCCAACAGAATTGGGGTTCGTAGTTCCCCTATAAAGGCAAAATATGAAAACCTTAATCTTAGTAGCAGCCCAACCCTTAGTGTACTGAATGTTGTTCATTCTGTATGCAAGATATTAATATGATCTGGAAATGGGGATATATTGGTTAAATAGTACAAAGTTCCAGTTATAGGATGAATGAGTTCTGGGGATCTAATGTACAGCATGGCATTTATTTATAATTAATAATACTGTATTATATACTTGAAAGTTGCTAAAAGAGTAGATCTTAAATGTTCTCACCACAAAAAAGAAATGGAAATTATGTGACACGATGGAGGTGTTAGGTAACACTACGGCAGTAGTTATCATTTTGCAATATATAAGTGCATCAAATCAACACATTGTATACCTTAAACTTACACAATGTTATATGTCAATTATATCTCAATAAAGCTGGAAAAAAATAAATTGCAAAGGATGGAAGAGGAATCTGAGATTAAGAGACTCAATAGCTATATCAATTAATTACAATATATTAAACTTACTTGGATCTTGAGTCGCCTTAAGAAATTGTAAATACAAAAAATATGGTCGGTTTGGTACATCTAACCTACTCTTTAACAATGGTTACATAGAAGGTATTTTTGTTTTACATATAACCTTATATAATAACTTATTTAATATAAAACAATATACTTTGTTTTAATACATTGTCTTTACTTCACGTATCCTGAACAACTGAGAAAACAAGTAATGATATTTCCAAAAGAAGTATTGAAGAACAGTCTAAGAAAGAAAAAGAAATTATCTTAAAAATTCAAAATTTAACTAACTTTCAAAAACTTATGCGCACATAATGTTCTTTAAGTTTTACTTGCCTGTGAAAAACAAGTTATAATTTTCTAAATCATATAAAAATATTACAGATTCATAAGTGCTTATAAATACACTCACATTAGACTTAGCAATTACACTAATAGAATGCACTAGAGGCTTAGCACTGTATTATTTTAATGATGCAATTAAATTTGTTAATATGTGTTTGAATATGAACTCTATAACAAAGACTGAAACCTAGCTAAGTAGCTATAATAAACTGGGTCAGTAAAAGACAATTTTTAAGATTAAAAAGAAGTTGTTAACAGGGTGACTCAGATTAAGCAGTTACATATCATCTTGACTGAAGTTACTGTTTTTGTAACAGTTATGTTAATCAATTGGCCTACTATAATAGAATTTATAACCATACTATGAAGGATACAAAAACAAAATGAAAAAATAATGTAGGATTTAAAGTAAACTCTAATTAGGAAGAAAGGCTGCTTTTAATTAAAAGTGGGAACCAAACATTTATTGAGCCTCTATTGTATAGTGCTTGTGAGTTTACATTTGTTAACTCAGTTGAGTTCATCAATACACCTTTGAATTAGGTTTATTTTCTCCATCCTCTTCAGACACATTAAAAATGCAGAGTAAAAACACTTAGAAGAATGGTGAAAACAAAAGAACAACAAAATTCATAAGAAAGCACAACACACCGTAACATTTGCCAGTATAATCTTACCACAGAGAATATAAGGACAACACTTACTCATCCAGCCAAATTCTGACTAAATTTATGCATATAGTTGTCACCAAATTTGACTGACTCTGAAGCAAGGGACATATCCAGGTAACACATGCATCATTTGAAACAGAAAGGTCCAGGCTTTTTGCCTCTTTTCTCTTCCCAATATTATCTTTTGTCAATGGTAAGAGTCTACATAGATACAGTAACACTTCAATAACTACACTAGAATCCTTAATTAACTGATTTTATTTTTCCTACAATTTTGAAAGAGAGTGGCCAACCACACACAAAGAAAGAATTTCATGTTAGATTTAAGTAAATACAAATACATTTTACAACATTTCCTGGACTCAATAAACACTTAACCTCAAACCCTGTGAATCCTTTACATTGAAATTTGTTCAGTAAAAAATTTGTTCAGTAAAAACTGATCTAAAGAGTAAGGCTAGCATGAGTCACAGAGGCCTAAGTTGAAAAAAGGCCTGGCTTTTCTGCTTGCTTGTTAAATTATTATGCTTCATTGTATTCATCTGTGTAAAATAGGAATAATAATAAAAGTATCTGCTCCATAGGGTTGTTGTGATAATTGAAAGAAACTGTCCTTGTCAGCACAGGGAAGTTTGTATTATAATGTTACCAATTCAGTTTTCCTATTTTAATTCTCTTAAGGTAATCAAGCGTGTGTGTGTGTGTGTGTGTGTGTGTGTGTGTGTGTGTGTGTGTGTGTGTGTTAGACATCTTTTGGTAATATAGTCAGACCAAAGCAGATGTTGTTAATGTATGTACTCTAACCTGAAAATGCAATTAATTCTAACACCATAGTATACACCTCTTTCTTTTTTAATATTGTTTTTTTCTTTATTGAGAATCATATGCTATGGTAAATAGAGAAGCTGAGAATCAGATGAGTTTGGGTTTGAATTCTAGCTGTCACTTATTAGCTGTGTGACAAGTTACTTAAACTTTCCTCATTCTTAGTTTTCTCATTCTTTAAATAATTCTGATATAAAGATTAAAGAAGCTACTTGACACAGAGTAGGCCCAAAATGAATAGCAACTTTTGTTATTATCATAATGTATGTGGTTATTCAATCTTTGCATGACAATTTGTAATAGAGTACTCAATATTTAATTTTTATCATCTGCAAGGTTTAACATTAAAACCATGTAAAGGATAGTTTTAAATTCTTTAATAAAATGTCTTCATCTTACTACCAATTTCTGTGTCTTAAAAGATAAATGAATTTAATTGAAGAAAAATGCTTTTTAGTTTGCCAAATTATTGACATTTGTTGAGCCACATAGCCTTTTCTCTTGGGTGATATAAACAGAAATGTCAACTGATTAGAAAAAAGGAACATGTGATACTAAGATGTTTAGAGAAATCAGTGTTGTCACAGGCTGACATTCTGGAGCCCTGGCAACCTTCCTTATACTTTTTCCATGAGATGCAAATATAAGAATTACTTTTCTATTTGAGTCGTGTTCAGACAAGAAGGTAATTCAAAGCATAATAGATGTACTTTTCCACCTGGATTGCAGAATGACAATAACATATTTGGGTATACAGAATATGAAATCATTATTATATTGTTTTAGCTATTTCAGAAAGGACCAAAAAGCCTTCAGTGAATGACAGATTTTTAAATCAACAGCTGGTTAACATTATCAGAATGAATCATGGAGCACAAGTGACAGCTGGATTGGAGCCAGGTAGGCCAAGGGATACCAGAGATAATTTCTGTGTTTTAAAGGGAGATTTTCTTTAGTGCCTCTGACCTGGTGCTTCATACATCTTAATTAAAGGTGACAGATAGTGTGATAATAAAAACAAAGTACAATAATGGTTTAAAGCCAAAGGATCTAAACAAATAGAAGTATCTCAAAGGTGATATTTTTGCCAACGAGGGCAAAGCATTCACTTTGCTCATGAACTCTTGGCTAAATGCTGGAAATATCTAGTGTTCTATTTAGAACCATTTGATGTTTATTTTTTTTAAATAAGGCATAAACTGTATCTGTTTTTATGGTCAAGTTAAAACAAGACTCGTATCTATAAGCTTGACAGGTAAAGCCACACCAATCTTTTCAGCTTTAAAACCAGGAAAAAAAAAATCCGTTCCATGCTTCTCAGACTAGACAACAAAGTTATGAGAGGTTTTTTTTCCCCTTCAGATTTAGTGTAAATGTCCCCACCTGACACACACAAAAGCCGAACTATCAGACAGAACGATGGTGCTGATGTTCCACACCTGCACGTTCAGAGCCGCCAACAAAGGGAGACAGAAGCTTCTGCTACCTCCACACCTGCTGGATGGGTGGACGCCTTTAACCTCTTCTACTCTTGATGGGTCCCCACAAGACAGAGGTGGAAAAGCACACTCTTCAAAGGCTGACACTCAGAGAGCAAGCAAACAAAACCGCTCTGCATTACAAGGTTTAAATGCTAATTATGGAATATATCCCGCAATATGCTTGGAAGGAAACTATACGTTAATAGGAAAAAAATAAAAAGATACATAGTTACTCCTAATGAAACTGGGGTGGGAGGAAACAGGTTTCCAGAAACACCAAAAGAAGACCAATTAGTATTTAAAGCAAATTAAACTTGGGACATCTCATAGTATGTATGGCAGCCAATTTTTATCTTATTACTAGACAATTTTTCAACCTTAAGTACAGCATACACATATTTCTAAAAAATATGTTTGAAAGACAGTTATCTCACAGATATCAGGCATATAACTTATAGACTTTAGACACTTGCATACTTAATCAAGTTAGTGCCATATTCGTTCATTTTTTATTATTTATTTTAAAGGAAATATAAAATTGTTTTAACCTACTTTTCTGAAACCTTGAGTTGATAAGTAGATGAGCATGAAAAGGTGAAGAAACATAGCATCTCTTTCGGAAAATGTTTAACTCAACTACTTATTTTAAAGTAAGAGAAAAACAAAAAGTCTAATAATTGTGTAACTTAAAGTATCACATAGAAAATCCAAAAGATTTCACTTCACAGCACCACTTAAAATGGCAGTATATGTAAAAGATAATAAACTATTGGGACTTTTTACATATTAAAGCAATTGGAACTAAATTGCATTTAAAAGTATTTGCAAACACTAGATTAAATGCCTATCTAATCAAACAAAAGATCTTTTAAGCATCTTAATTTATAAAACAATAATTTTGAATTACCCCATATATCTAACTGGTTTTTACAAACAAGATTGTTGACAATATTTAATAGTTAATGGTTGAGATGCACAGAAATAATTTATTTTCACTGATTAAAAAAATACGGATACTCGAGTACACCACCTTCATTTGTAACACTGCAATTTGTTTCAAGGCTTGCAGGGGAAAGTCAAAGATTGTGTGTATATCCAGTGTTAGATGTGGGCAGGAGCAGAATGTCCTTGGAGTTTCTGGAAGATGAAAGAATGAACAACTTTCTTTCATGCTCTTTTTTCATCTGAGATAGAACAGATTTGTGAAGCTACCACCTACCCAAATACTATTCCAAGCTCTGAAATTCTTCCCAAAAGTAATGACTGGGTAGTTTTTTATTCAAGTGAAGTGATTTAGTCATCTATCTGATATCCTCATTCAAGAGGTAAGCCCACATGCCAAAGCAGCGCATCATTAGAACAACCCATATTTCAATGGGCATTCTTCTAACCCATGCTTGAACTTTGGCAGTAGTTAAAATTCAAATTGGATTGTCCACTACCTATAAATGAAGTTTAAAAGTGCTGACAGTGTGAGGATAAGTTTCGAACAAGCTAATAGGTTTTAGTGTCTGAAACTTTTGATAATCTGGCTTTAAGTGTCATGGGTCTTTCAAGGTGGATTCCATCTGTCCTATAAAGTTATGTATTGAAACATAAGGCATCCCTTTGATCTCCTTTGTGAAAACCTTATGAAGTCAACAAAATGCCCCCATTGACTCAACAGCCAGATCCCCAACCTGTTGACATGAAAGATTTTAACACTAGTAAGTGTTTGTAAACAGTAAGTGAGCTATGTGTTGAAAGCCTCTCAGTAAAAGGATTCAGGGATGGGCTGAGTCTTGCCACAGGTACAAGCTGTCCTATAGATACTTCGTACCAAAATAAAACAAAAGAGCACAGCTCAAGCCAGGATTAGGCCTGATAATGTCCATTGAAGTAAATTTCCAGTTAATCCCTAATAAAGCATTTCTTTTTAAAAGCGTAATATATTTTATTTCCAAAACACTATGTTAGTGGGCAAAAATATTCCTACAATATAAATGCACACCATGGTAAAGAACACAAGTGTGTATGTGTGTGTGTGTGTGTGTGTGTGTGTGTGTGTGTGTGGTTTCATTTATTTACATGTATTTATGTATGTATGTATTTTAGTTTGTTCATAACGCTATGTATTTGTGTGTATATGTATATTGTATACTCAAGACAAGTGCATAGAGGTAACAAGTGTGCAGTGAAAATTACGTTGACATTTGCAGTCAGAAAGATCCACATCCAAATATTGACTGTTACTGCTTAGTGACCTTGAGCATTTTCATTATCTTTAAAAATGAATAAAAGATACTTTGCTGATTTTTGGATTGAGACTAGCTATATGAAGCACTGTTGATTCGTAAATAATATCAATCAACAAATACTATTGCTCTGTTTTTTCCCCATATTAGCATCACATTAAGACTTAGGTCCAAGTTTTTAATCCAGTTTTAGAATTTATGTAGTCTGCTGTTTCAGCAATAACATACATCCTCAAGTTCTTGAGTCCCTGAACACAGGCTCAGTAGGCTCTTTTGGAATGGCTGGGAAATGTGGTCTTTCTGAAGTCTGCAATTCCCTGTTGACATATCTCCTAACAGCGCAAAATCTTGTCCATCCTTCAACAGCCAGGTCAGGTGTCACCTCCTCTGTGAAGACGCCCACTATCCTGCTGGGCAGTAATAATTCATTGTTCTTTTCTCTGTTTTCCTGAATCTCAGCTCATGCTATTATCATCATGCTTATTAAATTGCATTATAATTAATTCTTGTCCTGTCTGCTTCCTCTTAGAGAAACTGAGTTCCGTGAGGTCAGGATCTGTGTCTTCGTCTTTCTGATAGCCCAGCATGTAGCCCCAAGCCTGGCAGATAACAAACACATAGCAGAAGGGAGAGGGGAGCAGGAAAGGAAGCCAGAAGTAATGTTTGCCTGCTTTTCTTTCATTACTGTTTAAAAATAAACTGTGGCCATTAACTCGAAAAATCAAATATTCTAAGTTCTTCACAATATTGGACATACAATTCTATGTTTTTCAGCATCTCACTCTTCAGTTGCCTCAAAGAGCTGCTGATTTTCTAACACCATCTAGCCAAGCATATGACAGATGGCTCTGACATCCACCCTGAAATTTTGTGTGTGAACCAACAACTGTTCTACCCAGTGACATATGTGTACACATATTAGAAATGCTTGATGCTTCAAGCTTGCAAACAGAGCCCTAACTGAGGAAATGTGAATGCCACGTGCGTTTTTTTATAAACACATAAGGCTTTTATTTAATTAAAAAGTAATACTTACGTATACCTGCCAATTTATAGATTTATTCCCTTTTCTCATTTAGCCAGTCTTATTCAGCTTTCTTTCTGGGAATACATAGTTCTAGGCATTTCTATTTGCACACACACACACACACACACACACACACACACACACACACACACATACTTTTGTGCTGGAGTTTAAAGCCAGAAAGGGGAACATGCTATGTCACCCTTCCATCGTCACTGGCTTCTCTGTTTCTCTCTGAGGACACAGACATGATGCCACAGACACAAACACAGACATACATGCAGACACACAAACATGCATGCATGCGTGCACACACACACACACACACACACACACACACACACACACACCTATGCATATACATACATATGCATGAGTGCCACTTTCTCTCAGTCATCTTCTAAAGTAACTGCCACCCAAGTGATGTGCCTAAAGTTCATATCTGATCATTTCACTTCCATACCAAAAATTCTACATTACCAGTGATAAAATCTAAACTAAATATACAACAATTTTAACCAAACTATCTTCCACTCATCAAATGCGTCATGCTCACTTACATCCTTATTCTCCTGCAAATATTGTTTTCACATTCTAAAATGCATTTTTATGTGTCTTCTATTTTTTAAAAAAAAGTTTTTTCTTTCCTCTTGATTTTAGGTCAATTGTCAACTTCTCTGAAAAACTTTTCATGATTACACTTTCTCCCCTCTACCACTGAAGAGTTGGTTGCCCACACGATTTCTTCCCCAGGACACTCTATATAGACATATAGACCATGCCCCATAAAACTGTGAGTAATTTTTATGTATACATTTGCTTCACAAGTTTGCACGCTACTTGAGAATAAGAACTGAGTCTTTTCATCAACGTATATGCAGCACATGAAACACTGTATGCGCTTAATTATTTGTTAAATGAGCAAATTACTATATAGATATTGTCCATAAAGGATTCAGAGTATTATATGAACATACACGAAATTACAAAGTTTAAATAAAACACCGGAAGGTATAACTGAAACCTTGGGGATAGGGATTGAGGAGGTTAACAGATTAGAGTGGGGTTAGTCACATAAAAAAGGATGCTTGAAATTATGTCAGGTTATTTCTTTAAGTAAAATCAAGTCAGTTTGGAACCTTTACATATCCCCTTACTAACCAAGAATTCCTTGAAAGCTCCAGTTAATATAGGAGCAACATGGCATATGCTTCAATGGGGTACATTTTTATCATCACAGCAATAGTCAAATTCATAGCTCCAGGGCAGTAAGACAGTGAAATAAGCACTGAAGTACAAAATAAATGGTTGTCCCCAGTGGCTGTGGTCTCTGGGCTCCTGCTGGCAGTGTCAGAAAAGCACAGCCTCCTCTGAGCCTCTGGAAAACCTGGAGCAGCAGCTTTCAGAGCAGGGGTATCCTGTGATGCACAGGAAAAAGAGTTGGCACGTAAACCATGTATCCCCCAGTTCTGCCCAAGACTTACTTTCTAAGTCCAGATCTATGCCATCAAGCTTCATCAATTGGTCTCAGAACCAGAACAGTAAAGAATTCACTGGGTTGTTATTTTGTCTCAAGTAGGATATAGCAGAGGTTTGTCATTTTCTCCTCCCCAGGAACTGATCGGCTAGACTCTAAAGGAAGCCAGGCCTTGGCTCTCATTACGGAAACAGAAAGAGTGACAGATAGTCCAGGTAGCCAGCACATGAACAAGAGACCAGACCCTGGCTGATTGGTTACTCTGGAGACTTTGCATCTTTAGGGAGGGATGGAAAAAATAGACAAATGAAAAACAGACACAGACTAAAGTTATTGACAGCGTGGGATGCAGAGTATAGAATCCAGCATGCACTAGCAGTATTACTAGCTGAAGTCGCCTAACTGGACTATCCTGGTGGCAGTGGGATTGTAAATATTCACTTCATCTATTCTTTTTTGCATGAGTTTTCTAAGTTCTCATGTTTCCTAACTTTAAAATTTTTCATTGAGTGTCAAGCTCTGTAAGACTATCTCCAGTTGTCTTCCATTCCTGCTAGGGAAAGCTCAAATCTCTGTGTCCATCATTATTGAAAGGTATATGGCAAACCAAGACCTGTAAACAGGAAGAAACTATACATCATGTAGTCCAGCCACCTCATCTTTGAGTTGAAGGCAATGAAGCCCATAGAGGTAAGTTACTTGTTCTAGATTATTATATCCATTACATAGGATAGAGGGAACTTTAGCCTTAACCTACTGACCACTTTTCATGACACCTTGCTAGTTCTGTTGCCACTACCAGATTAGCAATATTCTTATGGTAAAGATTCTCTGTCTTGTTCTAAATTGTTATAAGAAGCACCCCATTAGTTCATTTTGAATGTGTTCAAGCCCTTATTATAATATTTCACATGTGTATTATTTTCTAACAAGAAGCCTGGAATCAGATTCAGACATGTCTTGTTACACTAAATAAAGCGGTCTGTATTTTTTTATATAAAATGGTTTAAATAAATAGTACTTCATTCCAAATACAATGTCAATACTAACAACAGTGTAAGGCTCAACTCAGTTTCTACAAGCATAGCCAAGATTTTTGATTCACTTGAAGCAGTGCTTTACCCACTCAAATGATATGCAGGTTATTCTAATTCTTGAGTTCAGACTCCAGGCAGGAGACTGAGTGATGATGAGACAGGAGAAGAGTGATGAGAGAGAATATAATCGAGCTTCAGGCACTTAAGTAGACAAAACAAATTCTAAAGGAAGAAGGAACACTAGAGCAAAAATGTAGCCTTGTGGTTCGGTACTTGAAACAGTGACCCAGAGGTGCCTTAAGTGTTTGTCATACTATGGGGGACAATCAAAATCTCAAATGATGTGGAATTATATCCAGATTTTATCTTAGTAGATTAATTTGTAAGTACTTGATAAAAATATTTGGAAGAGAATAGATATATTAAAATGCCTTTAAGTAGCCATTCTAGTGTAAGTTTTATATAGCATTTTAGCCACCATGTTGATTTTCCACTTTGTATCTGATGTCATTCAAATTGTCAAGCATTTCAGGTTAGAGATATTTCTGTTAAACTAACATTTAAGAATAAATAAGTCAAGAATATTAACATTAACATTACAGATTAATAAAAATATAATAACATAGCCTTGTGGTCTATAAAATAAAAGTGACTTTTTAAAATCTCCGTTCTTAAAAAAGGGAAAATTCAAGATGTATTATATATATATATATATATATATATATATATATATATATATATATATAGTTTAATTGAAAAAGAAAACACTAAATAGAAGAAAATCTCTTCTTAGCAATCATAGAAAACAAGGTAGAGAAGAGGAAAATAAGTGAACTGAAGGCAGACTATGGATTAGATGGCCAACGTACTGTAGATAATTTTCTAGTCCTTGGGAAACCCTTACATACCATGTTTCCCCAAAAATAAGACCTACCTGGACAATCAGCTCTAATGCATCTTTTGGAGCAAAAATTAATATAAGACCCAGTCTTATTTCACTGTAATAAAAGATTGGGTCTTGTATAATATAACATAACATAAGACAGGGTCTTATATTAATTTTTGCTCCCAAAGACGTATTAGAGCTGATTGTCCAGCTAGGTCTTATTTTGGGGGAAACAGGGTATGTACAGAATGCGTAAAATGACATTTATTGGATTCACAGCAATAAATTTTTATATGATATTTTTAAATTATGAGGAGTCATCATTTACTTGTTTCAGAATGTTGCTGCATAATCTATCAAGATCATCAAATAGGCTTTTAGGCCTCAGCATCTCTTTTTGTTACAAGATCCTTAAAGCTTAACTATAGCTCCCATCCTATGTAGAGAACAAAACACTGTCCTTCACTCTCACTCTCCCAAATCTCTCGCAAATTTCCCCTTTAAGCTCCATTTTATGGTAAAGAAATTCTGCATGTGTCAAGTCAGTACAAGGTCAAACCAGAGGTTTATTTTGTAAATAGCAGTGCGACCCTTCCAATGATTTGTTTCATTTTCCTGTGCCAATGTTATTTGAAGTAAAGATAATACATCCGTAATTGATATAATCTTTTATTCTGCAACAGCTTTTTACATTGGGTGCTTTCAGACTTTAAGAGAGCTGTGTGCATGCTTCTACTTGCATGCATTTGGGGATCTGGATCAAAATTTACTAGTTAACATTCTCCTCAAGTCTATGAAGGTTAAGAGATGCTCTTAAAGAAAAAGCTACAGCAACAGTAGAAGAAAAGCAAATTTATGTAATTTATATTTACCTCATTAGATGGCAGCACAACCTTCAAAACCAAAGTTAAACATTTTGGTGAGGACTGTATCTCTTAGAAATTATGAAGGAGAATTAAATGTGTTGAAAATAAGTATCACATGAGCTTTCTCTATCATATCATGAATGTGTCCATTTAAACTCAAAAATATTTTTGGAAAACATATTTCACATCACACAAAATTACATTCATGTTCATTCATTCAAAAAAGAAAAGATATTGATCATCTTCTAAATGACAGGGACTGTCCTAGATGCTTCAGGTACATATGTGAACAAAAGGAATGACTGCCTACCTGGAGCTTACATACCAAAGGAGGAAGGAAGACAGTTAATGGAAATGGAAATGATACATTGGGAAAGTATCTGGTATGTTAGAAAATTATGAATGCCTATAGAAAACATAATGTATAGTAGGGTACGGAGAGAATCAAGAGTGCTGGGGTAGGAGGTCAGAATGTAATATTAAATAGGGAGATCAGCGTCGGTCTCATTGAGAAAATGACAATGAGCCAAGATTGGAAGGAGATGAGGAAACCTGTCATGCAGATAACTGGAAGAAGACTGTTCCAAACAGAGAAAACAGCTGATACAAAATGCAAGGATATTGCTGAATTAGAATGGAAATTTGTAAATGAATCAGAACTTAGATCAAAGAGATGAGTGTGTAGGGAGAGGGAGCAGATCCTATAAGGCTTTGTAAATTATTGTAAGCACCTTGGCTTTCACTGAGTAATCTGGGGACATGTTGAAAGGTTTTGAATAAAGTGACCCAATCTGAGTTATATTTTAAAAGTATCATTCTGGCTGCTGTACTGAGAATAGAGAAGCCAGGAGGTGGGAGCAATAACTTAGAGCACTGTTTTCCCCACTCAGATGATATGCAGATTATTATAATTCTCGAGTTCAGGCTCCAGGCGTGAGAAGGAGAAGAGTGATGTGGGTGAGAATAGAATGGTGCTTCAGGCACTTAAGCAGACAAAATGAGGTATAGAGGAAGAAGGAACACTAGAGCAAAAAGCAGGGACACCAGTTGGGAGGCCATTGCACCATCCATGTTAAAAAGGACAGCGATTTGGATCAGGACTACAGGAAAAGAGGAGGTGAGGAGCAGTCAGATCTTAGACATAGTTTGAAGATAGACACAGCAGGATTCTGGACAGATTGGGTAGAAAATGTGAGAAAGTGAGGAGAGTCAAAAATGAATCCAAGGAGTTGTCATTAAAAGAGATGGCAAAGGCTGTGGGTCAGATAAGTTTGAGGGGGCAAGTAGTTCTGAACACGTTGAGTTTAATATTAGACATCAAAAAGGAATGTCAATCCAGCAGTGGGTATATTATTAGTCTGAAGTTCAGAGGGATGATCCAGGCTAGAGATAGATGATTGGGAGTCACCAGCATTTAAAGCCATAACACTAGATAAGACCATCAAGGGTGTGAGTGTAGGAAAAAAAGAGAATTAAGGCCTGAGCACCATGGTACTGTAAAATTTAAAAGTTAGGAAGGAGCTACTATAAAAGGAGACTAAGGAGAAAGGATAAGTAAAGTTGGAAAAAAATAAAAAGAATATGGTGTCTTGACGTCAGTGCAAGAAAGAAAATGTAGTGTTAACTGGTGGGAGAAGTGGGATTAAGAAAAAGTTTGTTGGTTTGTTTTTTAAGATGGGGAAATAGCAGCATACTTGTGTGCCAGCTGGAATGATTCAGTAGAGAGAAAAAGAAATGATGATTCAGGAGAAAAAGTGGAGAACTGCTGGCGCAATGTCCTTGAGCAGATGAGGGAAATTTGTACGTAGTGCACAAGTGAAGGGATTGGCCTTTGACAGAAATGTGAGAAGTTCAAAAGGTAGGAAAGCAAAGTATATAAATGAAGGGGCTAATGTGTGAAAAAGGTGTCTGAGAGTATAAGAGTAAATGCATTATGAAGTATAGTGTGATTGCCTGGCTTGAGGTTTGTGATTATGATTCTAAAAGTAAGACAGTCAGTGTGTTCAAATATCTTTCTGCAGCCTCATTCAGCTTCACAGGTGCAGGTGGAAAGTAGGCACAGTTAGATTTTACCAAGATTGTGATTTTGGAAAGTGAGTACAAGTTCAACTAAGCAAGACAGGAGCAATGAGGTCGTCATAAAGATTGACCATAAAATTTAAGTCTCATAGGACAGCACATAAAGCACGTGAAGGATATTATTGGTTCTTAGAATTCCTGCTTTTCTGTGCTTGTTTACTCATTTGTTCTAGAAAATATTGCCTCCTCCAACTTAAGGATTTCAGAACACAGGGGTTCTTTGAATATTATCAACCCAAACACTGAAAGAGTTCTCATTTTAATAACTTTTAATAATCATCTATTTAAAAATGATTATGTAGCATATTAATTCATGATTGCTGACATTTTCATCTGGATACAGCCTGATTTTCATGCACAAGGAGTCTATTGAAGCTTTCAGGTATGGTTCCTCTTATCTCCAACTCCTTATAAAGCTTTCCTGTTGAAGAAACCATTTTTTTTCTTTTCCCCTTTCCTAATCTCTTTCAGATTAGAGCATTATTATTTTGTAGAATGTACTTAAATGTGTTTCTTCTTATACATAGCATTACTATAAATTAATTTGGACAAGATGGAGTATCATCCATGGATAGAATTATTGTTTTCAAGTCGAAAAACTCATGTCCTTTACCAGGTATAATTTGGTTTGTTTCTATTTCATGACATTTATATGGTCAAGTAAACTTTGTTATTTTATTTCAATAAATTTTTGCATACTTGCCTATCTATATGTATACAAGTATTATACCTTTTTTATAAGTGTCTATGCATAATAGAATATCAAGATTAAAAATAGAAAAATATCTCTGCCAGTCCACCACTGTGGAAAAGATGACAAAGAAACTTTAGAGTGGCAAAAAAAGTAACCCATCAACAGTAAAAATATGTAGTTAGAGAAACTCACAAGTACTTCTTGAAGATGCATCTAGCATCTCACAACCCTTAAAAAGTCACTCATCATTTTTCCTTTGCCCTCTAGACACCACTTCTTGAAGCACAGGGAAAACAGGTGGAATAAAACATTGCCCAGGAGCTTAGATTGCTCATTTCAGAATAGAAAGATATGTGCTGAAATTGATGCATCGATAAAATGTTGATCAAATAAGGAGCCCGGGAGTGTTTCACAGACAAAATGGCATTTCACCAAGGACTTGAAAATTGAGTTTATTTGGCAAGGAAAAAAAAATAAAACCTAAAACAATAAATTGCATAGAAGAAAGCATAGGTACTAAACTTATGAACCATGGGTTCAGAGAGGATCTTATTGAATTTTATCTCAAAGGCAAAGGAAGTGAAGGCAAAAGTAAGTGAATGGGACTATATCAAACTAAAAAGCTTCTGCACAGCAAAAGAAACCATCAACAAAACAAAGAAGCAACCAACCGAATGGGAGAAGATATTTGTGAACAAAACCCCTGGTAAAGGGTTAATACCCAAAATATATAAAGAACTTGTACAACTGAACAACACCAAAAAGAAAAACCAAAACAATCAAATAAAAAAATGGGCAGAGGATCTGAGCAGACGCTTCTCCCAAGAAGAGATACAAATGGCCAAGAGATATATGAAAAAAAGTTCAACTTCACTACCTATTAGGGAAATGCAAATCAAAACCACAATAAGATATCACCTCACACCTGTTAGAATGGATATTATAAACAAGACAAGGAATAACAAGTATTGGAGAGGCTGTGGAGAAAATGGAACCCTCATACACTGCTGGTGAGAATGCAGATTGGTGAAGCCACTTGGAAAACAGTATGGAGGTTCCTCAAAAAATTAGGAATAGAATTACCATATGGGAAGCAATCTCTTTTCTGGGTATCTACCCCAAAAATCTGAAAACATTTATCCGTAAAGATATATGTACCCCTATGTTTGTTGCAGCATTATTCATGGTGGCCAAAATATGGAAATAACCAAAGTGTCCTTTGATAGGTAATTGGATAAAAAAGATGTGGTACATACATACAAAGAAATATCACGTGGCCATAAGAAAAGATGAAATACTGCCATTTGTGACAACATGGATGGGTCTTGAGATTATCATGCTAAGTGAACTAAGTCAGACAGAAAAAATTGAGAACCATATGACTTCACTCATATGTGGGATACAAAGCTGAAAGCAACAAATAAGACAAACAAACAAAAACTCATAGATACACATAACAGTTTAGTGGTTACCAGAGGGTAAGGAAGAGGGTGGTAGAAGAGGGGAAAAGGAGTCAAATATATAGCGATAGAAGGATGGGTGGTGAACACACAATGCAATATATAGATAATTTATTGATAATGTATTATAGAATCATATACTTGAAGCCTATATAATTTCACTAACCAATGTCACACCAGTAAATTTAATTAACAAATAAATAAACAATAAAGTTACAGAAAAAAACAAAAATTAGAATTTTCAATCAGAGGTTAAAAAAAGACACTAAGAATTTTTAAAACAAAATGCTTTTTCAGAAAACCAAAATAATTTTTATACACCTGAGTCTTAGGTGTGTGAAAGACAAAGGGAAATTTTTAAAAACAAAAAAAAAGAACTTGTTCAGTGTGCGTTCTGTGCACATTTCCCTGCTTCCAACTGTAAGCCTATGGTGTGTATGGTGCTATAACTAAAGGAGAAATGATGATGAAAAGAATAGCTGGTCAGTGTTTATTACTGTAGACAGGGTAGCTCAGTGAATAAGCAGTGACTGAAGTCAGACTACCTGTGTTTGTACCCCACATATACTATTTACTAATTATTTTGCTCTTATAGAAGTTGCTTACCCTCTTTGAGCCTCAGTTCTCCGGTCTGAAAAAGAGAATAATATAATAGTCACTTCACAAGTTCGCTGTACAGAACAAGTGAAACAATCCATGTAAAGTGCTTATCTCTGTGCGTGCTAAATATTGTTATTGTTATATGCTATCAATGTTGGACCTGAATTACTTTATTTCATCTGAGCAACACTCCTGTGATATAGGTGTTATATCATTCCCATTTCACATATTCTAAAACTTAGGCTCAGAAAGGAAAAGTTACATGACCAAGATGACAGTCTATTAAATGATGAAACAAGGAAAAAGAATTTTCAGCCTAGTGAAAGAAGCAGAGAGGCAAAGAGATGCTTATAATACAATAGAATGAGGAATACAGTATAGATAAGAACAGGCTGTGGAAGAAGAGAAAGCCTGTAAGCCAGAAGAGAAGATTCTGGTAAAGGTTTCCTAGAAGCATCATGCTGGAACTAAGTCCTAAAGAATGACCTTACTGAAGAATAGAGGGAAGGTATTCCCTCTCCTTAGAGTTATTTGGATGCAATGAATTGTCAAAAAAACATACATCATCTGGATGCTGCAAATAAATTTGTTCTTAGAAATGTTGCTCTAGAAATGATCCAAAGAATAAATGAATTCTAAGGGGAGACAGAAGACAGAAAGACTAACGTAAGAGATGTGAAGGTCCTATAATGAGACAAAAGCAGCAGAGATCTAGAGAGGAAGCTAGGGCCAAGAGTTATTTCTGTAGTGGAGCTGCCTCTGCTTCTACTTACAGAGAACACCGAATCCTCATTTTGTCTTTGATGGTCCTTCCAATTGTCTCGTTTTTTGAGCCTGCAAAGATAAAAACCGAAGAGTTGAGGATGTCAAAAGAAGAATGGGAATGGGAATGAGTCAAGAGGGCTGAGTCACATCACACAAACAATTTACTTCAGTTATTCCCACTTTTTGCACATGCACTGGTGCCTACCCTCTTGCAGGGTTGCTCACAAAACCCGATTCAAGATGGCAAAAGTAACACTCTCTTCTGAATATGGGATACTATAATATCCACAAGTATAGCCATGACTGTTAAGAGATGTTAATGTCTACAGTCAGGCAAAGCTTTCAAAACAGCTCAGTACTTTGATGCTGTATTGAAAGAGCCTAGATGTTGAAAGAGGAAAAATTGAAGTAGCATTTGCTTATGTTTGTACCCTTTATCATTCGTGACTATTTTAAATGGCAGCCTCACAGATGAATGATATTGTTTGCAAACTTATATGAGGATAAATGTGACATCTCATATGAGCCAAAGTCTCTTCCTACTATTCAAAGACCTACTTATGTTTTAACAACATTTTCCCCACATTGAGTTATATGTAAACCATATTTAGGCCTGTCATTTCATGTGTATTTTCCTTTTACTAGTGATCTATAGCTTTTCTGTTGAAATATACACCTGTAAAGGAGAATTTTTGCTCCTTTATTCCTATTGTTTTTTCCCTAGATTAGTCCCTTTTTAGAGGTTTCAGAGGTTTTTGCTTAAGTATTTCCCAGGTTAGCAGCACAAGATAACTAATACTTGGTATATAAGTTAGTTATTACCACTGATATATAAAAAAAGACTTCAAAGACGTTTTGAAAGTAAATAATCCCATAGATGTAAATTATTTGTCAAACAGTTTTAATCCACATTTTAGTATAGATTAATCATTCCATGAATTATTTGGAACACACAGGTGAATGAGAATTTGCCTTTGATGGAAAGAGAGCTATTTGTACCCAACTAACTCCTCCTCCTCACCATCTTCATGTTACTTCCAGGGAGTGAACCATCATTTTCAATTGCATTGTTGCAACAGGAGATGTTAAGTAACCTATTAATGTTGAAGGATGGCTGGTAGAATTTTTCAGTTACTATGTGTTACTTGGTAATTTTAGGTTACCCCACAGGATCTGGTAACCCAAAGAAGACTTGGATTTCCTTGACCCTTAGGGTCTGTGACAGGCTAAGTCTCTGAATTTATGGCCTTCTGGGGTTAGAACAATAGAGTTTCTTTAGAAGGTTAACACTCTTCCCCTTTTTATTACCTTCCCCTACCCTCGTTTCAATTTCTCATCTTTCAATTTTGTTTTCTCTCTGTGATCTCTCAGGCTTCTAGAAAGACGTTTTCTCTGTGAGAAGGATGTGTTTGAACAAAGTGAAGGTGGTCTACCCACAGAGTTGTGAGTCTGACTTAGAGCTCTGTTAGAATGTTGTAATGGAAGACACCAATTAATACAGTTCTGTGCTTTGATGGTTTCCTAATTGACCAGGCAATAATTCAACCTGGAATCACCTGATTTGATCACTATCCAAAAACATTCCTTGAAAGCAGGACTCAGGAGAATTTCTTTTTCAAATGAATATCTAAAATAGCAAAACAGCATGTGGAGTCTACCAATATGCACATAAAATGTTCTTGTTAGGCGTTTCAGAGTTTCTCAAAATAAGCTCCTTTGTTTCCAAAGTTTCTGATGAAAAATAGATGAAGTTGGAATCTTATATATAAATGACTCTTCAAAATTTTTTTGATTTAAAAAACACTGAATTTTTTATGTCAGCCAAAATTAATTTTAGATTTGAGAACCAGATGCATGAAGAGTATTATTGATGTCTTTGTTAATAGAATAGCATATCTAATGGTAATACCAATTTAGACATATACCTAAATATACAACAAACAGCAGTCTACCTTTTCTTCTAAGATATATTTTATTGCAGAATCTTTAACATTCTCTTTTATTTTGCAATTTAACATTTAACAATTACAGTAATTATAGTCCTTCAGGGAAATGTGTAAAGCAGAGTAAAACAAAATGATAGATAAGGGGGTAATATCACTGATTAGTTCTAACTAATCAATGTTGGCCTTTTGAAAGAGGAGTAATATGCCTGGATAAAATTTGGGATCTTATTAATAAGAATGAAAGAGAGAATGAACATTAATAGACAACTTAGAGTCTCTTTTACAGTAGACAAATGAGTAAAAAGATAATCATAATTCAATATGATGACGATTAAAATAATTAAAATTATTATATTAAAGGTTTACCACGTACCAGATTCTGGGCTGGGTAATTTACAGACATAAAATCACTTAATCCTCAAAACAACCCATGAGGTGATATACTAGTTTCCTAGAGCTGCTGTAACAAAGTACCACAAAACAACAGAAATGTATTGCCTTACATGTGTGGAAGCTTGAAGTCCAAAATCAAGGTGTCAAGAAGGCCACACTTCTTCTGAAACCTACAAGGGATAATCTTTCCTTGCCTCTTCCTAGCTTCTGCTGGTGGCCATCAATCTTTAGTATTCCTTTAATTCTTCACCAAAGAAGATATCCAGATGGCAAATAAGCACATGAAAAGATGCTGCACATCATATGTCATGAGGGAATCACAAATTAAAACGAGATACCACTACACATCTATTAGAATGGCCAAAATATGGAACAGTGACACCACCAAATGCTGATGAGGATGTGGAGCAACAGACACTTTTATTTATTGCTGGCCGAAATGCAAAATGGTACAGCCATTTTGGATGACAGTTTAGAGGTCTTTGACAAAACTAAACATATTCTTTTCATATGATCCAACAGTCATGCTCCTTTTTTTTACCCAAAAGAGTTGAAAACTTAGTTCCTTGCAAAAAACCTTCACACGGTTGTTTATAGCAGCTTTATTTATAGTTACCAAAACTTGGATGTAACCAACTTTGTTGTAACCAAGATGTCCTTCAGTAGGTGAATGGATAAACAACCTATGGTACATCCAGACAACAGAATATTATTCAGCACTAAAAATAAATAAGCTATCAAGCCACAAAAATACATGGTGAAAACTTAAATGCATGTTACTAAGTGAAAGAAAGCAATCTGAAAATGCTATACACTGTATGGTTCCAGTTACAACATTCTAGAAAATATGAGACAATGGTTGCCCGAGGGCAGGGAAGAAGAATAGGCAGAGCTTATAGGATATTTAGGACAGTGAAACTATTCTGGCGGATTCTTCAATGGTGGATACATGTCAGTATACATTTATCAAAATCCATAGAATGTACAACATCAAGTGTAGGCACTAATGTAAACTATGAACTTTAGGTGATAATGATATTCAAGGTAGGTTCGTCAACTATAACAAATGCACCACTGTGGTACTGGATGTCAATAGTGGGGAAGGTTGTACACATTTGGGGACAGAGGAGACAAGAGAAATATGTATACGTTCTGCTCAGTTTTTCTGTGAATCCAAAACTGCTCTAAAAATAGTTGTGATAGAATGAAAAAGATGATACAAAAGGTTAAAACACTGTTTAATTCTTATCAAAATACACTTTCCCAAAGTCATGGATAACAATTCACAGTATTTGTAGAGCTCTTTCAAGTTTATAAAGTACAGTTACATGCCTTATTTAACTTAATCTTCACAATAAATGAACAAAGCAGATTAATTCCCAATTTGAAAATAAACAAAAGCATAGAGTAGCATTTTTTTTTAATTTTGAGAAAATTTATCACTACCTGGAAATGAGTGTTGTCAATATCAAGATTAAAATTATTATTTTCAGATTTGTAAAGTATGTGGGCTTGAATGTTATTAATTCTAGACTTTTTACTACCGAATAAGAGTCCATTATAATTAACCCTTATTTTAAGGATGATTCTAAAGCGTAAAGCTCAAACACTTAGAAAGTGACAACTAGCACCCAGTAAACGTATAAATAGAAAATAATTTCACATATGTTTATTACCACATTTGATCCTCACATCGAGTCATTGAAAAAGACAGGAGAATCATTTCTACACCCCTTTCTATGATGAGAAAATTAAGGCGAAGATTATTTGCTCAAGATTTATACCTAATAAGTGGCAAACAAGAACTCATACATTTTCTCACTCCCAAATCTATACTTTTTTTAAATGTATTTTTCAACTACAGTTGACGTACAATATTATACTAATTTCAGGTGTACAACATAGTGATTAGACATTTATATACCTTGTAAAGTGATCACCCCAAAAAATCTAGTACCCATCTGGCATCATACATAGTTATTACAATTTTATTTAACTGTATTCCCTATGCTGTACTTTACACCCCCGTGACTATTTTTATAACTGGAAATTTGTACTTCTTAATCCTTTTCACCCTTTTTGCCCTCTAAAATTCCTCCCACCTGGTGACCCTCCCTCCTATAATCTGTAGGTGCATATAGAGTACAGAACACTTCATCCAATTTCTGATTCTTTTTTGGTACAGAAAGTGTATTACATGTACATTATAAACTTTTAGAGAAATATACCTCTAAAACTCATGGGAGTTTTAATCACATAGTTTACTTGGTTCTGAGACTTTGAGAAGGCAAAAAGTTTACATTTCTAGAAGTTGCTTTAAGTTGAGTTCCAACATAAAGAAAGTGGAAAATATATGCAAAGATTTCAAAGTCCATTTTTATCACTCAAAGGATATTTAGCATTAGATGGTTAGAGTAGAAACAAGGCATAGAGAGTTTAGTGCCAAAGAATATAGATTGTGAAGACAGGCTTGGTCATATTAACTTAATATTTCTGAGTCTCTGTTTACTCATTTGTAAAATGGGCTACCTCACTGGTAGTATTATTATTAAATACCATAAAAGTGCATGCAGTTAATATAAAGCCTGGCATGTAGTAAACACTCATAAATGTTATCATTTATTATTACAGCAAACACTCAAATATTTGTTGATTAAATTAGCAATAAAAATATAGAAAAAGAAAGCCTATGAAAAATCACTGCTAAACAACTTTAAAAAGAAATGTGAGCAAAATCTTTACAGGTACTTTAAATCTTATAGATCATAGACAATTTTTAAAGCTTACGCTCCCTCTCATTTTTCTCATGTGGATTTGTACCAGAATTCAAACTTCCCATCTAAGTCTTTTTGCATAATACAATCATCAGAATCTCTTGCCAGGAAGAGAAAACAAAGCATATATACTCCCTTTCTTTTAATATCCTGATAAGTACTTCTGTTTTCTTGTAAATTAGTCCTACAGTGTCCGGTATTTTCTTTCTCTTTGTTCACTAGAAAACCCTGAACTTAAATGTGGACTCTGCTACTTATTATCTATATGTCCTTGGGCAAGTTAATTAACCATAGATGAAGACAATAATATGGATATCATAGGGTTGTTATAAGGATTAAATAAAATAATGTATTTTAAATATCAGGCATAGACTCTGGTGCATTAAAATTATAATTAAACTTAATTTCCTCTTTCTAATATTTGAGACCAGAGAACAGTTTCCCCTAAACATATTTTTTCTCAAATTAAGGTGCATAAGAATCATGTGGAGTTTGCGAAAAAGACACATTTGGGGGCAAAATCCCCTAAGATTTTGATGCAGTAAGTCTCATATGAGGCCAAGACATTTTCACTTACGCCAAGCCAGGTGATTCTCATGAAGTATCATGCTTTTCAAATGTTAGTTTAAAATTTGATACATAATTTAAAAGACATAATAGGAGAAGCAATGAGGGAATTAACATAGTACATTAGAAAACATCTATTTAGAACAGAAGAAAGCAGCAATGGAGATATAGAGGAACAAAAAAGACAAGAAATATAGAAAATAGCAAAATGATAGGCATGATAACTATCTTATCAGTAATTACATTAAATCTAAACAGATACAGCATTCCAATGAAAAGGTATAAATTGGCAGAATGGATTTTTTTCAATTAACAATTATGTATTGAATACCTGGCAGAATGGATTTTTTTCAATGATCCAACTACATGCTGTCTAGAAGAAACACATCTTTGATTTAAAGACACAAATGTGTTGAAAGTAAAAAGATGGAAAAAGGTATACCATTTAAACCAGGGGTGTCCATCCTGCGGCCCACAGGCCAACTGCGACCTGCAATCCATTTTTAATTGGCTCACAGTAAATGCCAAAAATATATTTAGTTTACCTAAATTAACCAGGTGAGGCAATATGTACTTCACCTCGAGTGAGTGGCCCGGCTGTTTGTGTATTTTACTGCATATGGCCCTTGGTGAAAAACGTTGAAAACAGTCTGGACACCCCTGATTTAAACAGTAATTAAAAGAGAGCTGCATTAGCTGAATTAATATCAGACAGAGTGTTTTTAAGACAATAACTATTGTTAGAAACCAAAAAAGGACATTTCATAACAGTAAAAAGATCAATCCATCAGGAAGACATAATAATTATAGACACATATGCATAAGCTAGTAACAGAGCCCCAAAATACATGAAGCAAAAACTGACAGTTAAAGGCAGAAATCGACAATTCAACAGTAATAGCTGGAGATTTAAACCAAACCTCGGCCTCCATAACCCTTCGCTCGTGTAGTCAACATAAAAAGACCCAAGAAACTAATTATCTCAAGCCAGATCTGAATCAGCTTTCTGCAAAGGTTGTCCTCATGTTTAAGTCCACGGTGTACCCTTGGATATTACATGGTGGGTTGCGTCATCTCATTCACATCATTACCATTCATACTTTTTAAAGGGTAAATTTTAAAGATTAAATATTTAAATGACAGGCATTTAGAAACAAATGCACTTTAAAAAAAATTTGAATCAGCTTTCCATGCCCCCGCACCCAACAGCTATATACTGACAACATCCACTGTCTCTTTGAATTTTCTGTTAACATTGTTCAGTCAGATTTAGGAGCAATTCTTTGCTGTGACTATATGTGGTTGAGAGAGTCGTTGTGATTCACACACTGTTGTCTTCTCAGGCTGGTCCCTGTTAGTTTCCAAATGACCTTTCCTAGTGTCTCAGCCACTTTTAACTTTCTATTTCAGTGTGACAGTCTCAGTTATGAATTTATATCTGAAAATGTATTCCTTACTTCAAAATTTTTCTTCAAATTAAATATATCTTCAGACTAATACAAATCCTTTATACACAGAAAATTTTGAGGACAGATTTAGTTGTAACTGTAAATCTCTTTATCATTAGGTAATTATTATGCATTGTGCAGCTATGTTGTGGTTTTTTTTTTTATATATAGTTTAACCTTTTATTTCTATAGGTGATTCTTTGTTATGATTCTCTTTCTTTCTCTCTGAATGTCTTTCTTATTCTCTCACCTCAATTCCTCACTTTCTTTTGCTAGCTTTTTCTACTGCTTACCTCTTAAATGTTAGTAGTTCCCTGAATTTCATCCTTGGCCTACTTTTCTTTTTGTTTTGCCTTTCATGACTTATGGTATTACACACCTATAAGCCAATGATTCCTAAATCTCTATTCCTTTCCTGAAAAATTCTTCTCTGTTCCAATCTTTATTTCCACATTCTTATTGTGCAGTCCATTTTCATGCCCCACAGGCATCAATTCAACATCTCCCCAAAATATTCAAATCCAATCCCCCTGGACACTTCCCAAAAAATATTACTCATTGCTTGAATTAATGTACTGCTATTTACTCCACACGAGTCATCCTTGATCATTCCTCTTCCTATTTCCCACATCTCATTTCACACCACCCCCCCCCAGTACAATCAATGTTGCCTCCAAAATTCTTCAAACCATTTGTCATTAAAAATGGACACAAATTATTTGCCACTCCTCTCACCATAACGGGATTTGGCCATGTGATTTGATAGGGCCAATTGAATATTAGCAAATGTGACACAAATTAGGGGCTTAATAAACATTTGTACCTTGGGGCTTGTTTTCTTGGAATTCTGCCCTGAGACCACCATGATGTAAAAAAGTCAGTCTTGCCTCAAGGATGAGAAGTCACATGGAGGAGAGATTCCTTAGCCCACTGTCAGCTCCAATAGCCAGATAAACAAGGTTGGACAATTAAGTTCGCGAACTTTCCACCATGTAAGTGCACGTATGAGTGCGTCCCTCTTGAAACATACAGGATTTCCAGTCACAGGCATATGCCCCAGCAAGAGGAGCAATGGAAACTTCCACGCAACCCATATAGTTATGAAAAATAATAAATCATCATTTGTTGCAGACACTCAGTTTCAAGTGGTTCGTTAGGCAACAATAGTTGATAGAAACACCATCCTTCCTTCTCTGCATTGACGGCACTACCAGAAGCTCACTAAATCTCTTCTGGATTTTAGAAGTAAAAAGATAACCAATCTCCCTAATTCCTGTATTTCCTCTTCCAATTTATCCCAAACCACCATCTTTACTGCATTCACATATAATCACATCATTCCTATGGTTAGAATCTTACAATAAGTGCATTGCTATGAATAGCAGCCAAATTCTTTAGTATCTTTAACGTCTTTCACACTCTCTACCCAATGTCCTATTCCAGCCTTTTCTCACCACATCCACCTTCGTGTACTCCTGTAGGATATTGCACATATTTATGTTATAGCACTTATCACCTATTGACATGATACTTATGTATTTAAGCATTTATTTCATCATTCGTAGTAACCATAGGTGACCATGGTACCTGAAGCAAAATAGACGTTAAATTACTGCTTGTTGTATGAATGATTTACCATGATCAGAAAACCTTGTTTTACTTTCTTTCATTCGAACTTCAGTCTTGAAAACAAGGCCATTCTATGTCTATTTTACTGATGATGGAACAGGTTCAAAACAGTTATGAGCCCTGCTCAGGTTGCAGAGTACTAGAGCCTTGAATAAAACTGTAGTTATCTGATTCCTAGCAGAGCACCCTTTGCCCTAATTAACCACTCTACTTCTTCAAATCACCACATATTTACATATTTTCAAAAAGAAAATTTAAATATTCTACCAAAATCAGGCTCTCTGTCAGTGCTGTATAATTTTTTATAGTATTTCTTTGATTCCATGCTATAAACACATAGCGAATTTCTTTCTTTTAATCTAATGTCAAGTTGTATGGCAAAAAATAATTAATTAATGTTCCCTATTATGGTCAGCTTTTAAGTAGCCCAATCCCCTCCGCCAGTATCTTCAGAGAAAGCTTATGATTCCACTAGGGTCTGCCTGGTAAAATCAACATATTTAATCTTCATGTGTAATGGTTGGCTGGGTGCCAATAGAATCAAAAGGGCAGGTCTGAGCAAGGGAGAAAATAGGCAAGTGTAGACGAGCACAGGGGTAAAACACCCCTTCAATAGATGCAGTAGAAAGTGTGTGCTATTCTGTAGGGAATGAACAATTCTGATAGGCTGCAGAAGTCTCTGACTGCTTCTCCCAATTACCTGCCTGTAACTTTGGACACAGTCTTAATTTCTCAGTCTTGAGTAATTAATCTGAAAAACAAGAGTAATTATCCCTCACAAGGCTATTGAAGGCTTAGCTGAGATATGAATAGGATATGTAGAGCACATTGCACAATGTTTGGCATATAGCAAGAGAGCAATAAATTGTAATGATTATAACTGTTATGTTAGATAAAAATGTTTTTAGTTAAATAGAGTAATTGCTCATGATCAGTATAGGAGTGTTGAAATATCCAAAAATTGAAGCTATTTTGTTAACTGTGATAATATTTTTATTTATAACGTTAGTGTTAATCATAAGTTAACACTAGGAATATATTGGCCAGAATGTGTAAAGAGCTCATAGCTAACCCAATCACGTGGCAAGGTGAATGAGACTACTATGGTTGATTTGGAAAATATCCATTCACTGTATTAAGGAACTTGACCACTCAGATACCATTGAAAACAAACTGGGGTTCTATTAGCAGTGGGAAAACAGCTGTGAGGTAGCCAACTAATGATGTCTACTGCAGTTGTCTCTACCTTTTTTCTCAACTTCCACATCTCCCTTTCTCTCTTCAGTCAACTCCAATATAACATCTGTCCCTCTTGTTTTTAAAGTCACATTCTGAAGTGACCATTGACTCCCACATTCCCAAAAATCTAATCTTTACTTTTTTAACTTTGATCTTATTTGACCTCTCAGTAACACATAACACAGCTAATTGCTTCCTCCTGGAAATGCTCTTTTCTTGGTGTGTGATGCGAAACTTGACTAATGTTCTTATCTAATATCTCCCTCCTGCTCTGTAGATGATCTTTTCTCTTCCAGTTGACATGATGTAACTGAGAACTTTCATTTTGTTATCACTATCATCTGTATGCCAATAACTCCTAAATTATATCTCTAGCCCACACTTCTAGTCCTATATGTTGAGTTGTTACTGACCTATTCGGCCTATTCACTTGATAATCTCACTGGCATCACAAAATTAACATTTCCAGAACTAAAGTTTTGATTTTTCTCCCAAGATTGTTTCTCCTCCAGTATCACATTATTTCAATAAATGCTCCTATCACCCCACACACATCCACACACCCATTTACTCAAGTGAAAAAAATCTGGGCACATCTTAACATATCTCTATCTTATCCTAAGAGTCACTGATTCTACTCTCTAAGTATCCTGAATTTATCCATTACTCTCTATTTATATCCAACATCCCAGTCCAAGCTATTCCAACTCTCACCAAGACTAATACAATTATCTCCTAACATCATCTATCTTCTTCCACTCTTACCCCAATCCAATGCAATGTCCATAATGCAACCATGTGGTCTTTAAAAAATATAGGTGAAATGGTGTCACTCTCCTACTTAAAATCCTTCTGTGATTGCACTAAATCAGACTCAAACAATTCAGTATGGCCCACATGGCCCTGCCACGTGGATGTGGATGTGGTCCATCCATGCCAACATCTTCAATCTCATCTCAGGCTCTGCTTGTCTTCACTAACTATATCCTCACCATCTTGGCCTTCTAGTTTCTTGAACACATGAAACTCTTTCCCAATTGCAAGGCCTTTTTTTATGCTGCCACATACATCCTGCCTCCCACATGCAACCCACACCAATTCTTTGTCTAACTTCTATTTATTCTTCAGAAAGGCTTTTTATGATTGTCCCAACCAAGGGAAATGCCCATGTTCTTTCTTATAGTACCTTATTCTTTTTCTTCATAGCACATAACACAATCTGTATTTTAAATTTTATTTTAGTTTTACAAACAAATTATAAATGTGCAATTATTAAAATTTGTTTCAAGCTTTTGCTGCCTGGAAGAAATTAGGTGTAATTTAGAGTATTTGTTAATTTACCTGCAAGTATATACTTTTTACTAGATACTTAGAACACATCTCCCAATGTAGGGACTACTATGTGGAAATACAAATACACACACACACACATACACACACACACATGCACACACACACAACTGTGAAGAAATTTCTTTATAAGTCATAGAAATTAATGAAATTCTAAAAGTGTGCACATAACTATGGGATTCTAACTACCATTTTAATCCGACAAAATTCAGTCCTTGTTAAAAGTTATTTCATTCTTGCACAATATCAGATGCAAAAAAAGGAAATATAAATTCAATAACATTCAGCTTCAACTCTCAATAATGAATGAGAAAGCTCTAATTCAGTGAAATATAATTCATTGTGATAAATAGTTGCCAATAAAATAGCTGTACGTGTTTATGGACCACTGTCTTGTCCTTGATTTTAATTTATTAGAATGCATCAATAGCTGTATGTCAGTTATTTTAAGGAAAATATCAGTAACATTTTGTCTTTAACATCTCAAATAGGAAATCCCCATTAGTATAATAAATAATGTATTTGTCAGGGAATTGGCAAGCCATCTTAATCAGAAGACTTCCTGGCTGACAATCACACAAAATTGAGACCACAAAGCATATCTTAAATGTTTCAGCACTTGGATTTTCCTAAATACTTCTTTTAAGTTCTTTCTGAACAACTTGCACAAAGATCAAAACATACTAATTTCATCATTGCTGCCCCCCCAAAAAAAAAACTCATAAAAGTGTACAGATACATTTACTAACTTAAAAACAACAAAATGTTTCATGGCTTTATTGAACAGAGTCAATAACATAAAAGATTTTCCTCATGTATAAAATGGGGACATTGAACTAGATGACAGATAACTCCAAACTCCAAAAATTCCAATTTTTTTGGTCTTAGACTAAATATAGTACATACTCTTCTCATAAGGAAAGTTAATAGTAACTATATTTAACCATTTCTCTATTTTTACTTTGTGTCTATTCATGTGTAGTGTATTGAACTTGTATACTGGAGAGCTGGGCTCAGTCTTACCTCTCTGAGAAGTAGAAATACAAAAGAGTAACTCATTACCACTTCTTAGCTTGAATAAACTGCTACTTTGGAGAACTTTCTGCCACTCCTCCACTCTCTCTTTCTATATCCCCCTCTTCTATTAAACACACACACACACACCACCACCACCACCACCACCACCACCACCACCATTGGATGTCCATTATGGATATAACCTTCTAATCTGTTAAGAGCAGCAGAGAGCACCCTCAGGAACCACAGAGTAGAAAAATACTTTCCTAGAATCCATTTCAGGTGTCTCTCCTGACAGCACAGCTAGAGCTGTTGCACTATGAAGGCATTTTTCTCAGATCCTTGTTCACAGGCTTGGAAATGGTGCTAAACAGTAAAAGAGTTCAAATCAAATCAAAGGAAAGATGCCCCTAAGCAAACAAGATATTCCAGTACTGCCTATTGTTGGGTCCAAGCTGTAGTCTGCCACTTGAGCCAACAGACCCTCTTATGTTAGAGATATCTGTGGTGGGAAAGGACACTGTGGAATTTACGGGAAGTCCCAGTGGGAAAATCACAATATATGCCCCTGGGGTACTACATCAAGGTAACACAATCTGCAAGAAAGAACGTGACTTTTGAAAGGCAACTCTTGGCATGGTTTTGAGCCATGGTACAAATTGAAAGCCTGACTATGGGACACCAAGTAACCATATGGCTAAAATTTCCCATCATGAGCTGAATTCTGCCTGACCAACCAAATCAGATAACCCAGACTCCTGTAATCCATCATAGCTGCACTAACACCTCTTCCTCAGCTTACTTGCATGGCCCATAGGGGGCATCTCTGAGGACTAACTGATGAAGCATGAAAATTCCCAAGCTTGGTTTACAGATGGGACAGCTCAGTATATGGAGGCAAGCCACTAAAGCCTAACTCAGGGAAAATCCTCCCAATTGTCAGAGTTTGGGACCATGCATCTGGTCATCTACTGATAAAAGCAGAGGCCTGAAATTAGGACACATAATGACTCACGGGTAGTCTGGCTAGTTGACCAGATCTTAGAAGAAAAAAGATTGGAAGATGAGAGACAAAGATGTCTGGCAGAAAGGAATATATATATGGGAGTGAGTATAAAGAATGAAGATCTTTGTACTAAAAATTAACAGGAATCTAAGAGCTCCCCCCATGGAAGAGGCACTAAACAACCAAGTAGATAGAATGGTTCAGCCAGTTGATGACAGCCGGCTGTCATTCGTCATTCCAGTGCTGGAATAATGGACATGTTAAAAAGCGGCAATGGTGACAAAGATAGAGGTTAGACATCAGCCCACCAGCATAGGCTACTACTTTCCATATGAATCTAGCTCCTACTTCCTCTGAATGTGCAACCTGCCAGCAACAAAGACCAGTGCTGAACCTATGATTTGGCACATTGCCTCAAGGAGACTATGTGTCCACTTAATGGCATGTTATTTTCCCTGGGCCCCATCTACCCTGAAAAATCTTGTGATGGATTCAGATAGGAATAGATCTTCTGGGCACAAATTGCTTTTCCTGCCTACAGCATCACTATCCAAGGGCTTGTTTTACCTGCACAGAATCCCAGTACAGCAGAGTAAGCCCATTACAAAGGGATATAGCAGTTATAAGACTTTCGTGAAAATGTGAATCTGAGTAACAACAGGTAGACAATTATAGACATGGAGATTCATTGTCTACATGCCTCTGCAAGGAAGGATTTATTGCCCTAAATGCCCAGGTACTTAGGAGCCCCTTCAGGAATTGCCTCAGCTGCAGAGAACCCCACTTCCTGTGGAGGGCCACATTCAGCAACTGATCCAAACATGACTCAAAAGTTTCAGCCAACTCATCCCAGTGAGTTAGGGCCATTTTAGCTCCAGAGCTTAAATAAGATGGCCAAGTCTGACATCACAGCTCAGCTTCTCCTCCCCAACCTTATTTCCTCACCTTTCCTTCCACAGTTGTTGATCCCAAGGTCACTGCCTAATAAAAATATATTCTTTAAGCTCCATTTATATGAGGTTCCTAGAGTAGCCAAATTCATAAACAGGGAAAGCAGAATGGTAGTTGCCAGGGGTTGGGAGGAGAGGAGAACGTGTTTAATAGGTCAGAGTTTCAGCTGGGAAAGAAGAAAAGGTTTTGGAGAGAAATGATGGTGATGGTTGCACCACAACATAAATGTACTTAATGCCATAGAACTGTACATTTTTAAATGTTATGAAAGGTAAATTTTATGTAATGTATATTTTACCATAATAAAAAAGAGAGGAAGTGAATACAATATGTGAGAAGAAAAAGTAGAAACCTCTTTGAAATTAACATTTTATTTCTATGGGTAGGGAAGTCATGGAAACCAACATGAGCTGATTTGCAAGGAATACTGGAACAACACTGGCCATGGAAAACTGAGCAAGGGATCAAGGAGGTTAGAAAGAAAGAACTTCCCATAGCTTCCATCCTGACCAACAGGGTAAGTGAACCCTATGGCCCAGATGATTGCCTTTGCGCCGAAATGCAAATAAATGGACATCTTAGGTCTCTCCCGAAGGGTTATGTTTCTAACTCTGAAAAGCTCTTCATGGAAGCATGAATTTCATGAGAAATTGATGGAGAACTGACTAATGGAAAGATTGGGATTGGATTGGGCCTGCTGTCTGCACAGCATTTCCCTGTGGGCTAAGGTATTTCCCTGTGGGTCATTAGATTTCGGATAGCATCCCCCAGTTCATAAGAGGAACACTGGCAAATTGCTACGATTCAGAGCAGATCAATAGGACACAAGAATCAGCTAAACTTGCAGGCGCTGCAGCCATAGCAACAACCTTGGCAAACCTTCCACACAGATAGCAACAAGCCACTTCAAAATCCCTGGGAGCTGAGCCAACAGAGGGAACACCGAGACAAGGACTTCATAAATCTTAAGGATAAACTCCCTGCATATGAAAAACAAAGAACAACTTCCAAAGCATTTCTTTTGATTTCTTCTGATCTCTCTTAATTTAAGAAGCCTGGCCCTAACATCTGCAGATCAGGCCCGATTTTTAAAGGGAAGGACAAATTGCCTCAAAGTCCTTAACTTATAGGTCCGTTAAAACATTAGATCTGCCTGGAGAGACTCTAAACACTGTGACCTGTTTCACACAAAGAATAATATTGAAGAATTTCAGAGGCTTTTAGATGCAGGATCATATAAAACCTTAATTTTGAGAAACTTGAATATAAGGAGAAAAAATATTTTGACTATTGAAGGATATGGAGGAGAAAGTAGCTGAGGTTGCTGGGTTGTGATCATTGTTAGACATAGGAGACCAAAGAAGTTCTCCTGGGTGGTATCTCCTTTCCCTGAGTTTGTAATTGCAAGGGACTTATTGCAGTTCTAGGGATGGAAAGAGTCTTCAAAAGGTTCAAGGGTAGGACCCCAACAATTGGGCATGCCAAAGGGGAACTTCTAGAGCAACCCTGTGTCACCACAATTATAAATATGAAATAATACCAAGATACAGTAGGAATCTACCAAATTATATAATAGGGGTGTTGAAGAAACAGGGAATCACCTCATACACCACTTATCCCTTTAATTCCCTGGTTTGATTAGTCCAAAATAGAGATGAACATTAAATCAATCTTTTGGTAATCTGTGGTCACTAATGCAGCAAATGTATGTTTTTAGATCCCTGTTAATTTTGGTGACCAATGTGATTTGCTTTCGTTTGGCCAGAATTATACCTTTACTGCCCTATGATTCTCTAGCACTAGTAAAAATAGGAATTACTTTACGTTGAAGACTATTAAACTATTTTTACTATTGTTTCTACATTCATAAAACCAAGATGTCTGGAGCTGAAACAGTAAACACACACATTCTCATGCAACTTTATTAATGTTATATGTTGAACTCCCTACCCTCTTCCCACCTATCATCATTAATTCACTTAAGCAATGAGAGAATGAACAAATAGGAATAATGCCAGACAGTATTAAAGCACCAGTCTTGCCATTCGAGTGTGGTCCACTGTGTAACTGCATCAAGCACCATCCAGGAAATTGTTAGAAAGGCAAAAATCTCATCTCCCCCACATCCCTCCAACCTAGAGTTTAACAGATCCATCCTTTAACAAGACCCCACCCCAGGTGATTTTGTGGGTACTTTAAAGTTCGAGAAACACTGCTCTAGACTAGTGTTTATCAAAGTATGGTCTCCAGACCCACTGCATCATTATTACCTGGGAATCTGTTAAAAATACAAACTTTTAGACCCCACCCCAGACCTGCACATCAGAAACCCTGGGTTTGGGCCAGCATTCTGTTTTACCAGGCCTTCCCGGTTGGGAACTGGTGGAGCTGCTACTCTTCATATTACCACACCCCCCAATGATGATTCCTACATTTAACAGTTGTGACATTGACAGCTGCTGGATTTGTATCTGCATAGCATTCTAAACTCGTTTGTGTCACTCTCCCAAATGATCACTAAGCTCCAGCCCCAAAGCTCTTCCTCATTTTAGGGACTCCAGACTCAGTTTTCTCTTCCTGTAAGGCTTTTATTCTCCTCTTATCCTGCCTGAGTCTCTTTTACCATTTAGAGCCCATAAAAAATGTCACCTCTCTAGAGAAACCTTCTCAGACTCATCCTATGGAAATTTATTCTTTTTTTTCTGAATCCGAACCTTGTTTTCCTCTTAGAGCACAATATCACAAATCACAATGATGGTATTTGTTCGTTTATTTGTTTCCCATCTGTTTCCCTTGCTGGATATTAAGCCCCATAATGCAGGGCCCACCTCTGTCTTGATCACCACATTGTCCTTAGTACCTAACAGTATCTTCTGTATCGTAGGCTTTAATTAATACTTATTGAATAAATGACTAAATATGAGATATAATGGAAAAGATGCTAGACTCAGATAAGTAAATGGGTAAATGGAGTCTTATTATTATTAGTGGTGGTGCCACAAAGACTAATTCTTCCTGTGACCATAGTGGGTGAAAGAAGTGGTCTTTGCACACTGAATCAAGAAAATAAGGAAGCATAAGTTGCCTAGAATGTTTGTTAATTTTCAAAATTAGAAGTTCTCTGAGTACCACATTTTCTCTAGGGCACTTAAATTTTTGTTATTTTAAAAATTACGTTATATAAGTAGAATAACTGTCACCTGAAAAGGAAGGAAACCAAAACATAAAATAAAAATGTTTAATTCCCTTTTGAAGGTGTGTTGAATTCCATACAAATTGATAAAGCATTTTTCTAGGTCAAAGGAACCAATGTTATATTTAGAAGGCAATTGACTGCAAAAGAAATAGTCTATGCTATACTTTATTTTTAAAAAGAAATTCAAGATCTTATTCTATGTTTAATGTGTTGCAATAACGATGTCTTCTTTACAGCCCAAGACACCACAGCAAAGTAATAATGGCACAATAATTTGTTGTTGTTTTTTTCTCTTTGTCATATCTTCATATACCAGTAAAAAATAAACTCTTTAATAAATAAATATATATAATAAATATTTGCAAATTGAAAATGTATAAATAGGTCCATCCTTTAAAAAAATGTTCTGTTTTGGTGTGGCATGTTTCATAGTCCACATTTCACCCAGGTTTTTTACATATAATGCCATAACCTGCAAAATTCTTCAAGGTCCTCAAAATTTATGTAGCAATAATCTTGACCAACTGTGTCAATCCATTACTTCAACATGAAGTATCTATTTTTAATGTAACTTGTAAAGTAAACATAATCCAGAGAGGCACCAGCAGCAAACCAGGTGGGGTTCCCATCATCCACAGTTTAACAGATTTTCAGCTTCAATCTACTAGTAAGGACCAAGCCAGTGTACCTAAGGGAACTTAATCCACGTATAAAGAGAGATCTTGATCTACGTCAAGGCAAAATTTTTTGTTTGTTTGTTCTCAGTATTCTTTCCAAATTCAGTCTCCCAGTGGAAAATAGAATCCATAACATTCTGAATGTCTTCCTGGGTTATTATTTATGATGGGAACTGTAATAAGAAAGAATAGTTGCAGTTTGGTTCTTCAGTAAAGACACTATCACACTTCAACTGTATATCAGTATGTCCTTGTACAATTCAGGAACTCTTTCTGGATCCACTGGTCTAGGCAGGAAATGTGTAAATTTCTGATGTCTTTTAGACCTGGCACCATCTCTTGGAGTTCCATCTTTGTTAAGTGCCACAAAATACCTGCGGCCAGTGTCTCCATGTTTATATATGTTGGATGAATAGGTATTATACCAGTTCTCTTCAAATTGCTCCCGAAAGATGCATTCAGATGTCAGTTTCTCCTAAAAGAGAGAAGATAACTACCATTAAAAAAAATACCTTGCAGAGAATTTTCTTAGAAAAATTTCAACTTTATGTTTTTATTTCTTTGTCTATAATTATATCCTTGTCAAGGATATAAAAACTTTTCTTAATGTCAGTTCTCAATTTTATTTTCAAATACTTAAAAACTATTCTGAACTATGTCATGCTCCATTTTATCTCCCTCCTACTGCCGTCGCCATCAAATAGGCCTCTAGTTTATCTTCCATCGTTAGATGCCAAAGTTCTACATTGCAAATCTCTACTACATCTTGAAATATTTCAAGATATTGCTAACATCCAAATTCCTAACTCAAGATCATCACTCCAAATCATATATCTTAAACTTTATGAATTTATTAGTTATTTGATGATACATTCCCTATGATTAACTTTGATCTGGATGTTACTATTAAGTAAATGTAGTAAAAGCCCAGTGATTTCCTATCTTTCCAAGATCGACTGTATATTATCGTAAGGGCTAGACCACAGTTGATTTTTTTAATCCAACACATAGATGAAGAAGGAAGATTATGTGCATGTTTTTCTCTTTCAACTGTAATTCTAGTCTTATGATTATTACACATGCATTATTTCTCTTTATTATGAGCTGATATAAAGCCTGGAGAGGGCATGGTTTGCCCTTACAAAGGACAGCTATTAAGTGGAATACCACTTACTAAAGTATTAATGCCAGTTTTTCTCAGTATATATTGAGATCCTAACTGTATATTGTATTCTTAGTTGACATTTTAAGAAAAAGAAGATACCACACAGTGCCATCTGATAAATCTTAAAAAATAAATTCTCTTTGTAAATAGTTACAGAGACTTTGACTTTAAGAAGGGATTTCATATGAGAGGATGGGTGGAAGAGTGGCACACATTTACACTCTACCAATTTTCTTAAGATTATATAAGCAATTGTGAACAAATTAAAGATGCTACCAGTGAAAGTGAAAAATCTATATTATATTCCAGATTGAGTTTCATATTATCCTGTTACTCTAATCCTTGGGTTGTTCTAAAAAAATAAATAAATACTTCTCATCTTGATGAACTATTAACCTGAAAAGTTTACTTCAAGCCCCATATTTAAGATATTTATGGTAGTCCCACAAATGTGCTTTTATACTCAGTGGCAAGGTAAAGACTGTCCAATGCAACTATGACTGAGCTCATGGCTATTGTAATTATCACAACTACAGACATGGTGAAACTAGTGTGATTACCATTATCTGTTGTATCTTACAGTATCCTAAGATTTCATTCATTCGTTTCCTATATACAAAGATCAGCAAATAAGTGATATATACTTAGCTATAGAAGATAATCATGGGTAGAGAAAATTTACATTGAAAGAATGTAAAGGTGAAAAGAGTCTAACATGGCAAGGAGAAAGTACTTTCTTTTTTCTCTGTCTGTGGTGGAAATGGTCAAATTATGGAGAAAAACAGAAAGACACAAGATAACAGACAGGAAGAACTAGCGAGCTGAAAGCAATAAGGGTTTAGGGTTTAAAAATAAAACTGAGTTATTATATTATTTACCAGATACATAGAAACTTACCAGGATACAAGTTTTTAATTTGCACATGAGTGTATTTTATATATTTCTTCTGACATGCATTATTAGTAGATATTTTACTTACAAAATGAATAATCATTGTTTTACGAATTATATAATTTTAAAAAAATACGTACTGAACCATAGAGTTCTCCTTTGTCATTCATTCCAAGGTAAAGACCACTGTCCACACCTCTAATACTGACCAGTCCAACTGCCACACTGATGAATTCCAGGATACCTAAATTTACAAACAAAATAATATTGTATTTAATAATGAACGTGTGACTAATGAAAATCTTCCAAATAGTAGACCAATATTGCTAAATATAATGATGTACGTGAAAGTCCTTTGGTAAACTAAAAAGTGCTGTATAACTGTCTTATTATAATGATCCTCCCACTTTACAGATTAAATAAAAATACTCATCAGGATATAATGTAAAAGGTGTAAAACCTTAAACCAGGCGAACCTGGGTTTGAATTCTAGTTCAGTAACTTACTGGCTATTCGGACTCTGAAAGTCTTTTGTCTTCTTTGAACTTCAATTTCCTTGTATGCAAAATGGGTAAAATACCTCCCTTCAGGAGAGAGGTAAGGACTAACACATTTAGGCATGGAACAAGTGGAAGCCATTGTTATCATAAATTAGTACAAAAGTGTTCTTAGTTTGCTAATGTTCTGTTAGTTAAGCATAACCATGTTTTAGTAATTATAGTTTTGTTTTGCTTTTTGTTTTGTTTTTTGCATACTCTGAATCAAGTCAATCTTCTTCTAGAAGCAGCCAAATATATCTTATATATGTACATTAGTATTTTATAGTTTATAAAAGGCTTCTATTTATATTTTCTATCTGGTCCTCAAAAACAATCCCCTAATATAGGTATGGAAGATATTATTACCCTCAATTTACATATAAAGAAACTGAGGTTTATTGACTTACCTAAGGACATGATGCTTGTAATTAATAGAACTGAAACTTGAACTCATCTCCTGAGGCCTAATCCAATGTATCTACTTGAGGAACCTTCTTGACGACAATACAGTAGTTTCAAAACTTTATAGATTACATAATATTCTGTTTTCTGTCACATGATTCAAAAAAATAAATCTTATAGTTCAAAGAAACAAAAGAACTTTATAATTCATTAAATGTGATAGCCAAATGCCAAGAAGTTAGCATGCAAGTCAATTTTTCTGTCAATTACTTTCTAAAATTATTTTCATTTATCAGTAGGTAAACTAGTACTGAAAACTCTCTACTTAATACACTAAAACACTGTAGTAAATAAATAAATAAATAAATAAATAAATAAAACCTTCATGCTTACCTCTACATCACTTGTTTTCTGTGTATACACTAACCTTTGGACTAATGTCTTTGTCTTGTTCTTCCCTTTAGACTCTGCTGAAAAAGTATATAGACATACTTTCTATACTTGTAACTTCCTTCCTCAATAGCTTTCTACCTTCACCCCTTCACCCCCTCTTAAGCTCTACAAACAGTATAAATGTGCACCATTTAGCCTGACTCTTGCTTTTAAGTCATTTCTTGATTTATTGTGCAAGTTCCTGTTTGGACACGTGATTTCCCAAGGCCAAGGGAAAGTACAAAATCTGGCTACTTGCCATACGGAGGGCTCTATTCTGTCCAGAGCCTAATTCATTCTTTGGCAGAAATATAGATTCTTAAGCTGTAAATGTAGGTGCTTAACAACTCAAATGAGCTCTTTCAAACTGTTAGAAAATCATGTAGAACACTAGAACTATCAGGGATCTTACAGCACCAATACACTGCTACATAATCTATAAGTGGCTTGAAAGAATCAGTATCCCTAATTGAGAGCCTAAGGCAGAGAGAAGATAAGATGTAGCAGGAAGACACGAACTCCATAGAATAGCCATTACAATAACAAATATGGAGGTAGGGAGTAAACGTCAATTAAATTTACTGCCAAGCTCATTAGTGAGTGACTCCTGTTAGAAATAAAAAAAAAAAATCATGCCAAAGTATGATTGGTAGAAGTAGATACAGTAATGGAATTTTATCCAAGATATACTAACAAATGTATAATTACTTCACGTTGTATTGAATGTTAAATTCTAATCGAAAAGTGTACTGTGGTTCACATGTAACTTAATTCTTTTTAAGTATCTGATTAACATTAAGATGCTCTTGTCTTTCAAAGAACAGGAACTGATTACCTGATTAGAATGTATAATAGAATCAGTTTTCAAATACAATAAAATATGTTTCATTTCCACATAGACCAATTATATACCAGATCTTACAAGGTATCCATTTTTCTAGCAAAACTAAAACCACCTATACTTTAATTCTCATCTTAGGATAATGCTACCTTGTAAAAAAAAATATGTAATTGTAGAAAGACAAAAAATTACATATATTCTTAGAATAATTATATTCAAGTTTCAACTTTTTAAAACAACATCTAAAACTTTATACATAACCAGGCAGAAATAATTTTGCCATTAGGTTTATGGGAAAAATTTTATGTATTTTTTCTTTTCCTCTTAAAGATTTTAGCCACACTTTTTAATTCTGATCCTTTTTCTCCTCAAGGAAATAGTATACCACATAGTAATTTGTAATCATTTGATTCTTAAATGAGATTTGACAAGTCTTTCTTATTTATAATATGAGGTGGCAACTAAGCTAATTCCTTCACAAAGAGTAGACATGAAAAACTTTCCTTGAGAGGTAATCACAGATTTTAGATAGATTTTCTAATGCCCAGTGTCCCATAAAAAGACGTGGAGGTACTTTATCTTTCTGGTATCATTTTCAAAGCCAGGCTTTTTAAAAATCATAATAAACAGGTGAGTCAACCCACAATGCAACCACATCAGACAAATCTATGGAGAATAGGAGAGAATAAAGGAAAAGCCTTTAAAGAAATATGTTTGATCTCAGGCTAAACTTTTTTTTTTAAGTAATGATTCCATGTTTATGTATTAGATCAAGTCTCCCTACTGTACTACTGTGCAGAGAAACTCTATTATAAAAATAGAGCTAACTCAGATAGGAAATTATGTTAACCTCACTGGAACCTTTTTGTCTATTGATGTGGTTTTGAAATTTTAAAATCCAGGATTCTGATTAGTACAAACTATCAACATGTTATTTACTTTAACATCTAAAATAGCCAATCTTAAGCTTTTTCAAAACTCTTATTTTGATCACACAGAAATGAGTGTAAAAGAAAAATAGCAAAATAATTTCAAAATTAATAATTGAAATACTAAGAAAAGGAAAATAGAAAAGCATATAATGTTATACACGCTAAACGTGACTTTTCTTCTCACCTACACTTCTTTGTAGTAAATGATGATGTCTTAGCTATCAAAGACCACTAGGGTGCACTGTAATGCATTGTGTAGTCTGTTCACTCCTTTAGGACACCAGGCTAATCTGCATTATCTCCCCTTAGTGTGACAGTAAATATTTTGTGCTGATATGTAGCCTCCCACCATAGAGTGACAAACCATCACAAAATTAGTCTAAGTCATATTTTTGTAGTTGCTAAACAATTATACAAAACTTTAGCAAAAAAAAATGTTCTCGTAAAATGGTAATTCCAATATGCAACATTCATTTCTTAAGAAATTGATTTAAATACCAGTTCAACAAATGTTATCAAGTCTACAAATATTTACTAATCTCTTCTCATAGGGTCTGTCTTATGAAGAGACACAACGTGGAAGAAGCAACTCTTGTCCTTGGGGAGATTACGTTGAATTATTTTTCTTAAAAGCAGAATTTCCAATGCTACATTATATATTGCAAGGGGAAGTCTGACTAGTACCTAAGCTTGACGTCTACCTGCTCTACTTTGAGGTCTTATCTCACTTGTGTCCATTTCTAAATCTTTCTGCTAGCTGGAAATTTTTTCTGTCATGAATAAAGTGCAGTGATTCTTAAAGGCAAGAGAACTGAGCCACCTGGTGTCAGCAAAGTTCTTTAGAATCAGAATCTCAGCCTCTTCAATTGAGAAACCACTTGCCAAAAGTGACCCCAAGGTTGCCCACTAGGTCATGACACTCTTGACTCATAGTCAACAGGAATTTGGAAGAGATCAGTGGAAGCTTCAAACAGATGGGTTTTAAAAAGTTAATTTTCTAAGCCTTTGAGTGCTACCAAATGACCACCACATGCTCGTTTCTACATCTAGAGTGACAAATGCCCCTCAACCCAAGATTTACACTTCTCCAAAGTTTTTTTTTTTTTTTTTTTTTTTTTTTAAAGGAATGGGAGTAGAACAAGGGGATGAGGACAAGGGAAGAGAGGGCCATTCAGAGATGAGATTTTCAAAGACTCCCACAGTGCTGAAGAAGGAAAAGGAAACCTGACACTGTATGGGGCCCTTTCACATTGCTGCTGACAAGTAAATGGTATCTTTTTAAAAAGTACAATGCATCTCTCCAGTGATGCCCCAAGTTTGATGATCAAAATCCTTTGAGAGTGCTAGGCAATTAACTCTAATATGATGAAAACTTTGGCAATGCGGGGAAGATCCTGGGATGTCAGAATCGGAAAGCATCTTAAAGAGGTCACCTAATTTAACTCCATCATTGTACCGACAAGAAAACTACGGCTCAGACTGGTGAGAGCACTTGCTAGTCACATAGCTAGTTAGGGAGTAATTAACAGCAGAGACCCTATGATTTCCCAATCTAGTGTCTTAATCTGCCTAACAATCATTCGCTTGTTTCTTTTCTTTAACCCCTTCTGCTCCCAGGCAGTGCTGGAGGTATTCTGAAACCTGTCCTTATGTGTTCCCACCCATATCTTATTTCGCTTCCCCATTTCCTCTTACGTGCGGTCAATACCAAGATCCAGGCTTTCGGGTTTCGCAATTTCTAAAGAGGAGCTTGGGTGAAGGACTGGGCATGCTCAGTGACCAGGCTCCTTTTTTTTTTTTCTTTTCTTTTTTTCTTTTCTTTTCTCACCCAAATAGAACTTTAAGAGTGCCTAGAACTGCAACCAGGTGACCTGACAGTAGCGACGGTGCCCACGAAAAGCTAATCTGTTAGCTCTTCGGGTAAACATTTAGTTTTCTGGGAGAACACGTAAATGCTCGCATCCTATCCTATACAAGCGCTAGCCTCTGAGCAGGAGCCCTGAATACATAATCAACTGCGTAACTGTAGGGGGAAATGCTTCCCGTTTAATTTTTGTTAATAACAACACGGTGGACGGTACTGAGGAAAAAGGGAGAGGAAGTAGGAGGAAATAATATAGGGGTTTTAAAAAGAAACAAATACCAAACAAAAAAAGAAAGAAAGAAAGAAAGAAAAAACTGCCCGCGAGGTAAGGAGTGCGAGAAAGATCCCAGGCGCAGGAAGGGCAGGACAGCAAGGTGCGTGGGAGCCCCTACCCCTTCTCCTGCCCCCGCGTTCCAAGCGGCAGGCCTAGACGAGGTTACAGGAGGAAAGTCCTCCCGGTCCCTGCGCTGGCCCGCCCTTCAGTCCAGCCCGCACGTTGCACTGGAAGCGTCCCAGGGGCTCGGGCTCCGCACAGCCGTGTCTCCCTGCGCAGGCGGGGAGGGTGGCGCACGGGGTGAAGAAGCGGAGCCAGGGGTTGGAGACAGGGAGAGTGCAGGAGTGTCGATACGTACCGAAGAGGCTGTGGTCCTGTCGGGTGCCCTGCACGCTGCCGTCGGGTAGGATCTGCAGGTGGAAGCCAGTGCGGCAGTAGAGCTGCCGGCGGCGCAGGATGCCGTGCAGGTGCGCCAGCTCTGCAACCCCGGGCCCGCCGCGGGCGCCCCGCTCCGTCGCGCCCCTGCGCTCGCCCAGCAGAGGTGGTCGCTCCCCGGCAGGAGGCAGCAGGAAGTGCGAGCCCACCTGCTGGCCCAAGCCCTCCAGGCCTCCCAGGAAGCCTCCTACTTCAGCTAAGGGAGCCATGGAAGGGCCAGAGGGAGAGGCGGAGGATCCAGAAAACAAAAGACCCCACCACCACCAAAAAAAAAAAAAAAAGTGTAGCGGGGATGGGGAGGTGAATGGAGAAAAATTATAGAATAAACAAGCGCAAAAAGTTAACACCCGGTTACTCCTGTGAGGTCGCGGAATGGACTTTGTACTGAGATAGCAGAGAGGCTTTCCCTGTCTTGGAGCGGTCTTCTCTCCTTGGGTAGGTGGGAGCTGGCTGCTGGCTTTGCTGAAACATCTATAGCTGTTGCTGCCAATACTGGGGCTGGGCCTGGGGGCTGGGGCTCCAACACCGCAAACTGATCAGATCAGAGTCCTGTGTACATACACACCGAGTATATATGCGGGTCCTCTTGACATATGCTAATCAAGTCCTTTCATGCGCTCTGGGGAGGTTCTGTTTGAAATCTTAAACCGGCCTCCTCTCAACACGTTTTTGCTCTTCGGAAGTGACCAAAAGGGGCCCTTGACGGTTCTCTATCCGTGCAGTCGCAAAAATCATTCCCACACTTGGCCAAAGCTGGCCGGCTACTTCGGGGAGGCGCAGTCAAGGCCCCTCTTTGGGGTTGTCTTTGGAACAACCGTGATGCTGTTCGGCTGCTGCTGTGCAACCGCCTTTGATGTGAGCTCCTTTGCAGTGATAGATGGCTGCTAAAAGGAGCCCAGCTTGGCAGGTATATAGAAGAAGGGGAAGTGGGGAGGGAGGGAAGACTGGGGGTGGGGGATGGGTAGGAGAGGAAAAGGAGAGAAGAGGAGGCGAATTGGACTCCTTGGGAGCTGCTGGGAGCCTGCAATGGACAGGTGCAAAGAAAGGTAAGAGGGAAAAGGAAAAAGGGCGTTACCTGAGGCTTAGACCTGCCCAGACACACATGAAAGGAAAATCAAAGCTTTGACAGTTTAACTCGCTAATTTTAAAACACTAATAAAATGTACAAGCATTACTCTTTTCTTTTATCATTTAGATGGGGGATTTTCTTTACATAATCAAGGTTAGGTTAGAAACACACATACCTCCTTCGCCAGGTTCTCTTTAATGTTTATCTTTACTCAGCACATGATATAACCAAGATTGCCGTATATCTATATAGAAGTTTTAAATTGTGTGCTAAGGTCACGGACTTTTAATCAACATAACATAATATAATCATGAGTCTAGGGATTAAGAGTAAATCCAAATAGGATGAAAAGAGATGATTGTCGTTCTTATATTTGCCACGAATAGAAAATGAATGTCTGTAATAATGTGAAAAATGATGAGTGGCTTCTCGGTCCCTTATCCAATCTAAGAGCATTTCCCTTTCTTGGCTGCATTTTCTTTAAGGTTGGGGGGGGGGTTGCTTTACATTTCAATTATTAAAACAACTAATTGGGAAATTGATGTATTTTTGAGACATGAACAGTTACTGGTAAAAATGTAAGAGTGCCTGTGCATATTTGTAAAATAGAAGTCATTGAAGTGAAGGAGTTGGATCCATGTCCATTTGAACCTTAAAACTTTGGCTTTGTACCACTAGTTAAATTCAAGGTGTTACTGTTAAAATTTTTTTCAGTTGTAGAATAGTTGAGAATCAACCACTTGGCATATTTATGCTTCCCCTGAGCAATAAGTTTTAGGGAATCACTAAAGATTAGTTTTTCAGTCCTGTTTCATGGTCTGTTCAATAAAAGCCTAAACCTGGGAGTGCAAATGGATGTGACTGCTTTATTTTATTTGCTCTGAAGGTTTTTTTTTTTTTTTTTGCTAATTAATTGGCAGGTGCTTTAAAGCAGGTAAAGTTACACCTTTTCATCACTATGGCCCTAAGTACTGACCCTTGTATAACCAAATTATAAAAGAGTCCTTAAAATGAGTGATTTACTGTTGATAGATATGAAATAAAACAAAAATACTGGCTAAAAACAATAAACAGATAAATCACTTTAGAAACGTATATTGCTAAGTCTTGTCTAAAGATTGTACCAGGTAAATGTCATATTATTTCACCTTTCAAATAACAGCAGTCTGTCTTGTGGTGGGACCCCCAAATCCACCATAATCAAGATTTCAAAGCACATCTGTGTAAACATTATCACATCAGTGTAAAACATCAACCAATGAGCTTTTACTTTGAACAAAATCTTCTTAATTGCAGTGTTAAATCAAAGAAAGTTAGATCAAAGTTGTGTGAATCTCATAGTGGGATAACTAAAATAGCCAGTACATACATTGATCACTTTTAAAGAAGAGATATTTAAAGGTTTAAAATAAAGATCAAATACCTTTTAATGAGGTTTGTTTCAAGGTCTAAGTTCTATACAACATATAATGCTGTTAATAATTGCACAATGGATTTACAGCATTGTCACCTGCTCCATGAGGTACTAGTTTGGTACTAAATCAAATATTTTAATTCTACAAAATATTTCCCCACATGAACATTTTAAGTCCTGCTGTGTGATTTATAACTCTTAAACTGTTTAAGTCTCTTGTATTGCATATGTATATGTACCAAAACATGGGGAAACTTTATACATAGTTACCAAAGCCTAAATACTTTAATAATAGAATTACCTTCTTTTTGTACAACTTTACCTTTTCAAATGCATTGCCTTATTTGATAACCACAATAACACTATGAGATAGGCACATCCCACTTTATAAGGAAAAAAAAATTGTCCTGCATTCCAGTTTAGGGCCCAACATCCCACTGCAATTTCCTTAAACTCTCTAAATGCCTCTGTTGCCTCTTTTGTAAAATAAGTTCAATATAACTTCTGCCTAGTTCACTGTGGGTAGGGTTACTATGAGACTTAAATGTGAAAATATTTAGGAAAATGGTTTTAAAACTATAAAGTTTTCCATGCATGGAAGATGTTAGACACCTTCAGTTGGAATTTTTTTTTGCTGTATAATTTAGCAAATATAATTCATTTGAAATACAAAATAAATCTTTTTTTCCCCAAACCAAACCTTTAATGTGTAAGTTTTGAATGGTGCTTAGTGCCATATTATAAAGGGCCAGAATAGAAACAAAAAGATAAGGATTTCTTTTGTTTGCACTAGTCATGTGACAGGAAAAGATAACACTAAAGATTTTTTGCACATGCTGTGATGATATCATGGGAAGTTAAATAATTTTGAAGAGTGTTTTACAAGAGTGCATTATTCAACTTTTAAGTATACACTGCAATCTAATCAACTTTACCTGTGCTTCCTAGAGACCACACTTGCCTTGCTGTTATACAAATATGTGGTACAATTTCTACTTCCACAAAATGTAGTTACAGTTTTCAAGACCGTATAATTTCTATATAACTTTTCAGCAGGCATATTGTCATGAATCTTTGTTTATACACATGAAAAAGAGTTAATGCCTTTTGATACTTCTACATGCATTTAACTTGAGAAAAAAGAAAAAGAGCTGATTTAAAAGTCATGACTGACACCACCAATAAAATAAAAGTACATTTGCCCACATTATTTTTACTTGTAATTACAAAACATTGGCAACAATATACATTTCCACACTTAGGAAACTGATTGACTAAATTATGGTATAGTCACACAGTGGAGCATTATACAGCTGGGAAAAAAAAAGAATGACAAAGGTCTCTATGAACTAATATGGAATATATTATTAGGTGAAAAGAGCAAAGCTTTAGCATTCTTTATGTATAGTGTGTTCCCTTTTCCGTAAGAAAGAAAAAAAATAAGAAACTTCTACACGTGTATGTTATTTTGTTTTCAAAAATAAACAGGATGGATAAACCAAAAACTAATGAAATTTATTACTTGACTAATTGACAACCTAGGATAGATGAAAGTGGAGTGGAAGAGAAATGGGAGTGATGCTTCTTTCAGAACAATTTTTTACAGAGTTTTGACTTTTGGAGAAATGTTAATGTTTTAGACTTTTGTAAGTAAAATAAACAAGAATCAGAAGGAAATGGAATAAAACCAGGAACAAATGAACCTAACTGAATTCAAGTGAATAACATAACCACACAGAAGGGAATAATAAATTACTAAATAAATAAATACATAAATACATAAATACCTTTCGAATACAGTTCTTTGCCTACCTAATCAAGGACTAAAGACCAAAAACCTACATAAACCGATGTTGAATTTCAGTTACAAAGATTGTTTTTCTCAGTGGTGGGAGTTAGACTGGTGCATTGTAAGACAGCAAATGAGTAAATATGTAGTCAATAATGACAGCGAGGTGTTTCATTGTTAGAGAATGGAGTTACAAACATGAAAACAGAGAAGATTAGAATGAATCCTTTACTACTGAATTGAAATTGCAGTTATCAGAATTACCGTATGGGACGTGTGTATGTGTGTGTATCTTAGCTATGTACAATAAAAGAGCCTAGAAGCTAACACACACCAGGGGCAACTGAGCACACCTAGGGCCTAGATCTTTAGTTTCTCAATTCAGTCTACCAGTAAAATAACCCACGATTCCTGAAAAATATCTGGTTCCAGGACTGGGACATCTTTTTCTTTTTAAGACTATTTTTTTCACAGCAATTTTAGGTTCACAGCACATAAGAGGATACCAACTTGTACAACCTCCCCCATTATCAACAGCCCCCACCAGAGGGATACATTTGTCACAATTAATGAATCTACATTGATACGTCATCGCCCAAAGTTCATAGTTTACATTACAGTTCACTCTTAGTGTGGCACATTCTAGGGGTTTTTATAAATATATAATTGCATGTAACCATCATCATAATATCATACAGAGTATTTTCACTGCCCTAAAAGACCTGTGTTCTTCCTATTTATCCTTCCCCCCAACCCAAATTGTGGCACCATTGATCTTTTTATTGTCTCCATAATTTTATCTTTTCTAGAATGTCACATAGTTGTAATCATACATTACATTGCCTTTTCAATTAGCTTTCTTTCACTTAGTAATACATATTTAAGTTTTCTCCATGTTTTTTCATGACTTTACATCTCATTACTTTTAGCACTGAATAATATTCCAGATGTACCGCAGTTTATTTATTCACCTACTGAAGAACATATTGGTTACTTCCAAGTTTTAGTAATTGTGAATAAAGCTGCTATAAACATCCATATGCAGGTTTTTGTGTGGACATAGTTTTCAACTCCTGTGAGTAAATTCTAAGGAATGTGATTGATGGATTTTATGATAAGAGTATGTTTAGTTGTGTAAGAAACTGCCAAATTGTCTTACAAAGCAGCTGTACCATTTTGCATTCCCACCAGCAACGTACGAGAGTTTTCATAGCTCCACATCCTCACCAGCATCTGGTGTTCTCAGTGTTTTGAATTTTGGCCATGCTACTAGATGGGTAGTAGTATCTCATTGTTGTTTTAATTTGTGATTTCCTAATGACAAATGATGTGGTGCATCTTTCAAAATGCTTATTTGCTATTTCTATATCTTCTTTTGGTGAGGTGTCTATGAAAGTCTTTGGCCCAATTTTCAAATTGGGTTGTTGGCTTTCTTCTTGTTGAATTTTAATGAATTATTTGTATATTTTGGATAACAGTCCTTTATCAGATGCATATTTTGCAAATATTTTTTCCCATTCTGTGCTTTGTCTTCTCATTCTCCCAATATTGTCTTTGTCAGAGCATAAGGTTTTCATTTTAAGGAATTCCAGCTTATCAAATTATAGATTTTATGAATAGTGCCTTTGGTATCTAAAAAGTCATTACTATACCTAAAGTCATCTAAGGTTTCTCCCATCTTATCTTCTAGGAGTTTTGTGGTTTTGCATCTCATGTTTAGGTATATGATCCATTTTGTGTTAATTTTTGTGAAGGATGTAAGATCTTTGTCTAGATTCATTTATTTTCACGTGGATGTCATGTTTTACCATCATCATTTATTTAAGAGACATCCTATCTTTGCTCCATTGTATTGCCTTTGATCCTTTGTCAAAGATCAGTTGACTATATTTATGTGGACGATTTCTAGGATCTCTATTCTATTCCATTGATCTAATTTTCTATACTTTCACCAATACCACAGTGTCTTGCTTTGATGTAGCTTTATGGTAAGTCTTAATATTAATGTCAAATATTCTCTGTCCTCTAATTTTGTTCCTCTCCCTCAGTGTTGTGTTAGCTAGTCTGGGTCTTTTGCCTCTCCATATAAACTTTAGTCTCAGTCTGTCAAAACCCACAAAATAACTTCAGATTTTATTGGGATTATATTGAATCTATAGATGAAATTGGGAAGAATTGACGTCTTAACATTATTGAATCTTCCTAACCATTAACACAGTTAGTCTCTCCATTTATTTAGTTCTTTCTTTCTTTCTTTCTTTCTTTCTTTCTTTCTTTCTTTCTTTCTTTCTTTCTTTCTTTCTCTCTCTCTCTCTCTCTCTTCCTTTCTTTCTTTCTTTCTTTCTTTCTTTCTTTCTTTCTTTCTTTCTTTCTTTCTTTCTTTCCTTGTTTCTTTCTTTTTCATTAAATTTTATTGGGGTGACAATTGTTAGTAAAGTTACATAGGTTTCAATTGTGCAATTCTGTAATACTTCATCTATATATCATGTTGTGCTTTCACCACCCAGAGTCAGTCCTCCTTCCAGCACCATAACTTTGATCCCTTTTACCCTCTTCTAACACCGCCCTCCCCCCTTACCCTCTGGTAACCACTAAACTATTGTCTGTGTCTATAAGTTCTTTATTTCTTCAAAACTGATGAAAGAAATGAAAGAACTAAATAAATAGAAACTTATTTAGTTCTTCTTTCATTTCTTTCATTAGTTTTGTAGTTTTCCTCATATAGATGTTGTACATATTTTGTTAGATTTACATGTAAATATTTCATTTTGGGGTTGCTAATGTATATAGTATTGTGTTTCAAATTTCAAATTCCACTTGTTCATTCCTGGTATATAGGAAATCAATTTTTGTATATTAACCTTCTACCCTGCAACTTGCTGTTCTCTTATTAGTTGCAGAGGGTTTGTTGTTGCTGTTGTTGTTGTTGATTTGTGTTTTCTACATATCATGTCATGTGCAAACAAAGACAATTTTATTTCTTCCTTCTCAATCTACATAGCTTTTGTTTCCTTTCTTGTCTTATTATATTATCTAGTATTTCCAGCACAATGTTGAAAAGACATGATGAAAGGATACATGTTGCCTTGTGTCTGAGCTTAGTGAGAAAGTTTCAAGTTTATCACCACTAAGTATAATGTTAGCTGTAGGGTTTTTATAATAAACATTGTTGATAAAATTGAGGAAGTACCCCTCCTGGTCTGAGGCATCTTTTTGTGCCATATTGCAAAGAAGTACTCAGAAGGTAATAAGGACATGTCAAAATGACATAGACTATATCCTGGACAACTTGAGCATCAAAATAAATAATGATAAGAGTAAGGTGTTTATAGAATAAAATAATACTCTATGAGTGCAAGTGTTCAAACAAATAAATGACTGATCAACCAAATAAATGAGGGAGGAGGGAAAACTTTTCCTTATGGTAGAATACTGACTGTTAAATACTAAAAGAATGATGGAATTAGAAAATGACCATTTTGCATCCATCATAAGATCATTGCTAATCCAAAAAATTCTCAATGCATGCTAAAACTAATGGGTAAAAGTTTGATGAAGAAGAGGCTATTTACAAAGTTTCAAATATCCCCTCATGAACTGTTTCTTAATCACCAAGAGAAAATAGTAAGTTTACAGTGGAGTAATCTAGTGGATACTATCTTAACCAAATAATAAAAGTAAACAACAATAATGGGACAAACCATGTGCCTCTTGATACCCTAGAAGGGACGCAATGTCATTTATTTCATGTTCCTGTCAAAAATGCGTAATCTGAATCTAATCATAAGAAAACATCAGCAAAACCCCACTTGAGGGGCATTCTTCAAAACAACTTAAACTCCTCCAAAATGTCAAAATCAAGAAAGACAAAAAAAGATTAAGGAACTATTCCAGATTGAAGGAAACTAAAGAAACATGAATGCTAAATGTGATGTTAATATACGATCCTGGTGTCAAGCCTAAACCAGAAAAACGAAATAAAGTTATAAAGAACATTGTTGAAACAAGTGGAAAAATTTCAATATGGACTGTGAATGATAGTATTGTATCTATGTTAAATTTCCTAACTTTGGTAATTTTACCATAAATATATAAGGAAAAATTTTAGGAAATATAAAATAAAACTTTGTTGATAAAGAGGCACGATATCTGCAAAATTATTCTCAAATGGTTCAGAAAAAAATTATATACAACTACATGCAGAAAAAGAAAGGATAGATGATAAAGCAGATGGAGTGAAATGTTAACAGTTAAAGAGCTCTTTGTACTATTCTTGTAACTTTTCTGTAAGTCTGAAATTATATCAAAACAAAAGTTTTTAATGTAAAATTTTAAAGGTCACAACTTAGATATTTGAACCACTTTAGTTACAGGAGAGAAAAATCAAAATTCAACAGCTATCATGTAAGGTAATTAAGATAAATCAGAATTCCTGAACTTGAACTATGTATTTGCATAGGAGAGTTCCAGTCTGCACAAAATCTCAAACCTTGACCAGAACCAGTTGGCTATTCTGTGGACAGTAGTGAACACATGGAAAAATGAATAATAATTGACCATGAAGTCATATAATTTGGGGGGACCAAATTCAAGCAGAACGTAAATTCGGCACAAATTGAACTTCATTGTTACTGCCTACTTATTTCAGGAATGTCAACTACTCTAATTCAGCCCCTCTCCTCACTTTACCCACCACAAAGAGCAAGAAGAGTAATAAACAACACATTGTTTGATCTTTGCCTTGTATTTTTCTTCTTTCCTTATTCATCTTACTAGATACAAGCAAGGTATTGCCACACAATACTTATGAGACCTTGGGAAAAGATATTACCTCCCTGGAGCTCACTTTTTCCTGTGTAAATTCAGGATAATAAAGTATGCTGCATCCAACTTGCTGAAGTGTTGTAGGAATCATATTGGTAAATGTATATGAAAATCAATTACTGCTACAGAGTCTAGGCTATTATTTTAGTGATAATAATCATTAGTAACTTTTCCTGAGTGTTAGACCACTTAAAATTCTGTGTTCTGCTCCAAGTTGCAAGAAGATAAAGATGGTTTGTGGGATTTACAGTGTCATCAAAACTAATGGTGGTCCTTATTTGGAGCATAGAAGAAATTATTCTTATGCTTCCTGCAATGAAATGCTTAACAAATAGTATTTTGAGATAGGCCTCAAAGAAATATAATTCCAAAATGAACAAGTTCTTTGGGAAGCAGCCTATTTCACAGCATCTGGCTAATACACATCTTTAATTTGTATTTTATATAATCTTCTGTCACAATTTGAATATATCATAGAATTATAGTGTGTAGGTATTTTATATATTTTATATTTTGTATCTCATGGAAGGAATTTGCCAGGTCACCTCAACCAAACACCTTCATTTTGCATATGAGGAAGATGACTTTCAGAAAAATGCTACATAGCTAATGGAAAAACCATAATTTAAATTAAAATATTTCACATCCATTTTCAATGATGTTCCCTCCAAATAATGCTGCAAATATCCAAATAGTAATAAAATTTGAATCTCTAGAGCAACTGAAGTATATCTTTTAAAAAAATGTAGTTCAAATCAACATCATTGCTCATACTCATTACTTTATGTGGTTGCTCCCAGAATCAGCAATTGAACAGTAGATTAAGAAAAATTGTTATGGTTGGTGTTTTTTCATTGCTGTTTTGCCTCCTTACTATGAATGTTTACACAGATGATACTAAGCCTCTTTGTTTTTCATTTCTCCATTTTCAAAGTAAAGAAACAAGATATTAAATTAAATGTGCTTCATTCTATAGGAACATAATATTATATGAACAATAAAAGAGTATTTTTATTATAATAAGTAAAAACAAATCATCAATATTCAAGTAATTGCATTTTCTGAGGGCAGAGAAGTGCCATGAACAGTCTGATTTTTTTAAAATGACACTTTTCCAAATCTATAAAATTTAGGACGTCAATACTAGATTTAAACAATCGAATTTATTGATTGTCTCTCCATTGATATAGTTAGAAAAAAACCCACCATTACAAGAGTGGAGATACAAATGTTTAATCTGTCATAACATCAATAATATGGATGAATTACATTCCCTTTAAAAGTCAAAAAATGGAAAAGTAATTTACCTTGAAATTTCATACCTTTTAAGCAAAGTCATGGGATAAGAGTAACTAAAGCCTTATTTACCCATTTTTCTTTCCTAATTGGAGGCCTGAGATAACTGCCTGGTTTATGGGGAACTGAAACTTAGACCCAGGCAAAACCGTCTCAGTTTAGTCCACTGGTGTAGAATGAGCCTTCACCCCTGTAGGGAGGAGAACAGGGAGAATGGATGTGGAGAGACTAGAAGGATACTTCTTACATTGTGGCACACAATTTATGAAGATATAAATAGCTCTCTATAATGGCCACTCTGGAGTGAGAAACATTACTACAAGGGAGCTGAGTAATGCATCTGTATGGCAAGTACAGCTTGGGGCTAGTACCAGTTAAATAAGTGACATGTTGCAGGTCACCTGCAACTTGCCCTGAAGACAAGTTACAGAAGGGAAGACAAACATCACCTACATTTAATTGTAGATGTTAGGAATGAATGTCAAGAATACACTTCATAATCGTACATAATCGTATTGAAATACGAGTGGGCAAGTAGCCTAGTTTGAATGTTATCATAAGAAGAAACAAGTTCATTGCTATAGCCCTCACACTAGAATGTATGCTCCCATGAGGGCAGGAATCTCAGTCTATTTTGTTCAGTAATGTATACCAAGCACCGACAACAGTGCCTGGCATATTTTTTATACTTAATAAATATGTGTTGGTTGATTGATAGACACTTAAAGATTTTTTCAGAAACCTGAAGTACCTGTTTTGATTCTTAAATTTATTTTTATATTTCCCCTAAATAAGAATGGTTCTAAGTCATAGAAGCATATTCAAAGACATGAATTTAATTGGACTGTTAGAAAACATGTGCCCACTAGGAAAAATATCCTTCATCTTAAAAAATAGTAACCCCTGAGCATAAAAGCCATGCACTGAGAAAAAGGACAGTCTTTACCACCGTGGCCGAGTGGCTGCCGGCCTCTCGAGGGTGTCAGCCACTAGAGGACGGTGTGGACACATACGCTGCCAGACCCTTAGTGAAGCCAACAGGGCCCTTGATAGACAGCAATGAATGCTGCCAAGTTTCACTTCTCCAGCTTCTAGTCATTGGTAAATTCTTCCTGCAAGTCTCATTTCCAAAAATGAAAACAGAATAACAGCACAACGATAATGAGTAGGTCATCGGCAAAGATAAAAATCAAAGAAGAACTGAAAATGTCAATAATCTTATAAGGAATAAAAGGTAGCTCAGCAGATATTGTGCAGCTGTCAGGACTCTGTGAAAGTGTTGACGCTGAAAATATTTGACTCGCAGCTATTCCTGTGAACAAGGCTATAAGTTTCTAGCTGGCAATGAAATTGTGAAATGAGTTCAAGGACAAGCAGCTGAGTCGAGTAAATGAAATGGCAAGAAACTGGATTCGGAGTAGTTTGTAGTCATACAACACAAATAAAAGAGCAGCTCTTTGAGAATTGCATCACACATAAAACTGCATGTACCAGAACCTGCAAAAAAAGACATGATCACAACAGCAAATAACCCCTCTATGGATTTTTTAAATAAGAGGAGAAAATTTCAGACAGCCGCCTTTTATGATTAAAACTCAGATCCACTATTATTTCCTCAAAGTTATCAATATAATAAATTATAAATATTTCTAATGAGCTACAACTATTGAAATGTATATTTCAGGGCAATCATTTTCATCTAGTAGTTTATTGGCTTGGGTTTCAAAAATTTGAACAATAATTCAGTTCATACCTTTATTATTCTGAAGAAAGAATTTCTATCCATGTTAAATTCGCATGGATTTTTGGTCATTTTATAAAAACGAATATTTTGTCTTTCATTCAAAAAACACATAAGTTCTTACTACTTAACAGGTACTGTCTGTGTTTGTCAAATGGCAAAACACAATCTTGATCTTCCTGTTGCTTCCAGTCAAGTTGGCGAATACAAACAAGGAAAGGAGAACACTGTAACGGTGGTCCTATGGTGAGGAAGTTCAAAGTAGTCCATTGAAAGCAGGTAGCAGAGTAGACTGAATTAGCCTTGGAATGGGGGAAGCATTTTGGAAGAAGTTACATCTAACCAGAGTCCTGTTAGGGAGTGCCAGTGAAAGGAGGGAAAGCAGACAGAAGCCAGGATCAGGAAATATCTCCTGGTAAGGCATGACCCATTCAGTTTCCTCTTCTCTAAACACAAGCCACAGACTAGATTATATCCATGGTCCCATTCATCCTAACATTTTATGATATTCCATTCAAATTTCAAGCAACAATTTAATTGGAAAGTGGAATTCAGTAACTTTGCTTCATGGACTGATACTACAAACCACTCTCTTCAAATTAAATTCTCCTTCTCTTAAGATCAGCTTCAATGAAAATATGGAAGGTTCTATTTGTGACACTCAAATATTGATATTTTATCAAAACAAATATGTAAATAAAGATATTTTTATATGTACATGAACTTCTAACTTCTGAAGTTCTCTTAAATATATATTTCTATAGGTTTACCTGCAAGTTCCCATTATTATGTAAATGCTGCATAATTTATAATTTTTGACTCCAGCATAATCCACTTATAGTATATGTAAACTGTCTTTCATAGTGTGGTGTTTTTTACAAACATCATGTTTAAAGCCCCACTAAATTTCAGTACAAAGCTGTGTAGCGGGCAGTTACCACATTTACTGTGTTTCCCTGAAAATAAAACCTAGCCGAACAATCAGCTCTAATGCATCTTTTAGAGCAAAACTTAATATTAAGACCTGGTCTTATTTTACTGTAAGACTGGGTATAATATAATATAATATAATATAATATAATATAATATAATATAATACTGGGTCTCATGTTAATTTTTGCTCCAAAAGGCACATTAGAGTTGATTGTCCGGCTAGGTTTTATTTTCATGGAAACAGGGTAAGACTTCTCTTCCAAAGCTCTAGTTTCACATCTCTAACTGCCTAGTGGCTTCTTCCAGTTGAATGTCATATTAGTCCTTCATAATTATCAGAGAAAGATTAGAAGAAAATTTAATTTTAATCTACAGACTGGAAATAAGAACAAAGGCACATTCACACTGTGTTGTGAAGTTCATTTCTCATTTGTTTATACTTTTAAAAGACTTAAAATGATGAATTACTCTATTCAACAGTTAGCTCGTCCTTCTTTGTTCAGTTTATTTCCAGTTTGAGAAAGCACTTGGTTTGAATAATGATCTTAAGTTTTATATATTAGTTTCATCATTGTTTGATGTTCCTCTTTATTTAAAATTTACTTTAGGTACACACTCTTCACAGGCACATAGGTATTTAATAAGTAAGTCTGTGTAAGTATATTTAGCTATGGCCAAGAGTTCAATTATTAATTCTAGATATCATAGAACACAGGCCTCCATTACATAGATTTCAATCATAGCATATGCCCTGGAACATAATAAAATCCTGATCAAACATGGTTTCCTTGTATAACACTGAAAGGATGGAGGAGCAGATCTGCTTATCCTAGAATATTTTGTTCAAGGAGACCCATGCACCTGCATGACGATGTTAGAGTAGCTCATTTAGTGGTTTTTATAAAGTCTTATCATCAAGTGAAAGGTTCTCTTTATTTCCCTTGATGTGGTGGTCTGAGGTTTACAAGTCCCTGAACATAAGATTTGAGACAACCCTGAAAAAATTGCAATCATTTCCAAAATGCATGAGTTTGGAGATACTTCAGTTGCCAAGGAATTTATGACCACCCATGTCTTTAAGACTTTGCTTTTAGATCAGGTATTTGAAGCAAATTGATTTATTTTAACAGAAAAAGATACTGCATGGTGACCTAAATCACTTGATTATTTACTTTGGCTAAGAATGTCTACCTTCCTGTGGACAAAATATAAATTTGAAGTGAAACAAATTTAAGTGTTGCTAGATGTATTATGTTATTGTATTGTAAATTCGAATAATATATTTTAATCAAACCTAAAAATCAACATTAACATAAAACCAGATCTGGCCATATCAAATGAGAAGTGGGCTCTCCTAGGTATCAGCTGGTAAACGCACAGTTTTTTTTAACAGTTTCCACTGGGCTCTGGGTAGTCAGTCGTTCCCATCAAGGCCTGAGATGATTTTTTAACTCCAAGTCTTTAGAAAAACAAATATAATTAATTGCAGAGAGTAAAAATAATTCCATAGTAATATCTGTATATAGGTTCATTAAAACCAATGAACAACCCCAGGAAGGGAGGGGAGGTTGTTAACCACGTTCCTGACTAAAAAAAAAAAAAGTGAGTTTTTGCCATTTGGGGCTAAAGATAAATTCTTAATCCTGATCGTTTTTTTTTTTTTTTTTTTTTTGCCTTAGTCTTATGTCCCACTCATACTGTTTCCTTCTCATGTCAAACACCTGTCTTCAAGAGCTCCCAAACTCTCTAATGGATACGGTAATCTTTAAGTACCTGCTAGTAGTGTGCTGGAGCCAGCTTGCACTGACTCAATAAAGCTGATTGTTAAATCTTCAGGAATTCAGTGAGCCAGCTGTCAAATAGAGACATTATTAAAAATTAAGTTATATAAACTTATAATTAGATAAATTATATTTAAATTGAAGATCGTTAAGTACTAAAACCGCATCACTTCTCAATTATTTTCCTATACCTACCTGTCCTTTGTATGTTTATAGTAGCAATTCTGTATAATAGTGTGGTACTGTGCATTTTTTCACAACTCTGCAATCAGTAATGTCATGCTGGTAGCTTGGTATCAGCCATGGTGGGGGTATTCATACCATGGAAATCTGCAAACACTGCAAATCAGGACTCCTGCTCTTCTACCCCAGGATAACAGGTTGTTAAACATTTACCAGCACACCAATGGTATCTGTCCATAGGCCTTTTAAGAGAAGCTGTTCTCCCCATTTCCCAGAAACTGCTCCTCCATATGACTTCACCCCTTTCATCCCAGGCATACCTGATTGGCCTAAGAATAAAAACTAAGGAAGGTAGAAAACATCCGTAGGCCAGACCAAGCCAATGCTTTCTCTTTAGAGTCTGAACTAAGATTCACAGAGACTGATGGAACAAGTCGTGTTCACAGCAGCATGCTAGAATAAAAGTCCTTGAACTCTTACTACTTAGGTCTCTAGAGCTAATCTGGTTACCACACCGCCTAAGACCTCATAGTACCACTTTTCCCTGATTCGATATGATTTTATCCTTAAAATACGTCTTTTATTTGAGCTCATTCTATTTCTATTCTATTCCTTGCAAATTAATGTGCCTTAAAAAATAAGCTGTTTGAAATTCTCTCAGTTTCTGATTCCAGCATAGAATCTATGTAGATGTAGGGCAGAATATCGAGGCCCAAGTCCTGATTGTGTGACCCAGAGAAAATTCTTTAACGTGACAGCCTCTCAATTTCATCATCAGAAAAAAATGAAAGGTTAGTGCATTTTAGTGGTTTTTAAGCCCTAAGATTCTATAGAGTTGCTTCAGCCTGGCTATGGGAATTTAAAGGGAGACTTTAAGTGGATGTCGTCCGGATCCCCTCCTGCTTTCAACTAGAGACATTCTGCTGTTACTTACTTTGTATTTTTTGGCTTCTGTATAAGATTTCTGTTGACAGTTTCCACTAAGGACTCCCCATCCCACCAAAATAATTTTAAAAGGTTAAAAAAATTTCCAGGCTAAGCTATCTCTAAATTATTTTCAGACTGCTCTATCTTTACAGGGTAAATACAAAACGTTCACATGCATATTACAGAAACATTTAAACATTTTCCAATTTCTGTAATGCAGCCTAGCCCAGTCTGATAGCCACTTTTAGCAGACATGTTCATTTACCAAGGCAGTTTTTTTCCTGTAAATTCTGGACCCGGTCTGAAAATTGGCTCAGCAGTGTTCTGGGTAATCAATACCAATCAATTGGAATTGTCAAGAAAGGAAACTGGCTTGCCATCCTGCTAAGATTCTGCATGTATATGCACTGACTTACCTTATGCTATGCTTGATTTCTCTAATGGCTCCCTCTTAGTGCTGAGCTTTCCATCTGTTCTGAAAGCTGCCCTTCTGTTTGGTTATCTGCCCTTAAAGCAATTTCCCATCCAACACCTGACAGTCTGGGGTTAGAGCCAGAGACAAGGGTATATACTGGTTGTACTAGTCCTTACTATCAGATACCTACTGCGTCTATCCATATGGACATTTTGTAAGAGAAAATGCTACACATCAAAGAAGATAAAACACTTTGTGTTTTAAGGTGGTTGCTTAAAACACCAGTTCCTTTGGCCTTTCCCTAGTAAATAAGGAAAATACCTAATGAGAATTTTCTTAAGGGTTTTCAGGTACCAAGACTTTTATTAAGAAAATCCTTGGTTAAATCTCTTTAGGCTATACCAAGATTATCTACCTTTCTCATTAGTTTCCAACTCCAATTTTTTGCTCCTATCTTGACTCTTTACAAGCTCTATACATGCCTTCTCAGTTGTACAGTTCATAACCGAACAAATCCTCTAGTAAATAACACATTAGTGTAAGACCATTAAGAAGAAAATCTATCTTTATTTTATGTAAACTTTTTATTGAAGTATAACATACATTAAAAGTATATACATATTGTAAGTAAACAGCTCTATGAATTTCCCATGTGAATACACTTGGGTAATTAGCACCCAGATCAAGAAACAGAACACAAACTCCAAGTCTCCCCTTCTCCCTTTTGTCCCTCTTTTAGTCACTACCCTCGACCCAAAGGAAGCACCACATTTCTGAATATAAATATATATGGTTTTGACATTATAAATAGAATAGTTCTGGTGGTTCTTTTGTGTCTGCCTTCTTTGACTCAATTTTCCGCTTGTGAAATTTAGCCACATGATTGCCTATAGTTGCACTTCAGTAATTTTCATTGCTATGTAGCATTCAACTATGTGAATGTACCACACTTAAAAAAAAAAAAAATACAGGCTACTGTTGATGGCCTGAGAATACTTTCTAGTTTGGGGCCAATTGTAATGACGAGCGGGGAAAAGAAGGAGGAGGGACACACACTAGAGTGGGGCTAATGAATTTATTTAGCAATATCTAATCAATTTAATTAGCAACATGCAATAGCAAAAGACAAAGGCAATTAATAGAATGTGCTAATGACAGAAAGTAAAGGTGGTTAGGACTAAACTATATACATTGATATCAATGTCATGTCAAAGGAGTATACGTACATATGTTTAAGGGATCCCAACATTTGTTTACTATTGATCAAAAATTACTTGGCTAAGTACACAAATAACATCAGTAAGGAGTATCCAAAAGCAGTAATAAGCTCTATAGGATAGTAACTATTACAGTAGATGACAAAAACTCACCAAACTGGGGGAGAACAGCACTGGAAAAGTCATAAATCAGGCGTCTCCCACACCGCTGCTTGCTAGTTCCCCAGAATGTTGCTGCTGTTGTTGTTGTTGTTAGAAGCCAAGGTATCTTCTGTTGCTATAAGCTACAGGCTGCATATAAGTTTTCAAGGTGTTAACAGTCTGAACAATGTTGCTGTTGTTGTCGTTGCTGTTGCTATTGTTAGAAGTTAGGATGTCTTCTGATGTAAGCTGTAAGCTGCATACAAGTTTTCTAGATGCTAACAAGTTCTCAAGAAGGTTAACCGTGGGGAACAAAACGGGAGAGGTCGGGAAACAGCCAAACCTCACCAGGTTTGCGGCTGGAAGTCAGGACATCTCCTGGTGTTGTAAGCTGCATGTTGCTGGAAGTCCTCAAAATGTTAGAATGATGAAAAATCACCAATGACAAATGACCAAATGATGAAACAATAATTATTATACTACTGCCAACTGAGGTTTGTCTTATATATTTTCTCAGATGTACCTTCGAGCCAAGTTTCTTGTTCCTGCCTCCCCCTCCGGGAATGGCCAGTTCTGGGAGGGTCCGGTAGTTACTGATATAAATGTTGTCCATCATGCCGAAGGACCAATTCATCCAGATAAGCAACAAGGCCTGGCAATGTGTCTGTCACGTTGTCCTGATATAACTTAGCTACTTCTTCACTTCACCTGCTGATGTAGGGGAAACAGACAGAACAAAGAGGGAATTCTCTCAACCCCTGATCAAGAATTTCTTTAACCCTAAGCAAAACATCACCTCACAATACGGACAGAACAACAAACATTATCTCAGATCTCCCCTATTTGAGAGAATGAGACCAAAGGGGGACAGAAAAACAATTTCATCCCATATCTCCCTTGCTTGGGAGAATGAGACCAAAGGGGGACAGAAAAACAACCTCATCCCGTATCTTCCCTACTTGGGAGAATGAGACCAAAGAGGGAATTTACTCAATCCTTGATCACAGCACAGAAATCTCCTCCCATGCAGGAGCAGATAAAAGCTTATAGACAAAAGCTCACATCAACCAATGAAGGCAAATTTTCTCAACATCCACCCTACAATAAGTAACCATTTCTGATGTGTATTTCACCCAGGAGTGAAATTGGTTGGTTGTAGGGTATGCATATGTTCAACCCTAATAACTACTGCCAACAGTTTCAGAAAGATTATTTGTTTTGCTACCGTGGTATCATGGTGCAATCGATGATCATCATATTGCTTTGAGGCTATTATTCTCCACCAGAAGACAGCTTTTGATGGTCAAAGAAGCTTGAATCACTATCAGGCATGAAAAAAGGACATGACAATTGAGAAAGGCTCACATGCTTTTAGGCAGGAGGCTTGGCTAGTAGCAAGTCTGAGCTGCTATTCCTTGTTTCCCAATTACATAAAGTTCCCGAATACTGCAGAAATTATATAAAGTCAGAAATTATATAAAGTCAGACTGGAGAGATGTAATGGTCAAATAAATTATTATGGGTCTTGAAGTCAGGTAGTTAAATGTGTACAACTGGCTGCTTGATTGTTGTCACCAGTGAGATATGTAAGAAAAAAAGGGAGGTGTCAAGGTCAAGTCACTGACCTTTGGCCATGGATCATGCTGGAATTCCTCAGAGAACCATAAGAACCTGGTGGAAACCTATTGCTTTAAGGCTCTCAATCCAGCAAGATTATTCCAAATTATAATATGTAAGAGGATGTCTTCAGATAATAAAATCATAACATTTGTTCCTGAATCAACCTTCTCCATGACCACACTCTGTCTCTGAATCCTTCCTAACCAACCCCTTGCTTTCTCCTTTTGGCCTTCCATTTGCATTAGTTGCATTTCCAGATGTGCTGCTTGGTTTATCATCTTCTTTAGTGTCTGATGAGCAACTTTGTTTATCTCCTAATTTGCCTTCTGATCTTGATTTTGGCCTCTTACTGCCCCCCCCCAATAATAAATTACATTCTTCATTTAATAACAATTTCCTGAGGTTCTACTATGTGCCAGGAACTGGGCTAAGTACGTGCTGACTTCTTGGAGCTTAGACACAGCCTAGTTTGACTAAGGGGAAAGGGCAGGATACAAACCATTGCCAATCTGTCTTTGGGAATGGGACACAGTCAAAACAGAAAACAGATCTTCAGGGCCTTGGGTAACTTGATCTCCATAGCCTGGCATGTTGGGAATTGAGGTCCAGACTCCTAGTGTCTAGCACTGAAGATGAAAAACCAAGAAAAGGCTGCGACTCCACAGAGTACGCCTTCCCCACCACTTTCTCCTTTGATTTTGCCAATTGTTCCCTAAGGAAAACAGCATTGAAGATAGGGACAACGTTTGACACTTTCCCAAGAGAGAAGAAGGGGCTTGCTGCAGACTTGCTCTCTGGCTGTTTGTCTCACTCTATCAGAATTAAATGGACCTGGGATGGGGGGCTCATGTGCCCAGATGTAGGGTCTTACATATAGATGCTCGTCTTTCAACTACTTGAGATTCTGGTGTTAAGAGAGTAAAATAAGGTAAGGGGTATATTTTAATAGAAGTTTTGTTAAACAAGACATTTCTGCCTAGGCATAACACATACTACACTTACATTTCATATTTTCAAAATGTACAAGTCATGCATTTATTTTCAATTTTAAAAGGTGTGAAAAGGTTAAAATAATAAGGTTACATGATGGAATTGGAAAGACTAGAGAAATGTAGGTTTTGAGAAAGGAAATGACATATGAAAAATACTATGATATTATTAATGCTCAGAATTGACATGAAAGATGAAGAAAACTGGGATAAATTTATATTGATCTAACAATATTGTCTGTAATTTCAGAAAAGTTTCCAAATTCTTGATATCATGTTTCCTTATAATTTTTCCCCTTGAGAATTAAACTCAGAAAACTATACAGATAATAAAGGAATCTGGTTATTTTTATGTAGCTATAGTTACAAAGCATCAAATATAAAAGGTAACATAACTATTCTTAAGGAAATTTGACGTTTAGAGGAAAGGTACTGTGAAAAGTTATAATTAGAATAACTTTTCCTCATGCAGAGACCCTTTATCCAAAGCTCTCTGAGTACTCAACAAACCTAACCCAGCATCTCTCACAGCAGAACTTGTATTTTTAGTCAGAAAAATGACTTCCAGTAGCTGTATTAAATTTGTTAAGACTAGAGAGAAATTATATATATATTCGGAGTCACTTAGATGGAGAATTGCTGTCATTATCTGTAACATGATGTTATTTATTACCTCCCTAATTCTCTTTAGAGCTACTCAGCTTTTAATATGCAACTAATAAAAATTCATCAGTCTGTTCAAGATTTCTGCCATTAGTTCATGTTGGAAATTTATGACAAAATCTGGAAATCGTGTTCAGTTCAAAATAAACCATGTCAGAAGAACTGTGTTATATATTCAGAGAGTGCTTCCTTGGGAGTACTAAAATTGTCCCTAATTCAGAGAAGGCAGAAATGGAAGGAACCTTAGTGATAAAGCAAGGAGCTACCACTGAGTCTTCCTTATGGCATTGGTTATATAAAAGCAACAGGCTAAAGTGAAAGAAATAGAGATGGCATCCTAAAATAGACACATTTTGTTCATACGTTATTGAGAATTCTTTTTATCACTTTTAGTGTCTTAAACAAAGGAAAATTCCATTAACCTATATTAAAACGAGTCTGAGGTGTATCTGATAGGCAAGTGGTGAGTGATGAATGGGAATAGCAGGATCTGGCCCAGAAGACCTCATTTTGTTTGCCTCTGCAAACCCTTAGTCTTCATGAGAATAGCCAGAATCAACTGATCTAATCTCCTGTGACTGCTAATCCTGGATTTAATTGTCTACACCGCTACACCCAAAATATTTTAGGGGCTCCCAGCACCATTCTAGAATATAACATCTCAGTTGCCAAAACTGGTGTCAGGGATGGGAAACTGATAAGAATGTCAGTGATACTGACAGTGTAGCAACACACAAGTACAACAATAAAAAAATAATGATGATACAATACACTTATCAATTCTTTCATATTTATACCAACAGGTTTCCCCCAGCAGTAAGGGGGGAACAGTTCTGATTTCAAGACGGTTCTGATTTGTTGAATTAAGTCACCCCAGGTATGGTAATTTTATTTTATTTTTAATATTTAAACACAGCAGTAACGGAAAAAAAGCATTAGCTTTCCCCATTCCGAGATCCAGCAGCTTTCATTGTACAGTCAAAACATCCTTCAACTTAATTTGCCATCTTTACGACTTGAGCCAAATTGTTATCCTTTATTTTTGTTGTACACCTGAAGATGTAATTGACCTTGTGTCAGACGGTCAGGATACCGTTAGGGTAGGTGACTTTCTTCGAGGGGCGCTACCAATGATCCAAGACCCACCCGGTAAAGCAGAGGCGAAGGGCCAAGTCGGCGAAGGAGCGCCGGGGGGTCCTCCGCACTCCGCGGACCTGGCTGCGTGTAGCCCGCGGCGCTGGGTTCTCCCGCAGTCAGGTGCCGCCAGGAGCAGGACCGGTTATTAATGACTGCGGGGTTGGGCTGGGAGTGCGCGGCCGAGAACTGCAGCCGCCTCCTCCAGGCTCTCCCCGACTCGACACCCCTGGCCACCGCAGCTGACGATCGGTTCGCAGGGTACCCCAGGCCGCGCGTTTCTAGGGGTCGCTCTCGCACGGTAGCGAACCTCCGCGCACCGACCTCTCGCGAGGTTTCGCCTGCCCCCACCCCCAACCTCCTCGCCCGCCCCCTCGTAGCTCTAAGGCAGGCGGCTCCCGCTATGGCTGCGCTGCGGAGGCTCCTGTGGCCGCCGCCTCGGCTCCCGCCTCCACCCTCCCACCACCATCCCGTCCCTGGGCCGTGGGGGCGGCCTGTGTGTACAGCCCCGGGCCCTCCTGGCCGGCCCTTCTCCTGCCGGGAGGAGGAGGACGGGGCTGTGGCGGAGGCGGCTTGGAGGCGGCGGCGGCGCTGGGGGGAGCTAAGCTTCGCAGCGGCTGCCGGCGGGGGTCTGGTGGGCCTAGTGTGCTACCAGCTATATGGGGACCCCAGGGCTGAATCCTCGCAGATTCTCACCCTCGGGCGCCCCTCCGAGAGTGCGGTCGTAGAGCCGGAGGACCCGCCCCGCGGCCGGGGGCTGATTCCCATCCCAGTCGCTGCTGCCAAGGAGACGGTATGTGCGCGAGCGCGTGCGCGCGCCGGGCCGACCCGCAGGTGACGCCCGAGGGTAGGACCAGCAGGTGTTCTGAGTTCGGGGAGGGGCGGTGTAATGTCCTTGCAGGGTGCGCCTGAGACTGTGGGATATCGTGACATCGGAGATTGTCGCAGTGTAAGCGCTGCGACCGTGGATGGGAACCTCCTGTGACCAAGACCGAGACCTTCTAGGCCAGGCAGCCCAGGGTCTGGTCACCCAGATGTTGGGAAGACATAGATTATGCTGTCATTGATGCAGGAGAACCTTAAACGTTGCTGCAGCTGCCACTTATCAACGAAAACCCCAAACCAGAACAAAACAAAAAAACCGACTCAGAAGAAGTCAGGGGCATGACAGGCAGAAAATGGAGGGTTGCATATGTTAGAGAAAGGAACTACCAGGCGGAGCCGGGCAACAGCAAGTGATCCAGCAGGTGTAGTGCAGTGCAGTGGTCTGAGGTATCAAAAGCCACTGCATTATTGCGTGGAAGTTTTATCAGTCCCGCGACACGAAAATTCCAAAACTGTGTAGCGTCCTTTCTGATCATAGATCAGAAAGAAGATGTCATAAGATTGGAAAAGAAACAAACTATTATTCAAAATAAGATATCGCACCCACCTCATCACCCCCAAAGCTAGAACCTCATAAGTAGGGACAATAAATGAGATCGACAGGACAGCAAAACTGAATGAGGCTAACTCCTACAGAGGAATTTTAAATGAAAATGTTCAAGTATCGTTCTGTACTTACAATGAGGTAAAGATGAGTGTAAGGCAAGAGTGAGTACAGGGGAACCATGTTTGTGTTACATCAGTATATTTACTAAGTAGTCATGTAAATAACTAGGAAGATCGTCTAGGGAAATTTTCCTTGCAAGACAAGAAGAATGTGAGGGGCTTAGATGACAATAATTTAGGGGGGGAAAGGCAGTTATTCTGTTTTTAACTAATGAAATTTATATACCTTTTATTCTTTGCTCAAAAGACAGTGTGATCAGGTGCATCATTTCTTTTAGTGGATGTTGTTGATGCATTTAGGTCAGGGAATTTAAGGATCTTTTGGCATCAAACCACAAATACGCAGTATACAGTACTTCTATACAACAAATACTTAAAATACTAGTAAATACCCTAAACCTTCACCCCCTCACAGACTCACACTTACATACATTAAAATCGTGCCGATTGACAGAACTTTTAATCAACCATAGTTGATCTGGGATCAGATTGGGAATGTAGGAAACATTCAAATAGTATTTTCTTCTTTTCTGAAATTAATTTTACATTTAAAGTTGAGAGACAGTATCATACAGTTTTTAAAAGACCACACTCAGAAATCTGGGACTCTGGCTCCACCACTTACTAGTTCTATGATTGCTTAACCTCTCACTGCCTGTTTCTTCGTTTGTAAAATGTGGTTGTGTCTTCCTCATAGAGTTATGAGAGTTAAATGAGATACTAAAAAAGAATGGCGCCTCTAGCATGTAGTCTGCATTCAATCAACTTGTTTTATTATTTGTTTTATTTATTTATGTACCCATTATTTACTTACATTATTATTGCTTATTACTTATAAAAACACCTGTACATTGTTTTAGAAGTCTGATAACATTGAAGTCCTGTGTCTAACCCTTCCCAAGTCTCCAGTTGTACATTCTGGTCATTATTCATTTTGTATTTGACCTTCCCTCCTTCCCTATGAAAACTTTTGTAATCTTGTCTTAATCTCTGGTGTCTGAAAATTTCACAATAACGAACATTGCTGTGGGCATTTTTTTCATTTATTGTGCTAGGAACTTGAGGGCCCTTTCAATATGAAAATTCATGTCTGAAAGGTCTGTATACTTTTTTTGTAGTATTTCTTTGACTATTTTCTCCATTTTGTTTTCTTTTTCTGAAACCTCTGTTAGTCTGGCAGATCCTAATCTAATTCTAATTCTAATCTTAGATTCAACATTTTATCTCAGCTATTCTAATTTTTGAATTTAAAGGACTATTCTCTGTTCTCTGATGTTCATGTGTTATAGCATTCTTTTTTGTTTTATGGCTGCTAAATTTCTCTTTTTACTATCAGGATATTAATCATAGTTTTGTTTTTGGTCTTCCGCTCCACGCATTGTGTTTTGTTTTGTTGTTTTTTTTTCTCATGTTCTTTTTTATTATGTTTGATTTTCTAAGCTCCCACTTTGATTTTGGAGGCTTTCCCCATATATCTATGGTTGTTGCCTATGTATATTTGGGAGCCACTCAGAAGCTCTTTGTACGTGAGCATGGCTTTTCATTTGGTTATTTGGGCTTTTTATTAGCATGACATTCAGATTTCAGTATTTTATAAATCTTTTTTTCTGGTGTCATTGAGCTTCTCCAAAGAATAGGAGAGGTGGGAGGAGCAGTAATCTTCTGGCTGTAGGTGAACGTGGACATATGTGTGAGAACATGTCTGTTGGGGGAGTATCAAATGGTGTACCACCACTTGCTCTGCCTCCACAGCTCCTTGTGTTCTAAGGCCTTACCCTTTCTGGGATCTATACTAGAAATTAGCTTACTTCCATTTGGTCTCCTCCTCCACACCACCCAGGTTTTGCCTCTGCTCCACTGGGTCAATTATCACTCCTTCGTTTTTTCAAGTTTATAAAAATTTGATGAATTCTGTTGAGTGTTTTGTCTTCTCTCATATTCTCTTTCTTGGTTCCTGTATGTTTACACCTTTAAAAAAATTCCTTTATTGTGATTTTAATGTGGTTTTGGGAGGAAGAGATTGAAAGAACCTCATAAGGTCAATCTGCCATTTTTCAGAAATATTTTAAACCTGTGTTGACATTTCATTTACAATGCTTATTTCATTTTACTGAAATGGTAGAAATTATCACTTTTGATGTTTAAAACTATAGCTAAGAGCCTTTAATTCATAAAACCTCTTTTAATTAAAAAGCATATTCTATTGAACATAGCCTAGCATATAAATTACCTGTATGTGTTATGAGAATTATTTAACTGATGGCAATGACAGAAGTCACCTACACACATACTGTTCTATTACCATAGCCTTGAAGATTTTTGTGTAAAGACATTGCCTCTGAACTTCCTTTGGAAGGCCTTCTTATCTTAGCCTTTCCATTGTTGGTCTTGATCATTTTTATATCATTACTGCCTGATATGGGACCTGGTAGACGTGCAATACATATTTGTTGAATGAGTGAGCCCATACTAAATATTTGCATGGGATATACATGTTGAAAAGACAAAACCACATTCTGTGAGAATTAATAGTTTAATATTTTGTTCAGCTAAAGTAGTTATTTATAGCATTAGAATGGGGAAGACTTCAGTCAAGGTCAAAATTCCAGGCTTTGGGAAACCAAATCACGTGGCACTGTATTTATTTAAATTGTGCAAGTTTGGCTTGCCAAAATTTTTCAGTAAACATGGCCTTGAACTTTATTAATATTATAAAGAGATGTTGACAAGATTCTGTTCAGAACATTACAGTTTTAGCCTTACAGCATTATTTTTATTAGTGGAAAAAATTTTTGTTCTGTAACGGTCTTTGTGTTTCAGGTCTAGAATTTAAAAAAAAAAATACTAGATTGCTCAACACACTGTAATCCAGTATTTTACTTATTATACAGAACACATGATCTATTTTATGATTTGTTCATCTTAAGCTTGAAGCAAGTTAGTTTTAAGTGGAAAAGAGAACAATATTTGTATCTCTTTTGTATATTTCTATATTAATTGCCAATAAGCATACATTTTTAAGTTTTTTTCACATCGTATCTTTTCCAGCCTCTTTTTAAGGCAGCACATCTTGAGACATGAGGTTATGCTTATTCTTTCCAATATATTGAATAATTTTCCAGATGTGTAAACATAGAGAAGTCCTAATTTTTTATAGAGTGATGGAAGTCACATAGATGTGAAACTGAAGGTAGGTTAATTCTGTGTAGAATAACGTTGAATAGGAAGCTAAACTAGATGATCCCCTCTTGGTTTTCTGAATCGCTCTGTGACAAATCCTCCAGGTTTTACCTGCATCCTTTCTAGTGGCCCGACCATCTTGTGGGTTCATGTACAATAATTTGAGTGCAGATTTTTTTCCTTAGTAAATCACAGGATAAAATTTGGGTGAATTTGGAAGTTCCTCTCTGGTTATACAAAAACCAGGAGTTACAGAATTGCATGCACCTCTTGTCTGGGTTGCAGTGAAAGATAGTTACAGCATTTTATGGATATCCTTTTATTCATATTCACATAGGGAATTAGGAAATGAAGCTGTCATGACCTTGAATTTAAATTTTAAAATTTTTTTATCTGTAATTATCTTCCAAGACTTAGAAGTTGCCCAATAATGCATAGTAATCAGTTTCAGTAAAGGTATATAACAGGTTTCTTTTTTCTTGGTCTATATAATCTCCACATTAAAAAAATAAATAAAAACACTGAATTATATTTTGAATTGTAATTCAGGAAATAGTATATAGGTTTAATGTGACTTGCTAATCGATTCTTGCATATAATTCCGTTTATGTAATTTTGGGTTGGACTGTTTATGAATACCAATAATGTAAAGTGTAGCCACCCTCTTATTGATTGACTATATAATAAATCTTTAATAATTTTTGAGAAATGAATGCCATTTTCTACCTAAAGATTAAAGAAGACATTTAGGATTATTAAAACAATTACATTAACCCTAAATTTTTGAAGCTTCTTTGAGGAAAGTTGCATTCATCCCTCTTATAGCACATAAGCCTTGTATCACATAAGATTTTAATAAATTTTTATTTAATGACTAAATGATTGAATGCTAAATCCAGAAATAAATTATAATATTTTTATTTATACAGTTCTTTAGAATTCTTGCTTTTACAAAGTCATCTATGCAAATTTGCATTTGATTTCAGAGATTAGGAGATCATCTAAACACCTTAACACAAAGCAGAATAAGGGAAGTATTAACTCATTGTGTTATCTGTGAGGACTAATGATTGGACACTGGTCATAGCAGTAGTAGTAGATGTGAATTTAGTAACTAATAACAATTTTATGAGATAGAAAATGCAGAGTGCATGCATTTTTATTTTTGTCCCTCTAAGCCTATGAGAAGATAACAAATTTATTATCTTTGGAGTTCTTAGTCTTTTAGTATTAAATGCTTCGATGTTTTTCTTACTTTGAGATGGTTACACATGTAAAACTACACATCTGATCTGTTGACCACCCAGTTCCTGTATCAGTTTTCAAAAGTTGCTTAGTTGCTGTTAAGATAGCAGTTCTGTCAACAAATGGTTCCTTTAACCCCTTCCCCCTCCACTTTATTATTAAATAATATACATTATGTTTGTGGTCCTTAATATTCTGAAGAATATTGTATTTTCTGGTCCTGGAAAGGATTAGGGAAAATCATATATGTTAAAGTACATGAGTCTTTCTGAAGGATTTATATGTTTTAAGACATATGTGTTAAGTAGTTTCTTTCAATTTAATAGCCATAAAATCAAGATTTCCATACCATATCCCATTTGGAAACAGTATATGTATCTGTCCACTCATTGATCCATTTATTCATTCAAATACTTTATTCAAGAAATGTCTATTGAAGTATAGCGGGTACTAGGGATTTATGGTGGATGAAATAAAATTCATGTTCTTTTGTAGTTTACAATCTAATGAGGACACAGAATAATTATAATGTAATATGGTAAAGTGATATGATGGGAAAAATAAAGTATACCATGGAATCGTGCAGGAAGAACATAGAATCCAGACTTTGGACCTTAAATGTGGCTTCCTGAAGGAAGCCACATCTAAGCTGAGAATTGAAGGATGAGTAGGAATTATTAGGTAGAAGTAGCCAAAGGGGTGAAAAAATGTATTTTAGGTAGAGGATAAAACATATTGAGGTGTGATTAAAAAATATGGTGAATGTTTAAAAAAAGTTTTACAGTAAAAGACACATTGTCATTAATCCCTCTCAGAATACTCCCTCTTTCTTTGAGTACACTTGTCCCATCATTCTTGCCACTTTCTGAAGCAGTTCTGGAAGTCTTATTTCGTTGAGTGTCCTTAGTTGTGCTTTTGTGGCTGCCTCAATATCTTGAATCATTTTGACTTTGGAGAAGAGCCAGAAGTCACATGGTGCCAGATCTGGTTAATTAGGTGAATGAGGAGGACACACAGTAATATTTTTATTTGACAGAAGTTGCTGTATACCAGAAGTGATGTGTGACTCGGGGCGTTGTCATGCTGGAGGATGATTTATGGCACACTTTAAAACACACCTCTCAACCGTAGCTCACACCCGACTGACTGCACCGAACAAGTTGAAACTTGTCACACAGTTACTAAGGTTTGATGCACTGCTTCCTGTATTGAAGATCCCTGCCTTTCTGTTGGATGGTGCTTGGCAGCAGCTTTTGCCTTATTTTGTGATCACCACGGAAAGGCTCCCTGTCACACATCGCTTCTGATAGGACAATTTCTGTCAAATAAAAATATTGCAGTGTGTCCTCATCCACCTTATTCACTGGATCTGGCACTGTGTGACTTCTTTTTCCCCAAAGTCAAAATGACCTTAAAATGTAAACATTTTGAATAGATTCAGGACATCCAGGCAGCCACGACAGCACAACTAAAGACCCAAAAGAGGACTTCCAGAACTGCTTCAGAAAGTGGCAAGAATGATGGGATAAGTGTGTTTGAAGCTAGGGGGAGTATTTTGAGGAGGCTTAATGGCAGTGTGTCTTTTACTGTAATAAATGTTTTTTATTTAAACATTCACCATATTGTTTGATCACACCTCGTATAGGAGAACAAGCATAGTGTGTTCCCAGAACTGAAAGGCGGTCAGTATGGATGTATAGCAGAAAATTTGAGGCTAGAGAGATCTGACTTCAGAAAGTAATAAGAAGGCATGTATGAGTATAGGACCTTATAAGGCCTAGTAAGGAATTTGAACTTTATCTTAAGAATAATAGGCATTGACAGATTTGTAGGCATGAGGATGCTATACCATCAAATTTGCATTTTAGGAATATCGTTTTGATTGGATGGGAAGTGGAGGGATGCAATGCTGAAAAGTAAGAGATCAGGGGAGATACTGTTGTTTCTGAGATGAGAATGTTAGATTCTCATATTCTTTTAATTAATAAAGGGACATGTCAAGCAGTTTTTAACCGTAATATTTCTTTGGACAAGAGAGTTTTGGCTTTTCCAGGCAAATGGCAATGAAGCAGTGAGAAATGGAGAGAGATTAAGAAGCTAGGATCAACAGGTTTGTATTGATTAGATTTCAGGATGAGGGAGATGGAATTGTCTAGGATGATACTCAGATTTTCATCTTGGGTAACTAGGTGGATTGTGCAGCAGTTCACTGACTGGGTCCTCAGGAGAAAGAAAAGGTTGGAGGTAGTGGGTATCGATGATGAGTTTTTAATTTGCACAGTGGATCAAGGTGTCTTTTGGGCAGCTGAAGGGAAATTTCCAAGTGGATTCATAGGTCAGAAGCTCAGGAGAGAAATCTGTACTATAGAAATAGTTTTGGGGATCATCAAGTGCTAAAAGTCATAAGCGTGAATGACATTGTTCAGAATATGTAGAACAAGAAGAGAGCCCTGGCCAGCATCAGTGATTTAAAAAGACTGACAGAAAAATGGAACTCTAAAAAGCTTAGAAGTAAGGTCCAAAGAGATAAAAGAAAGCCAGGAAAGTCATGGAAGCCAACAAAAATTAGTACTTCAGATACAAAGTAGTCAGTTATAGTGAACACTAACTACCAAAGGAAATCAACTAAGATGAGAAATAGGAAGTGTTCATTGGATTTAGTAATAAGGAGGTCATGGTGATCTTGGTGAGATCTCGGAAGTGAAAATCAGATTATACTCGTACATATTTGGATATGTTGAGAGTAAAGGTAAAGAAAAGGTGAGGCAGACAAAATGAGGTAAGTGACAACTTTTCATGGTTTTGGCTGGGAAGGGGAGGAGAGAAGGCAGTAGCTTAAAGGACATAGAACTAATTTTTGTTGTTGTTGTTTTAAAGATGAAAAACCCTCAAATATGTTTAAATGCTGAAAGAATGAAGAGAAACACTAAACCTAAAGGAAAGAGAGGCTAATTGATTTGCCAAGGACCCAGGTGGAGATGGGAGATGAAAGTTAAAGCACAAAAAAAGAGTTTAATCTTAATCTTAGCTAATAGAATGATGCCATTTTTAGTGTAATAGGAGGGATGGATGGAAGGAAACAGACAGTATACATGTTTATTGGCAAGTAGCTGGAGGAGTTCTTCCCTGATGGCTTTTATTTTCTCTGTGAAATAGACGGTGATATCATCTTCTGAGAGCAAGAAAATAGACATTTGTGGAGTAGCCATAGAGATTTGGGGGAGAGTGGAGAATTTAAATAGCCATTTTAAAAAAACTAGAAAGCCACGAAGTCTTTTAATTTGTTCTTGTTTTGTATTTTCAAGATTAAATATGAGTTTTTAAATGATAAAATCAATTTTTTAACTTGCTTATAAAATGTAGAAGTTTTTCAATGAATATTTTTACGTGGACACATCTTTTGCTATTCTTTCTTGTTTATGTTATCCATATTTTTGAGATGTAGAAATCTTAGTAATAAGAGCTAATTAGTACTTTTTAACCATGATGTAATGTTTAACTTACATAGAAAGTACACCAAACTTATTTTATTCTTTTGTTTAAACTTGATAGGCAAATTTAAACTGGAGAATATTAGTTCTCACTTATCTTCTGTCATTGTTGTGCCAAACACTGAGAACTTGAGTAACTTTATTTTGTGTAGTGTAAATACTCTTGTATTGGGGAAGAATGTGTTTAAAAAAATAAACAACTTCTACTTCTGGCATTATTTATCTAGCATTAAAAAAAATGCCTACTCGTTTGTGTACTAAACAGGATTTTATAAGTAAATTGCTTTCTTCACCTTCCTCTTTCTGTAATGTAACCCTTACTCTTTTAGTCTCTGATGTATTGATAGATTATATAAGCTAAGTAAAATGTGGAACTTCAAGTGCTGTATCATTTAATTGACTAGCATAGTGAGTGTTTACTCATTAAAGAATTTTTTCTTTTGCAAATTGGAAAAGTAGAATCCATGTTTTCTGCTTTTTTCTCCATTCAGTAAATTGCCTTTTAACCATTTTAATACTCAATTCTAGGTTCAGAATTTAGAATACAGGAAGTGTATATAAAAGGATTTCAAATAATTCCATTTTTTTTCTGCTTTCTCATAAAGATGATATGAATTCAATTGATATTGTAGGAATTGTCTAGGTGAGCTATTTGGATTACCTCTCTCTCTGGAAGATTTATAATAGATTATTCAAACTGCTTGCAACAATCAAAGAGAACTTTTTCTAAAAGGCTTCATTCATATCATGTCAGAAAGGTTCTCATAGGTTAAGTCCAACTTAAGCTAGCTCCAACCCATTAGTTCTATTTAAATAGGATTGTCTAAACTTATTCCAGCCACTTTAAATTTATTCTTACTAATCTAAAGATGGGGTATGATTTATAATTCTCCATGTACATACAAGTACATTCAATCATTGTCCCCAGGAGATAAACAAAGGTTTTGAGATATTACTACCATCGAGCTCAATGATGGAATCCTAAGGACAATAATAGGCAATTTTTGGACTAGGGTTTGTGATGAAAAGGAGATCAATGTGATTTAAACTTTCCCTCCTTTCACCATTCGATCTTTGTTGTCACATGGCTTCCTCCAGACTGCTTCCTGTCCATGTAAATGGGTCACAGCAAGATTTTATGTCCTCATCGTAAACAATACAGTCTTAGCAACCTTTTGGCCCAGCACTGTGCAGATATGCTATCACACATGTCTGTCATGTTCTCCTCTGATCTGTCAGCCCTGGTGAGTACTTGATGATCATCATAAAAGTCGAGTAAATGTTTTGATTCAAGTCTTTTATGACACATAACTTAGTCAAAGTCAAGACATCTTATTTAGAAAGTAAGGTTAAAATCTACACTTCATACTTTTATCTAATATTCTAAATTTTATTAGTCAAAAGTACAAATACTGGGTGCTATTTTGAACTAAATGCTTGTATTTATCAAAAATATTATACATATATATCACCAAATAATTAAACTCTAGAACTTATCCTGAATTATTATTATAGGTACATTTTAATTTTTATAAAACTGTAGGCAAGCAGGAGGATTTCTCAAGGTTCCTGCCATTTGTTGGCAAATTATAGGAGAGTAGCACTTTGTGTCTTTGGTCTTCTATACACACCCTTACCCAACACAGTTTGGAACATGGCTAAAGTCATAAATTGGGTTGAACATTAGTCTTCCGTAGAATGATGAAAGTTGGATGGATATGCAGAAGTGAACCAGAAAGGGATTATCTGAATATCAGTTATGTAAGAGAAGTTACTCAGCAATAGAGGTGTATTCTTTGATTACAGGCTGATAGAGAAGTTCTGGAAACATGTTTCTTTCGAATTTTGGTGATATGTTTTATTCAGGAAGTGTTCTCTTAGAATCTACAGAGAAAGTGGCATTCTTAAATGTACTGTATAATACAAGTATCTACAGCGTTCTTTCTTAATTTAGGAGAGCAGAGTGGCCCCCTAGGGAGTTTAATTCCTTTGGAGGACATAGGGCTCAAAGGTACCTCACCTAGAAAAATTGGTGAAGACACTGTGGTATACGTACTGATTCACTTGCAGCACTACGTTCTAGTTCAAAAGCAGTTTTGATCTTCATGTCGTTGTTTAACTTATATGCTTGGGAAAATATAGATTCTCTTCCCTTTCCTTTCCTTTATGTCCTACCTCTACAGTGATCTCCTTGCCCATATCTACTTTTTTTTTTTTTTTAGAGAAAGTAAAGATATTTCTTTTTTTTTCTTTTAAAAAAATTTTTTATTAGTTTCAGGTGCACGAAACAATGTAATAGTTAGACATTTATCATTTATATCCCTCACACAGTGATAACACCCCTCCCCTCATCTACTACCCCTCTGACATTGCATACAGCCATTACATTTCCACTGTCTCTATTCCTAATTCTGTATTCCACTTCTTATAACTATATATATATATATATACATATATATATATATGTATATATATATATATATACACATACATACATATATATGTAAACCATGTGTATACATAGTTTATATGTATATATATTTATACTTCTTGTAACTATATATATATTTATATATATGCATATATATATAAAATTATAGTTGACTTTCATTATTGTTCATCTTCAGGTGTATAGTGCAGTGATCAGGCATCTACATCATCCCTGAGGTGGTCTCCCTAATGAGACAAGTGTCTATCGGATACCGTACAAAATCTTTACAACATTATTGATTACATTCCCCAAATTGACTTTCATATCCCCATGGCAATCTTGTGGTTACAAATTGTGCTTTCTAATCCCCTTGCCTTCCCCCTTATCCCCACCCCCCATCTAGCAACCCTCAATTTTTCCTCTATGTCTCTAAGATTGTTTCTGATTAGGTCATTTATTTATTCTTTTATTTAGATTCCACATATGAGTGAGATCATATGGTATTTGTCTTTCTCCAGGCTGTAAAATACCTAGGAAGAAATTTAACCAAAGAAGTGAAAGATCTGTACTCAGAAAATTATAAGACACTGAAGAGAGAAACTAAAGAAGATACAAATAGATGGAAACACATACCATGCTCATGGATAGGAAGAATTAATATCATTAAAAAGTCCATACTGCCTAAGGCAATATACATATTCAACGCAATTCCTATCAAACTACCAAGGACATTTTTCACGGAAATAGAACATATAATCCTAAAATTTATATGGAACCATAAAAGACCCCAGATAGTCTCGGCAATCTTGAGAAATAAGAACAAAGTGGGAGGTATAATGATACCTGACATCAAATTATACTACAAGTCTACAGTAATCAAAACAGCATGGTACTGGCATAAAAACAGACACATAAATCAATGGAACAGAATAGAGAGCCCAGAAATAAATCCATGCCTTTATGGTCATTTAATCTATGACAATGGAAGCAAGAATTTACAGGGGAGTAAATACAGTCTATTCAATAATTGGTGCTGGGAGACCTGGACAGACACATGCGAAAAAATGAAGCTGGGCCACCTCCTTACACCATATACAAGAATAAATTCAAAATGGATTAAAGACTTAAATGTAAGATCCGAAACCATAAAACTCCTAGAAGAAAATATAGGAAGAAAGTTTACAGACATTACCCAGAGTAAGATTTTTACTGATATAGCTCCTCGGGCAAGGGAAGTAAGAGAAAAAATAAATGTGAGATTGCATCAAACTAAAAAGTTTTTACACAGCAAAGGAAACCATCAGCAAAACAAAAAGGGATCCTACTGAATGGGAGAAGATATTTGCCAATGATATATCCGATAAGGGGTTAATATCCAAAATTTATTAAAAACAACTCAAAAAAAAACAAATTAAAAAATGGGCAGAGGACATGAAGAGACGTTTTTCCATATCTACTTTTGACTAACCTCTACAACAGCTTTAAGTTCAGAGATTAAAGTGATTATAAAAATAACAGGTTGAAATAAGTGAAGCAGGGTGTAATAAAGAGCAGTTGGCTTGGGGTCAGGAGAAATGAGTCAAGATAATGCCTTTGCCTTTACTTACCTGTGCCCTGTATAGCCGAGTCAGTACCTTTTAATTGGCCTTCCAGGAAGTCTCATGAAAAACACTTTAATTTACATTTCACTGGCCAGAACTTAATTGACTTAATTTAACTGTAACAAAGCCTGAGAAATATAACTTTTATTCTGTGTGGTATTGTGCCTTGCTGAAAATCAGTGTTCTTTCTAAGGAAAAATTAGAGAACAAGTAATAGGCTATCAGTCTTTGTTAGTTTTGAAGTATATTGTGTTGGAAGATAGCTTTTAAGTGAAATGAAAATGCTCAGAAACTATGGAATGCCCATTTAATAAAATAAATGGTTTAGATTTCTGGTTCTAGCAATACAGTGTACTACATAATCTGTCATTAAAATATTTTAAACATCCTTTTAAATACCATACTGTACTTGTAATAAATTAAGGAAAACTGCCAAAGGCAGAAATAAAGAGGAAACTAATAGTAGAACAGTATGAGCTGTGGTTTACTTGGGGAAGTTATGGGTCATTATTCATGGAATTCTAAGTACTTGAATTAATGCCTATATGGGTATAGGAGACAAAACCTTCCTAAAGCTAGAGCCCTCATCAAAAGAATGGATTAGAAAAAAACTCTTTCCCCCCAGTACAAGTTGATGACAAGGAATCCTGAAGATGTCTGTCCAGGCTCTAAGTAGAAAAAAGGACTCTCCTGAAAATGTATAAACATGGTCCCATACAACCTAATATGGATTCAAAGTTAGAACTTGTATTAATACTACCCAAGCAGAGAAAAATAGCTGATGTAGCTGGCAGAACAAAATGCAAAAGTTCTTTGGAGGAAAGGCCGTGAACACTGGCCACAGATAAGATCTATCCTGTTTCCCCAAAAATAAGACCTAGCCAGACAATCAGCTCTAATGTGTCTTTTGGAGCAAAAACGAACATAAGACCTGATTTTATATTATATTACATTACATTACTTTACAGTGCATTACATTACATAATATATTAGACCCAGTCTTATAGTAAAATAAGACATATAAAATATAACTGAAGAGTCAGTAATCTGAAAGATAATTTTGAGGAAAATACAGAGAATGTAATATACTTTTAAAGAAATAGCAAATATCGAGAATTTACAAAACATGGAAAATAGACTGAGAAGGTTGAAAATTCATCTATTGGGGTTACAGACTAGGAGATTTGAGAGAATGAGAGAGGCAGTATTCTAAGAGATGATAATGGCTGGACAGTTCTCAGAAAGTAGCAAAAACATTAATCCTCAGATTTGGGAAATACAAACAGTCCTGAGCAGGATAAATAAATATAAATATATATTTAGTCAGATTATAGTGAAACTATAAAATCAAAGATAAACAGGGCAGATTTCCACAAAGGGATAGCTGTTGGCCTGACTGAAGGCTAATCTGTGGCAATGGGTAGAAACAAGAAGACAGTGGAATATATTAATATCTTCAAAGTGCTGAGATAAAATAACTGCCAACATAGATTTCTATACCTAAGTAAATTATAATTTAGGAATGAGGATTTTCAAAACGAGACAAAAAGCACAATTTCACTTCATTAAAACAAAAATATCTAATAAAATACAAAGGAGTCTTGGAATTTAAGAAGATACTTACATTACATAACATTTGCAAGGACTTAGCATCAAGAATATAATATAGCAATGATCCACAAATCAGTAAGAAAAAGGACAACATAATAGAAAAGTGGACAAAGGGTCTGAACAGGAAATTCAAGATAAATATATTCAAAAAAACAAAGACACGAAAAGATGTTCAGCATCACTAATTGTAGGGAAATACTATTATAACCAGAATAAACCAAATAAATACTATTATAACCAGAATAAAGCACCATTTCTTACCTGTTAGATTGATAAAATTAAAAATACTGACAATAATGTTGTCAATGATGTGGAACAACAAACATTCTTATACTCTGATGGTAGAGGTATAAACTTCTGGAAAATAGGTTGACATTATGTGTTAAATTGAAGGTTACTATGCATCTTAGAAATTCTATCTAGGTGTATACACACTTGAGAAACTGAAACATATGCTCAAGGAGACATGTTCAACAATCCTTTTAGATGTCCCTGACACCTCCATTTTTCATCCTCACAAAAGCTATTCCAAAATGTTGTGTTCCACTGTACCTGCACTGTCTCAAGCAAATGACTTCCATTTTGGATTTGGTAGTAAATTTATAATATGTAAAGAGTAGATTAGATTATCGAAGAAGTAATTATAGATTAAAAAAAGAGAGGAATTCCTCGGCATAGGGCACTTCATAGATGAGAAGTACCAGCACATGTATCAAGAAGGAACTGCAAGAGGAGTAGGAAAATCAGGACAGTGTGGTCTTGGAAACCAAGAAAAAAAGTTTCAAGGAAAAGAGAGTTATCAACTGTGTCAGATGCTGTAAGATGAAAACTGAGAATTGACCTTAGGATTTAGAAACGGGGTCATCTATGACCTTGACAAGCAGTTTTAGTGGAGCGGTAGAGGGGAGAACCTGCTGAAGTAGAGGAAATCAGAGACAGGAAGCCTCGGGAGCTCTTTCCAGTAGCCTTGTAAAGAGCAGAAGAGAAATGGTGTGAAGAACCCTACAATGTAAGCTACTATAGCAACACAACTGGAGAGTTTCAAATCATAAACGGTCAGTTACTCTTTTTTTCCCCCCTATTTTATAACTTTCTTTTACTATTTCATCTCAGGCAGGGAAATACTATTGGCTGGTCTGCAGCTGTGTGTATTTCCACATGGATACATTTACTAAGCATCAAAACATTTCACCTAGAGTACTTTGGGATTTTCCCACACTGGGAATTTGATGTTTAACCTTCGACCACCCAACAAGCAAAGAAAATGTTACCCCTTTTATCTTCTTAGAAGCTTTTAAGTAAGCCTGAAGCCATTTGAGAAAGCCAAGTGTAATACTTCCACGAACATGTTTTTAGCTAGAATAAAAATAGATGTGAATAAAATTTCATATACATCTCGTTAGATTCTTGCCCAGAAAAATATAAAATAAAAACTCACATTTAAAAGATATGTGCTCTTTAATGTTTTATAAAATGTTGGCACAGTTGCCAATATCAGGAAGAGTGTAATACCAAATTCGCAATTTCCTACGTGTAGTCAAGTAAATTTTCTAATCATTCTTTATTTTAAAAAATTAGTATTTGTTTTAATATAAAACATTGTTTTAAAAAACGAAACTAATAAGGATGAGTAAGTAATTTTGGCTAATACAAATGGTTTTTATTTTTCTTTCTTCCATTCTTCATTCTCATGTCTCTGTTTCTCAGCTGCTAAAAGGTAATGCATTATACAGTGTTTAGATAATTGATATATTTGTTTCAAGTTACCTCTTTAGGATATTATCAGCTTGTAGGCATCAGTTTCTCTAATTGTCAAGTAGTGAATCCTTTATCTGGCATTTAATCTTGCCTCCCTGGGAAAACCAGACCTTACCACAGAGTAAATTTTCAAATTGCTGACCTGAAGTAATGTGAGACTGTGCCTTGGCAGTGAACCTTTGCTTTCTGTTATTCTTAGGAAGGATAATGATGTACTCTGTTGCCTGAAGGCCCTAGTTTCTACCTTAAGAAGTAACATCTAAGTACTAGTTACAAAGGTCTGAGTTTGGAAATTCCAGAGAATATAATTGCATTGACACATATTTTTATTTCTTTTGTAAAGATGAGGTAATTTTAAAAAAATGTAAATTTTGTCATTTCTACCACGTCTTAAGACACGCATCTTACTTATGGCATCATGACTTAGAGGATTCACAGTTACCTGAAAATTGACATTACTTATTTTTATGAATAAAGTATATTATTTTACAGGTGTGTGTTTGAAATTTTTGTTTCCATGAAATTCTCCATTTTCATAAATAGGGAAACTGAAATTTAAAAACTAGAATGTAGCTCTCAATTTCTCAGTAAAACAGAAAAGATGGAGCTTTCTGACTAATACAAATGGCTAGAAAGAAGATTCCCTAAACATTTTTTAGCAAACATGAAAATAATTTCCATAATTTCCTAGAAAGTGTAAAATATACTTTCCTAGAAGGAGTGAAATGAGGAGTAAAAAAGGCAAATTTAAATTTTCTTCAACCTCTAGATGTCAATGATTTAATTTTCCTGGTGTGTGGCCATGCACCTACAATTAAGATAATTTATGTGCCAACCTCTCAGACCCATCCATGCTTGGGTAGTTTTCTTTCAATAGTAGTTTTGCAAGATCATTTTTGATATGAAAAATTCCATTTCCTCAAAAAAATTTGCCACGTCTAAAAATATTATACTACAGTGATACTTTCCCTTAAACTTAGGATGTCTATATTTTCCCATTCTGTGAAAAATTTTAACATATCTAGTTAGAATATGCCCATATGAAGCCATGAAATCATAATTGTATTAGATTTAATAAGGTACTATTTGTCAAAATCACACAATCTGTAGTTTCATTATGGTGATATTTGATGATGCTTTATTTTCAGAATGAATTTTACTATATAAATGAAAGAAATGAAGTTGTTAGAATTTAAAACTTAACTATACATATATGAATTTGGGAGTAATTTTATATATTAATGTTTCTGTTACTTAAATTTTAGAGTTTTTAGTTACTTTTTATGGATATTTTGAGTATAACAATCTGTCACCAAATTTAGCTTAGGAATAACTCAGTTTTATAATCATAGATCAAAAATTTGAAGACCATCATCTTTTTACCTATTCAGTTTTTGTAAATTAAGCTATTGGATAGTAATTACTGTTCAACTTCTCACAGATATACCGTGAGTAGGTCTGTGAAATGGAGCACAAAACATCTGTTTACACTCGACATCTCTCAATATTCAAGGATAGAGGACCAGACCCAATGTTTTCTTAATCTCACTGCAGTGTTTTGTGTAAAGGTCAGAGTTACAGAAGTATTTTGCCAAATTTGGGAAAACAAAGCTGGGAGAGTGCAAGTGCAAACAACATTAAATTTCAAGCGAATGGAAAGCGAAATACGATATGCAGAGGATGAAATGTGTGGAACTGTCACTCTAAGTAAATCACAGTAGTTTAGTATTTCCTAAAAATTGATGAAGGTGATTTAGAAGTCTAACCTCCCATGAGACTACAGATGTGGCTTGTTTTGGAAGTGAATCTCTCCATGTCTTTGTTAAACATGCTATATATATAATTCTGATGTTTTTCTGCTAGTCCTTTATATTCCCTGAGTCCTTGTTGATGTCACCAGAAGTTAATGTGACAGATAACTGCAAACTGTTGACCATCATCTCTTCTCTTCCCCCATAACAGTTAGGACTGCAGATGCCCAGTTCTTCGTTTTTTATCATCCCTTGCACTTAAGTATGGACATGTGACTCACTTCTGTCAATTGAATGTGAGCAGAAGTGATTTATACTACTTCTAGGCCTGACCTATAAAAGCTTCTCACATGAACTTCCTCCATGCTGCCCCCACCAACCTTGGTGGATAATGGCTGTCATCATCACCTGGGGTCTGAATGACTGTGTTGAAAAGAGCTCCCTAATCCCACCCCTAACTCCAGGCCTAGCATGTCCTCTCTGGACTCTTATGAGGGAGAAATGAACACATTTCTGTTATGTTTGAGCCATTACATTTGAGGAATTTAGCCTACCCTATCTAATATATTAGAGAAAGGGTTAATTGGTAAAGGCCTTGATTATAATGAAGGGAAATAATGTTTTTGTTTCTTTTTAGATTTTCTATTAAAGTATAGTCACCATGCAATATTATATTTCAGATGTATAGCCTAGTGATTTGAAATTATTACGTACCTTATGATGTGATCACCAACTAATTCTAGTAACCATTTGTCACGATGCAAAGTTATTACAATATTATTGACTGTATTCCCCTTCATCTTTTTCACCCATATCCCCACTCTCCTTCCCTTTGGCAATCATCAGTTTGTTCTCTGTGAGTCTGTTTTTGTTTTGTTTGTTCGTTTTGTTTGAAATCATGCAGTATTTGTCTTTCTGTCTGACTTATTTCACTTAGCATAATGTACACAATGGAATATTACTCGGAAATAAAAAAGAATGAAATCCTGCCATTTGTGACAATATGGATGGACCTAGAGGGTAATTATATCTGTATTTGTATCTATATCTGTATCTACACACACACACATTTTCTTTATCCATTCATCTAATGACAGAAGGAAATGATTGTTTTTTTGATGAGGGTGAATTAACTTTGTCAGCTGTACTAATCTCCTATATTCTCCTGGTCTGAGAATTCAGCTGACCACCCACCTATAGGTTCAACCTCACCATAGACACTAAGACCAACAGGAGAATATAAAGAGCTTCAGATTAATGGTGAATTGGCCACTTTTGACATTGTTAATGTAACTGATCCCTGTGATTTAGCCCCAGACTTATGGATGCCTATCTTATATCCCAGTGACTTATGCCAGTATCCAATGGACTAATTTCTTCTTCATGACCCGAGCCCTTTTGACTTGGTCTGCTCATTTCTTCTTTGAATAATGGTCTTCAGCCAATTGGCCTGCTGCTTGAACCTCTATCACCTCTATTCCTGGCTGAAATCTACAGTCTGTGTCTTGTACTTGGTTTAGGATTGTCTCAAATAAATCCTATGCTACGTCTCTTATGCCTTTCCTGTTCCGGCTTCTTGTCCTCTCCACTACTGCCCCTTCCTGCACTCTTCCATGTAGACAAAAGGGTAATCTACCAAACTGGGGGCCTCTTTCAAATCATATTTCTGTTTGTCTTTTTCTCCAATAATAACCGAGGACCTTCTTGTATATTAACTCCCAGTCTTTATTCAAATTTGAAAAGTTGTATTCTCCATTTTCAGGCCTTCGCTAATTCATATACTGATAGAATTCTCACCGGGAATACTGTCCATTTGTTCTTCTTATTCCTGTAGTCAAAGGTTAGGAGAATTAGTGAATTTCATTAATCTTTTTTGGAAAGATATTATAGAAGCAAAAATTACTCTTTATTGTAAAAAAAAAAAAATGGTAATGTAGAATTGAAAGTAGCCAACTGAAGTAATATGGAACTAGTAACATTATAATTACTTAAAATTTGAAGTACATAGAACTCTTAAAATATAAATACGAAAATACCCAGTTTTTTTTATGTTGCAATCACTTGGGAGGAGTGCCTGAGAACTGAGAGCTGCAAATTTCAAGATTTAAGCCACACGTTATTTTTGCCTACATCCCTGCTTACGAAGAGATTAATTTTACCAGAATTTTTACTCCATTAAAATAATTAACAGTTGAACTGAATAATAAAACCCATAAGCCTTATTATAACAGCTAAACTTAAAAAATCACCAACATTAGTCTTGAAGATGATATGTTCGAGCAACTTTTAAAAGATGCACATAAGTTATAATGTGCTATCTTTCTCTCTAAAGTTTTAGATTATCTTTGATTATCTCAGTCTAAATTACTAGCTTGTAATCAGAAGCCTCTCCTCTGCTCTCCTCCCCTTAACTGCCCCCTCACCCAGACTTAGTATCTCTTTGGTCCAGTTGCCAGTTATCTTTTCATCCATAAGCATTCATTTATTCATGCAATAGACATTTACCAATCCTCTTAGATATGCCAGTCACTGTGTAATCACTGGTTAAGTTCTTAAAAGTAAGAATATTGTAAGAAAGGAAGAAATAAGACATATTGCCCTTCTCAAGGAATTCATGGTTAAATGGCAGAGACCAGTATATAAACAGGTAAGTGCAACCCAGAGTGAATGAGGGAAAGGAGAAAAAGTGATCTAATAGGAATAGATAAAGGAAATAACTAGGACGTATCCAAGGTACAGTGTTGACTTTCAGGGAAGGTGTGTTGTCACAGTCTAAGATATGTTATTACAAGAGATGTGATTAATTAGGATTGATTTGGAGCAATATTTTACTCAGTAGAGAGTGCACGGCAGCAGAAGTTTTCTGGCAGGTCGCCTTCCTAAGTAAGAGTCTGAGTGGAAGAATCACAAAGACAATTTGATATGGAGCAAAGATTCATCTCCTTGGCAAATAGCTGCAAAGGTATCAGGGTTCACCTCTAGAGAAATTGAAAAGCTAAGCAGAAAACTGAAGGTGATCTGAAATATTGCTGGAGCTGGCCATAGCTCAGAGACCATTACAGTTCCCAGAGCTCACCCCAGGCACATTCTTGTTTTTAACAACAGGTTAGGACTAGCTCAGTTGGTTTCATGAAGTTCTAGCAGACGACAACCATTGAATTGGTGATAACTCGCAGATCTCTATAGCAGAGAGTCTCGAATGAAGCATCAAGGAGACCTGGTAAATAGCACCTTAACGCCAAACATGGAAAGGGAAGGTAAGCATGCGCTTGTAGTTCAGAGGAACTACTGGCACATCAGGAAAAGTTCTCAGGCATAGTCTGACAGATAGGAACCCAAGTACTGAAATTGGGAAATAAAGGATGGGTTCTGATGATAGGAGCAAAACCAGTAACTCAGTACCTGGTCCCAGAACAGGACAGACACCACCACCCAAATCTTTGGCCTGAAAGTCTTTGGTTACCTCCAGCTTGGGACAGGATTGGTTCCAGAGACAGATGTGAAGCAAATACCACAAATAGTACTTAAGTAGCTTCAACCTCAGATGCTAATAGGAAGAGGAAGTCAAGGACACTATTTTAGTATCAGAGTTCTCACAATAAGAACTCTGGTTCTTATAAAAAACGGAAAATATGAATTCAAGGTACAGATAATGTTGATTATATTTACTCTCTAAGTATTTTTAATTAGAGCAATTTTATAACTTTGATAATTAATAAGCCTGGTTTGTTAATTAATAACTCTGGTTTGATTTTTTTTATTGCCTAACAAAAATTGTGTTTCAGTCTTCCTGCATTTAAGAAGACTTCCTCGGTGGGTTATCAGAAATCAAATAACAAAAACAAAACAAAAAAGGAAAGACAGGAGTACATGCAGAAAAAGAATTTCACCTTATAACAGTCCATTTTAAAGAGGCAGCTCCAGAAAAGATGGAACGTGGAAACTCTGTGTTGTGTTTACTTTGGAGAGAGCATTTCTTAAAAGCTAAGCCAGCCTTCCGCTCCATCTGTGCTTCTACTACCCGCCAGCTTCTTAGAGAGGCTGTTTGTCTTTGTAGCCATTATAAGCTCAAGGGGTTTCTCTCTAATATTTCTTAACAATTTAAAGCCTGTCACTTCCTTAACTTCCCAAATAAGTGTGTGTGTTTTTTTAATTTGTCAACCTAAGATATTAAGAATTTTTCTTAAATGAACATGACTTCTGTAACTCCTGTCAGTCTCTTCCCTGCAGTTCAGAAATGGTCTAGTTATACTTTACCACTTTTGAAAGCCTTATTTTTTAAGTACATTATGTTGGATTGATAGTAAAGATTTTCATTTTATCAATTTTTTAACAACTACATGGATATAATTCAGGTTTTTGGGGTTTCACATTAGCTTTCCCATTAGCTTTAGATACATTATACATTATCATGGCAATTTTGTAATACAAAAAAATCATTTACTGAGACAGTATTTATTATTAAAAGATGTCCAGGTTAATTCTAGGCTTTAGAAATTAAAAGATATATTGGATTTAGCTGAGCCTGAAAGGTTAAATAAAGTAGATCAGCCAGTGAATATAGGTGTACTTAAGCTGCTCCTTGTAATATAGGGATTATACATACAGATTCATGCCAGTGTGCTCGAGGGAAATAGCTGTGCGTATTTGTTTTTTTTTCTGAAGTCCCAGAACATTAAAACGATACAAGATCATTGTCAAGTGTAGGTAAGCAAGACTGCCAAGAGGATTAGTAAACTGGTTTGAATATCATTTTCCACTTTTATTGATTCTTGTTTCTGTATGTTCATAACAGTGATGTTAAAACTTCAGAAGGTTTAGATTTCCAAACTTTGGAAAATTCAGAAGCAAAGCTGAATCTTTTAAAGATCTGAGTTCCTTTTAACATTTGGTCATGTACTGTCCTGATGCCACCCGTTTCCTCAGAGGTTCTAGTAGGTCAGTTTAGGTATCCTCAGCTTAACTTCATGGACTGCTGCTCCCTCTCAACCTCTCAAACACTGTAAAGTTTAACTCGGTTAGAACTGTACCACAGTTAAAAAGACATATAAAGGTTAGTTAAGAAAATAGTTCATAAGCTGTAGAGAAAGAAGCATGTGGACTGTGGAAAGGTTTGAAAGTAGTTAGACATGATTAAACCAAGCTTGCTTATTCATATTTTTCCTTGAAACAGTTTTCGATAAAGTAAGTCATCTCCCTATTGATAATTTTATAGTTGATTCATTTGTATATAGTAAACACACACCAAGTATCTGTTGAATAAATGAATAATTTACATTAGTTCATTAGTTGATGTTAAATATTCATCTTAGAAACTAAAAATAGTTTAAAGATGTGTAAATAATAGAGTTTTGTCCAATACCTCTTGAATTTTTTTTTTGGGGGGGGGGATTTTTACTTATGCTTCTAATTGCCCAACGCATTTTAACTTTTGTTTAGGCAGTCACATTTATGTTTTTGTTGTGGTTAAAAAGGTAAACAAGAGGACCAAGTGTTCTCTAAGGACAATTCTAACTCTAAACTCATTTATTTTCAGCGAACAAAGAACACTAGGTAAACAACCAGTCCTGATGTAAGGTAGAAGATAATTATCAAAACCAATTGCAAACATTGCGTTTAATGGCAATTCATTGGAAGCATTCTCTTCAAAACAGTGAACAAGACAGAATGCTTACTATTACTGACACTGTTCAACATCATTTTTAGAGACCTAGACTTTTAGTAATTAAGGCAATGAAAACAAGATATAAATACTAAAAAGGATAAGCTAAACAACTGTCACTATTGTAAAAGAACTTGTGATCATCAACTTAGAAAATCCAAGAAAACTTATTAAAATTAATGAAGGAATTTAATAAGGTTAGTTGGATACAAAGCAAATATACTAAAGTCAGTAGCTTTCCCATTCGACTACAAGAATTAACCAATTGAAAATGTAATAGGAATAAAAGTTTCATTCCCAATTCACAATTATATAGAAACTATAAAATTTGTAAGAGTAAATCTACCAAAAGTATCTAAAATTTATATGATGAAAACTGTAAAATCTTACCGAAAGACGTAGAGGAAGACCTGAATAGACATTCATGTTCCCAGTTGGGAAAAATCAAGTCTTCCTAAATCACGCCAAAATTCAATGTCATCCCAAAGAAAGTATCAGTAAAATTTTTAAAATAGAATTTGATGCATTGATTTCAAAGTTTACTTTGAATAGAAAATTGTATAGCAATCACCGTGAATATTTTTAAAGGATTAACAATAAGATGGAGTCTGTTTTACCTAATGTCAAAAACATAAACTTGAATAAAATAAAAATAAACATAACCAAGAGCTGTAGTAATTAAAACACTGACATTTCAGTAGCAAGAGACAAATTAGTGGAAGAGAACAAAGAATATAAAAACCTACCCAAGTATTGATTTCCTGTTATGCTCTCCATCCCATCCCATTCTCCAACTAGATGAGCCAAATTCTCCTAGTTGATGATAATTAGACTGTTCTACGATCAGGCCAGTTTAATGGGATATTATGGTAAGATTGGTTTTCACTTTTTACCAGTCCATGTTTCATTTCAGCATTGCCAATGCGATATATTACACTAAAGCAAGCAGAAGCAGTGGACAAATTAGTCTGCAGTAGCAGAAAGTCCTTTTAAGCACCCAGATTCTGGTTATCTCTGTCATACATAAATTATATTCTTCCTTTTTAGGCTATTTTTCCCCCCCCTGGGGAACAAAGCATTTCCAAATATCTCCCCAGACTTTATTTTAAGGTGGTGCTAAATAGACCTGTGGGCACCATCTAATGCTATTATCAGAAAAGATGAGTATTCTTTCTAAGGTAAGGGGTAGAATTTATGCAGTGGAATTTTAATGAAAACCTTTACTTGGGAGATTTCTTCTGATACGCGTTCTCAGATAGTTAAAGAATACAAATTGTTCTACAGTTCTGCCTGTTTTTTCTTTCTGTCAGTATGGGATGGATTAGAGGCAGAAATCACAGTTGGGTCATTATTGCAAAATTTTAGGGAAGTAGTGAGTACTTGAAGAAAGCTTAGTAGCAGTGGGTGGATGTGAGAAACTAGAGGGAGAACAACAGGCTTTGTTAATTGATTGTTAGTAGAAGTTAAGGAGAAGGAGGAGTTGTGAGCATTAGCTCATAGAAGATGGATCCAATTCCCAGCTGCAGTGGTCTAGCAGGTTTGGCATGCTGGGACAAATGATAGACTGCTTAAGGAAGGAAAGTTGGATGAAAAAACACCGGCACCTCATGAGCAGTAATGGCAGTACAGGTAGTAGAGGTCCCAGATCCAGTCCATATTAAGTCCTAGCAAACAGACGTTAAAGGTAGAAACTGGAGTTCAGGATGTTAGCCAGAGGCATAACTTCAGACTGTGGTGCAAAAACAGCTTCATAGTGAGTGGTTCTCCAGGAAATTTCCTGGAGAAGAGTCATGGTTGATTGGGGGCCACCTAGACCCAAGGAAATGGCCTAGCAAGAAGAAAGCGGGCAAGTAAACTGTGGCCACGGGCAGGATTGGTTTCCCTGCCTGAGAGGAAGAAGAAACCCCTGGGAATATGTGTAGCATGGGACATAAAAGGGTAGACTGATCCCTGAGGAATATTCAGGGAGATTATTGCCCATTATTGACAGTAAGTTGTTCATTGTCTCACTTATCACCCATGGCAGAGCCAAAACAATTTCCTAATACCTATGGATTACCTGAGTATTGTTATTAATATACTGCTGACCTAGCTGGTCTCTGGTACCAGGTTGCTTTATCTTTGTAAAGCACCATTTTCTTTGTTTCATTGCACCACTTAACAATCACCCTAAATCCATTTCTGTTCTTTCAGATTAAATTCCAGTGCTTTAGTCTGGCATTCAAAAATTATAAATTTACCCTTTTCCATGAATGCAAATCCTCTGTTCCAGGAAGATTATTCATCTTTTAGATATGCTGTATAAACCTAGAATGTTCACACCTCTTCCTGATATTAAAATTCATATTTTCTTCTTCCTGGATATTTTCAAGGTTGATCATTGTAACATTGTTTTATAATAGTAAAATACTGTGAATCACCTAGATATTCAACCATTTGGAATTTTTATTATGTCATGCTGTAAACATTAACCATGAAATATTACAGTTATTAAAAATGGCCTATTGGACCATTTAGTGAATTGGGAAAATGGCCGTGATATATTAATAAGTAAAAAGGATGAGATTTCTGAACAGTATTGTATAAACCCCATTTTTTGCCTCCAAAAAAACTTAAAAATTATATCTAAATTTTAAAGATTTTTGTCTTTTAAATTATATACAATAACTGTCACTTTTGTATTCAGAAAAAATTGTTAAAAAAATTTGTAATAGTTTAGAGAGAAAAAATAATAGTGAAAAATTATTTATACAGAAAGTTCTTGAAACTAAGGAAAGCAAAAGAGACTTGCTTCTCTTCATATACACTCTCCTCCTAATTCTGTTCATCGTAACCTTAGGTAGAAGTCAGAATAACTACTGGTGGGAACTATATACTGATCTAGAGTTAGCAACTTTAGTTCTGACACTGCCACTAAACGGTTTCCTCAGTGGTAGCCATGAACAGCCTATCGCGGTTTCACTTCTTCCTTTAGAAAATTAATAAACTATAGTGAATAGACTTGTAGTTAAATAAATACGCCTATATAGAGGATGCATAGTAGGCATTTAGCAAGTATTAGTGTTAAAACTACTAGCTCAGAAATTTTATGTTCTCCAAGGCTAAAACTGAAGAAATAGATTACAAGTACTTCAAAATATCAGATTAAAATCTTCAGGCCCTTAATAATATTCATTGTAGGCTCTTTCAAATCTTGATTCATGGTATTTCATCTGGATAATGTATAAAATTATTGAGTTCTTTAGAAGACAATATTTTCAAATTTTCATTTACTTTGTTAATTCACTTTTAACATAATTAAAAGCATTTATATCCTAAAAGGAGATGTTATTTCACACAGTTCAAATTTATTTGCTTTCTTAACTTTAGGTTGCTATTGGCAGAACAGACGTTGAAGACTTAGACCTCTATGCTACGTCTCGGGAAAGGCGATTTCGTTTGTTTGCTTCTGTAGAATGTGAAGGGCAGTTATTCATGACTCCATATGATTTTATTTTGGCTGTTACAACAGATGAGCCCAAATGTAAGTATATTTTTTAAATTATGTTATTTTTTTTAAGTTAATGTTAGTGGGGTAACAATTGTTAGCAAAGTTACGTAAATTTCAGGTGTACAACTCTGTAATACATCATCTATATGTCACATTGTGTGTTCACCACCCAGAGTCAGTTCTCTTAATAACTTTATAAAATTGTTTTCTTTATCTCTAGTTTGTAACAGTGTGGAGCTGTTTAAGTTTTTCAGAACAACTAAACAAGTAATACAGTATTTTGGAAGACATTATGCTATACAGTGTTACCAGATTAATATTCCTTATAAACTCCTACTAGTGTCTCTTCTCTTATCAGAAACTTCCTGTTGTCCTGTTTCTCAGTACATTAAACTTAAACACCACCTTATGCTTGATATTCTTTATAATAGGCTCATATCCTGTCCGCTCCATTCTTATATCCATCTTGAACAGAGTAATTGAGAGGACCGGCTTTGATGTTAGACCTGGGCAAAGGTTCTGCCTGTATCTCTTCTGTATTTCTCATGGCTCCTGCCATGTAAATATAGGCTAATTGCTTCTCACCTTCCCATATGTTAGAGCAGTGGTTCTCAAACTTTTGGGCATTATGTACATTCTTGCAAATCTCTTTAATGTCTTACTTAATAGAAGACGGTTGGATTCTCGTATCTGTTTTTGTTTTCAATCTCTTGTAATATGTTGTTTTTCATGAAGTATATGAACAAAATATGCCTCACAGGTAGAAAAGCAGGAAAAGTATATTAAAATTAGACAGACTTGTGTTAAAACCTTGGAATTCAGTTAGTAGCATTGAGAACTTGGTTAATTTATTTAATTTTTTGTTTCCACATTTATAAAAAAGTAATAATAGCCTCATGAAGTTTTTTAAGGATTGAATATATCAGTTGAGGATTGACTGTTTAGCGTGGTACCTGTGACACACAATAATCACTTGATAAATGTGGCTAGCTGGCATCATCATCATTATCACTTGACTTCATAACCAAGGTTTTAAACAATCTTTGATATAATTGTATGGTGACCTCAACAGAAAACAAAAATGGTATGCTGTGTAAACATTTGCTTAATAATTATACGTAGTTTAAATAAATGTTAATAGAGATATACGTCTCATTGTTGATTATAACTTTGTGTTTGAAATCAAAAAAATTTCTTATGTTAACTACTTAAATAGAACCTAAAAGGTGAATTTCCCTTACTGAGCTATAATAATAACTGATTATTCTCATATAGCTTCAAATATTATTTTAATTTTAGTTTCAGAAATGTATTAAAAATTTTCAGATCTACATAGAAATATTAAAAATATAATGAACATCAACCTATAGCTTAAGAAATAAAATATATCCAATAGAATTGAAGTCCCTCTTGACCCAAGTTATATTTATATATGGAGTAACTTCATATGAAATAAGGAATTTAGAAAATCAGAAAATCCTTTGAAGAACAATCTTAATGGCTCTTTAGTCTTTATAAAGAAAAAAGCTAATAATATTGAACATGGAGACATATCCGGAAGAATGAATATGTCTTTTGTGAATAATTTACCCTGGAAATCTCGTAAACCCTACAAAACTCAAGAGCGTGTCTAACTTCCTCTTTTGATAAATAGCCTCTGAACATTGCATAAGAGCACGTGCATGTACTTTTGTACCATTTATTTTTCTTCTTACTGCTCTCTTTCAAAAGCAAAAGAATATAAATATTATTTGCATTGTTCTGTTCATTAGGAAGGAGGATGTCTTTAAAAATTAATGTATACAGTTATCCTAATTAAGGTTAAATGCTAAATTCTGCTTTATAGACCTGTGATTTTAATCACTGATTACACATTTGTATAAACTATCTTGGGTAAAGTAAGGATGCTGTTGCTACCTGGTAAAGAAATCTATCTGCATTAAAATCAGTTTGCTAAATTTTAGAACATAGTTCTTTTGATCTTAAAATGACATATTGCTTTAAAAAGAGAGTTATATAGCAAAAAATGCCTATCTTAAAATCTTCAATTTGATTTATTGTTTACCTTAACTGTGGTTAATTATACAGAAATAACCACATTGCCATGTAGAAATATTATTGATTGTCATTGTAATGTAGATGAAATAATTAATATTTACCAGTTCTTTAATGCAGATGTCTTATAGGACTTAATCACATATAAACCTGGAGATAATTCTTGGGCAGTCATTAGATATTCACAGTATTCAAACCTGAGCAAAGTAAACAGCAATATGACTCACATTTATTTTAATATTACAAGATTTATAGTTTTTGAGATCTTCAGGGATGTGAAGAGGAATCAGAAAAAGAAACTGATCCCTGGTATTTTATTCAACTGTAGCATTCTTAGAGGAAAAGAATGGAAAACAGGATGAGACTCTCCATCTCACATTACTTACTGTCTCCTTCATCCCTTTTTCCCTTTGCTCCCTATTTATTACAATTGTAATTACTATTGTAATTTATTACAATAAAGTAAAATTGTAATTGTTAATATTGTATATCCTAGTATGAATATTTATTAAATATCATTATTTGTGTTTTAAGCCCATAGGATATGCAGTAAATTAACTAACATCCAGAAATCCCCAAAATAAAATAATGATTATGGAAAATGTGTTCCCTATTCCACTTATATATTATAAATAGTGTATAGTACATGAAAAAAATGCATAACATAAATAAAATCATATCATAGATCCAAATCTTAAGGTTAAAGAAACTTTGCCTTTTAGATATAAAAGCTTGGTGTTATGAATAATGGTTATAGATAGTTACTGAATTTGGATATATATTACATGAAATATTTATTGTCTGATTCTTTTATTTTTTTTATTATAGTTGCTAAAATATGGAAGTCACTTTCCAAACAGGTAAGATAAAGCTCTTGGTGAACAGATAAATTCTCTCTCTCTCTCTCTCTCTCTCTCTCTCTTTCTCTCTTTCTCTCTCTCTCTCTCTCTCTCTCTCTCTCTCTCTCTCTCTATATATATATATATATATATATATATATATAAATAATGTGATATATGTAATTTTTCTGCAAATTAAATCACATCAAAGTGCCATATGAATATGTGGCTCAACATTAGCAATAGTAGAATTGAAAAATAAGTTTTGATATATTTGTACAGTGAATACTATGAACAGTGAAAATAAATGAATTATAGCTATGCTTTAACTAGATGAATCTTAGAAATATAGTGACAAAGTAAGCAATTCAAAAACATATAAAGTATAATTCTACTTATATAAAGTCCAAAACTGAGGAAATGAAACCATATTGTTAAGGATACATTCATAGGTAGGAAAACTAAGGAATGATAAATATAAAACTCAAGATAGTATTTACCTCTGGGGAGATGGAGTGGAACATCATCAGTGAGGGGTGCAAAGAGTCTTCTAAAGTACTGGTTATTTTCTATTTCTTAACAATTTCTAACTTTAAATTTTACATATACTCTTTTTTGTACTTTTATATGTGTTATAAACTTCAATATAAAAAGAGGAAGAGTATTAGCCTAGTAACCTAGGGAACTTCCTTAACCAGTTAAAAATAATTCTCCAAAAGCCTGTAGCAAACATCCAATTTACTTGTGAAACTTTAGAGATACTCTATAAAATTAGATATAATCCATATAGTCAGCTCTCACAACTATTACTCAACTCTTTTCCTACAGGTGTAAGCCAGTGTAGTGCATTAATTTGCTAGGGCTGCCATAACAACTACAGCAGTCTGAGTGGCTTAAACAGCACAAATTTACTTTTTCATAGTGCAGGAGGTTGGAAGTCCAAGAACAAGGTGTTGAAGAGTTGGTTTCTTCTGAGGCCTCTCTCCTTGGCGTGTAGATGGCCATTTTCTCCCACTGCCATCTTCACATCTTTCCTCTGTGCGTGTCTTGTTTCTTAATCTCTTCTTACTATAGAGACTAGTCATTGGATTAGGGCCCACCATAATGGCCTCATTTAATAACCTGAATTATCTCTTTAAAGGCCCTATCTCCAAGTACGGTCAAATTCTGCAGTACTGAGAGTTATGACTTCAAGTGTGAAGTTGAGGCAGACACAGTTCAGCCTATACATTGTAGTAAGACGAAAAAAAAAAAAGAACTGGAACAGTAGCAAACAATATGATTGAGAGAAAAATGTAAAAATACATAGATTTCAAATTTAGTAAAAGTTTAGCAAGGTTGCTTCTGGATGTAACATCCGTGAACCAAAGTTAATGAAATGTTTCTGTACCAGCAATAGCAGTTTGAAACTACTATCAAATAAGATACATTTTACAATAGTAACAAAAATTATTAGATACTTAGATACCTAACAAAGGTAAAAAATGTTATTATATTTTTAAAAAGACATGAGTAAACACAGAAATATATCATGTTTATAAATATTCATTTAGAGGAGTAAGGGCCCAGAATTTTCAGAATAACTCTGAAAAGGAAGAAGTGGGGAGAAATTGGGATGAAAACAATTGGGCTTGTTCCATATAAGATTAATAATAGTATTATAATAATTAAAATAGTATTGTATCAATATAAGAATTTTTTTTTAATTAGATCAAAGTAACAGACTCAGAGTCCAGAAACAGATCCAGGCATGTATGGGAAGATCTACAAATCATTGGAGAAAGATTTGGCCTTTAGGTATTGAAACAATAGTCTTTCCAACATGGGAGCAGGTAAAATTAGATCTCAAACTGACTATCATATACAAAAGCAAATTTCAGATGGATTAAGTTCTTATTTTTGGAAAACAAAAATTCTGAGATATTAAAAGCAAAATGAGGGGCCTGGGAGGTTTTGTTAGACAGGACACATAAAGCAAAACTCAAAGGAAATTAGTGGCAAATTTTACTAAGTTAAATATCAAAACCTTTGGAACACCAAAACACAGTATCAACAATGTTAAAAAATGTGTGACAGATGGGAGAATTGCAAGATATTAACAGAAAAGCTTAAGTATCTTGTAGTTATATAAAACTCTGGTAAATCAATATAGAAAAGTTAATCAGCTCAATAAGAAAAAAATGGACAAACATAGTTATTAATAGATTGGCCAGTATATGTACCCGTATGAGAGACAAAGACAGGCACTGGCAGTGGGGAGAGCTTCCCAGCATGAGTGGAAATATAGATTTTAATAAAATGTAAAAGTCCTTAAAGTTAACAGAAGACAGAGAAAATCAGTGTGTCAGTTAGATGATCTAGACCAGAGGAAACTAAATTATTACTAAAATAAAGTGCTTAGAATCAGTAAGAATCTGGCCAGTCATTCACTAGTTGTGTGACCATGGGTGAGTTACTTATCCTCTTTATGTCAGTGAAATATACATAATAATGATTGTCTATTAAAATGAAATGAGATATTGTTATTAGCCCACTGCCAACCACACAGAGGGCATGTAATAAAAGGTAGCTATGACTTTTTGGTCGTAAACTGTAACTGAGTTTAAGTTTAAAGTCGAATACATGGAAACATTTAAAATATTAAGATCTCTTTGTTAATATTTACATAATAGAGATGGTATAAGTTAAAGTGTATAAAATGTATTCAAAATGTTTTATTTAATCTATTGCTCTAACAAAAATATTTATGAGTTTACTGTTGTTTAGACAATAAATACCCCAGCTTCTCATTATTCATACGTGAATTTTTACATCTGTGCCATTGCTACCCATTGCCTGGTGGCATTTGTTACCTGCAGTGCAGAGATAACACTGTGAAAGAAATGAAAGCCAGGATTCACAGATGGGATTCAGGGAGTCTATAAATCCCCTAAAAATACCTCTCTTGCTTTTGGCATCCAAGGATTCCTTATTTGCGTGGCAATTCTGCCTTATAATGAAAAAGATAGTTTATAAATGTCACAGAACATTTTTAGGTTCAGCTGCATCAGGAAGGGTTTGTCTAAAGTATTTCTCAAACTTGAATGTGCATAAAAATCACCCACAGATCTTGTTAAAAATACAGATTCTGATTCAGCAGGTCTGGGGTGGGAATTGAGATTCTGCATTTTTAACAAGCTCCCTAGTAATGATGCCTGGGCTATTGGGGAACCACACTTTGAGTAGCAAGAAGCAAAACACTAAATAGAAGAGGTTTCTAGTTTTTTTACAGTGTGTTACTTAGTAGACTAATTTTTTTAACTTTAATTTTAATTTTTTATTATTAGTTTCAAGTGTACAAAACAAATAATAGTTAGACATTTCACCCCTCACAAAGTGATAATCCCTTCCCCGAAGCTTCTACCCTTCTGACATTGTATATACTGTGTTTCCCTGAAAATAAGAAATAAGTCACTATTAAAATACTTTCCATTCCTTCCCAATATAATCTTTTGTCCATTTACTTCTTCTACCACAAAGGCCCCTAAGTCCAAGAGGGTTACAGAGAATGGACAGTGTGTGAAGCCAGACAATCAGCTCTACTGCATCTTTTGGAGCAAAAATATATATATATTACATTATAGTTGACATCCAATATTATTTAGCTTCAGCTTCAGGTGTACAGCCCAGTGGTCAAGCATCTACACTGTCTATGAAGTGGTCTCCCTAATAAAACAGGTGACACCTTACAAAATCTTTACAACATTATTGATTATATTCCCCAAACTGTCTTTCATATCCCCGTGGCAATATTGTGGTTACCAATTTATGCTGTCTAATCCCTTCCCCTTCTTCCTCATCCCCACCCCCCTCCCATCTAGCAACCATCAGTTTTTCTTCTGTATTTCTGAAACTATTTGTTTACTTTGCCTATTTATTCAGATCTTTAGATTCCACATATAAGTGAGATCATATGGTATTTGTCTTTCTCCGACTGACTTATTTCACTTAGCATAATGTTCTCTAGGTCCATCCATATCGTTGCAAATGGTAAGATTTCATTCTTTATGGCTGAGTAATACTCCATTGTATAAATGTACCACAGTTTCTTAATCCAGTCTAGTAGAGTAATTTTTAAATTTCAAATTATTTCAAGTTATCTCACCAAATCCTTTAATAATTTCCTTCACATTTAACCAAATTATAATTTTCACTTATTTTTAACACAGCATGTACGATACATTCAAAATTGTTATAGTATCTGAGCAGTGATTCAAATGTTTAAAATTATCCAAAATAGTTCCCCACTCCCAACTGTGATACTTTGATTAAAAAAGAAACTGACTAATCAGTAATTGAAGTCTTGTTCTTTACTGAATGTTCAAGTTGAAATTAGGAAAAACTAAAAAAAACATTGAAACAGTGTCCACAATAACTCCATACCCCTGTCCTCCCACTTCATCTCATGTCATCATTCTTTGAGTCACTATTAAAATACTTCCCATTCCTTCCCAATATAATCTTTTGTCCATTTACTTCTTCTACCACAAAGGCCCCTAAGTCCAAGAGGGTTACAGAGAATGGACAGTGTGTGAAGCCAGGTAATCATGTCCGACCTTAATTAGGAAATCTTTCATGAAACTGTCCTTTTCTATCTGACTCCAGAACTTAAATTCAGTTTTATCTTAATTTAAACATCATATATATGTTATTCCAATTATAAAATTTATCTGAAATTTTTGGTAGTCTAAGTGAATTTTATGTAGCATCTTTATCATTTATTTTATGTTTGGACTATGAGCAAATGTTGGGTTTTATGGTTGAATGAACCACAGGTATAGAATACGATAAAAATAGCCATGTCTCTGGTCCTCTGAGTGGAGAATTTTTTTGCATAGGCATTTAAATATTTTTGATCTATTTTATAAGCACTGGTTTACCTATCAATCAGTATCTTGGTACCTTATGTCATAGGAGTTAAATCAAATGCTCTCAGAAACACCACCAGTTTGGAAAGGATCATCAAAGCTCTTTCGAAATCTTAAAGAAAGAGGTAAGTTAACATGAGTACTTACGCATTTTAATATTGACACAAATTATTTATACTATTCATATATACATATTTTCCTCATACTTAAAAATAATTTTAGAACTGTTTGTAAGTGTGCATAGAGAAAAACACCAAAATATTAATATTTTCTAGGTAATGGGATTAAGGGTGGTTGTTATTTTACTTTTTATATATATTTATATATTCCAAATTTTTTACAACAAAGTCAACTTTTATACATAAAAACATTTTTAACCGTATTGATAACCATAGGCTATATTTACCCACAGAAAGCGTTTTTCAAAAATATTGATCTCAAATGTCCATTTTGTTTCTTGGGAATTACAGCTTTTCTTTAATTTAATCAATATGAAAACTTATTGAATATGTCTTGGGCTGCTTCAATTTGAACATGTTTCTTTTAAAAATAATGCTCACTGCAAAATTCACCTCTTTCAACTTACTCTAGTATCCATATCTATATATCTAACTTATTTCATTAATTCATAATTTTCTTGCAATCAAATTATATAACTCTTATTGCAATTTTCTTTTACAGTGTACTTTTTGTACATATTTATAGCAAAAACTAATTAATAAAATCTTTAAGATTCTTTTAATCTTAAAAAGAAATGTTTCTTTGAAGTATACTTTTTTATATTCTCAAGTATGAGAATAGACAGAATAAAAATACTGAATTACATAAAGTTACCTTTTTCTTTTTCATCCATTTTTACTGACATTGGTTTGAAAATACATTTGGCATGAAGACAAATACTTTAAAGGAGTAGTTATAATCCATACGTCTTATCTAAGAAGAATTAGAAATTCAAATTGCTTCCATCTGGTTCTCATGGAATCTGAAAGGAAGAGACACCTTATCTTTTATTGTAGGCTTTTCATAACTAGGGTTTTAAAATCTTTGTGAAATCTGGGCCAACGTATCTTTAAAGCTCTTAGAAATTTTTTCCTGGAAGTTGTCTTAAAGATTGCCTTTCAAATTTTAGAGTGGGATGATAAGATCAGGAAAATTTAAAGCTCAGACACATTAGTTAAATTGGTCAATTAAAAAAAATATTTCCTTAATACCTCTCATGGGAAATGCAAATTAGATGAAATATAATCTGAGAAAAAGAAATGCATGGAAGAAGGAAATTCTTTTTAGTTAAAGGGAGGGTTAAATCTGGAAGCCTTGGGTTTAGGTTTCTCCCAATCCTCCTTAAATTATATACATGTTTTTTTCAAGGGAGATGATCTATTCAGTGTTATTCAGAAGAACTATCTGCAGTAATGGACATGTTGTATTTCTGTATTGTCTCATATGGTAACCAGTAGCCTAATGCGGCTATTAAGTTAAGCACCTGAAATATGGAAACTGTAACTAGGGAACTAATATTTAAATTTTATTTAATTTTAATTATTTTAAATTTAAATAGCCACGTATAGCCAATGGCTACCCTGTAAGACAGTGCAGATCTGTCATAGTGATTGGCTTATCTAGGTAATCCATGTACCCAAAAAGTTTTAGAACCATTAGGTCAGGTAAAGTAGAGTTACAGAGAGCCCTTGCTTTTTTTTTTATAACGGATTCGGTGGCAGAGGAATTTTAAAGCTAAATCTTTTGAGCTATTGAAGATTAATTTACAGATGAATTTTATCTGCTTGAAATATTACCTAGCAAGAAAATGTTATTTAATTTTACAAAAAATTAATTAGTATACAACATTTATGAAAACATTGTCTTAGTTATTACAGCCAACTGTAGTATATCATAATATAGGAACTAAGTAGTGTAATGCTTTTAAAGGACTTCCCTTAGAATTTTTTAAAATTGAATTTTCAAAAGAAACCTAGTTAGCATCTTGGCATCCTTTTATTTTCTAAAGATTGCAACATAACTATATGCTTAGCATTTATTGTTGTTTTATTTTTAACCCCAAGTGGCCTTAACAGAAATTAAAGAGTTAGTTTAATAGATTTACATATTTTTTTGGAAAGCTTTAAGAATCCACAGTGTATATTTAGTATAGTATTTTCTCTTTTCCTTAACCATTTTTACTGATTATGTGTTACTTTGTCTCCTTCCCTGTGAATTACACAACTTCAAAAACCATTTAGTCCTATAGACAAGTGCCTACCATGATAATTATGATCATGTTAAGTAATTATGTTAAGTAACCCTTCAGTAAACAAAATCTTGAGTTAATTATCAAATAAAAGATGTGTAGCAGTTATTAAACTTTTTTATACCAACCAACATCTCTTTGGTGTATTCCACCAAATCAATTAGAACAACAGTCAGTAAAATGGGATTGTGGAAACAGAGAGCCTATTCCTCATCCAATTTCCCTTTTTTCTTCCTGCATTTATGCTTTCTTTTTCTTTTTTCTTTTTTTTTTTTTTTTTTGAGGGATCCCTATGGAATCTAAGTATTGTATCTTTATATACATTGACCGTTCCAGAATCTTTCTCCCATAACATTCATGGCAATCAACCAGAACTATGTCTATAGGTCACAATATTCTAGTATAAACAAAAGAAGGGAATGCTTTCAGGGCCTTCTGGCTTGTTCCCTTCTGACAAACTGCCTGACAGTGACTCCTCTTTGTTCTGTAACAAAGAGGGTAGCCTCAAAGAGCATCAGGTAAAATGGAAGTTTAAAGTTCACAATCTGATTATGTAAGGATTTTTTATGCCCTCTTCCCAAATATCAGGACTATCTGCTGTCTGGATAATTGTTATTGGCTTATTTTTTATTTTAATTTTCTCAGGATCCACTTGGCCAGTCAATTAGGCATTAATTCTAATTTGGTGTATTATAGCCCAAAAACAAGAATTTGAGTGACAGAATGTATATTTTTATTTACTTCAAACTCCTTTTAAAGTTTGTAATTCTGGGGTGACAAAAATCTCAGGTTGCAATATACAGAAAGTATAAGCCATTCAATTAAAATAAAATCTTCTTAGATGACATTTAAGAAGCATTAAATTCATCAATAATAATGACTTGAAAGCAGAAAAGGGATAGCTGTAGAATTTTGGTTTTTTAATGTAATACAAAAATTAAAATTCTAAGCATGAATATCTAAATGTTTTATTCAAGTATTACTAAGAGGTAATTAAGTACTTTACAGTGTTAACCATTTCCAACTTTTTTATTTTGTTAGATTTGTGTACTGAAAACTAGCAACAAGTTTAAAAGTTACAGTCATAAGTAAACATTATAATTTTGATATTTTTTTGCCACTATCTCTGGAATCATTAATGGAAATTTTATATGGGTTTCTACAAAAACATGTGAAACAAAGTAAAATTAATTTTGTTGCTTCTTTTGCTATCATTTATGATAAGTTTAGTATCATTTAAAACAATACTTAACATATTCTTTAAAACTGTAAGTCCTTTATTAATATTACTTATTGCTGTTATAAGAATATTTTACTTGATAAGAAAAAGTAATATATATGGCATAACTAATACATTTTTTTCTTCTAGGTGTGATTTCTTACACAGAGTATCTTTTTCTTTTATGTATTTTAACAAGTAAGTGTTCTCATTAAATATATTCTGGATGCAACTTTCTTTTTTAATCAGAATCTTGGAAAACAAGTCATTGTTAGATTCTCTTACTATTGAAAATCACTTTAGATCAATCCATGCAGTTTTGTCTAAATGCCCACGGAAAATGCTAAGCATGGCATAACAAGAGTCAAAACTATAAATATTATGGCTTACAGAATAGTAGTAAAATGCTCATAAATTGTCAATTTAATATCATTTATCAATCCCTGTGGTTTAATCTACATGAAAAGTTCAGGACATGGAATGATTTGTAAATTTCTTGCTCTATTCATTCAAATCACATTCTCAACAAGACTAGTGTGAAAGAAGGAGGCTTTTAACTAGTGAGTCTATCAGAATACCCATCATGCATCCTAAAACAGTTTTGTGATTCTCTTCCTTTCATATGCAGTAGTTTTCATGAACTATATAAAGAGTTTACTAAGGTTTTCAATTAAATTGCATTGCGCGTAATGGTGGAACTTGAATGCTATAGTTCACTGCACTCCAGCCACCTGACCTTTCTGTGCCTTTATTCCCACCTCAGGAAATTGTACTTTCTGCTCCCTCTGCATCAACAGCCTCATGATAATAAACATCATTCAGCTTTCCTTTGAAATGGGAATTCTTCGAGAATCCTTACGTGATCATATTCCCTAATATAGCTCCCTCTCCCATCTCTCTCTTTTTATCCCTCCACAATGTTTTATTTTCTTCATAGCACTTAAGTTATTTGAAAGTATTTGTTTTTTGGTTTACATGTTCTTGTCTGTCTCACCACACTTGAATGCAAGGCGCATGATGGTAAAGATTTTATCTTTTTTGTCCATTTCTGTATTTAAGAACGTTCTCTGACACATGGTAGCCTCTCCAAAAATAGTTGGTGAATGAATGACAAAAGGAATGGATGAAAATATCACTAGTGGAATTTTCAATTGTGGAGATTTGTGGAAATGTATGGAAACAAATACTATGATGATTCGAGTCCAATCAATGATAAATGCTACCATGAAAATTAGTGGAGTGGTTGCCAAAGAGTGCCTCAGAGACTTGTTAAAAGTTACCATGTTAGTTAGAACAACTTTGGATGCAAAATTAGAAGTTATAAGTATCTAAACCAGCAGAGTGATAGGTTAGAGTAAAATAGAACTGGTTAAGAAAACCACTTGTTCAAACAGGACAGGGTATAATTTAAGGGTGTTGGGAGAAAACACATATAGTGGGTTTTGCTTGCTATGGAAAAGTTAGAATCTTTGGATGCTGTGAATCTTCTTTTCGACCCATCTTAGAAACTTCTGTGAGCTTGAATTTTAAAATTATGGATGTGTTTAGATTAAAACCAAGAAAAATGTGAATAGAGGGCTGGCAGGAAGCGAGTTAGATAATCTGTTACCTGTCTATGGTTTTCTCTTTACTTTTTATTATTTTAACTTTATTTTTCCTTCCAAATGATGCTTGTAAGGCCTTCCTTTCGATGTGTATTTTCAAGATCTTTTTAAAGCTTAAAACTTGATTATCAAAAATGGTATAGCTTTTTGTTTCTTTCTCAAGTGAATAATCATGATAGTAAGTTTAGATTCCTAAAATACACGCAAGAGATGAACTTACATAAAAGACTGGCTTCCGTTTCCTCTATTTTCAGAGACAGCTGTTACTGGTTAATAAAGTATGTCTGTATGCTTCTCTTTTGCAAGGTTAAGACTTCCAAACAGTAGTAGCAAGTGTATCTGTGGGAGGTCCCATTTTTAACGTTTTGCCAGTCATCTCAAAAGAGTAGGTCAAATGTTTTGGGAAAAAAAAAAAAATCATGTACACTGAGCTCCTCTTTGAAGGACACGTTCAAGTTTTCTTCTGTCCAGATTTTCTTCTTTATGCTTTAGAAGTGAAAAGAGGAAAGGGATTGAACCTCATTCTGGAGTTCATTAAATTAAAGCAGTTCATAGGGTTTGAAAGTTTGTCTTTCTCAGAAAAGCAATACTTTCTTGTATTCTGGGGGAAACTGGGAATTAATTATTCAAGCTTTTATTTTATATTTCTGTTTTTGAAGCCTCTAGAAGTTTAAACTCAAATATGTAATCTCTGATGCTTGACATTTATTTTCATAGGTCATTTCCATTATAATTTTCTCAAAAATTTGGTCTGGTCCATTGTGTTGTATTTTTATTTTTTCTTCTGTTCTTAGTAGTCGAACATACTGAAAATATTTCACATGTGATGAGCTGATACGTTTCTTTTAAACAAACTGAGACTTTGGATAAGAAAAAGAAATATTTATTTTTGGAAGGAAGGTAGTCAAATTTTACCTTCAGCGCTATGCAACAAGTATCACACAAGTACTTTTGAAGTATATTATCAATTCTGTTTCTAAGTGAGCTAATATATGAAGCAGCAATATGTGTACTTATATACAACTTTTATTACATTTAACTAATAGTAACATATTCCTTTGTTAAAGAAAGTATTTCTGTATAGACTATGAATAACTGTTTATAGCTAATACGGATTTTGTTCTTTAAAAACATTTTCAGACTGCACAAATACTTTTCTTTTTTTTCTGGCAGAGCCACATGCAGGCTTTAGAATAGCTTTCAACATGTTTGACACGGATGGCAATGAGATGGTGGATAAAAAGGAGTTTTTGGTGGTATGTATATTCTATGCTGCATTTTTATCAATAATTAAATATTGCTTATATTTTTATACTTTTACATTATTTTGAATATTTTTGTAGAAGAAAGTGAAAATTTTACGCTTTCACCTTAATTTAATAAATAACTATATTCTTACATACTTCGAATAATCTTTACATTGTAAGACTATAAATTATATTCAGTATATAAAGATGATTTTAGTCGTTTCCACATTTTCTGGAAGTTTAACATGTGTCAAAAATTTTACATTGGGTGGATAACAGGCAATCCTGCCCCGTTAATAGTCAGTCCCCATCATTTCAGTCACCTAATCATATCTCAGCCACAGGAACTTCCCTTCCTTCTCATTATAGAATTTATGATTTTTGTTCCAACTTTTCTTTCACTCGTTATTGCCTTGTATTCCAGTCTTGTTCCCAGTTTTCTATTCCCATCTGTCTTGGACCAAAGGCTGATATAAAGTGGGAATAGTAAGACTGCTCTTAGGTATTTGCCTTTCCATCTTTTTCACCTGACTGGTCCAGTGTTGGTACTGGTCTAGCCACCTCATCAGCTGCTCATTCATCATATCCCCTGAGCCGGCCTTTCAGTATGTTTCTATTTCTTTTTACCCATGTATCCTGCGTCTACTTCTGAAGCAAAAGACCTATTCTGTTTTTTTCCTCCAAAATAGAGATCAACATTAGTTTATTCCTTCTATTAACAAGGTCTAATCTTAGCATTTATGGTCAACTCTATATTCACGTATACTCTCCTAGTAAAGAGAAAAGGGAAAGATGACATAAGTAGCCATTTTATTTTCTATTTTTCCTTTGTAACAAGCCATTAAAAATCCATCAGAAAACCTCTTCAACAACTTAGTATTTTTTTCAGAGACTAGAACATGGAAGAGAAACTATGAAATCATTCTTTTCCATGGTAGGAAAGAGAAGAGATAAAAAATCCTTGTCAAAAGCTAATTAGTAGTCATTCAAAAGGGAAGCAAGCAGAGTAATTACTGGTATCTATCGAAAGGCCTAATCTCATACCCACGTAGCCCTTAGCTGCGTACAGTACCTGGGCCAAGCCATTGGAGCTGGAACAATGAAGGACCCCTCATTCTAGTGACTTTCAGGATGGTAGCGGGTGAGAGTTTTCAGTTCCCTGGAATGACAGAAGTATGTTCCTCATGTCCTAAAGTGGACAGATTTAGTTTAACACAGTTTTGTTTTGGTAGTGCACACCTGTATTTTACGACTCTCGTAATGGTCCTAGTAAGCTAAATGATTTTCAGTAAACTTTCTATGGCAACACTGCCAAGTTCCACCCCACTGGTTTAAAGACTGGCTTTTGGAAGGAACTCACTCAACTTTTGGAAGTTGCCTGTATAGATGTCTTTTGGAATACTGTCCATTTGTGGAGATCGGACACTCTTATAAAAGCTGCCCTTGCTTTAAAGCAGTGGTTTACTCTTTGCAATGGCTGTACTGCTGCCTCATATGTGATGTTTTTTGTTTGTTTGTTGTTTGTTTGTAAATAGCAAAGAGTTCCTGAAAGCAAAAGGAGGAGTTCTGCTAAGTTATTTGTAGAGGTCTAAAATCTATGCTTCTCATGCCTGTTTATAAGTGATTATTAATAACCTTTGCTAAAAAAAAAACTCTGTTCACTAAGAAAAATTGGAAGTAAATTTATGTGTTAATAAATCATTTATATTTTATACTGTATTTTTAATTGTTATTGCACATTTTGGGGGGTAATAGCATTTTATTTGACTTTCAATTATTGCCATACAAAACAAAATGAAGAGTTGACATAGCTGTTCATATTACACAATGACCTCGCCAGAAAACTTAATAGAGGTAGGATTAGGTTTCCATTTGTAAAGTAGGATTTTAAAGAAGGAATAATACCATTTATAATAATAGCTAACATTTACTGAGCAGTTACTATATAACAGGCAGTATGCTACATAATTACTTGTAATATTTACTCTGCACAACATTCTTATAAGACCTGTCTATTATGCCTCAATAAAGCTGGAGAGAAAAAAATTTCCTATAAGATAAGGCATTATCTCCATGTTCCTGATGTGGAAAACAAGCCTTAAATAATTGGAGTAACTTGCTCAAGGGGCTATATGTGCAGAATCCATATTCCCACCACAATGCTCAGTTACCTAAAAAAGACCTTAGAGGTCATCTGGCCCATCCTTATTTCATTTATGAGCAAATTGGAGCCAAGAGAGGGTTGAGTGACCACTTCACCACCATAAAATTCATGTGTGACTAAAGATGGGCTCGAACCCAGAGACCCTGAATTCTATTCCAGTGACTTTATACCTCAGTGGGCTTCATCCCTTTCTATGTGTGTATCACAGGCTCCATGGCTTTGTGTCTTAGAGATAAAGTAAAACTATAATTTTGTACATTTAACTTAACCGTGGGTTGCTAATAACAAAGGATGTATTTTCTTTTTCTCAGAAAGAAAATTGGTATCAGAAAATATATCTGCAGTAGTTTTACTGTCATTCATGGATGACACTGTTTTCTTTGTTTTTTGAACATACCTAGCATAGCGCTGTAGATATGTACCCAGAAATTCATGTTTGATATTTGATTCTTGATTGGTTTCATTTTCAGCTTCAAGAGATATTCAGGAAAAAGAATGAAAAGAGGGAAACTAAAGGAGATGAAGAAAAGCGTGCAATGCTGGTAAGAATAATTTATAGTAGTTTCAGGTGGGTTTTCTAGGTAAGAATTACTTTATTTAATATGTTGAAAAACAGTGAACAAAGTCTGTAACTTTCGAGCTGTCCCTTGAAAACTTTCTAAAGTTCTTATGTAGAAAAATTGCTTCAGTGTTTATATGCATCAATATCAATATTTATATCAAATATTGATATTAAACATCAGTATCCATATTACATTCATTAAATCATTTTTATTCATATTGTTGTTGAGATTTAAAGGGTATATCACATAATAGATTAATGCAGATCATTATGCATGTAAAAATCTAAAGGTGAATTGCAAAGATTTAATTACACGTGTGAGTGAATTTAATGGTACTGTAACAATATGAATGTTGAAGCAAAAACAAGGAAATAATATGTATTTTTGCATTCTTCGAAATGCAAAATAGATTATAGATTCTTCTTCTGGGATAGTGATGTTTTCATCTAATTCTGAAGGTAGAGTTAAGCAACATTTCACTCCATTTTCTTACCAGATATCTTTTTTGCTTGTCCCAAGTACTTCAGCCTAACAATATCCCAGGTTCACATAATAAAAAATAACAACCAGGCACTGACACCTTACTAGACCTTACTATCACGTGCTATCCTAGATGCTTTGCATGCAATTTCTCAATTAAACTACCCAAAAGTTATCTTATTATCTGTAATTATAGCTGAGGAAACTAATAGCTGGAAAGGTTAAGTATCTTGTCCAAAATTACATAGCTATTAAATAGCAAAGCCAAGATTTTAACCTATGGCTGGCCAGCTCCAAAATCTGCACTTTTACCCACTATAGCATATTTTTTTATCTAATACTTAAATAGCAGAAACATGGTGAATTTTCTTGGCATTAAATAATAATTATTTCATTTGCAAATTAGTGGTTTGCATTGGTCTACCAGAAATTCAAATAATTAACTTCAGAGAGTTACATTTTTTTGTTATTCTCATTGTTATAAGGATATGTATTAGTTTTTTTTTAAAACATTATCTGTAACAGATGGGTGCCATATTCAATCCCAAAAGATTTTTGAAATGTGTATTTATATTTATATTAATAAAAGCAGAGTATTGGGATTATGCAATATGTATTATTTCATAGGATATTTGACTGATACAATGATCAGTATTTTTTTAACCTCTCAGTATACTAATTGGCAAAGGTTATAGAAGACACTTAAAAAATCAAAGAGCTGATTGTAACTTTAGCCAAGCATTAAAGGGGCATTAAAGAGTTTTCTAATTCAGGTCCCGTGGTTTTCAAATTGTAATCAATAAGTCCTATATGAATTAGCCCCATAATTGCAATTTTTTAGAGTATTAACAAATAACACTAGAGTATTAAATACCTTCATAAATTTTATTTTCTGTAGATAATGTAATATATTGAAAGAGCAAACAGTTATTTTAATTTTGATAGATTAACTATAATTGACTGGATAGACAAGTTGTTCATAAATATCATTTAGGAGGTTGAATTATGTTAATTAATCTTGATAAACCTTAGTAATAAAGTAGATCATATTTCAGTGGATAGAAATTTTTTTTATTTGTTTATTTATACTACTTCCAGAAAGGATTTCTGGATCTTCCAGTAAAAATACAATACTATTCTATTCATTAATATTTACTAAAATACCTAAGTCAAGTGACAAAGGGAGAGGGGAAAGGGAGAAATAATAGCAGATAACCCACACTGGGAAAACCTACAGAGTCAGCATGAAACTTGGCTCTGAGCTTCCTTGTAGCCCAAGTAAAGTAAATTTAACACTGATTTAATGCAAATAGTTATAATAGTGATAGAGTAAAACCTCATTAACTTGGATTAACTGGAGAAAGTGTATTTGAATTGTGAAATCTAACATATCAATATACCCTAAATTGTATTATTTTACATGCCTATAGGTCAATGAAGCATTCCCTAGCAAATATATGGAGAAGGAGACTTGTTTTAAAGTATAGATAAAAATAACTTATAAATAATATATAACTTGTTTTATGTAAAGGAATGCTTAATAAAATCATTGACCTCCACAGGTACTTCAGGTGTGTTTATCTTACGTAGTTTAATTAGTGCTCCTGAAATGTCATTTACATTAGTTAGCTATCAGAACTATTCCTTAAAACAATTCAGAAATAATCTTTAGTACAGCCTCAGCACTGTAGGACAAGAGAGCTCTCTACTAACATTTGTGACTATGTTTAACAATAATGACAATTAGTGGTAACTTGTCACATTTTAAATACTTGCAAGTATGAACTGATGAGATTTTTGAGTTTTGAAACGGAAATTTACAGTGAAAATATATGGATTTCTTTAGAGAGACAGTGTAGCACAGGCTCAGGAGCCAGATTTTCACGGTTTGAATATTAGCTCTGCTAATTCATTATTACCTAGGTGACCTTGAGCAAGGCTCTTAACCTCGCTGTGCCTCAGTTTCTTCATTTGTACATGGGAATAATAGGAATAATGACCACATGTGATTGTTATGGGCTTAAATGAGCTAAAACGCGTAGTCACTTAACAGTACGTGAAATATAATAATCATTCAAAAAGTTTAGCTAATTGTAAAACCTAAAGTTCTCTTTAATTAGTAGAACCACATAGCTACTTTGAATTAAATATTTACATCAAAATTAAATCAAAACTAAATTTAAAAAAATTTACATACCAAAATAAAATTGTGCTTCAGAAGGAAAGAGGGAAATAAACATAACATTTCTTGTAACATTTATGTGCTGAGCTCTCTGCTATAGCCATTATAAATGTTACTCCCATTTAGTCCTCATTACGTTTCTCCCAGGTAAGTATCAGACCTATTTATAGAAAAGAAAATCTTAGATTCATTAACTTGCCTGTGGTGATGGCAGTAATAAGAGGAGAACAAGATTCTACCGCAGGTCTCTCATACCATTTCCACTGTCATACTGCTACATCTAGATTTTCGCCCTATCCCATATAGAATTGCTGAAGAATCTCTAAATAAAATGGCGTACTTCGGAGGAGCATATTATTTGAAGCAATAGTTCTATCAGAAAGTTATAATGAAAATGGTTGAAATGAGCACAGATACCTTTAATGTTTAATTATATGAGATTTTTAAAACTTTGTTGCTCATCTTTAACCTTTATCCCACTTGTATTGTGTGTGTGCTCTATAGAGAATGTAACATAATGATTTGCCCTTCCTAATTGATGATTTTGTCCTCTTTTTCTTTTTTTTCTTTTGCGATACTTGGGTTCATTCTGAAATGTGACACTTCATTTGGCCCTTTGTGCTCTATGTCAGCGTGTTCAACTTTACGGATACCATTCACCTACTAATAGTGTATGTACAATACTTTAAATGTTCTTTATGTAAATAACCCTCACCTGTTGTACTTGATAATGTTATATCGTAATATAATGCTGTATCTGCTATTGAAAATGTTTAGGAATTTATTGAATATAATAAGGTGCAACAAGACAGAATTTTGTATTTCCTTTCTAGATTTATGACACAACTAAAATTTACAGAGCAATTGTATATCTTTAAATTCAGATTGAAATAAGGAAAAGATGAGTGAGCAACAACCAAAAACTCTTGTAGAACAATTGAAATTTTATATTTTCAGCAGTATTGGAAGAGTTAAATATCAATCATGGAGCATATTTTCAGGCTATGCTCCTGCAGAACTCAGATATTTTAAGAACTAGATCTACCCATCTGATACTTTCTTTTCTCAATTCTAGTGAAGAGGTATATTAATGGATAGACTTCTTAGTTTTCAGTATTTCTACCAGTATTTTGTATAGACCATAAGCAGTGCCAGGCATCAAGGTTTTAAACATCAAAGTCTGATGTAAGATGACATTTGGTATGTTTAATATATCTAGATTTTCGCCCTATCCCATATAGAAATTGTGTTATTTCTCAAAGAGGATTATGATTTGCAGACTCTTCTTTTCCTGAAAAAGTTGAGAGTTCCTGCAAATGATCTTCCAAATGTACTCTCTTACGCTAAGCTTTCTTCTTCTTTGCCTTCTCCGGGAAATTTGGAGCTTGTTCGTTATCCCGGCTATTAAACAACTAAGAATAGGCCATGACTCCATTGGAATGTACTCGTAAACATGCACAGTTCATTTAATTTCTCCAAGGTTAGAAGGATCCCTCAAATTATATAAATTTTGCCTGAGGGAAGCCCTTGAATTCAGGGTGACTGACTCAGTATTATCCTGCTGAAAGTGTTCCAGTTATACTGTACAACTGTAAAAGTGGCTGTGCTGCTTCCTGTATTGGATAATCAAAAGTCCAAACTATAAAACCTAATTCTGTTCTAGATTTGAACGCATGCTGGACGCCGATTCAGCCTAAAGTAAACCTAAGATATCTTCTTGCCCAAGTCACAAGGACTGGACCTGGAATGGGTTGGAAAACAAGCCAAGTCCATGGGACCCATAGGATGGACTAATCGTTTTGATCCTTACAAGATACTTTAAATTTTTCTACGATATTTACTACTGTTTCCCATTAAATAAAATTTACCATTTTCTTCAAATTTTAAAAAGATTCCTCTGTTAATCATTTCAGAAATTTATAAGAATGTGCAAGATGAAAAAATCTCATAAATTATAATGCCATATGCCCTGTGAAACTTAATAAATGTTCATTCTTATGACTTCATTATTAATTTTGCTAATTTAATATGTCTATTATATGAGCTATTTTCCAACTGTGGCAATTTATATTTTTCCTTTAAACTCATAAATGATTTTCCAAAAAAGTGAAGCAAACAAGGAAATTTTATTTAAAATTAGAAAACAATTCAGACAACCTGAAAATTTATATGAAATATCATTGATGTTATTGCACAAATGTATCAGTATAATATGCATTAACTGGCAATTATCTGCTAGTTCCTAGGGTTGTAGATCAACTGGAATGAAAAAGTATCTAATTTGAGTCCAGTTCATGGAGCTGAATATAACCTAAGATGCTGCCTTTAGGAAGAAGTTCTCAGGAAAGGCAGAGCCCCTCTTGACTTATACTGGAGAGATTTTGTGGCTTCTGTAGTAACCTGTTCCAAAATTTAATCACTCCTGCAGTAGGTTCTGCCGGTGTTCTGTCAAATTGTTTCTTGTTACATTTCTTGCTTTAGTATTCATGAAGATAGTTACCCGATAACCTTTTCTGTTACAAGCAATTCTGATTTTTTCCAAATTTTTCATAAAGCCAACTTTGATTATCTTACCACAGTAATGAAAAGAAATATAAAAAATTCAAAAGAATAAATAATGTAAAAGTCCGTTATATTTGATTCTAGCTTGCCTTATATGACTTTTTAAAGTTTTATAAAGATTATCTTAGTTACCCTATTTCCACTGTAGTCAGAAAATGTACCAATTTTTATACTATTTTTTGACATGTGTTGAGATTTGTTTTGTGGACTAAAACAATGTCAATATTCATAAATTATCTGTGTTTGAAAAGTTGTTTATTTTCCATCTTGGGATATAGATTATATTTCTAAGATAGATAATACATATCTATATATCTATATCTATATACACATATATATAGATATAGATATAGATATAGATTAGATCAAACATGATAATTATACGTTTTAAATCTCTATCATTACTAATGTTTTTGTCTTCTTGATCTGTCAGTTAGTATGTTAAATTATACATTACAGTGATAGACTTGTCAATTTCTACTTGTAATTCTGTTATTTTTTTAATTTGTATATTTTGAAGCATCATTGGCTATTTAAAAATATACTTACATTTTTAATGCGTTGAATCTTCTATTATATATTATCCCTAGATCTCTAGAAATGTTCTTGCCTTAAAATCTATTTTGTTGTTAGAATAAATATATTACCTTTATTTTTACTAAAATTTTGTGTTATTTTTCTATTTTATGTTTTTTTATTTTCTGTTTTTTTCATCTACTGATGATGAAGTATTCCTTGATTTTTAAAATATATATTTTAGTTCAGAAATTTACTGCAGATAAAATGTAAATAAAATAAATAATAAAAGTTTAACCACCATATAGATCAAAAATAACCATTGTCATACCATAAGAAGCCCCTTCTTATGTCTCTCCAATTATAATCCTTCCCTGTCTCCTAAATGGTAACTACAAGCATAACTTTTATGTAAATCACTTCTTCACTTTACAATTTTACCACCTACTTATGCATCACAAGCAACATAGTTTTACCCGTTTTTGTACTTCATATAAATGAGATCATGTTATGAGGTTTTCTGTGTCTTGCTTCTTTGGCTCAACATTATGATTATCAATTCCATTTTCATTGTTATAGTTAGTTCTAGTTTATTTGCTTTTATTGCTTGTAAAGCAGCAGTTCTCAAACATTTTGGTCTCCAGACCCCTTTACATTGTTGAAAATTATTGAGGACCCAAAAGAGCTTTTGCTTATGTTGGTTTTACCTATCTATGTTTACCATATTAGAAAATAAAACCAAGAAATTAAAAATTATTTTTTATATTTTTTATTTTTATATTCATTTTTAAAGTTAAAAACTCACGTTAACAAATATTTTTTTATAAAAAGTAACTTAAAAATGTAGTGAGGAGAGTGGTATTTTACATTCTTTGCAAATCTCTTTAATGTCTGGCATAATAAAGGACAGCAGGTTCCTCATAGATGCTTCTGCATTCAATCTGTTGCAGTATGTTATTTTGGCAACAAATACGATCAGTCATTTCCCTTGGAGTGACAGGCGCACTTGGCTCATTTTCAAAATAATGTCTGCCAAACGCCAAAGTCTGAACAACCATGGTTTCTCTATTTGTTGTTCTTTCAAGTAAAAATGATTGCTCATGAAAAAAGTGGCTACTTCACTTTGCAACACAAACCATCACAAAAATGATTTTTTTAAAGACAACTACATTACTTCAGTAGGCAGAAGTGCCTTGTGCGTACTTCCAGTTTCACCCACCAAATATTAAAAAGATGTGTGCTCAAAAGTCAGTTTAACAAAATTATAAGTTTATTCTTCAGCAAGTACATTCTTAAGTGAAGCTTTTTTATTTTTTTAATATGGTTATATGAAACTGAAGAACGTAATGGCTTTGGTCTAAGGCTTCCAACAGTTTTACCCACCATTGCTTTTGCACCATTGTGCAACACAGTATCAAAGACAAAATAATGTCTTGAAGAGGCTATTAAGAAGATATATCTGTTTTATATCCAGCTTTTTTAGTTATTCTCAAAGAGAAGATTGGTGGTATTTACTAGCCTTTTGTTAAAAGAATCCTAGTACATATTTTTCAACCTCTCCTTTTCTTTATATCTTTAGGTGTCTCTTTTTTATAAGCATATTATGCATATTTGTTTTTGTTTCTATTTATCTGGGTTGATAATATTGCTTTTTAATTGGGAAATTTAGTCAATTTACATTAATGCGATTACTAATTTACTTGGATTTATTTTACCCATTCTATATGCTTCTTTCCTACCTTCTTCTGAATTAACTGAAGATTATTTTTCCTCTTTATTTTCCTCTATATTAGTTTAGAAAACATTCATTATATTTCTATTCTCTATGTAGTTATTCTTGGAAATTTTAATAAGTATACTTAAAATAATAAAATCTTAAATTAGGCCATATCTTTACTCTCTTTCTTAAAAATAGAGTCTTAAAATGCTTTACTCATAATATCTTTCATTCCCTTCCTGGCATGAGTACTTGAAATTGCACAATGTTTATCTTTTTCTTTTTTTTTATCCACAAATTAGGCTTCTTAAATATATACCATCAATATTTATTTAGAATTACTTATATATTTGCCATTCTTTACTCACTAATTCCCTCTTTAGTCTCAACCTTTCCTAAATCTCATAAGCTTATACTCACAAAATATATACTCAAGTGAGTGTCTGCTGGTAAATTTTTTTAAAAACCCCCTTTTTGGAAATGTCTTTATTTTGCCCTTATTTCCCCCCAGTTTTACTGAGCTGTGATTGACCTATAACATGGTATTAGTTTAAGGTGTACAACATAACTTCATATATGTATATATTGTAAAATGATCACCACAGTAAGTTTAGTTAACATCCATCACCTCACGTAGTTACACATATTTTTTCTTGTGATGAGAACTTTTAAGATCTCCTCTCTTAGCAACTTCTAATATACAATACAGTATCATTAACAATAGTCACCATGCTGTACATTGCATCCCCAGGACTTATTTATCTTATAACTGGAAGTTGGTACCTTTTAACCATCTTTACCCATTTCCCCACTCCCACCACCACCCCCACCTGCCTCTGACAATTACCAATCTGTTATGATTCTATGAATTGGGTTTTTAAATTTTTATTACTTATAAGAATTGAGATATAATTGACATATAACATACTAGTTTCAAGTGTACAACATAGTGATTCAATATATGTATATATGTCCTTATTTTGAAAGACAGTTTTATTAGATATACTATTGTATGTTGACATTTATTCTCAACAAATTATATCATTCCAGTCCTCTGGTTTCCATTGCTGAAGTTGAAAAGTCAGCTGAGTCTAATTATTCTTTTGTAGCTAATCTTTCTGCTACTTTAAAGATTCTGTTTGCCTTTGGTATTCTACAATTTCACTGTAGTATGTCTCTTTTTGCTCTTATCATGAAATTTATTAGCTTCTCAAATAATATGATTATTTTCTTTCATTAATTCCTGAATATTCACTGCCAGTACCTCTGAATATTGTTTCTTCCCATTTTCTCTATTATTACTTTCATAAATATTCATGCTCTCATCTATGTCTCTAAACTTCTCTTTAATAATTTGCCATACTTTTGTCTTTTCACATTGTATTTTGTATAATTTATTCATATTATTGTCTGGTTCACTAACTCTCTCTCTAGCTATATTTAATATGATGTTAAATTTTGGTGGTTCCATTTTTTTTATTTCTAGAAGTTTTATTTGTTTGTTTGTTTTTTTGTAATCAGCCTAATAATTATTGGTTGTCCGTTTTTCCTGAAAAATCTTTCAAATACAGCTTCATATTCTTTAAACTTAACAAACTTATTTTGTATTGCATATCTAATAATTTGAATATCTGAAGTCTACATTGTTTGTTCTATTGTTTATTGTTTTTGCTGCTTCTCACTTGTAGTAGTTTATGTTCTTTTGTGTTTAGTAATTTTATATTGTGAGCATACATTGGTTGTAATGCATCTGTGTGGATTATTTAAGAACTGGTTTAAGAGTGTGTTTTTCCTGGAACGTGTGTGTGTGTGTGTTTGTGTGTGTGTGTGTGTGTGTGTCTGTAACACACTGGCAGGAACTGCAGTCCCATGAAATTTTAAATTAAATTCTCAGATTATAGTATTTCAGGCCACAGTTGTCATAGTGGCACAGATTATAAAGATAGAGTTTTCTTTTATTTCTTTGTTTTTATTTTTCTCTGTGTGTTTTTAAATATCACTAACAGTAACGACAGTTTACTATCTGATTCTATGGACTACTGTTGTTTTTTGTTTTTGTTTTTCTCCATAGTTTGCCTTCTCTCTAAGCATAACGTTTCTCACACCCTAACTGTATATAGGACATTTGCATCTCTGGACATGGACAACTTTAGGGAGCTATTATTCTGTTTACCACAGTGATATATTCCCATCTCTAAATCAGTCCTCTTTTTTCCTAACTTCCTTTTTTCTTCCTTCCTTCCATCTTTACTTTCTCCCTTCTTTTATTTCCATCCTTTCTTCCTTCTTTCCTTCTGTCTTTGTCCATTTGGGCTGCTGTAACAAAAATACCATAAGCTGGGTAGCTTATAAAGAACAAACATTTCTCACAGTGCTGGAAGCTGGGAAGTCCAAGATCATGGAGCCAGCAAATTCAGTGTGGTGGCTGATGAGGGCCTACCTCCTGGCTCACAGAGGGCGTCTTCTTGCTGTGTCCTCACATGGTACAAGGGGGCAAGGGAGCTTTCTTGAGCCTCTTTTATAAGAGCACTAATTCCATTCATGAAGGCTGTGCACTCATGACATAGTCACCTTTCCAAGGCCCCACCTCCTCCTAATACCATCACCTTGGCAGTTAGAATATCTGCATAGGAATTTTTCAGACCATAGCTCACTCCTTCCTTCCTTCTTTCCTTCCTTCTCTCCTTCCTTCCTTCCTTTCTTCCTCCCTTCCTGCCTTCCGTCCTTCCTTCCTATCGTGAGTATCATGGAATGTCTTGAATAGGATCCTACTTTGGGTCAGCCAAAAGTGCAATAGGGAATATTTGACCAAAACTTCAAAGTTTAGGGAAATTCTATGATTAACAGACTAAACTTAGGCTAAAAATATATCAGACTGATAGGAGACAGTACATTCGGGACATCGTTTTGCCTGTGCCATCTATTTTAAAGTCCTTCTGGACCATCTCTTCTTTTACCTCTTTTAATGAAGGTCTACACCTGATTTATACTCTGATAAGGAGGCTTAAAGCTCATGTAGTAATCAAGTACACGAAGAAGGCTTCAAGAAGTCTTCGCAAATTTTCTTACTATTTATATACCAAACATTCTACTACCTGTTTCGTAACCATCACAGTGCTCAGTTATATTTGGGCGTTTTCCCCTATCAGTCTTACCTTAGCCTGTATGCATATGTTGTGGTTTTGTATTTGCTTTGCATTTCTTGCTATTGCAATCTATTCTGATTTTTATGGCTACCTTAAGTTTATTTTAAATATCCTATTTTTCTGATGTTAAAGTTTTCTACTAGTTTTGCATGTTATGAAAATTTACTCTTAATTTCATCATCCAAGTCATTATTAAAAATTTAATATTTGCTCCTTAGCAGACACTCATATAGGAATCTACAACATTGCCAGGAAAATCACTGATATATTGGCTATTTTGTCCTGTTAATTATGTATCACGTATTTATTTAACACAAGGCCTGACATAGTTGCTGTGAGAATATGTCCTTCTCTCAGAAACATTGTAATTTAAAAAACTGTATAAGATAAAACAAAAACAAATATAGCCACTTGCAGGAATTCAGTTATTTATCCTATCACAGTTCCATCTTTGCAGCTAAATAAAGAGTGGGATAACTTTCTGTAGGAGGGGACTAGTGAGTTGTTATGTTCTAAATAAGACTTTTTTATTTAAAAAGTTGTATATTATCGTGATAAATATACATTCTTAAAATATTTTAAAGTATAAGTGAGTAAAAAGAAGAAAAAAAAATATTTCAATGCCACCATTCAAAGATAATCAGTATGTTTGAGCATACTTACCTCGTTTCTATGTTCAAAAAATATTTTTTTTTCTGTAGAGATCTATGTCAATATAGTTTGTCAAGCTAATTTTATCCCTTAATATGTTGTAAATATTTTTCTAATGTCATCAATGTGTGTGTGTGAGAGAGAGAGAGAGAGAGAGAGAGAGAGAAATAGAAAGATTAGAGAGAGATGGTGACCAGTGTTTGGAAGTAGGCAAGAGGCATGGCTTCACATAGCAAATCATTGTCGTTACCCTCCTAATACTAGTATAGTAAGCCTTATTTTCTAGTTTGATAGGTTTGATAATTCCTTTCCTTATCATATACTAACTTTCTAAATTATAATTTAAAAATATATCCACATTCGAAATATTTACATAATATTCACAGAGTAAGTGTTTATAATCTAGCTACCATTTATTGAGGTACTACCATTCCTGTATAAAAGAAAATGAACTTTATTCTATACTCAGCTCATTTTACTTATTTAGTTTATAACTGTTTAGTCAAAGCTTATTTAATTGCTAAAGGAAGTTATGAGCAGATTCTCTGTCCTATTGCTACATTTACATTTATGATATTAAATATGTCTATGTCATATAAGTGATTCCTGCTAAATTACTATATTATTAACTTTTTTAAAAGATTTTATTAAAATATGGGCAGTAGGCAGAATTTTCTAGTTAATAATGAATTTTAAAATCTTTAAAATAATTCTCAAGTGCATTATAATTTTATTAGTGGCATTGGACTTTTAAAAAATTAACACACACACACAGAAATAAAAGTTCTCTCATCATCAGCCACTCATTCCTAAGTATATTATGCAGTGTTTTCTTCTCACGTTAACCATAAGAACACCAAGCCCAAGAACCTATGAAATCTTCCCTGATAAATCCTGACAGAAACTGCCTTTCCTTATTTTTGTTTATAGAGTCCCAAGTCTCTATAAACTTGTAAGTTTATAGACTGTCTATAAACTCTTAAGTTTGTAGTTCTATGTTTTCATATCAAGATTACACTACACTTCTTAATCTTGATACCACATTTTTCAGACTAGCCAATACTGAGATTAAAACTAGTGTGCTGTCAGGTAATAGATTAGAAATACTTTATCTATTCACAATAGACACACCTATCGAATCCCTGAGTAGTTTTGAGTGACTTAAACTGGCATGTTTCTTTTTGACACGTTTTGGATTAATTTAAATTTTCTTTCTCTAGTGTGGCTATAATCATTTTGATTCTTGGATGCACTAACACAATGTATGCTAGCCAACAATAATTCATTTTTAAATTAAGCAGGATTTTTTAGGTTGCTACAAAATCACCAAAATCTTCTACAAATGAATTCACATAAGGTGTGAATAGAATTTTTATTTCACACATTCTTAGAAGTTATCCATGTTTCAGTAGAATGACATGGGGGAGGGGGTGAAGACTATGCTTCTCTTTGACAAAGCCACATTGTACTTAGAAATAGTGGTTATATACCATTACACCTTTGAAAATACCCTGGGTTTACCAGCAATGTAATATAATACTGTTGTGTGCGGCAGAAAACAAAAAAGGTAAGCTAATGTGTTTTCTTTTCAAGGTTGGCTAGAAGAGATTTAAAGTGTATAAATTATCATTCTTTGTGACTATTCTTTAGATTTCAGTTGTGCTTCTTAAAACTTCTACAGGTACTTAAAACAGATGCTGAGGAACTTGTCTCCAGAAGCTATTGGGATACACTGAGACGTAATACAAGCCAAGCACTCTTTTCAGACCTCGCAGAGGTATAATTAAACCTCAACTAGGTCATTGTACTATTTGCCATATTGTTAATCTAGTCCTCGTTTCATCTGAGAGTCACAATGATGAAACCATATATATTTTATAGTTTTCCTTTTAATCCAGTAAAGCAATAATTCCTATATCTAAATGGTGTATTTGAATATGTCAACTGCGCTGGCAGGGGCTGCAGGGTAACCTGTAATAGTCTATATTAAATCAAACTTGCTTATTGTAGAAAGCATGCCTTTCCAAGTTAATTAAAAGAAAATATTGTTATTTTTTACTTAAAGATCACTTTCAGAAAATTTGAAAATACTGTTTTAGTATAGAGTTTCACTGACTTTTTTAACCTTACAATTTTCAGTGATACATGAAATGCTGAAACTTTTAACTTGGTAAAAGATAGCTAATGCTTTACAGTTATGGTAGATTTAAACCATTACATTTCCTAGTATTAATGGTGAGTCGCTTACCAAGGGTGGGGTATGGAGCAGTATCCTTTTCAAGGAAGGGAGGAACATTTCCCCTTGACATTGTTTAGAATTGCCAGTGCATATCTGGGGACACTGGCCCTTAAAGTCTCCACAGAGCCACCGTGGCCTAGCTTCAATTTAAGTCATGTCACTTGTTTCTCCCCATCCACCTCTTAGCCTCCAACCTGTCTTTAATCTCATTTAACTCTGCTAGAAATGCTCACAATAAGACACAATCTGCTAATTAGATGTTGAATTTAATTTAAATCTTAGGAGGTTTAATATCAGAAGACAAGTCAGTTCTCACACTCAAAGTTTGTATGATATGATTATAAGACCTTTTGAACATGTTTATCACTCTGTCGGAGGTGTGCTGGAGCTGGCTTTTATAGCTTCACAGAGCTAATTCTGCACATCTCTTCTCAACTCATCATTGCATAACATCCCGTTGGTACCTTGGAAGTGGCTATGATAGGAGTGTTTAATACCACAGAAATTGGCAAACACTACAGATCAGGCTATTCCCCTCCCTCCCACCCCCCCAACCTCCCACCCCCCACCCCCCACCCGATTGCCAGTTTACTAGCACACCATTGGCTGTAATCAATTCACACTATCATCATAAGCTGCTAAATTAATTAATGAATTAATTTAATTCATTAATGGAATTCAAGTCAATAATGGAAAATTGACTGTAGTTGTTATAACTTATTCTAATTTCTTATAGGTTACTACTGATGCCAGTGTAAAACTGAAATGTTTACAGAGTATCAGTATTTCAGGATTCAACTTCGTTAGGAAAGAAAGCTTGGAAATATATATGTATGTCTTTGTTTCTTATATGTTTAAAATGTAAATATTGAGATAAAGCATTTCTGTTTAAATACTGTAGGTAAACTTGAGATTAGCCTCTCATTCTTATTCCAAGGCTGTTTCTAACAATAGATTTTTTTCAGTTATGGTAAAACCATGTTATAATGAAAATTTGAATATGCCACAGCTGATACCACTTTCTAATTAAAATAATAGATATAAATTCATAGTACAATATAAACCTCTCGTATAACTGTTGAATACAGTCTGAGTATCAGATTATATAAACTGTTTTGAGTTTTATAGATCAAATTAAAAATTTTTTACTTGCTACTTTACTGTCCTTAATAAATTTCAATAAATTACTCAGACCCTTCACTAACAAATCAAGACTTTGAAAATTGCCTCCAGCCCTTGAATAGAGCTTAAAATTACCACATTGTAATCAATAAAAATATGTTGAAATAATATCCTTAAAACTTTTTATTTTAATAGTTTGACATATTTTTATTTCATGCAAATTTACTAATTTGTTTATTTCAATTTTGATTAAATCATTTAAATTCTAATCAAAACAAAGTTAGATAATGGCCTTTCATGTAAATGACCCATGGGGTTCTTTTGTGTCTTTTTCTGGCTTTGTTATGAAAATACCTGAATTCATTTTATTTTAACAATGAGCGTAAGAATCAAAGGGATAAAGTCTATTTTTGTCTCAATTGTCCTGTGAGTTAAGTTATATAACACTGTTTGGATACCACGGACAGTGGTATAGTTTTCAATGACCCAACAGTACTGTGTTTCACTGAATGGGGGGAGAAGTTTTCACCATTTCCATTTTCTAATTTTTTCTCTCTAATGTCAAACTGTTGCTTATGCCTCTGTGAGTCTGGATTATCTGGATAAGTGCAACCTAAGTCTAATAAGATTTTGATGATGAAAGACTAAATGAAGATCTGCTCTGCTCAGTGGGCATGAGAAAAACTGGCTGAATGAGGTCATTATTTAAAACCTGTGTAAAACAAAGCCATCTTATTTCCGTGTATATGTCTTGAGGTAAAGGACATCACAGCATTAGAGAGAACATGCCATAATTATGGTATCTGAGTTCACTAACTTTTGTTGTCCTGTAACCTCTCATTTTAAGGCTTTTTTTTTTTTTTCAGATCCATGTAACATACGTGTAGTTTCAATAACAAAACAGAAGTAAAAATGTACCACTTAAAAATCTCTTTTTTTTTTTCAATAAGCTTCACCATTATTTTCTATCTTGTCTGGTCCTTTTTCAACTTTTTGATATATTTTGATACGGCAAAACTAATAATAGCTGACATTTATTAGGCATTAAAATGTGCCAGTTATAGAGCTAAGTGATTCACAAATGTGTTACCTAATGCTTACAACAACCGTTTAGAGTAGGTACTGTTGTTATTCCTGAGGATAATAATATCCTCAGAGAAATTAACTTCCCCAAAGTCGCTTAACTAATAAGGAAAAAAGTTAGAATTCAAAGCCAGAAATCTGACTCTCAAGGTCATCATCTTATTTGCTCACCACACTACTGCTTACAAAAGTAGCAACTTTTTCTGAAACATCATCCGTCTCCTCTCACCCATTTTGTCCCTCCCCCACATTCCATTCCTCTAGCTTCCAAATGGATACCCCAATTCTTCATGCTGACTTCTGATTGTCTAGAGTGTCCACCTTTATGCCCCATTTAGGCACGCCTTCTCAAATATTTCCTTTCCCTACTAATTTAAGCTGTTCCATGCATGATAGACTGATTAGACTTAATTATATACAATCACAAAAGAATGTCTATAATTAAAATGAAATATCTTACCCCTCCCCAAAGGTTTTACGCTTTTTTCCAAAGCATCTTATGACTACCAATAAGAACATTTGTATACTTCATTTACATCATATTCTAATCTTATCCTCAAAATTGTTATTATAGATAGGGTTATTCCCATTTTACAGATAAGGTAGCTGAAGATCAAAAAAGTCAGTGAACCTAGGTCTTCTGATTTTAAATCCTCCCCTGATTCTGTTACAGCAGCCTCCCTCCTCAACCTTAAGCTACTGGTAAAGGTAGTGGTGCCTTTTGAGCACGACTTAACATTACATGAGTCTACTGTCATATGAAACGCTAGCACCACCATATTCCTCAACATCCATAATAGGCTTGTTCAAGAAGGTATATTTAAAAGATAATATGACACCTGGCTTCCTCCCTGTTATTGCTCCCCACCCCCACCAGCAATTAGATCTTTAAAGAAGTTGGTTACATTACAGGGAACTTCTAGTTTATTCCAACTCCTGAGAATACTTGGGACTTGTCAGCAAACTAAACTGAGAAATAGTAGAGATCTTCTAAAGGAGGCTGTATGCTAAAGGTTATTTAGAAAAATCCAAGCTGCATTACTTAAATATAGACTATTTAAAAGATAACTAAGAATTTCAACAGTTTTAGATATTTAAAGTACAAGATACCCTACACGTTGGAGTTCTTAAGAGAGACATGAGTTAGTCAATGTAGCAGAGAGATTACCTTAGAAAAAGTGTCATGAATTAAAAAAGCACATGTTTGGAGGGAAAAAGACCAATCAAAAGACATAGTCTCTATAACCCCATACTAGTCATTAGAAGAGAATAATATTTGGTTTAGGAAGAAATGAAATAAAAATCCTATAAAAGTTAGGAAGGATGAAATAGCTATCTTCATAAAAGATTGGGAAGAGGCTATGAGGAATCAAAGGATTACCAAAATTTAGTGTGCGAATGAGGGGTAAGACAACTGATCCTTTGTAGAGAAGTATATGCTTTCTGTTTCTGATGCTTTTTATGGAGTATATGGGAGAATTACAATCATGTGAACGTTATTGTGCTCGAGTTTATAAGACAGGTATGAGTTAATGGCCAACTCAAAAAAGACGGAAAGAAAGATTAGGGAAATGAAGGGAATTGAGGGAGGGAAAGACAGGAAAAATCTCTAAAGCTACATGAAAGGAAGATTTCCATAGGCGTTGAACTTTGAAAGGACTATAATTAAGCTATTTTAAGAATACACTTGTTGGAACTTGGTTTATCAAGTTGAGTGGGGAAGGAAAAACCCTCTGGAATGAATTCTTAGCCATTCAAAAAAGAATGTTAGACTTTTTCTTGAAAAAAAATACAGATGATGTGTATTACAAAGTAATATCATTGTAGTCTCTCTTTCAAAATACAGTATCTTCTATTTAAAGTATCATAAATATGGAATAGAATAGAAAAGTACCATGGTTAAAAGAAGTTACTTTGTAAAGCTTGAGACCATTCCTTTGTCAGCCCCATATGTTCAATACATCTGAAGAATTTACCTCTTTTGAACATCCTGAAAAAATAGAATTTTCAGGTTGATTAGGAAAATTTATACTGTAAATTACTGAAATAAAAATAAAATATTTACATGATTACTAAAGGAGTTCAACTATTGTAGATAATTTAAATATAGATACTCTAAATGCACAATTTGAGGTTGAAAACTTCCTAAAATATCTTTAAATTTTTTTGAAGATAAAGATAGATTTTATTTATATTTATATTTTCTAATTTTGAACTTCATTTTAACTGTAATGGCATTTATTAATACAGCCTTATGCTTTTCATTCATTCTTGATATTTATGTGTTGATAAAATTCTTTGAGGGATATTGGGTATCCCTATTCTGTTTTGTTGCTAACTTTTAAATTGTGATTTTTTTTAAGCGTGCTGATGACATTACAAGTTTAGTAACAGATACTACACTTCTTGTACACTTTTTTGGAAAAAAAGGAAAAGCTGAGCTCAACTTTGAAGATTTTTATAGGTGAGTTTACTTTTTTATTTGTATTGAAAAACGTTAACATGCTAAAGTGAGAAAGGTCCTTAAAATTATCCAGTGTGGTGATACACACCTTTTTCTGCTTTTATGTCAACTGAAGGTACTATGTATAACAAATACCCACTTTTATCAGTTCTGTATACCAGTGTTTATATTGATAAGTGTAACAGGAAATTACTGAATGATAAAATGTCTGACTAGCTGGATTGTTATTTCCTATACATTCAGAAGAAAGTATATTACCAATTTCTCAGTCCCAATAAGCAAAAGTAATAAATAATAATAATCATGTATATACTATTTACTACAAGAAACACTAGACATTACACATTAACTCCTTTAAATCTCATCACTAGGGCATTTTTATTATCCCCATTTTACAGATGAGGAAGCCAAACCCTGAGAGGCTAAGTACCATCTGTTACCGTCACTCTCCATTTATCTTATTCATTCTTTATATATTTTTGTCATAGATTCATGGATAACCTCCAAACAGAAGTTCTAGAAATAGAATTCCTTTCCTACTCGAATGGGATGAATACTATCAGTGAAGAAGATTTTGCTCATATTCTTTTACGATATACAAATGTGGAAAATACATCAGTATTTTTGGAAAATGTGCGTTACAGTATACCCGAAGAAAAGGTATCTAATCCTCCATTATTTATTTTGTTAACATGTTATTTAGGTTAAAAAAATATTTTGTCCTTTTGTTAGTTCTTTTGCTCTGTGGATTAATAGAGATATTTGGATATATTTCATTCTTTTTTCCTGTGTATCCTAAGTGCCCTGGCAAAATTTTAAAAATTGATTAGTATTCTGGGTAGATATCCATATTTTTCTGAGATATTCTAAAAACTTTAAGGTTGTGAGCAGTTATTTTACTTGGATTATGAATATCATTTTCCAAGAGAATTCTGTTGACCTCTGTGCTTTTACTACTATATTAACATCACCTGATATAAAGCAGTTCATATTGACATCATTTCAGTTATACTTTATTCATTTCTATAATATACTTAATAAAAGGTCATTTGAGGATGGCCTTCAAATTGATGAGTGAGTGATCTTATCAGCAGTTGAAGTGAGGTTTTTTTCAGTTTGGATGGTGTGAGTGTTTAAGAACCTGGGACAACTGATTGTCTGTTTGTTTAGTAGTTAAGTGTTTTGTCAGCAATTCTGATCAGTTGTGCATTATCTAGTGGTATTTAAATGCATCATTGCAACCAAATGGAACTGGTGTTAAAAGTACCCCCTTTAGGCATGGGATGTTTTGGATATATTGCCTTCTATTTGTGTTTGCAGAAGGATCAAGTTAACCTATCCAAGAAAAACTTGCAAATAGTTTGACTTTGTTTAAGATGGATACACCGACAGTGCTAACAATTGTCCACATCCCCTATGGAATGAGAAAAAAGAACTTGATGCTTTTGGCCGTTAGTTTACATAATCTATTTTTGTCTGTTTTACATGTTAAACTGGATTTTTTCAATGCATAAATTGGAAAATAGTGGAAATTATACTAGTTATAATAATTATACTATGTCAAACTACTTGGGTATTTTTAGGGCCTTAAAGAATCTTTTTGTTTTTATTCTTTCATCATACGGAAATTTATAGAAATCTGTAACTCAAAAAGTTTAATTCCAGGGTAAAGAGCGTATGGGACCTCTTTGCACTGTTTTTGGAACTTTTTTTCTCATCAAAAATTATTTCAAAATAAAAGTTTTCTTTTAAGTTAAATTCAGCTTTTAAAAACTTGATAGACGTATCATAAGTACTACAAATAATTACAGTAAAAATGGGAAAATTTAGCAAGTGAACCAGCATTGATTCTCATTGATTTGATTTTTTTTTTTTTTTGCACTGTCTCATCAATCCTTAAAACACCTTCCAGATATTGACATCTTTCTTTTATAAAAGGGGAAGCTGAGGCTCTCAGATACTTAGACCCTTGCCCGGGGTTTCAAACCCAAGACCCTAAGCCAATGATACTGCTATCACACTCTGCTTATGTCTTTCCCTTCCTTTCACTCCTCATCCCCTTCTCTCCAAAACAATAACAACTGCTACTCTTTCAATAGATTCCATTTTACATTTCTAAAATACTTTAATTTCCACTCATTTGTCTACTAGATATTAAGCATCTTCTATTTACTAGGCCTTATTCTAGCCACTGTGGAGCAAGTGACAAGATAAGTAATATTCCTGTCATTGAATTACTTAGTGGAGAGATACAATAAACAAGTAAGCAAAAAGATAAATAAATGACATATTTTCAGATAATGATAAATATTCTGAAGAGGACCAAAAGTTGTGGGCAGTGGGAAAGAAGATGCACTATTAGAGAAACTTTTCTGAAGTGGTAGCTTTTGAGGAAAGACGGTGAGGAATGACTTGTGCAAAGACCTGGGTGAGGAGCATTCTAGGCAAAACAAACAGCAAATACCAAAGTTTGCCAACCTTGCTTTAGAGCATAGGTATGATGTTTGTTCACTGAGCAAGTATTTATTCAGCAAGTGTTTTCTGTACATTGTGATGTTCAAATGTGATCTGACTCATGTGCCAGATATGATTTGATTCATGTTTCAAAAGATCATCTTCGCTGGTACAGAATAGACTTTAGTTAGACCCACTTTGAAAGAAAAAGACAAATTTGGATGTTGTTATAGGAGGGCAGGAAAGAGATGCATGGTCAGATACTGGATCATTTAAAAACTAGTGCTGATAGGACTTGTTGCTGGATTAGACTTCAATATGAAGGAAAATAAGGAATCAAGAACTCCTACGTTTTGGCCTGAACCACCGGGTGAAAAGAGTGGTGCTATTTACTGAGCTAAGAAGACTATGAGTTTGGGGTTAGGGAAGAATCAATACTTTTATTTTGGACAAGTTAAGTTTGAGATTCCTATGAGATGTCTAAGTGAAGAAATTACGCAGGCAGTCGGATGTTTGACTATCGCAATCAAGGGTACAAATCAGGACTACTTTTGGTAATCATTAGTGCTTAAGCTGTGTCTCCAGCTTAAACTTCTCCCCTGAATTTCAAACTTTGACATCATACAGCCTGCTGAGCCTCTCCACTTGGGTATGCAATAGATACCTCAGGCTTAATAGTTTCAAAACTAAACTACTGATCATCCCAACAAATCTTGCTCCACACACCATCTTCCCTGTTTCAATGGCTGGAAACTATATTCCTAGTTGTTCTAGCCAAAATTTTCAGACTCCTTCCCCTCACATTCTACATACACTCCATCAGCAAATCTTCTTGACACTGCCTGTATCAGAATTTGACCACTTCTTGCCGTCTCCATTGCTACCACCCAAGTCATCATTCTCTCTTGCCTGGATTATTATAGTTGCCTCCCAAATCATCTCTCTGCTTCCAACTGTGCCTTCTTACAACCTGTTCTCCATTTCACATTTAAGGAAATGCTTTATACCATGATTCAGATTTTATCATAGTATCTCATTTTTCTCAAAGTAAAAGCCAAAATTTTTAGTGGCCTACAGAGCTTACAGAGGCTGTTCACTCCTTACCTTTGACCTCATTTCCTATCATTCTCCCTCTTGCTTACTCTACTCCAGGCACACAGGCATTTTACTGTTTCTCAATACCAGGTAATCTTACATCTCAGGGGTTTAGTATATGTTCTTTTCTCTGCCCTGAATGCTCTTCTCTTAGATAACCACATGGCTTACTATGTAATTTCTCAATGATGTCTACCCTTCCAATCTAATATATAAATAATGACCTATTATATACATAATATATAACCTATGATATAATAGCTTATTATGTAAATTATAATCTCTCCCTTGGCATATCCTATTCCTTCTTCCCTTAATCCATTTTTATTTCCTTAGCATTACCGTCTTCTAACACACTATATAATTTGCTTATTTTTATTTTTTATCTCAGTAAACAATAGAATATACTTATTTTTATTATTATTTTTTTTGTCTGTCTCTCCCAACTATAATGAAAGCTCCAGGAAGGCTCGTATTTTTATCTTTATTATTTGCTGCTATATCCACAGTATCTGGAACCCCTATTGAATGAATTGATAGATATTATTTAAAGATGTAGAACTTAAAGCTTTTCTGTTTTTGTGAATTTTACCTACAGATATATTCACTTATATGAAATGGCAGATTTACAAAGTTATGTGTTATAAATAGTGTTGTTTGCAATAGCAAAAAGTTGTAAACTGCCTAAATGTCTTTCAGTAAGTCACTGGTTAAATAAATTGTAATATATCTATAGAATGGAAAAAGGTGAAGCTGAAAAAAAGACCAAGAAAATTCTTTAGGTACTAATATAGAACAACCTCTAAGATATAGTAAGGAAAAAAGAGCACAATTTAGAACAATGTATATAGTATACTACTACTTATTTACAAAAATAGCCTATGCTAGTTCTGGAAGGACCCACAGAACTAGAAAAACATTGGTTCCTCCAAAGAAGGGAACTGCATGGCTAAGGAAAAAGGAGGGGATAGAGGGAGATTTGTGTTTTTCATTCTTGTGCCTTTTGAATCTTGAACAGGTGCTTAGAATACATTGCCATATAAAATAAATAATTTAATTTTTTTAAAGGCTATGGGACCAGGTGAACTTTTCTGGGAGAGAATGTAGATAGAGACTGTAGAAGGGACGGGAAAGGGCTTGTCAGAGTAACCACATAATGTAAATATTAACAAGAAAGTAATAAAATTATCATTATTAAGCTTTGAGGAAACTGATGTTCAGAAAGATTTAAGTGACTTATCTTCATTCAGCCAGTAAATTTCAGTTTGAATTTTCTGTTTATTCCATAATGGTACATTTCTCTCTACCTTTTAAAGTTGTTTATATTTCTAAAAGTTAATATACAGTTGCCAGGAAAAGTCACTATACAAATGGGAAAGACTGTATTCCTTGTTGTGTACAGTCACAAAATATTCTGTTCCATTATCTTAGTGGTTAGACAGATAACTGACAGAGATTTCCTTCAATGCCTACAGCCAGAAAGAAAAAAAATACAGTACTCTCCCAGTATTTGCAGCTCAGCTCCTTGCTGGAGCACCCCTTTAACACTAAGCCAAGCTACCTAACTAAGCCTCTTCATTTGCTTTCACCTCCTGCTTCCACAGAGCCTATAGATCTGCCAGAGGTGGTAAGCTAGTGTCCTTTCAGGTTTTTTCAAAGCATGCATCAGTTCCTGGACATGTCCAATTTCTCAGGTATATGTAGTGGCCCTTTGAGCCCCTATTCTCTCAATAACCATTCTTGTTAGCCTCTTCCAGGCTTTTGTATTTTGTCTGCTGCTTGTCCCTTCTGTCACTCCTTGCCTCAGACTGGCACAGAGTGTGTATGTCTTTAAATCTTTTGATAGATATCACCGTTACCAGGAAAGCCTCTCCAGTCCAAGGAGAAGGGCATGAAACAAAAGTCAGCCTCTGTGCTGATCCCTCAGGGAACCCCTAGACAAGGCAAATCGCACGCCACAACATTTAAGAATAGGCTCTTATTAGCCCTCTTTCACCAGGAAGCCAAACCAGGAACATCAGCTGCCATCATAAAAGCTGCCACAGCATTGAAAGATAAAAATGGTAGTTCTGTAGACTAAAACACCACAATACTCTCTCACTGAATTTCAGGCACCCTTCTCTTTATTAATCAGTACCTACTTGCTTTGGATTAGATTCTAGAGTTCCACAAAGTTGATTCTATCAGTATTTCCCAGCTTTTAGTTGTTTTGCTGGAGGGACTAAATCTTCAAGCACCCTACTTCACCATTGTCCATGACATTACTCCCCCATTCTCTTCCTAATCTAATTGTTTCAGGCTTATGTACTTCAACCAAAGTTAAACAAGTGCACACATTGGGAGCACTGTGATGGCTACAGATGGAGCACATTACCAACCAGTACAACCAGTGTAATTACAGTTGCAGTTTGATATGCACAACATTTTCTGGTTTGTCTTTTTATTGAATTATGTCTTATTAACTATCTCCGTTTTGTCCATTTATGCCTTGCCACAGTTCAATTCAAGTGCAACTATATATGCAGGTTCACATCTTCAATGACATATTTCAATAAGCATATGTAATTTTTTTTATTGTGGTAAAATACACATAACATATAGTTTACCATTTTAACTATTTTAAAGAGTAAAATTTGGTGGCATTAAGCCTCTTCACAGTGTTGTGTAACCATCACAGCTAGTTCCAGACCTTTTTCATCATCCTAAACGGAAACCTCATAGACATTAGAGAGTCACTCCCTGTTTCCCCTCCCTTCAGCCCCGGCAACCACTAGTCTGCCTCTATCTCTGTGGATTTGTCTATTCTGGACATTTTATATCAGTGGAATTATATAATATGTAACTTTTTGTGTCTGGCTTCTTTAACTAAACATAACTTTTTCAAGGTTCATCCATGTTGTAGCAAATATCACCACGTCATTCCTTTTTATTGCCAAATAATACTGCATTATATATGAGGTATGATCACAAAAAGCAGTGAATGTTTAAATTTAAAAAATATATATTATAGTAAAGACACATTGTCATCAATCCCCCTCAAAATACTCCCTCTCACTTCAAACACATTTATCACATCATTCTTGCTACTTTCTGAAGCAGTTCTGGAAGTCTTCTTTCGCAAGTGTCTTTAGTTGCACTGTCTTGGCTGCCTTGATGTCCTGAATCGATTCAAAACTTTTACCTTCATGTTCATTTTGACTTTGGGGAAGAGCCAGAAGTCGCATGGTGCCAGATCCAGTGAATAAGGTGGATGAGTACACACCTTAATATTTTTATTTGACAGAAATTGCCATACCAGAACGATATGTGACACGGAGACTTTCTGTTGTGACCATAAAATACTGTGAATGCTGCTGCCAAGTGCCATCCAACAGAAAGGCAGGGATCTTCAATATGATAAGCAGCGCTTCAAACCTTAGTAACAGTGTGTGACAAGTTTCAGCTTGTTTCGTGCAGTCAGTTGGGTTGAGCTACAGTTGAGAGAAGGTGTGTTTTAAAGTGTGCCGTAAATCATCCTCCATCATGACAACACCCCGTGTCATACATCGCTTCTGGTATACAGCAATTTCTGTCAAATAAAAACATTATAGTGTGTCCTCATCCACCTTATTCATGAGATCTGGCACCGTGAGACTTCTGACTCTTCCCCAAAGTCAAAATGATTCAGGACATCAAGGCAGCCACAGCAGCACAACTCAAGATACTCATGAAAGAGGACTTCCAGAACTGCTTCAGAAAGTGGCAAGAATGATGGGATAAGTGTGTTCAAAGCGAGAGGGAGTAATTTGAGGGGGATTAATGGCAATGTGTCTTTTACTATAATAACTTTTTTTTTAATTTAAACATTCACTGTATTGTTTGCTAACACCTCATAGATACACCACATTTTATCTATTTGTTAGTTGGTGAACATTGAGTTGTTTCCAATTTTGGCTATTTTAATAATGCTTTTATAATATTTGTGTACAATTTTTTGTGTGGACACATTTTAAATTCCAAAGAATTAGATATATACCTCAGAGTATATAGCTCGGTCACATGTTTAACATTTTGAAGAACTGCCAAACTGGTTTTCAAAGTAGCTACAGCATTTTGCAGTCCCATTAAAAATGTATTGTTTCTAATTTCTCCGCATCCTCACCAACACTTGCTATTGTCTGCCTTTTTAGTTGTTGCCATCCTAGTATGTATGCAGTGGTATCACTGTGGTTTTGATTTGCATTTCCTCAGTGAATAGCAATGTTGAATATCTTTTCCTGTGTTTGTTTGTTGGCCATTTGTATATCTTCTTTGAAGAAATATCTATTCAAGTCCTTCTCCATGATTTAATTGGGTTGTCTTTTTGTTATTGATTTATAAGAGTTCTTTATATATTCTAGATACTAGACTCTTATCAGATACACAGTTTGTAAATATTTTATCCCATTCTGTTGATTGTCTTTTTACTTTCTTGATAGTATCCTTAAATGCATGCAGGGTTTTAATTTTAGCTGTTAAATATAGGTCTTTGAGCCATTTTGAATTAATTTTTATATAGGGAGTGAAATAAGAGTCAAACTTCTTTCTTTTACATGTGGATATCCAGTTGTCTCAGCACCATTTGTTAAAGAAACTCTTCTTTCTCCGTTAAATGATCTTGGTACCCTTACTGAAAATCGGTTGACCATAGATATTTAGGTTTCTTTCTGGACTCTCAGTATGTATGTATTTTTGATGTTTTAAAATTTTCAGTTATTATTTTATTTTTGTTAAAATGTAACCTACTTCTTTTCATTCCACTTCCAACAATTAGGACACATTTTATTCAAGTCCTAGTGGTTCATTACAGAAGTGAATCTGGGGGTGAGAGTGAAAAGAAGAAATGTCTATATCCCCTCTCTCCACCACTTCCCCAGACCCTTTTCCTCACTGCTGTTAAGAATGGATTACTTTAAATTATCTCCATCAATATGTTTGTCATGTTTTTCAACTTATAATTCTATATTTCCAGACACAAAAAAGTTTAAGCTACACAAGATAATTATTGTATGGTTTTTCATTTGTCTTTCTAAACATGAGAACCCTGCTTTGAAAATCTAAAGGTTCAGAGGGTGAACATTGTATCCTGTCATTCTTTGATTTGCTTTTTAACTTTATACTCCATAAAAGTAATGACAATTTTGTTTACACTTTGCTTAAAAATATCTCATCCTCCTGTTTTTCACTTTTACCAGCATTAACCTGTCACCCTAAGACAGAGACTGTTGCTGTGGCAACTGGTCACGCATAAACTGGTACAGAACTAGAGCAGTGACCAGTTTCCCTGGCAACAAGCTCTCCACCTCAAGACAAACCAGAAGAGGTTTGTCTTCTGGCTCGGTCTCCCTAATTGATTCAAACAGTCCTCTCCAGGATACATACCGTAGCAGGTGGGATCGGGTCCCAAAGCAGAATCCAGGGTTGGAATAGCTATAAAAGTAAAGAGAAAGAAAAATGTGAAGAGAAAGGACAGTGAGGATTCTCCTTGCAAGTAAAGAAGGGTTGTAATTGAAGTGGAAATAATGTATACCAAAATTGGATATTATTACTTTGGTAATAAATTGATAATTAATATTATTTTGATTATAAATCACTTAATCAACAGTTGACTTTTATGAAAATAGACTCTCTTGGTTCTCTCCCTGTCTTTCCAGTGCTGCCTTGTTAATTTCCTTTCCCTTTTAAACACTACATTAGGGCCTTGTTAAGCATAAGCTCTTGGCCCTCTGCTCTTTTCTGTTTACTTCTTTTTTTTCAATCACATTTATTTTGCAGAGGAGAGCTTATTAATTAAATGTAGCTTTTCATATCCAAATTTGTATTATCTGAGCTACATTGTGCTTGGTTTAAATAACTTTCCTGTTTAACTGAAATAATAGCAGTGATCATAACTGCAGTTTATGTAAATGACATTTCAGAGTCCTTTCCAGTGATTCCATACCAGACCCTGTGTTGGAAGTACAGTGACACACCCTGTCATTCTACTACCTCCTGCTGTCCTAGCAACATTATCATGGCAGAAATAAGTGAAAATGCATTACTGTTGCCTTATTGAACATTTTGATTTAGCATTGTCATTATAAAGACATTAATGACCTAATGCTTAATTATGCTTAAGGAGTACATGTAGAGGAGAATGATTTTTTTAGGTGGGTTTTTGTTTGTTTTTCATCTTTTTTTTTCATCCTTGTATTTACTTTCAAGGTTTAAAAAACTCTGGCCTGAAATACAGAGTACAAAATTGCAACTTATTTATCCATTTTTGTTTTAGCATTTTTTTAAAACTTTGCGCTGATATGATAGTGTTTTAAAAATATTTTCACCTGTCATTGTAATGGTAGCAACACTGCCCAGTGGAAAAAAATGTGAGTGAATTTTACACTCCATTTGGAGAATGAAGGTTTCAGAATGTACTCTTGAAATGTTTACTTACAAGACATATTACACATGCTTAATCTATTTACTTCTAGTAAGTATAAATAGTTATTTTAATAAGTTTGGCACTACTAAATATATTTACATATATTCTCCCAATATAGGGCATCACATTTGATGAATTCAGGTCATTTTTCCAGTTTTTGAACAACCTAGAAGACTTTGCAATAGCCTTGAATATGTATAACTTTGCAAGTCGTTCTATAGGGCAAGGTAAGTAATAATCTTTTAAAACTTAAAAGCAAAAAATAATTCTACATTGTTTCTAGGGACTTTTACAGCAAATTAATTAGATATAGCATATTAGCCATCATCCGGCCTGAAAGTTTGTTATGTAATTCAATGGGAAATCTGCTTTCCCTAAGGGAATTTTAGGGAAATATACTAAATTTTTGTATTAAACTTATTATCTCCATTTCATATTATGGGGAAAAGCTAATGATGTCTGTAAAGGTTCAAAGAAGAGGAAACCTCTTGATAACATTGAGGGCTGTTTGTGTACCTATAGAAGAACCAGCTAGTCATGCCTCAAACATCATCACAGAAATGATATTTATATTACTGATTTTACCTACAGTCCCTGCTGGCTCAGCAACCTGAATTGTGTCAACAGAATCACTTCTTAGCCATAGACTTAAATTAACTGAGTTTTAGGAACGATAAATAAAATTGAATGTCTATTTTGCTTAATTTACAGAGCAGTATAACTGTTATAGAACTCAGAATGCTGTTGACCTCAGGACCAGCTCCTTCTTTCCCTGTCGGTAGACTAACAAGTCAAGTCCTTTTTCTAGGATTCTGTGGCTATAACTGCTATCCTTTCTTCCCTCATGGCCATTTCCTTTTTAAGTATTCTTGCCATATGAGGACTTTCTGTTCATGTCTCTAAGGTGATTTGACCTGTGTCTGTCATAATCTATTAGATGTTATTTCCCAAACATAATCTCAGAGGAGTCATTATTTTATTGCCAAGTTCTAAGAGAAGCCAATCTGCAGCATCTAAGTAATTGTATCTCTCCCAAAAACATAGAGATTGACTTCCTCCTGGCTTCATTCATTCATTGAGGAAGAGAAACCCAAAAATGTGTCATAGTTCACCCTTTGTCTAGTCTAGGTGTTCAGATAAGCCATCTTCTCAACTCAACCCATTTTAGTGTTTTAAAACCAGAACCTTTGGGAACCCTGCCTTCCCAGACCAGTGTTTACTACCATGATAAACCTAATCAACCACAAAAAAAGAGAAAGAAAAAAAACCTCAATATCTGTTTACTTAGTTCAGAACGGACAGTTGCTCTTTTACCTTGTGGAACTGGGAAATGGAAAAAAATCAGTTGTGTACTCTTGGAGGTGCTAGGGATATAACTCTTCCTTTTCTGTTGCCACTACTATTACCTCTCAAAAGGACTATTACCTCTCAAAAGGACCATTGCCATAGCCACCTCAGTGATACTCCTGCCATTACCCACCTTCCTCTTCGATGTTTCCTAGACAACTCACAGAATATTCTTTCTAAAACACAGATTAAATATCTACAACACACCTGCTTCGGAAAACTCTTCAGTTCCCCAATTGTGTGTTGAAGAATGCACAGGTTCCTCACCTCAAAGTCCCTGTACAGAGCTCCAGCTCCTGTGTATCCAGATGGTTCATTGTTTTCAGAATGTGCCTTATACTTTCCTGTTCCCTCCATGCCTTTGTTCATTCATGTCATCTCATCTGCCGTTTCTCTCATCTCTATAAGCTGACATCATCTACCTGCAGAGCTCAGCTCAAATACCAAGTCACAGCCTTTCCTAGTCACTGCTCCTCTCTCTCCCTTCTCCATACTACAGACAAGTCATCACTCATTTCCAAATTCTCATAGCTCTTGGTTGGTCCTTTTTGTATGGGCCCGTGTAAGGGTTATTTGGGCAGTTATCTCATCTCCCATATGAACTGTAGGTTTTTTGAGAACTTGTTCATCTTAATAACCTCTAAAGTATCTGTCTTTGATAGTAGGTGCTCATTAAATATTCAGTGACTATGAATGTATTGTTAAACTAAGATACAGTTATTCTTGGCCCTTTAAATTAAAACTACAAAGATATTTTGTTCCCTAGAAGATAGCATGATTAATGGAAAGTCAAGTTACATAAGGTAACGACCCATGTTTAGAAAAAAGCTTTTATAACCTTGCTAGTAATGAATACATATTATAAAAATAATGTTAATGGTTTACTCCTTTTCTGTAACATTTATCTAGATGAATTTAAGCGTGCCGTCTATGTAGCTACTGGCCTCAAACTGTCACCACATTTAGTGAACACAGTCTTCAAGATTTTTGACGTTGACAAAGATGATCAATTAAGTTATAAAGAATTTATTGGAATTATGAAAGACAGACTCCATAGAGGATTCCGGGTAAACCTATAAATTTCAAGCCTATTGTTATCCTTTTTAAAAACTGAAAGAAAAAAAATCCATCTAAGTTTCAGAAATAATATAAATTTTTACAGATATAAACATGAAATGTTATATTTGAAAATAAAAAAAATATAAGGCCCTACATACTTTCAAAAACAATTTGAGGTAATAAAAGATAAGGCTTTTTTAAAATATAAAATCAATTTGAATTTTAATAACTTATTTTTATACTCCATTAGTTTAATGTCTTCATCCCAATTTGTGGGGGGAAATGCCAAATATTTTCAATTAATTCAGTCTGCACACTGAGTGCCAAACTTGTTAGTGTACAAAGAAATATCACTGTTTCTCATTTTATATGATGCTGATTTCCACAAGGCAACTTGAGACACTTAAGTCACTGCATATTCAGTATTTTTTGTATGGAAAATAAAATAAAAAACTTTTTGTATGTTGAACTGTTTTTCCTCTTAACATCTTACACTGAAAAGTAATTATGAGAAATTCAATGATTTTTTTCTTCAGAAGCACATTTTAAAGAATGAAATATAACATGAATCAGTAAGTGTTTACACATCTAACATTTGTGGATGGTACCACAAATGGAAAAAGGAAAAAAAATTGCTAATAACAGCTGAAGTATTCAATCTTCCCTCTTTGGTAAGAATACCCCTAAGTATAGTACATTTAAAAAGAAAAAGTTACATATACAAAAGAATCAAGATTCATGTTAGAAAATGTTTTTAAAAATTTTTGTAATGACTTTTTTAAAGCCAAGCTGTCTTAATAAAATACTGTGTAGTTAACTGCCATCTAGTGGTTAATTGGTAACATTTGGGATAATGGCACAAATACCTGAAAGGGCATACGTGTATTGAAAATCATTTATTCCTCCTCAAAAATTCTAGAGTAACAAAATAAAATTAAAATATAAACTATGTTATAAACCTCTGACACTGTGTTTCTCTCTTGGGTGTTATGTGTTTCTATTTTTGCTTTCTTTATTGCACACCTGTGGCCCCATAACATTTTATTTACATTTGCATTTTTAATCCTCTGTTCCACAGGGTTATAAAACAATTCAGAAGTATACCACTTTCAAATCCTGTCTGAAGAAGGAACTTCATAGCAGATAAGTATGTAAGCTTCGCTGTCTAAATTTGTTCAGTAACAGTAAAGGAAGGGACACTATTTATTTATTTTTTGTTATGACATTTAAGAAATAGAATTTATTTTTAATTTTTAGGTCACTAGTTCGATTTAAGAATTACTCTTTTAATGATTTTATTTTAGACCAGTAATTCAATTTAAGAATTAGTCATTATAGCAAAAGACTACTTTGTTGTAATTAAGTTGTAATATAAAAATGAACTGGAATAAATAGTCATCCGACTGAAATTCTCTTGGAGTGCCTTAATTGAAATTTTTTTTTTGTTTAACTTGCAGCTTTGTACCTGAGCAAATAAAAAATAATGACTCTAGATTGAATTTTTATAATCTAGGATTATTAATGTCTAAGGAGTACTTGCTACTATTTTTTAGGATCATGATTCCAAACATCTGCTACAATAATAGCAGCTAATTTTTTCAGTTATTTGAAGTGCCTGGCACTATATTAGGTGTTCTTCCACATGCGGTCTCTCATTTAATCCTCACAGATAGAAATCCCATTTAACAGCAGGGAAAAGAGAGGCTTAGTGAATAATTTGCCCAAGATAGCTTGCTAGTAAGTCGCAAACTAGGATCGAGCCTCATTCTGTCTAATGGGAAAGCCATCTTATTTATTAACTATCCCTGTAGTTGAGGAAGATACAGGAGATCCATTCAATTTGCATCAACCCAAAGAAATGTCTCAAACTTGTTGCTGATCTCCAAAATGAGGGTTTTATTTTTTCTCTTTTCTTTAAAAAAAAAAAGTCAACCAGAACAATGAAATTATGGTTTATTATGGGTTCCAATTAGATAAGTCTCTACTTGAAGGTTTTATTCATTTGTACATGTTTGCAAATATATATTTCTTGCTGTTTTTCTCAAGCTTGAAACATTTATATCTGTCTATAGCAGTATTACCAAAGTAGTCCCAAGGAATATCAATGCATATTATTCTAAAAACAAAAACAAAACAAAACTGCTTAGTCAAATAAGTTTGAAAAATATCACAATAAACATGGTTAAATTAGGTTTCTTAGAACTTACGAGATCTTAATATGGCACTATTTATTTGTCTCTTTTAAAGAAAAGCGCAGTATTCAGTATTTTCCAAAATAGCTTTGAGGCCTAATGTTTTACGGAACCCATTTTGGGGAATGTTGATCTAAAATGTTTAGCAGCAAGTAGGCTTATTTATTTATCTAAGGTGGTAACAGTTGTAATTAAGCTAACAAAAGAAGTCAGGTCTTCCTAATCTCTTACAGAACTTTATACAACCCTGTAAGAACTTAAACTAAGCATTAGAAAGTAGGACCGTACTGTTTAATATGTCTATATAAGTAGTGTTCCCAACTAATTCGTCATATAGTGGTGTCACACTGACACTTGATTCTATGTAGTAGTACATAGACCCACAAGAATGACTACATTTATTCTAAACCTTTATAAGACTAAGGATTGGCCAAGTTACCAAACAAAACACTGAACTTTAAAGGAAATGTTTTATGATTAAGTCTTTGATTCTTATATTTTCTGTTGGTTTTTGTATTATGTACCTTACTGTTTCATATTATTATCATAATACTATTTGACATGCCATTACCTCTGTATTTCATCCTAAATAAATATTGCATATATGTGTGTGTGTGTGTATATATATTTTTTATATATAAATATTTTTTTGACTAGGTACTTGTAAAGCAAACTTTAAAGGATTATTATCTACATGACAAATGCAAGAAGCAAAACTTTCAAAGAACAGAAGCAGGTTTGAGATCAGAAATCGTAGAAATGAAGGAGAAGGTGAAACACTAAAATTTTTTTTCTTGAACTGAATTCTTGAATGTAAGACAGATAAAATGCATCTTCTTACTAACTACAAAAGTTATGTGTTATCACTTTGAGCTTTTGCCTTGATTTACTGAACCCTGCACTTCTTCATTCCTTTCAGAAGTATATAGATACCTCCACTGACTATATAAGAATGTATTTTAAATATTTTATTAGAAATTTGCCTAACTTCGAATTAATGTATGGCTTCTGGAATCTAGATCACTTAAAAATGAAGAACGACATATTTTCTTTGGTTTTAGACTGTGAACTTACTTTAAGGAAATGAATATTCACTAAGATTTATCTATCTTAGGGCCCTAGAATTGTTGATGAATCTCTATTACTTATCTGGGTTTTAATTATATTGAAATTGTTTTGAAAAACAAATAGAATTATGCTACTATACAACACGATGGTTTACATTATTCTTTTAACTTTTAAAAGTACATAATGAACATACATTGTTTGAATCACATGAAGGTTTTTAAAAGTCTGTGTTCATTTACCAAAGTCAACAGAATGTCTGGTATTCTTTTATGTATACAACGAAGAAATTTAACATGTAGATTTGTTTTTCTCAAAAAATGTCCCGTAGTGATGGTAAAATAGTAGTAGTTGTAGCAGTAGCCGTCGCCGTTGTCCTTGTTTTAACATGATGCTGCTCCTGATTGCAAGTGGCATATGTTAATAACACTAGTCCCAATAATATCTTACCACCCTGTACCTTACTCATATTGTTAGTAAATGTCTGTAGCATCAAAATGAGTACTCTAACAGACTAATAGAAAATACTTTAGAAGAAGGATGTAAATATTAGGTAGAAGTTAATATTTTGTTTCTTGCAAAAGGACCACATGCAAAAGTGATGCCAAACAGCCAGTAATCATAATTTAAATATAATTTAGTATTTCAAAATAATATGTCTTAAAAGAGGACAAAAAACAGTTTCTATTGAAAAACAAAAGTAGATTTTCACATGGAGAAAATAATGTACTAGTACTTAATGGTTAAGTCTGTTCAATTAAAAAAGTTACTGTATAAAAGGATACTGTACAAAAGTAGAACAGTGAATTTAACATATTAATGTATTGTATGTGGAAGATATGTTCATGTATCTTCTTTTCCAAGATGTATTTAATGTAAATTGCACACACTCCAACTATTACCTTGCTTTTGCATATGAAAATAGGAAATACTGACTTTGTTTTTTATAAGTTATTAAATGTGAAATTGATAGCTGTGCATCAGCCTATTTATAAAAGTAATGTTATTTCCAAGAAAATATTTTTATTAGCATTGACTATATGTTTTTACATTCTTTATCTGATTATTATTTATTACATTGATATAGAAACACAGGATTCATAATTCGGGATCCCACATAGTATACTAATTAATTTCACCTGTTTTCAGGGTTGATTCAATTGATTGACTAAATGAAAATGCCCTCCAACTCATTTAACATACTCCAGGTCTATTTTACCATACACTGAATGTTCTCAATATTATTTGCTATCTAAAATACTTGAAAAAAATGAAATGTACTTTTATCTTTGACTCTAAGTTATATTATCTTGCACACATGGAAAAATTGCCATTTAGAACAATCCTATAAATGTACATTAAAAACTGAATTCGCTCATTAAAGTTATTTATAGTTCTGCTATTCTCCCAAGGAATACTACATGCGCAATCTTTTTTCCTTATTATCAGAATAAATGGATAGTCATCTGTTTATAAGACTGCAGCATAATTTTGAAATGGTAATAAATAAAATATTCTGGTCAATAAAAATGGAAAAAAGTGGTAAATTACAATGATTCCCTACACACTATCACTCTTGAACTTTATCCTCTATAAAGTGACAAGTAAAAATAATGCACTGGATTGTTGTTTACATCAATTGAAAAAATGTTAAATGCATTAAAATAATAATGTATGTACTATATACATGTATGCTATTATTCTCTTTGTAGTTTCTTCTACAAGCTGTTCTTTAGAAAGATAAAGCTATACATAAGATTTTAGTATCATACTCTTTGCAGAGTCTACATGATAAAAGTTTTGTGATACTTCTCAGAATCATTTCATATTAAGAAATTCATTTAACTGAAATTCCAGTTTATTGTTCTTTTTTGTAAAATATAATTATAAAGCAACCTGTCTACCATACTTACATTATCTTAAATAAATATACCTGCTCTGAATCAAGAAACTTTGCTTTTATGTATATCTGTGGACTTATGTCTTTCTGAAACGTCACCTCCAAACTTTGGGACTCGTTTTCGGTTACCAAACCTCCATTGATTTTATACATGCCATAACAATACATGCCAGTGAAATTAATTTCATCAGCACCTTTGTAGGTAAATAAATCACAGAGCCATAAAGCCTCTCAGTGTATAATAGGAATTCATACTTGGTACAATTATAGTCATTGGTACTGGGAAGCTTTCACAAAGTTTACATGTGACTTAATGGAATATCAGTTTGCTTTATAGAACTGATTGCTTAAATGGCTTAAAATAATTAAAGCAACACTACAGCAGCCCCTTTTGTACTAATGTTGGTTATTTTGTAGGCAACCTCTTACTATGGCAACTCCTAGAAATTTACCAGTTTTCAAAATTCAGTAATTATCCTACTTTTTATAGCCATACAATAAATTAACATTTTTACATGCTACTTTTACTTCCAAAGAATGTGAAAATACAAATTATATAATATTCAATAAGATAAAAATTTTAAGTGATAAAAAAGCATTATGTTTTTTTTCTTTTAATTGGCAGTATTTTTACTGTCTTAGTAGCTCATGAAATAATGGTACATTTTGCAATCAATCACATCTTAAATTCTGTGAAATATCATAAGATGAAAATCAATGCAAAGGTGTAATTCTCTTTACATCTTTATATATTTATAATTTTATATATCACAATCAGTATTTTTGGCACAAATCTAAACTAAGGAATATACTCGTATTTATAATTGTGACTGTATTCATATAAATATACAATGCTCAGAGGAAGTAAAACCAGTATTATAAAAGTTTTGTGAAAAAGATAAATTTTGTGTAGTATTGTAAAGGATGAGAAGGACAGTGTTTTTTCAGAAATAGAATAGAGAAAATAAGAGAATGGAGAAAGGATCTGAATGAAGACATTTTTAAAATGGGATTTAGTAGACAGTTTAAAAAAATAAATTTAAAGAAATGTAAGTTAAATTCTTAATGATAATACTGTCAATATGTCCTTTCACATACCAGATTGAAAAGATAGAATGGTTCTGTAGTATATGGTGCTGGTAAATGTATGAGGCAAGTGCTGGGGAGGCTATAAATTTGGGTGTAACGTGTTTGGAGGGAAACAGAAGTATGTCAAAATTTTGATGTAGGATTTTACTTCTGGGATTGTAATACCCTAATCCATATATTTATAAGTTTATGTCATCAATGAAACAGTATGTAACTATGAAAAAGAATGAAGTCCATTTATCATGCGGATCTGAGATGATCTACAGGATATTTTTATGAGAACACAGCAGGGTACAGAAGAGTGTATCATACGCTACTGTTCGTGTTCCAAACACACTTTCACTACATAGAATTATATTTTAATATATCTTTATCAAAGTTATCTGTATAAATAAAATACAGCATCCCTCTTCCCTCATTTCTGCTCCTCAGAGACAGTCCCTTTCAAATCTCTTAGCATTTTCTTTTGGTATCTGCTTTCATATTTCAAGAAAACATGCTTATACCAATATTCCTTGATTAATTTAATTTTTAGATTATTAACTGTTGACTTCCTATAATAGAAGATGAGGATTTGACTCTATTACACAAACCCCCTCTAACACACACACACACACACACACACACACACACACACACTTTCCCATCCTTTCAGTATAGTTAGAACATAATTTGTTAATCAATTATCACATCATTATTGTTTCCTTCCTTATCCATCTTCATACTTTCCCTAGATTAACAATTTTTTCCCTTTCAGTTAGCTTAATTTTTGTGTACTATTCATTTACCTATCATTAATTCATCCCCAGACGCATCTCCCAAACTAAACATATATTGTTAATACATTCTAACACATCAAGTAATATGTCAATTTTTATTGTAATTTTGGAAATGCCTCCTGGAGCTCTCTATCTTTCCCATCTAAAGTGGTTGTTCCCTAGTCCTGATGCAGAACTGTCATAGGATCTATCTCCCTACTTCATCTCTCAAAGATTCTATTTTAGCTTCTCCATCTCCCAGGTCTTCCCCTTTCTTATCTTTTCCATTCTTGATGTGGAGTACAATCCTCCATATTTCCTGAGAAAGGCTACGTGGTAAATAAATGTTGATCTTGTATGCCTAATAATGCCTTTATTCTACCCTCATGCTTGGACAACAATTTGTCCAGGGGTACAAATCTAGAATGATACCTTTTCCTTCAGAACTTGGAAAGCATTGCCCCACTGTTTTCCAACTTTTAATGTTGTTGTCAGGAAATCAGTTATCTGATTCTTGACCTGTTTTGTTTTGTTTTTTCTCCTTCTGGAATGTAGTAGAATCTTCTTTTGTCCCCACTGTTCTAAAATTTCACATTAATATAACTTGGTAAAGATCTTTTACTCATTGATTTTGCTAAGCACTCAATAGTCCTTTCAATTTAAAAAATTACAGCATTTAGTTCTAGAAAAAAAAATAATTATTTCTTTGAGAACTTCCTTCCCTCTTGTATTCTCAGTCCTGTTTTTCTGGAATTTCTATTATAGGATTCTCCCGCTTTGCTAAGAGTACCCCCCTTCCCACCCTGTTTTCCAAAAGTTCACATTACATCACTTCGCTTTTATGAAAGACCTATATTAGTACCTGTTTTCAGTTACCAAAAGAAATCCAAAGAGGATTTTTGCTTTCTTGACAAAAGCCGTGATGGTACTAATATAGGTCTTTGGTAAAAGTGAAGTAGCAAAATGCAAACTCAAGAAGTGGGGAATACCTGCATTCAGATACCAAATCTACACTCATCCTGGAATTTTCCTTTTCTTCTTTCTTAGTGTTCATCTCTTTGTCTTTTTACTGTACCTTTCTTAAAGATTTTTATGAATTTGTTGAGGACTTTCTTACCTTCTATCCATTCTCCAGTTTATTTATTCCATCATACATTTCTTTTTTTTGAATTTTTCTCTGATTTTTATTTTCTTACTGTCTCCTGTTTTTGTTTCATGTATTCAGCAGCTTTTATTCTCTCTCTGATTATTAATTTTAGTTTCTTTAAAGTTTTCTTCTGCTCCCTTCATTGCCTCATTCCTTTCTTCTATTTGTATTTTGGGTGTCTCACATTAGTTGAGGCTTTTCTCAACTTTCTGGTAATCTTTTGCTGTATGTTTATATCTTTAAAAAAGTGGAAGCTCCGTGTGCATGGAATGAGCTTTTGACTGATGGGTTTCACTCATTCTTATTCTGGCTGGGCCATTTCACAGGAGAGATCTTGACTATCGGTATTGATAGGTCTTTTCTCTTTGGTCAGATTTCTCCTGCCTGGTAATTCAAAGCCTAGCTGCGATTTTGTTCAGAATGCCCTTTGAAGATGGGGCCTGAGAGGTATATTTAATGAAGGGGGCTATAAGCTGATATATTTAATGAGCTATTATTGAACTGTTTGACTGTTTATCCCATGTCTTTGTTTACTTTTTAAAGAAAAGCACGTTTTTAAAACTTAGGATCTCAGTCTGGAAAAAGTGGGAATAAATCTTGAAGGTCATGTGTTGGGTGGGCTTACTCACCAAATCCAGAGTTAGGTCACATCTTCTTGAAGCAGATAGAGATGGTTTTAAGAAAAATAAAAGTATGATGGTGATTGTGAATTTATGAAACTATCACATGATTTGAGATTGGATGATAGGGATGGGAAGGGGATTAATTGATAAAGGAACATCAGTGGAAATCACTTACTAGATTTAATAGTCAAAGATAGCAGTCATACTCTCTTACAAAACATATTTTGGTGGCATTTACTGTAAGACACAAAGAACTGAACGTGACTATTAGTCTAATTCAGTATGACATTTCCTGTTGCATACGGTATTTTCTAGGATGAAGCAAGTGTGAAGGTAAGTCTACTAGCAGGTTTTAAACTGAAGTGGAACGAGAGTTTAGGACAGAATGAAAGACAATTAATAAAGGTATTTCCAGTCTATGGTATATAATGCTTTGCTTTCTGAAAGCTCTAGGTGCTATAAGAGTTAAAAGTTCAAGCTGAAAAATCTGCAAAACACTCTGAAAATCTATACTTTTTTATGTCATTGCTCTTCAGTGCTAAGAGGTTCTCAAGAAAGTGCATATCTTATATACCCGTTGTGCTGTAATATTTAATTACAGTGAGTGTACAGAAGATTAGCTGTCTCAAAGAGTCTTTTGAAACCAGATTGCACATCAAAACTGCATTGTGCCCTGCTAAATAAGCAAATTTAAGAAAGAGGAGAAGATGATGTCAGGACTTATTGCAAAATGAACAAATAAAAGACTAGGATTTGCTTGGTGTTCAGCCTATTAAGGCATAACCAATTGTTAGCCTTCATTTGTCAGCTTAAATATTTTTCTAAAATTTATACAGATTAAGTCTATGGAAAGTATCCTTTAGCTAGTACAGTATTTGGACTTGAGAAATAAATTAAGCAACATGAAAATGCTAAATAGATTATACTAATAATTCAGTTTCTCATAGTGATTAATGACCACATAAATATGTGCATCAGTAATTCAGATACAGATATTTGTTGCCTTTTTTTAATTTTTCTGATTATACAATTAATACGTGTGCTTTCACTCCTTGATACTTGAGGTTTTGAAAGCTCAGAGGTTAACTTCTCCACAATAGCTAGACCCCCAAAAACAACATACATTGGAACATTTCTAGTCTCCAAGAATTTCTCCCATCAAAATGAAAGAAGAAAGGGTAAAATAAAGTTTAAAATTCCCAAGAGCTGAGCCCCAGGTAGCCAGGGGTGAAGACTAGGTAGCTTGGAACCTGAATTGGTCTTGCAGGAAATAACAAGGAACATAAGTGAGGATCTCGGGCCAGAGCACCAGAGTTCAAAGGTCTGAAGAAATCACCCCACAAGACTCAGGTAACAATCAAGCATAACCTCTTAAATAAAGACTACCAAATCCAGTGAAGGCCAGCCATTGTGAGTCCGAATCAACAGAGACAATAAATTTAGACTCCAAAGAATGAAGATGTTGGAACTGAATACAGAATGCATATGAAATGAACTATGAAATTACAAAAATGAACTTCAAAAAAATTATAGAGACTAAACAGATACATTTACCAGACAGAATTTCTAGAAATAAAAAAAGTGTAATTGCTAAAATCAAAACCTCAATGGAGAGTTTGGGACACAACCATGTCTGAGTAACTGACTTGTCCTTTTATCATAAACAACTACATTGTACAACAAACACTTCAGGGCTTTGATCCTTGAGAGAAAGGAAATTGATGTGGTGACCTCTACATTCAGTCTGGCTTTCTGCCTGGCAGCACTTTGCAAACTGCAGCAGAGGGAAGTGAAGCCCAAACAGAAAAAAAAAAAAAAGTTCCATGAGACGGAAGAAATGAGAGAAGAGTTAAGCATAGCTCAGGTGGCTGGAATCTGTGGACAGAGTAGCAGAGAAGACGGAGCTATGCAGAAAAGGGGCACCAGAAATCTGCATAAGACTATTCTTAAGTCTTTGGCTAAATACTAAACTGCACATAAGCAGGGTGAGGCTTCAAGAGGCCTGGCAGGAAACAGCTACTGGAGGTGACACAGTGCTGGGAGATTCAGAATTCAGATCAGCCAGAGGGTAAGGCCTCCCTAAACAGTCCCAGAATTAAATTAAGGACATGCCTTAATAAAGGTACTCTAGAGTAAGGGCAACAATGCATCGTTTGCAGATTTTTCCTATCCTTTGTCACATGTAATAAGGTCTTTAGCTTTTAAAATCTATTCATCCAGTTTCTTTGTATATTAAATATATGGATCATTTGACTGTCATATAAATTGCAAATATTCTTTCAATGTATTGTTTGAGTTATAGAGGATATGTGTATATATATATATATATATATATATATATATATATATATATCAACAGTTTTAATTTTAATGTATTTAAATGATTTTTTATTTGCCATTTTCTCCATTGTTTTTACACTTAGAAATTCTTCTCTCAATTTGATAATCTATCATATATTTTTATAGTTTATCTTTTCTTTGCATTTAAATAAAAAAAACTCACCTAGGATTAATTTTGTTACATGGTAAAAAAAAGAAAAGAAAAATGAGTGCCTAACTCTAAATTTCCCTGCACATTTCTAACCAATTTATCCAGCACTATTTACAGAATAATTCTTCCTTTTTGCTACCTAATATAATGCAAATTGTATTTTAAATGTTTCACAAACTTTGATCTGTTTTTAATATATTATTCTCTTCCCTTGGACTTTCTGGCTATCCTTGTAACCACATTGTTTTCATTATTTTAGCTTTATAATATGTGTTCATATTTCATTATAGTCTGTCTTCCCCCCTCAATAGTCACACTTAGATTCCTCTTGTTTTTAGACTTTTTCTTAACTCTTCTTGTTTATCCTTCCTGATGAATTCTAGAATTTTTTTATCATAGTTCCTCCAAATAGGGTTTTTATTGGAACCACTTTAAAAGTATGAATTAATCTGGAAAGAAGTGACACATGTTAGGGCTCTCCACAGAAACAAAATCAATAGGATGTATACATAGAGAGAAAGAGATTAATTATCAGGAATTGGCTCACGAGATTATGGAGGCTGACAAGTCCCAAGATCTGCAGGGGGAGTCAGCAAGCTGGAGACTCAGGAGAACCAATGGTGTACTTCCAGTCTGAAGGCTGGCAGGCTCAACACTGGGAAGAACTGATGTTTCAGTTCAAAGGCAGTCAGGCAGGAGGAACATTTATTTTTGTGTGCTTTTACTTTTTTTTTTTTTTTTACTTAGGGGAGAATCAGCCTTATTGTTCTATTCAGGCCTTCAACTGATTGAATGAGGCCCACCCACATTAGAGAGGGCAATCTGCTTTACTCAGTCTACTGATTTAAATGTTAATCTCATCCAAAACATCCTCACAGAAACACCCAGAGTAATGCTTGACCAAATATCTGGGTACTCCATGGTCCAGTCAAGATGACACAAAAATTAACCATCATTATTACCTTTGTGATATTTTCATCCTATCCAGAAACAATTATTCCAGTTATTCTCAAGACTTATGGCTGTCATTATCGAGGTCATCCTACTTCTCATAAGGTCTTTTCTAGATCCTACATGTATATTATTGCTTTTAAGAATCAGAATTTTTCCCATTAGATTTTCTATCTGATTACCATTGGTATATAGAAGAGCAGTTGGTCTATTCAGTCACTTAACTGAACTCTTAGTAGTTCTAATATTTTTTCAATTGATTTTCTTGAGTTTTCTGTTGGACAATTATATTACATGCAAATGATGGTAAATGTGTCCTTGCCATTCCTACATTATTGCTCTTATTTCTATTGCCTGTATTATTGCATTAATCATAGCTTCCAGAACAATGTGAAATATTAATACCAATAGCAGGAATATTTTGATTTCCTGTTGTAATAGGCTTATCTCTAATGTTTCAAATTCATCTTACTATTTTGCTGTTGATTTGAGATAAATACTTTATCTTGTTAAGAGAGATTCCTTTGTTTCCTGCATTTGGAAGTCTGGAAAGAGAAATGAGTGTTGAATCATCTCAAATGCCTTTTCAGCTTCCACTGACATGATTATACCATTTTTCCAATTTGACCCCCAGATGTGATATATCTTTTTTTATAGACTTCCCAATATTAAATGACTCTATATTATTACAATAAAGGCTGATCATGGCAGCACATTCTTTTCATTTCCTGGTTTTAGACAAGTTGTCTTCCTTCAGGTTCCTTATCTCTAAATTGGGGCTAAAAAATTGTATCTTTACCATGTTATAGGGATTAGATGATTCACATAAAGTACATTTATATATGAATTAAGTGCCAAGCACAATGTCTGGTATACAGGGTATTTCAGCAAATAGTACCATTATTGTCATTAATCAAGAGGCTTGAATATGGTTGAATGGGGAAGGTTGTATTTCTTGTAGGATTTTTTTTGTATTCATGAGTGCAATATTAAAGAAAATATTTTCTTTCTTAAAGAAAATAAAATAAGCATTTTAAAAATTTTATGTATGAATCATGGGAAGGAACAATAAAAATAGTTATTCTCTCATTTTAAAACCATGTTGTCTGTTTACACCTACCCCCTTCAAGGTCAAATACTAACTCCCTCAAAACATTCCTGGGAAGGGCTGGCTTTGTGTTTAGCTGACCAGTACAGTTGCACACAGCCCCACAACAGAAGGTCCCCAAGTGTGTGGTTTAATGTTCTGCAGTCGCCATCTTGAAATTCTTAATATTATCTTTGAAGTTTTGTAAATGAAGTCAGTGGGAAAATGGCTTGTGCGAGGGCTTGGAGTCTCTACTCACACACAGTTCTTGCCATTCCCTCGGACGAGTTTTTGGCTACCTTTTGCCTTGCCTGGTCTCACCTTCCCCACCCCTGCACAGCGATCACCTCCACCCTCCAACCCCTTGCAGGGGCCTGGGTGCAGTTATTGACAGGAATGGGGCCAAGTACCCACAACCCACAGAGTTTTGAGGCAGAGTGTAGTGGAGGTCATCTTGCCCTAGACTGGCAATGCTATGCTGCATCAGCTGGCAGCCAGCCGAGGCCACAGCTTGGTGGAGATGAGCCTTCCACCCACTCCTGAGCCAAGTACTTAGAGCTTTCTAACACAGATGTTGCAATACCCTAAGGAGTTGCCTGTCCACTGTGAGTTAGGGTATCAGACCTGTGGAAAGCAGAGATGACTTCCCCAGGGTGTTCCCCTAGCTGGAGCATGGTGCATCATTTCAGCAGCTGGCACAAGAGGCAACCTGGCAGCTGTCAGGCCTGAGCAAAAGCATCCTGAGTCACAGGATGGGGTCCTGAGGCACCTGGGACGGTCCACACTCACCTTGCAAGTATCCCCATGGCCAAAGGAACATACCTGGCTTCCTTTGTGCTGGATGAATTCTCTTCCTCCTCCCAAAGTTCAGGAGTCTGACTTGTGTAGAGTCTTCTGACCAACTGGAAGCACTCTTAGAAGCTGTGCCCGTGACATATGAATTGCATAATTTTTAGTGATGCCACATAGGAGTTGAAGGCTCTGACATTTGCATTTAAAACTGGTTCGCACTATATGACAAATGGTAAAAGTTATGCTAATAATTTAAAATTTTTATTTAAAATGACATTAAATAGCAAAAAATGTCAAGGCAAGTTGAGAAAGAGACCACGGAAAGAAGAAAAAAACTTAATATTTAATATCTTAGCACTTTTCCCTGCTCTTTTTTAACAAAGCCCTGTGTTTCCATTTTGCACCAGGTTCCAAAAATTATGTAGCCAGTCTTTCCCCGGGATATGGAAATTTAGGCCAGCTATTTGGAAGTCAATATGGATTTTCTCAAAATTACAATGGAGAAAATAGTTTTTGTATTAGAAAACTAAGAGAAAAGAATATTAAGATGGTAAGTCTGCTGCTCATGACACCCAAAGTATATGGCCAACAACAAAGTAGTAAGCTCTAGGAGAATGTGATGTCTGGAGAGCAGTTATGACGCACTGTCTAAACTGACTGCTTAAGTTTCATCAGTATGATTTAGGAGCTATACTTTAAAAATTCCAAATGTATTCACTTTAAAAAAGGTACAAAGTTAACCTCAGAACTCCAGTATAATGTAAATTTATGAAGAATAATAGCAAGATGTTATAACATTTTTTTTATTTTACATGAGGGAGAAGCTATTTGGATGAAAATGGGGATTTAAAGGACACACAGAACATACCCTCAACTGTTACAGCATAGCTGAGGAGGTTGGGCAAAGGACGGTGACAGAGAACCCAGTCTTGGGACAGAGTAGGCAAAGAAATGATGAATAACAACTGCAACAAAAAATGGAAGAACTAGCAAGTAATGATATCAATTTTGTCTTTAACATACGCAATGCTAGAAAGAATACTGGTCACCTCATATTGCAGTAATAAATAGACAGATCATCAAACACAGAAGAATGAGGAACAATTCTTTAAAAGCTACTACAATAGTTTTCATATCCTAAACTTTAATAATTACTGCTGTCATATAATATCTTGTTAGAGGCATTTTTGTTCAAGATGACTATATAGTTGATTAGCACTTTTGAAAAAGCAATTGTCTGAGGTTCTCTGTACTTGAGATCCTGATACAATTTCTCATTAAAGTGATTCATGAAAATTTTCAATTAGATTCCTGTGGTATTTTTAAAAATCAATTTTGTTTCTACCTTTCAACTACATAAATGAGTCAATGTATCCTTCAGACAGGTGTGGACTTGCATAATTATAAAGTTAAATGTTCCTTGGATAGAACTGAGAAAATGGCAAGGACGAAAAGCAGAATCCAAGAAGACAACGATCTTTAAAAGGACAAATTGGGAAATATGCATAACAGGTGAAATACACTTGTCCCATCCATTCAGATAGCATGGTTAAGCATAGGCTCTGGAGTCAGACTTCCTGAGTTCAAACCCTCACTCTGTCACTCCCTACCTTCGTAATTAAGCAAGGTTCTTACATTGTCCATGGCTCAGCTTTTTCATGCATAAGATGAGATAATGATAACAGCTGAGTCTTAGTGTTGTTATGAAAATTCAATGGGAAATTGCCTGTAAAGCACTGAGCTCAGCAAACACTTAAAAGTATTAGTTATTATTATTCCTAAAATAATATCCCTGTTCATTTAGAGTCAGTTTATTTGTAATCATGTTCATACAGGTGACCTTGAAGATTAACACAAAGGTAAAAATTCATGGGCTATTGGAAAATATAAAGTGGCACTCATTATTAAAGTGGATTGAAAATAGGAAAAAGAAAATATTTTTAAAAACTTCTTTTGATAAATATTAGCAAATACTATAAGCCTATTCTGTATATATTTCCTATTTTAATTGTCACCATCCTTATCTACTGAGTTCTCTTGGTTTTCAGGCACCTACTTAACTCTGAATATTTTATTGAATATTTTATGCTGTGCATGTGAAATATATAGTGCATGTACCTAGAACTATTTCTGTCTACTAGTTTTCCTTTTTCCTTAAAAATGAACAGAGGAATGCCTACAGAAAAAAAAAATTCCACTTTCCTCTTAGCTCCTTCAGCTGATATTTCAAGGACTCCTAATTATATAGTCACATAATTAGCATTTTCCCACTTAGTTAAAAAAAATCAAGTAAAGTCAAAAGCTAAAATACATTCATTTTATAGCAGAAAATTGTTTCTATTGCTCAAAGTTAATTTAAAATAAAATCCAGTCATCCTGAAATATACTGGGGGTGCCAAAAAAATGTATACAATGGACACTTTGGTACATGTTGTCCAAGCAGTAGTTCGCCGTAATCAGAAGTGTCTGGACATTGATGGTAACCACCTTGAGCACCTCTTGTAATTGCAGACGTCAAACGTGACTTGTATTCATTCATCTTGTTATTGGTATATATTGAGTATTACAATTTTAATACAGTTTTTTCCTTTCTTAAACTGTGTATACATTTTTGGCCATTATATATATATATATATATATATATCATGTTTCCCCCTAAATAAGACCTAGACAGACAATCAGCTCTAATGCGTCTTTTGGAACAAAAATTAATATAAGACCCGGTCTTATTTTACTATAAGACTGGGTATAATATAATATAATATAATATAATATAATATAATATAATATAATATAATATCAGGTGTTATATAATACAATATAAGACCGGGACACATAATGTAATATAATATGATATAATATAATATAAATACCAGGTATAATATAATATAATACTGGGTCTTATATTAATTTTTGCCCCAAAAGACACATTAGAGCTGATTGTCTGGCTAGATCTTATTTTCGGGGAAACAGGATATGTGTTTTTTATATGCTTCAAATCCCTACTCACTTATATTCCCACACAACACCTCTTTTATTTCTTAAGTGTACTATCTTTCTTGAAGAAATGGGAATAAAGCTTTATTCTTATTGAAAAGCACTGCTCCGTCCTGTGATTAGCAGAGTGCCTGGTACCTAGTGAATGAATGTATGAATACATGAATGAATAAACAAAGTATGGCATATCAAGCCTGAAGAGCAAACATAGTCATTGCCTGGTTTTCACTTTATTCTTAACACATTTCCTAAATTATGTCTCTGCCTTCCAATATTAAAACTAATGAATACAATTAATCACATATTTGAGAGTTTCCCAGTAAAATCCATGTCCCAACAGCTAAAATCCTTCAGCCTCAATGAGGTGACTTTGCCTTCTGTGATAGTAAATGCTGATAGTAGTTAACATATATCAGATATATTATGTATGTCTCTCACTGACTCCTCTTACCATGAGTGGCAATAATTTGCCGGGGAATTGGGGTGCTCACTGAGGCCCTCATATTCAAAATTATTTAGAATAATGCCACAATATTTCCTTTGCTGCTGTATCACTTATCTATTGCATACCAAATTAGACCAAAATGCAGTGGCCTAAGAAAACATTTATTATCTCACATAGTTTCTGAGAGTCAGGAATCAGGAGCAGCTTAGCTAAGTCATCTGCCATCAGTTCTAGTTTGTTCTATTTATTAGCAGTAAGTCATTTAGTCCAGTCCTCACTCAACGAAAGGAGAATTAGCCTCCACTTCTTGAAAGAAATCATATCAAAGAATTTGTGGACATATTTAAACTCACTACGGCTGCATAACTTTTTCAAACTTTGACTCTTTGATTTAATTTTATCTCTGGGACTTTATCCAAGGAAAGCAAAATCTGAGGTAAATATGTTGTGTTATACTAGTGAAAAATTAAAAAAGACACCAAAATACCTAGCAGTAGAATAATAGTTTAATGAATTCCAGTACTTCTACAGAATAGAATATTATGCAATATTTAAAATTATTCTGAAGCCAGTATAGTAACATGAAAAAAAAATTTGTGATGAAATATTTATGAGAGAACACAAAATTGAATGTTGAAAAAATATGCACAAAAAGACCAGATGGGAACATACTAAAACAATGGTTGTGTTAATTGGTGAAATCATAGGTTTTTATCTTTCTCTGTTTCCAAAATTTCTGTTATGTAGCTGCTTCTAAAATTTCTGTTATGAATTGTTCTGTAATGTATAATTATGTTATGATTTTTTTATTTTAAAAGATAATTAAAGATAATACTGACTTTCTAAATAAAGATTCAGTAGGCATTTGTGGGGTTGTTTTTTCTTCTGTGCTATGTAGCAAAAAATAGACTGTACTCAGATTTGTTAGGGGTTATGTTAGTAATGGAGGAGGTAGGGAAGAGATGACACACCCAGAAGTCGTAATTGAAAAGAATTTAATTAAAGGAAACCAGCAGGGTATGTTTGAGCAGCCTTGGGAATTAGGTGCTCACCAAGCCCCACCCTTCAAGAGGCAAAGGGAGAGAGTAGCCGTAGCTCACAGAAGATGTGATCGTCACTGATGAGTCTGGGGGAGGTGAAACAAACTCACCCTGGTTATTCTCTGGTCCGGTAGATCACCTGCTCTCCTCCCATTAATTGAACCAACCAGAATCCAGAGTGTAAGGCAGTCCCCTTTGATGTAGATCTTAACAGGGGAGCTTCCTATAACAAAGAAGGGTAGAGAATGGATCTGAAAAAACAAATGGGAATTTTCAACAGAGTGGATTATTTCAAATGCTGTGGAGATGCTCTGCTTTCGTGAGGAGATTCAAGGCTCTTGCAAACAATTTATACCTTTTATACTAAAAAATGACATCAGCAATGTATGAGGAATATACATTTCAGCATTGAATTGTTCATACAAGTACATCCAGATATCACACTAGTTATGGACATTTTCACTTTCAAACACAGGCTGCCTGCACTTCAGATCATGGCAAGTCAAGCTGAATACTGCATCTGGATGTACGTGTCTTGTACCAGGTTTTATGTAAGTATAGACAGTACACAAACCAGGAGGACTTTTTTGATGACTACCATACCAGTGAACCTCCTAATAAACTTATCCCAATTCAAATAAAAGATGTAAAAGTGGACTTTTTTTTTTTTTTTAAACTATACAGTCAACTTCACTAAGGCATGCTCCTTGTGTTTGGTTTGGTTTGGTTTTTTGCTTACTATGTATCATCTATCATAATACCTCAAACATAGGGAGTCATTAAAATGTGTTGAATGGATGGATGAATGGATTTATTAAAGGACTTTCATATGTTGCTTTCCCAGCTTATTTGTTGAGGAAACAAGAAATGTCCTCAAGAAATGCCAGAAAATTTAAGTAACTTGCTTCAGATCAAAGAGCTAGAAAGTGGCAGAACTGAAATGCACGCCCAAGTTTTTCAGTTGCACCCCCCTGAGGAAGACCAAACTTTAACACTGGTACTTCAGTTATTTCTAAAAATCTAGCCCTATGTATGACCATGCTCTTGCAATGCAAATGTGATTCAATTTCATCTTCTCTTCAATGTCCCTGGGGTAAATTTAATATTCTTCCAAATGAGAATGTTTCGCTATCTAGTTTGACATAAATGTACTCTTTTTCCATATGAGTGAACATTATGGAAAAGTAATCCCACATTCCATTGTTTAAGATGGAAGCTTCTGTACTATTTGGTCCAGCAGTGGTTGCCTTGAAGGTGGTACCTCTACTCATACGGATTCTGAACCTTTAAGCACTATATTGAGTTTTGAAAAATAAAACCCATGTTGTCACAGATATAAAGGTTACTGATATTCCACTACCAACATAGCATTTAATAGTGACTTAAATATAATAAATGGAGAAAAGTTAAAAAAGAAAAAAATTCACAAGTATCTAAGTATCACTTGAAAATAATTATAGACTCAAAGACTCTGAGCTATAAGACAATTCACACTCAATAAATTCTAGCTGATGGAAGAATCCCTGATGATCAAAAATTTTTCTACTATAAATCTGAAGCCCATATGCCTTTTCTGTTAAATGTCATCATTAAATATTTATTTGTTTCATTTTTGGCCTGCTCTTTTTGAAGGCCTGAGAAAACTTTAGTTAGACTTTTTCCCTTTCACAATTATAAATTGCAGTGTGAGCTTGATCTCCAAGTTACATTTAAATTCTTTGACAACACTTGGAACTACTTATTACTATTACGCATTAAATTTTTGTATAGTTTTTTTCAGGAGAAGCAAGTGTCTTGAGCCAGAGCCAATGTGGGTTTATACAGACCATTGGTCAAGACACATTAATTCCATCTCCTCCCACATATGCCATACAGAAAACCCAGCACGACTAATCTAGCCTACAGCTAGAGAGAGACAGAGCTGAATATAACCAATTATTGCTTGGGTGCCCCAGTGAGTATCTGATCAAGCAATAGAACAGGAAGAGTTCTGATGGCCACTGGATGAAGACTAGAGTTATCCAGGAATAAGGTTCTATCTTTACGCACTGTGGTTGGAAAGCTAAATCCAAGATTTAGCTTTCTGTATACGAATTTGAGTATAGTATTCTGTTTGGTTTCTCCCTGGATATCCTTTGAAAGCAATCATTTGTATACCAGCCTCAGCTTGAAGAATCTATAGTGTTACCTCGTATTCCTCTATTTTCACCCAACGGGCTCCTTCCTCTTTAGACTCCTGTCTTCAAAGGAAGAAAGCTTCTAATACTATGAACCTAAAGGTATCTTCAATTTTCTATTACCTCTATTTTTTTGTTTCTGCAAAACAGTAGAGATACAATCAGAAAGAGTACTTTTTGTTTCTTGCGTTTATAAATCTAAAGAATATTCGGATGAGATAAAACATCTAGTCAGTTCTGTCCAGCGGAACTTTCTGTGATGATAGGAATGTTCTAGGTCTTCACTGTTTAGTACAGTTGCCACTAGCCACAGGTGGCTCTGAGCACTTGAAATGTGGCTATTGCAACTAAGGAAACTGAATTATTTAATGTAATTTTATTGCAATAAATTGTAATTAAATTTGAATAGCCTCATGTGGCTCGCAGCAACTTATGGGACAGTGCATGTCTAGAGAATGTGACTTGGAGGGCTACAAGGAGGATCTTCCATCACTAATTCCTGTGTACTATTTCTCATAATGCCTCAGTCTCCAGGAGCTGAAACTGACTCTTTAAGAAATGGAGAATGAAATTAAAACTACGTTCTAGTCAATGTTCTTGGTGGCAAACACAACCAATCCTAGTTGATTTACACACCAAAAAATGTTTTGGCGGTATAGAAACCCCCACAGAACCAGTAGGAAGCCTGGAGAGTCAAGCTTGAGCTGGCACAGATGAATCTGATCCACAGCCAGGATCTTGCATCAAGACCGTCTGCCCACGATGCCATGCTGGCCTTGACACCACTGGACACTTGCCACCACATTCAGGATTCTAGTGCCCTTGGCCACTCTCTGCTGGCCATCGACCTCTCAATTCCACACCAGCCACTTCTAATAATCTCTAATGTAACGTGTGCAATTGTGTCACCCTGTAAAGATCCTGCCGGTCCATGGGGAAGAACTACCATGGTTCCTTGAAAATAAGACCTAACCGGAAATTAACCCTAGCATGATTTTTGAGGAGGACATCCCCTGAACCTAAGCCTTAATGTGTCTTTTGGAGCATAAGTTAATATAAGACCCGGTCATATTTTTGGGTAAACACGGTATCTGCTTAATTTTTGTGTTCATAGACACGGCCTTCGCCCCATTTGGGGGCAAGGGAGGGGGTTGGTATAGGGCAAAACATTCATTTAAATAAAAAGTTCCACTTTTATTTCTAAAAAGATTAACCTTAGTGTAAAGAAGTGGAAGCAGAATCGGAGTGATTTGCTACATTAAAAAAATGGTCTCTTAATTCTTTTCAATTTTCTGAATATGGTTTTTATTAATCATTAGCCACTGAATTATAACATAAAATTGTACAATCATTATTAGTTATAAGTATATATAATTTTCCATAAAGTTATAATTCATGATTTATAATTGATTTGGTAAAACTGATGGTGATGCTATTGAAATCTCTATGAAAAGATGTCAGAAGAGCTGTGCTGTTTGGTGTGCGCCTGCCATCTAGTGACAAGATACACGAATGCTATCATAGAGATCCTAGAGTGCTTGAATGGCAAGATTTGCCAGTTTTTCCCACTTTAGCAAGTTTCCCAATGTGTTGACCCAATTAACCATACGTTGCTTAGGCCTTTGAAATTATACTGCATTATATTCCATCCATCCTAGGTTAATTGCAAACTATAAATCTCTGAGAGCCAAAGAGTATCTTAGCACACTCCCTAAACCACTTTCCCTTTCTAAGACTAATTTTATTTTACATGTGTCCATAAACAACATGTGGTTTAAGTATGCTATTATTCTCCTACAGAGAATATCTTGGCCACTATTATAAAAGTACAGTTAACACTGGAGTCATTGATATGGACTGATTTCCAAAGGGATTCTGCACCCCCCCCCCAAAAAAAAAGAGTAATAAGCTTAGTTTAAGTAAATAATGAAAGAGGATCTATCACTATTTTCAGAGCCCACTCTGATAAGGATGAGAGATTTGTAAGTAAAACAGCAGACTTAGACCTCAGCTTCATTCCTTTCAGTCTTTATAAAATTTAGAAGGCAGTATTTGTCAAGTACCATACACTGATAGCAAAATCAACACAATTTATCACATATCTGAGATAATAAAATTGACATTATATTCAAAGATACAATGTTTCCCTCTGACAACACTTTCAAAAGGAAGGAATAAATATCAGGCAAGTGAACTAATAAGGTTTCTGGTAGGTGGTTTGACTGAAAAGATGAGATGAGGTTGGTATAGGCAGCAGGAAGAGAGGTCCCTGCTCCCTAGTGACAAGGTGGGTCAGTGGGCCTGGTAGGTGTGCTCTTCTTGATTCATACAATGGAAGGGAGTAAGGGAAAATTTTAATCTGGATATGGAAGTAGAAGGGAAATTTGCAATATTAACCATGATGGCAAGATAGACTTGAAGTTTGGGGACGGAAGAATCTGGGGTACTGGTTCAAAATTGATTTTGGCTAGAGGGAGAAGAACAGGATTGAGAGATTGAGTTTCCTTCATGGGAGCGGGATCCAATAACAGGGGTTTTGAAATTAATTTGATACATTAATGAGTAAGTGGAGCATCCAAGCGGAGGCCTGGTAAGGATGGAATTACGTTTTTTAGGGGTTGGATGGGTCAGGTAAGGGGGTCTTTCTCCTCTTCTAGGATGCTCCCCTTGCCCTCCCTCCTGCCTGGCTATCCCCTTCCTCTTTTTCTCCTTAGTGTTGCTCTCTCCCTCCTTTGCTGTGGCTGACTCTCTTTTTCATAAATGACTGTAGCAGTTTTACCAAAATTATTGCATGAAATTCACAATTTGTTGTAATTATTGAATATCTAAAAGTGGTGAGTTGAATCATCTGTACTTCTCTCTAAAGCGTACCACGTTCTCCCGAAAATAAGGTCTAGGCGGACCATCAGCTCTAATGCATCTTTTGGAGTAAAAATTAATATAAGACCCGGTCTTATTTTACTGTAAGATCGGGTTTTACATAATAGTAAAATAAGACCGGGTCTTATATTAATTTTTGCTCCAAAAGACGCATTAGAGCTGATGGTCCGGCTAGGTCTTATTTTCGGGGAAACACGGTAAGTCTCTAGTGAAGTTTTTTCTTAATTGTCTATGACCTTCAAATTGTTTCCCTGTTGACACAGCCCTAAATGACGGGGGAAATAAATCAAAGGCTCTCTATTTCTAAAAATTAAGGTTATCTTTCCACTCTCATCAAAGCCTACTATCTAGAGATTGGCTACTTACCAAAGAGCTCACATATGTGCATACATGTGCTTATGCCTGTCTAATTAGTGACCACAGAGATAAACCTTATCATCGTGTGGCTTTTGAGAGAGAGGCTTCTTCCTGAGCTTGACTTTTTTGTAAAGATAAGAATGATACCCTTGGAGAACTCAGTAACAGTATTACTCTTAAAATGGTCAAGAATAGGTTGCAATTATTTCACAAAGATTTATTATAAATGTGAACAATTAAATAACATTTTAGATAAACAATAAAAATGTAGCCTCTTGCAAAGATGGTATACTTGCATATTCTTCCAAAAGGATAAAAGATGTGAAAACTATGTAGAATTCTATTGCATTTCTCACCTCAAGACTCTGTAAGACTGTTAGAAGAAAAGCAACAGAGGGCATTGTACTATCTACTATCTAAAGAAGCACAATTTGCACTTTCTTTCACTGAGGGAAATTGGATCCCTTACTTTTCATTCCTTAGTGTCTTGAGTGACCTTCAATTACGTATTTGCTCATCTCTGTGAGGGTATTTCAGTCTTGGTAGGGACTTTTATTTCTTGTTTTTGTCTCTACTGATTGGGAGCAAAAGGTTGACATCCATGGGAAAAATTAAGATTCCCAGGGAAGTTATCTGTTTATACTAATCTATCCTACAGTGCATCCAATAGAGGACAAAATGTACTACCAAAATAAAGTGATTCAATGGGGCAGAACTTTCCTCATTTCAATTATTTAAAGTCCACAGAAACTTGACTGGCATTTTCTATGCATTTTTAAATGTAAGTGCAAAGAGATTTGGGATGTGTGTGTGACATAGTAATTGTTTAGGAGAGAAGATTAGCTTGCTGTTTAATCCAGCCACAGAAAAATAATCGCAAATACATAAGAGCTTAGATTTGACTAAATTTATGCAAATCAGTGCTTTTTTGAACTTCTACTTTATATTTTTATTCTTCACATGAATATTCTCATTCAATATGGTGGCTGTGTGGTGTAAATATATACATATCCATTAATGTTAAGGAAAATCGTGCCCAGTATACATAGTAATTATGTATATAATTCAGATACACTACCTTTACTGAGGTGTTTCCGTGCAGAATCAGGTGTGTTCATAATCAGATGGGGGGAGGGAATCTCAGAAGCATTTGTATTTTTTCCATTTCATCCATCATAAAATCAGGCCTGTGGTCTAACTACCTTTAGGATCCCTTCCAGGATTTTCAGCAACCACTTCAGATCCAGCTCTGCCCTAAGTTTAGCACTGCCGCTACACAAGAAAACACTGATGCTAAATGGACTAAGAAAGGACACGGAAGGGACCCGCTACTCTTTGGAGAGGTCGGTGGGAATGGTAATTCTTACAATTAGGAAACACCGTTCAAATTCTCAGAGCAGATAATGTCTTTCTAACTCCGGTGGTCTCTGGGTTCACAATCAAAAGTGCGTCTTCCCCACTCCCACGCCAGAAGATCGCTCCGCATTCCCCTTAGGGGCGCATTCCAGCTTTCCCCCAAAACCCGGGAAGGGAAGAAACTTCCCCGCCCAATCCCCACAGTTCTGCAGGGCGGAAAAACAGCCTGGCGCTCGCCGCCCTCCGCCTGTGGACCCGGAGCCACAAGTGGAAGCGAGAATTTTCCAAGCAGGAGGCAAGAAAATCGGCGCCTAAAGACTTTCCGGCGGCACATTTACCCGAGTGGGCGACTTGCTCCCTACTTGCCTCGGGCAGGTGAGGGGTCCCGTCCGCGTACGGCAATCTCCGGGGTCTACCCTGTCAACTCCTCTTCCCCGAGGGCCTCTCTGCTCAAAGTGTGGCCGCTCAGGCTCCCTGGGCTGCGGGCGCCGCGGAGGGGTCGCCCTCGCCCCCAACCCGATCCCGAGCGGCGCCGCGGACCTGCCCCGCGACACCGCCTCCTCGGGTTCACCCCGAATCTAGGGCCCAACCGGAAGGCGAAGGGTCAAGGTGGGCGCCTGCACTCCCACTCGGGGGCCCCTGAGCTGCCCGGCGGCCAGGGGCGCGGGGTCGGGAACCAGACCGCCCTGAGAGCCCGCAGAGCCGGCCCGAGGGCGCAGCGGCCGCGCCGGGGGAGGTGGCGGCGGGGGCGGGGGGGCGGGGCGCCGGCTCCCGCCGCCTCCTCGCCGTCCTCCTCCTCCCCGTCCCTCCTCTGGCAGCCACAGCCTCCGCCGGGCTGAGGAGTCGGGAGTCCGCGGCGCTGCCTTGGGGCTGCGGGATGGGGACTTAGCGCCACGGCGGCGGCAGTGGCCGCAGCGCAGCCGGCCGCCGCCCCCGGGCCTGTCCCGCCGGGGACGCCGGGCGCGGCCAGCCCACCCCGGAGCCAGTCCCGCGGGCGGCGGCGGCGGAGCTGGGCAGGTGGATGCGGCTGGAAGATGGCGCCCTCGGGCCCGGGCAGCGTCAGGCGGCGGTGCCGACGGGTGCTGTACTGGATCCCGGTGGTGTTCATCAGCCTCCTGCTCGGTTGGTCCTACTACGCCTACGCCATCCAGCTGTGCATCGGTGAGTGTGCCCCGCGCCCGCCCGCACCTGGGCCCACCCGGCGCCCCGGGAGCGCGGGCACCCACCTGCCAGCAGCCTCCCCGCCCGCCCTCGCCCCCTGCGCAGCCCACCCCGACAGTCCCTCACGCGGGGACCCCGGGCGCCCACAGCCGCGCGTCCACTTCGCACCCCAGGGACCCCCTTGCGCCTGGGCGCAGCCAACCAGCCGCATCTCCGCTGGCACCGCGGCCGGAAGCCTTGGGGCAGCCTCCTTCCACTCGCGCTCCCCTCGCCTTCCCCTCACAACTCTCGGGTTACGGTGTGACCTCCACCCCAACGCACACGCAGCCCAGATACCCCCTCCGCCTTCCGCTAACCACTGCCACCGCAGCCACACCCCCTACCTGGGCAGGACGGTCCCCGGGAGAACTGTGGTCCCCGCCGCTAGCAGCGTCCGCCGGGGCTGAAGGGTTCCAAGCTGGGCCCAGGATCCGAGCAGCCAGACCCGCGCGGGGGATGGTGTCCTCGGCCTCCGAGGTCAGACCTGTCCCCCTCTGGTTGTCCTTAATCCACTTTTTAAAAATTTGTGACAGCACTCAAGGGCAGTTTTTGCTGCCTTTATGATTTAAGGACTGCCAATTGGACACTTTCTAGTTAAAAGGAGGTGAGGAGGAGGGTGAGCTACTAGAAAGTATTTTGGAAGACATATTGCAGTTTAGATTTTAGAAAAATAGCAGCGGAAGAGAAAGAAAAGGTGGCCATCTGAGGTTTTTTCATCCAGAAAGCCAAATGGCTCAAGTCCAAGCCATATTGCTTGATATTGTTGGGTAAGCTCCTGATATTGTTGAGTAAGGTACTGTCAATGCTGAAAATTAAAAAAAAGAAAAGTTGATTATGCACAATTCGGGAATACAATTATGTCCCTTAATGTAAGCAGGTTTGTTTCTACCTTCAGTGGTTTTGTGGAAGCTGATCTGTGTTTTCAGAAAAGGTACCTGCCAGTGACTTGTGAATACTGTTGTCTTTGGTGTTCCAACTAAGGCAATGTCTATGATTTTGCCATATGAAGCACTAAGTAGCTAGTCTTAGGTGGGACAGAGGAAAGGTTAAATATTATTGGCCTGTTTTGTTGAACCTTCTCAACTTAAGTCTTTTCAAAGTTTCAAGATTCAGGCACAGAATCTTGTGTAAAGCCATCTCACCTCAAAAAGTTGCCCCTTGTGAGAAATAGTAGGTGTAAGAATAATACATCAAAATAATTACTGGCATAACTTTTAACAGAATTGAGAGTAACTTCCCATTTCATGTAGTTTTCAAAGTTGACATTATCCTTTACTGAATTTAGAAACAATATTTCAGTACAAAAAACAACAACAACAGTGAATCTTTGTTTTAAATAGGATTGGGCTGCACTGAAATCAAGACAGTGCATCTAAATGTGTGATAATTGCAGTCATCTAAAATGTATAGGAAGAAAGTTTTCTGAAACATAATTTTTGTATTAACTGTTAATATTAAACTAGTTTGCCTTACTGAGGTATACTGTATGTGTAACATAACAATTAGAAACATTTGTGGTATTTCATTCCTTCCTAAAAGCAGTGAACAGTTTCAATTAATGTAACTGGTGCAAAAGAGGGGAGTACCAGCTGGCCTTGATTATCAAAACAGGCAGCTTATTCCCCGGCCTATGCTATCTATCACCTTAAGCTAAGAAGCTTAGCCTGATACACTGGCTCTCGTCCATCAGGAGAAAGCATGTGAAAGCAGGAAGAGCTTTTCTTCCCTTGCAGTTACCCCTGCCCCTGGCTAAGGTTCTACATGGGAGGTCTTACTGGATTGAATAGACAGGTGATGGGAGAGGAGCCAACTGGAAAATTGCTGCTATATCTGGATCACATTTTTATGTATACTTTCTGGAAGTTTGATAAATCTAAACTATTTATGAAATCCACATTACTGTTTTAGTGAGTGAAAACTTGACTAAAAGGGAGAATGCCTCTTTTTAAACTGCCTAAGTGACATTGCCTGTTACTGATACCTTACCTACTGATCAAAAGTGAAGTCTCGTATCACTTTTCGTCACTGCCTACCTAGTCTGTTACAATGCCTGTCACGTTGCAAGCAATCAATAAATGGTCTTGAATAAACCAATACATGATTCAGAGCAATATCTCTGAGGTTGACAGAAAATAGTTTTTATATTTTTATTGCTATAGAAACAAACAGTAAGTAATTGTATGCAAGGTCTAGATCCAAGAGTCTAGAATCAGAACGAGTTGAAAATGAATTTGATTCTAGAGACTATGGCAGTTTAAGAATGGTAAGCCCTAAAAGCCTTGGTTGGGAAGGAAGTAGATAACTGTATAATTCCTTTATAGGCTCTGGGGAAGATGGCGACGAGTGTGACAGACACACAAAACCAGCCTCCTCTCCTTTTCACAAACAAAGCAAATGGGAATGCCAACCTTCCCTACCCACCCACCACCAGCCCCCAAGATGAATCACATCTCAGACTGCCCTGCCCTTTGTAGATTCTTTTTCTCTGGAAGTTGCTGTTTATAATCAGATTTTCCATACTTCACCTATAAAACATCAACTAGGGTTGAGACTGGAGAGTGGGGGTCGGGGTCTGGGAACTGAACTAGGTAACGAACAGAGTAGAACAATCAGGGTGATTTACCCTGGTCCTCCTTCTACATCTGCTGTCAGCTGGGGATGACCCTGAATATAAATTACTCTGTGCCCTTCGCTGAATGAACTGCAATTTAGGAGTAGTGCTTATCCTGGTATCCTTGGAAACCGGAGATAATGATTCTCATTACAGTTACTTTCTATATTTAACAAAGTGGATGTGTGTGGCTCTCTAGGCACTTTTTCAGTTAGCATAATGTTTGCTTAGTATTTGTATTTTATAAAAATAAATTCATCTCTCTTCTTGGAATATGTGTATATAAAAACTGTGGGATATATATATATATATAGAGAGAGAGAGAGAAAGAGAGAGAGAGAGAGGTATTTGAGGTAGGTTTCATTTCTATTCTACCAAAGAAAAGCTAAAATAGGATTGCTAACACTTGTCATTCAGAACACATTTGCCTGGTTTGTTGATTAACCAGGCTGTTTTATTCATATTATTTCCTCACCTCCTTCCTTCCCTCTCCCTACTACTGCTCTCTCAACCCCAGCTTCATTTGTGTTTTATCTTTTGATTCCTCTAATTATTATTTAGCTTGTTTTCCACAAAGTAAGACATTCAAAGGGTAAAATTTGTAAGCTGGTACTTGAGGCTGTAGAATCAGAGGGCGTAAAGGTAGCCCGCAGCCTCAGGCATGCTTGGGTCAATGGACGTACTAGACCTGTTTATATGTTTTACAAATCCATTATGGCAGTTAATGCATTAACTTTGCGTGTTGAAGAAGGTAACTGACTTTTTCCCTTTTAAATGCTAACACTAAAACTTGTTTTAACTATTTTTATACCTTTATATTTTGTTGTAGTTTCAAATTTACCAAAAAGTTTCAAGAGTAGTGCAAGAAACCTCCACATACTCTTGCTTAACCATGCATGTTCTCTTCTGCTTGATATAACCTCATACGTTTTGCACAGTAACCTGCTGTACAGGCTTGTAGCCTAGGAGCAGCAGTCTAGACCATATAGCCTAGGTGTGTGTAGGCTACAGCATCTAGGTTTGTGTAGGTAACACTCTTATGATGTTCACACAATGACAAAGTCACCTAACAGGGCATTTCTCAGAATGTATCCCCTTCATTAAGGGGCACATGACTCCTTAACTCTGCTATTAAGTAAGAAAAAGCAGCCTTAGGCATACTTTAACAAATGTGTGTTGTTGTGTTCAAATAAAACTTTACTTACAAAAATAATTGTCAGGACAGACTTGGCCCTTGAGCAATAGATTGCTGATCCTGGGGTGTGTTAGAAGGTAGCCCATTAGAATATTGTGGTTTTACTCACAGTTTTGCAGTCTTTATTAATAAACATCTTTCAGAAATGATTGCAGCATCCTATATTCCACAGTGATTATTGAAGATATTCAAGAATTAAAAGAACTAGTCTACATACTTGGGGATCGATTTGGGAAATACACAATCATGTTTTCCTTCTGTTAAACAAACAGACATCCTGAAGGATAAAATATATGAAACCTCATACTTGGATACTGTTAAGCTATGATCTGATCTACCATTAATTCAAGGCCATCCAAGCTCAAGGATGGAAACTGAATGGCGCTCTCAGTTGCCTTCCATCAAGAAATGAATTTGAAACAAACAAAGAAAGCACTGTGCTCTTGGTATTGGTAAACTATCATTTGAAAATTGATGCAGGACATTAAAGCTTCTTAAAGAAAAAACAGGCAGATGATATTAGGGATATAAATTGCTATCTATATTAAATTAGTTTTAAATGTGAACATATCTTCAAATTGAAAATTCAAATGTGTAAACTATGATGTGTTCCAAATTCTTAATCTATACTGCCATTTGACTTTAATATAAATGGTCCATGGGAAAGTAGAAGACTGCTTAAGGCTTTCTTGGTCCAATTTAGGGTGTCAGAAAATTATTTTTCGTTTGATGCATTGGATAATGCAGCATTACTGTTTGCTATTACATCCTATTAGAGATAACGTATAAACCAATAATTATGGTACTTAGTAGGTAGAGGTGCTCAATACATGCTGAATTAATTAATCTCTTTGGTTTTTTAGTATTATTCAATCCATTTTTAATATGAAAACATTCAATTGTATAATGTAAATAGGTAAGAAAATAGGATCCAGCAGTCAAAACTAAGGCTTGTTGTAAAAAAGTTTGTTTTCAAATGCTTACTGAGATGTCATTCGTGCCATTAAATGAAATACTTGCTCAAGTATTTCCATTAATTCAACAGAAGATGAAGCCATGGCTTCTTAAATCAAGATGGCAAATTGTCTCTAGAGAAGGTACGTTGCCGCAAGGTTAGCGAGGTTAGCTTCAGAAGGGCTTGAGTAGGGTTCATTTAAAAGCATTTATTGGACCCTTGTTATATGCCAGGCACTTTCACCCACAGAGATAATTTAGAGGAGAACTGAATGGAGATCTTTCCCTAATGGCCAAGAAAAAATTGCCTGTAGGTTAAAATAACAAACCCTGAAGCCTCCTGTCCAGGTGGGGCATGAGGACAGAGGTTGTTACCTGTCAGAATGCCACTCCCATGGCCAAGTAGGAGGAAAGCAGAAATGGAAAACAAAACATCCCACTCCTAGGAGCCTGTGAATTGGTTGCTGGACCAATGTAAATGAATAATCAATAAAGCAGGTTCAGAGAGCTGATGGTGCGCACTGCAGTAGTCACGAATTTCTGATCAGATTGTAAACCTTACCCCATGTAAACAGCGCAGAGTAAGGTTATGACCGGCAGTTATTGCCCTTGCTACGAACTGGGTGGCTGTTTCCACTCCCTCACTTCTTACCTGATTCTGGGGCAACTTTCACTCTGTTCCCTGCTCAGGGCCTGTGACTTGGTGGGTGAAACTGAGCAGGGTGCAGAGAACTCCTTGATACAACTCATTGTATCCACAGGAAGACGGGAGAACCTAGTTTAGAAAACAGGCAGAAGCCAAGAGAAGGTGGACGAAGCGAAGCTGACATTATACCAAAGAAATAGTCATTTGAAGGAGCTGCTGCTCTGGTGACCAGCCATCACCAAGCTGTGAAGCCTCCTGTCCAGTGGCTTTACAAAGCCACTGCTCCCTTTGGCTTTGTAAAGATGGTTCTAGGTGCAGGTGCATCAGCTACCTGAGCTGGGGTTGTGCCCACCTCCCAGGCAACAGGGTTCAACAAGACCAGGTATTCAGTCTCTCCGACTTCCATGGTAGAAAGAAGTGACAGAAAGACCAAAAAAAAAAAAAAAAGAAAAACAAATATATTCCAGAGATTACTATGGATGAGTTCTCGACGAGGAGATCCTCGCGGATTTTTTTTGTTTTGTTTTGTTTGTTTTTATGCTTCACCTGGACAGAAAACTTGTGGTTTTTCTTCTCAGAAAAATGGAACCATGACTTATATTTTATAATTTATACTGTTGATTTCATGTATTTTGATGGTTCTATCACATCTCTTAGCCTTTTTTTCTCTAGAAAGTGATGAGTTCATGGGTCCCCCGAGACTCCAGCACTGTTTGTGATGACTGTAGAAATACTATCTTTTGCAAAATGATAGATTACAACATAATATAGACCAGGGGTGTCCACACTTTTTTCAACGTTTTTCACCAAGCGCCATATGCGGTAAAATACACAAACAGCCAGGCCACTCACTAGAGGTGAAGTACGGATCGCCTCACCTGGTTTATTTAAGTAAACTAAATATATTTTTGGAATTTGCTGCGGGCCAATTAACAATGGATCATGGGCCGCAGTTGGCCCGTGGGCCACAGTTTGGACACCCCTGGTATAGACCCTTAATGCTCTTTGTTGGTAAACCAGTTTTCCAAAGATCATTTAGAAATGGAGTTTTAATATTATGTGGAATCCTATTATATGGGAATTTAGATATACCACAAAGAATAATAAAAGTATAACATGATAGAATTAATTTCCGTAATAGTCCGTTAGAAAATTGTTGAAATTTTTTTCTAATTCTTTTAATGGTAATTTTACTATAATATCTTAATTGTTATCTCAGTCAAATGCTAAAAGTGGAAAGGGGTGGAATTAACAGGGCAGGGGTGGGGTGAGGGCAGCTGGGAGGATGTAGTGACCTGATTTCTTAAGAAGCATATGGTACAAATAAAGTAACAAGCTATGAATGCTTGAAATGGTTCCTTTCAATCAAAATTATATCACACTTTGAAACATTTGTGTAGCATTTTTCCTAATTTGACTTTTTAATCTAATGGTGCCTTTAAGATTCAATCATAAATATTAGTGCCTGAAATCCATTTTTTTATTTGGGAGGTACTCTGGAGCAAAAATATAGCTGCAGGCACTTCTGTTCACTCTCAAATGCATACTCGATGGAAGATCATTTTAGGTATGTTGTTGATTACATTTTAAAAATGCACATGAAGGAGACTGTTTATAGATGACTGAGTTTTGTTTCTTCTCCAGTATTTCTCCCTGGTATCCTGAAATTTCAACTCATGTGCAGTGTAAATTAAGCATTCCTGCTGTACGTAAATTAATGTGACCTCATCGTATTTATTCACAAGCATTGCCACCATGAGCAGATGGTCCAGAGGAATGCAACAAAATGAACACCAAGCAAAAAACCTTTTTCTCTATGTTTTTTTTAAAACCAAATACCCGAAGGACACAATAGTTTCAAGGTAGTTTATCTTCACAATCATCTTATCATAGAAAAAAAATCCTTATAAAAAGCAGTTCATGTATTTCCAAGAACTTTATAGATTTGATTATAATTCAGTGAAATTTGGCAACCCAGAATGCTTTGTCATGCTAATCTGTTTATACACACACACACACACACACACACACACACACACAGATAGATAAAATTTCTATTTCTGTGTTTATTGTATTATATAAAAAGTGAGTTTTCACCATATTTGAAGGCGGTGTTTAGAATGAGGTATTTAAAACTCAGATGGGATTGTGTCCCTGATCCTTTGGGGGACCCAAGGGTCATCTTGAAGAGGTAGGTGAATCCGCAGTGTGTCTCTTCACCCCATTTGTAGAGATGTGAGAGATGGTGTGACCTGCGACACAGTCTGTGATGCACGTCTGAGGACTTCAGTGGGAAAGCAGCCTGCTCCAAAGCTGCTCATGTTGAGCTCTAATGAGACGCGCCTGATACCATTTATGAGAAAGTTAAAGATTTCAATTATGAGCCTCAAACTGAAATTGCAGGGACTGATTTGTGATCAAGTTTCTTACTAGGTGGGCAACAACATGGGACATGTTTTAGGAAGAAAGGCAGGAAGCGCTTTATCTACTTAACTGTAACTAGTGATTATCTCGGGAGGTCAGTTAACGTGAAAGGATGAAGGGAAGAGGTCAGTTTGACTTAATCAAGGTCTTAAGCATAGCATATTTTAATGAAATGCAGCATATTCTAGAACTAGGGCATGTTAAAAACTAAGATATACAGAACTTGGGTCAGTATGTCAGTTGGAGGGGAGTAGAGAGTAATGATTCATGATAGGTCCCCATAAACTTGCATTTTACAAATAATTTCAAAATCTAAGAATTGAATGCCTTTCAACCATTCATAATTTATTGAATACTACTTTAATGTATGCATTCATTCAAAAATATTAATTACTACTGCAGTTTACATTTCAGTTAGGGGCAGGGAGAATGAATAAAAAACATAAGTTAAGTAGCTTATATGATTAGTCAGAGGGTCATATGTTTCGTGACAAAAAGCAAAAAGCAAGACAAGAAGGATTGGGAATGCCAGCAGGAGGTTTAAATTTTGAATGTGGTGGTCAGGGTGAGGGGCAGAGTGATCATGAAATTTCAGCAATGACCTGAAGATGCCGGAGGATTTATCCATGCTGATATCAGGAGGAAGTGCAGCTCAGGCGTAGAGAACAGTCAGCATAAAAGCCCTGAGGCAGGAGTCTTGCAGCAGTTAGAAGAGGAAGAGATCATTATTAGCTGGGCTGGAGTGAGCAAGGAGAGGGGATGTAGGTGACAAGGTCAGAGATTGCAGAAAAGGTACAGATTATGGGGCCTCGTAGTCCATTGTGAAGATTTTGGCTTTACTTGGAGTGAAATGAGGAACCATTGGAGGGCATTGAGTAGTGTAGTGACAGACTGTGACTTATGTTTAAAAAGGTCATTCTGGCTGCTATGTAATCTAGGCTACTTCATCAATTCAGGTGAGAACCGGTAGTGTGTCAAACCATGGGGGGGAGGGGTAATTGAAATGGTAAGAGGTGGTCAGATTCTGGATGTATTTTTAAAGTAAAGAGAACAGAATTTCCTGACAGACATATGTGAGTTGTGAAAGAAAGGAGTCAAAATAATGCCAATGTTTTGGCCTGACCAAACATTAGTGGATGAGAGATCAGCTGAGATGCAGAGGTTGTCAGAAGAACCAAGCTAGAGGTGGGGGGTGCTGACCTCAGATCAGTGATAGGTATATTGACACTGAAATAGAGATGCTGAGTTAGCAATTCCATTTATGAGTTTGGCATTTGGGTAAGAGTCTGAACCAGAGGAATAAACTTTGGAGTCTTCAGCATATAAATGGGTTCAAAGAGTTAAAACTGGATACACTCGTTCCACCAAGGGAGTGAATGTAAATTGAGCACAGACAGGGACCAAAGATGATCAACATTGAGAGTTCAGGAGATGAGTAGGAACTGGCAAAGAAGCCTGAGAAGAGGCGACTAGTGAAGTAGAGGAAAACTAAGACAGTATGGTCCTGAAGCCTGGGGAGGAAAGGGTGTCAAGGAGGAGGGAGGAATCAGTTATCTATTTTAGCTTTTTATTATTTGGTCGTTCAGATGTTCATAAACAAGTTTGTAATATTCTTATGGTTTCAGCTTATTTGGGGCTGAATGGTGCTCCACCCATTCACATGTTGAAGCCCTAACCACCAGCACCTCAGAATGTGACTGTATTTGGAGATAGAGCCTTTTAAAATGTAATTAAATTAAAATTAGGTCATTGGGATGGGCCCGAATCCCTCATGATTAGAGGAAATTTAGATACAGACATGTACAGAGAGAAGACAGTGTAAAGACACAGGGAGAAGATGGCCCTTTACAAGCCAAGGAGAGAGGCCTCCAAGGAAACCAACCCGCTAACATACTGATCTTGGATTTCTGGCTTCCAGGACAGGGAGGAAATATATTTCTGTTGTTTAAGCCACCCAGTCTGTAGTACATTGTTATGTCAGCCTGAGCAAACTAATACAGAAATACAGCAATCAAATGCCTTTTTCCTTTCTGGACATTGAAATGCAGTCATCTGTAATAAGGATTTAGGTGACAAAATTGATTGTGGAAACCACTGGAAAGTTTAAAAGAATAATTTAGATATGTTAAATATTTGCCCTAATATAAAATAATCAGTAAAAAAAAAAAAAAAGTAAGTGAAATGCATTTTTAGGAAGCACTCAGACTTGACCAGATACTGTACTCCATTCCAGTAGTTTTCAGGTAACTAAAATCTCCATTTAAGGTGCTGAAATTTTTACCCAGTTTAGATTTTAAGAAGAAAGACTTTCTAAAATGTTTCAACTGCCCCTTGCTTGCCCCAGCCCTCTTAAATACAGTATGTTGAACATAATTTAACTTTGGTCAAATTATGTTCAGGCCGTGGATCTGAAACAGATACCTGTATGAATATCCAAGGATATCCAACACCCCTGAAGTCCTTGGATTTTATACTGACAGTTCCATCTATTTCCTATTGACTAAAAAAGGTCCAAGAAGGAAGAATTTGAATCTCAGACATTCTGGGAATCTGGGACACTGAAGAATGAGCCACTTCACTGTAAATGCCTACCTAGATATCCACAGTTGAAACGCCTAGCTACATCTCAACAAAGCTTTGCTTCTCTCCATTTACCCTTTCTGAGGTTACTATCTTGAAAAGGCTAAAGAGCAAAACCCTTCATTGTAGAAATAACCAGAGGTGAGAAAGAATACCTTAGCTAACATGAAATGTTACCTTAATTTGTGGTTTGAGAATAGACTCTGGAGCAGGTGATTTCTTTATTTTTTGTTTTATTGTGGTAAAGTAGACATACCATAAAACATTACCATTTATCATTTTAAGTGTACAGTTCAGTGGCATTAAGTGCATTCACATTGTTGTACAACTATCACCACTATCCATACCCAGAACTTTTTCAACTGAAACTCTGTATCCATTAAGTGATAATTCTCCACCCTTTCCTTCCCTCAACCCCTGGAAACCACCATTCTTTCTGTCTCTGAGAATTTGCCTATTCTAGGTACTTCACATAAGTTGAATCATATGTTTGTCCTTTTGTGTCTCTTTATTTCACTTAAACATGGTTTCCTGAGGTCCATTTGTGTTGTAGCATCTGACAGAATTTCATTCCTCTTTAAAGATCAGTAGTATCCCATGGTATGTATATACCACCTCTGTTTATCTGTTCATTGGTTGATGAATGTTTGGGTTGTGTCCACCGTTTGGCTGTTGTAAATAATGCTGCTGTGAACATTGGTGTGCAAATACCTGTTCAAGTCCCTGTTTTTAATTCTTTTGGGTATATAACCAGAAGTGGAATTGTTGAATTATATGGTAATTCAATTTAACTTTTGGAGATCTGGCTGGCATACTAGTTTTCTTGCAGTAGGTGATTTTGGTTGAAGTGTGATTCCAGGGAAGCCTGTATACGCCCTTGGAAACATATCCAAATTTGAAAGTCTCTACAGGTTTCTACGAAGTCCATATCAGTGTCACTGCAGCAATTTTTAACTACCTGCCCTTTCATGGAGCAGCAGGAAAGTTGGTGGTCAGGGAATTGAGGATAATCCCATTTTGCACATGCAGCAGCCTGCATTCCCGGGGAATGTGTGGCTCCTGAGAATGCTCGCCCTCAGGTCTGGCAGAAAAGTAGAGAGCCACTGGCTGGCTGTACGCAGTCCAAAATGCAACACGTTTTTGAGTAACAAGAGCACTAAAGCTAACTGGTAGACATTTCATCTTTTTCAAGAGCACCATGTGTACATGGTACAAATGCGAGCTGATGTGAGAAGTGAGAGAAAATCCCTGTTTCTGTGATGTATTAGTAAGCTATGGTATTAACCATGGACTAGATCCTTCTCCACAGCACAAGGACTGAAAATTCATGAATGAATCTCAAGGTATTTGTATTGCCTGCAGATCTAGGGTAAGTGAAAATGGTTTTAGGAACAGAAAGCCAAGATCAGTGCATTTAATTGGGGGAGAGATCCAGACAGGAAACAGATGCAGCTCACACTTGGAGCAGAGGAAGAGACTCGGTCCAAATACATATTGATGACTGTCTATTCAATTCTGTACGCAAGTTATTTTACACTTTTCACTTACATTAATGACTACATGTAGTATATAATTAGGTGGTGTTTGTATAATGTTGCACTATTGCAACATACTGTGCCTTACAGCAGTGGGAGTAATCTTTCATCTGTGGTATGGGCTGCCAGTTTATGATGATATCGAATTTGCTTTGGCTGCAACTGAATGTACACACAATTACTGTCAAGTAGTCTGTGCTAATGCCGTAGGTAAATGCAGTACAGGGCCAGGGGATGATTTGTGGCAAGGAAGAAGGAAAAGACATACTGTAATTCAAGGTGAGATCAAAGAAAGATTGTGCGGGGGAGAAGTTTACACCAAGAATATATGACAGTGAGGTTACAAAAAGAAAATAGTGCTTCCCAGTGACCCAGTACTGAAGGGTGAGCCAGTGAATGGCTCAAAACCCTTCCATGTGTTAATAGATATTGTGCCCCAGTGCTATACTGCACTCATTATTGCTGGTGATAACGTTTTAAACCTTTTCATTCATCCCTTCACGTGTGACACTGTAACTTCTATTTTGTTGAGCATCATAAACACAAAGGTTGGAATTACAGCTTTATACAGTAGTTTCTCCAGAGTACTACATAAGTGTCAAATGATTTACGTGAACCTAGAAATATTGGTTTAATTTTTAATGTGTTAAATGTGCTGTATATAGATAGGTACTCTGGCCATAAAGTACTCAACGTGTACCGTGTTTCCCCGAAAGTAAGACTGGGTCTCATATTAATTTTTGCTCCAAAAGACACATCAGGGCTTATGTTCAAGGGATGTCATCCTGAAAAATCATGCTAGGGCTTATTTTCCGGTTAGGTCTTATTTTCAGGGAAACACGGTCACTGTTTACCCTGGAAGGTGGTATTAGGAGATCATCTGTTTCTTTGGAGAGCAAACAACAAGCATTCATTTTCCTATTTAATAAATCAGACAGCTAATGTTCAGTAGTGAAAGTACTCTCAGTATTGTCCTCTGTGATAAGTCTGAGTATACCAGAAATAAGAGATTGATCTGATGATGATTAGAAAATACACTACAAAAATTGTTTCCATCTGATCTTACCTATTTTTGAAATGCTGAAATAACCAAAATACAAGTGGGATTTTTGCTTGCTACCAATAAACAAATATATACTTACATACATAAGAAAGATGCATTGGGCAAGAAAATCATTAAGGTCCTTCCAATTCTAAAATTTGGATTCTGACTAATGAAGGGAATGCTTTCAGGATCTCACATCCCTATTTGACCCTCCCCTGATAGTAGACAACCCTTGTGAGAGGGCCAGGTAGACCTTCGCTGAGGGTGTAGTATCCACACAGCTTGCATGGTTCAGAGCAGTCTTGCCTCTCAGGCCGAACCAAAGAAGAGCACCTGGAATTGGAAAGCACTGGGGTTGGAGGTGAGAAGATCCAGGCATTGTAGGAACTTGATTAGAGTTGTAGCCATGTGTGAAAGAGGGAGAACCCACACAACTCTATCTCACAGGATAAGCAAACTCACCTGCACTGAAATCTGCACAACTTGCTGGCGCTGGGAATCTGTTCTAGTTTAATTTGAGGCAAAGGGATTATAGGAGTCCATGGAGTAAGCTCTGAAATGAGGACACTAAGAGCCAGGCCCAGCCCTGAGATCAGATTTCCTTATTTAACTGCACTGCTGGATACAGTCAGTGATTCAGGAGTTGTCTTTCCCTTTGCCAAGGGGAAAGTGGCAGCGAGTTTATCAGGGTCATAACCATGAGACAAGGTCTTCATTCCCCTTTCAAAGCTGATGAATTGAAAGACCTGCATATCTCTATTGATTGATTTAAACGCTCAGTGAGTGTGTTCCCAGCCTTTAGTTGGATAAGTTAGATTTTACACTGTTTCTGTACAGCAGAGCTTCTTAGATATTTAGGACAATGACTTGGTCAAGTTTCTAAAGAAATGTTGTTGAGAGAGAGAGAAACACTTCTAACTAGGAAGGTTTCAATAACTAAGAGTTACAGTCACCGTTCCAGGACAGGCGTGTGTTCCATCTTTCTTCATGGCCAGTTACTACAAGTGTGTGTGTGTGGGGTGCCTCAGGAGTGTGTCTGGGTAGTACCAACCTCAGGAATGCCTTTTCTTTCCCTCCACTGCTGAGGAGGGAGGTCAGGTAACCCCTGCCCATCTCCTATTCTTCCTCCCTGTATCACCATCTCACACTTGTCCCACGAACGTGCAGCTCTATTCCTTCCTCAGTTCTTGAATTGAGAGCTCAAGAAATCTCAGCGCCAAGTATTACCCTGAAATATGAAGAAACCTTTGAATTGTTTGTGTCCAAAGTTTGTAAAATGGTCTGTTTCCAGGTTATGTTTGAGTTGGTTGGTGGAGGAGGACATTTTAAACCGTGCTCTCTAGAACATCCCTAATCAAAAGTAACAGGTAGTGGCATGGAAATTAAACACAGACAGGCCAGGATGTAAGAGAAACCAAAGAAGGAACAGACAGTGGGAGACCACGTGGAAACCTGGGAAGGGTTTTGGAGTCACACTTACATTTAGATCCTAGCACCATATGTTATGACTTGAATGATGTTTAAAAAATTGTTTTACCTCTGTGAGACTATCTTCCCACCTTTTAAAATTATGATACTAATACCTAGCTCACAGATTGTTGTAAGGTTTAAATGAAATAAACATTAGCACAATCCCCGGCATACAGTAAGCATTCAACAAGAGCTCCCTTTCTTTACTTTATTCTCTGACTCCTACCCCTCACCAGCCCACTGATCCCCTCTCACCTCCATCCAGCCCCCACCTTGCTCAAGCTGTAGTCTTATATCAGAGAGTGTTATGGGCTGAATTGTGTCTCTCCAAAATTCATAGGTTGAAATCCTAACCTGCAGGACTTCAAAATGTTACTGCATTTGGAGAGAAAGTCTTTAAGGAGCATAATTAAGGTAAAATTTAGTCCTTAGGTGGGCCCTGATCCAATATGGCTGGTGTCCTTATTAGAAGAGGAGATTAGGACACAGACACAGAGGAAAGACCATGTGAAGACACAGGGACAAGTTTTTTTTGTTTTGTTTTGTTTTGTTTTTCGTAGACACAGACAATAGTTTAGTGGTTACCAGAGGGTAAGGGGGATGGGGGGGTGGGAGATGAGGGTAAAGGAAAGAAAAAAAAAAAAAAGATACAGGGAGAAGATGGCCACCTATAAGCCAAGGAGAGAGGCCTCAAAAGAAACCAGTCGTTCCGACACCTTGCTCTTGGCCTTCTAGCATCCAAAACTGTGAGGAAATCACTGTCTGATGTTTAAGCCACTCAGTCTCTGGTACTTTCCGAAGCAGACTGGGGTCCTCACTGAAGACTTGGGGTGGGATGAATGCCTGCTTTCATAGCTCAGCTGGTAAGGAAGAGAGTAAGGGAAACCTTTTGTCCACTATGGTGAAAGGGAAATGAACTTGGATGTTGCAAATGCAAAAGGTACTTTTAACACAAAATAGCGAATTTTTATAATGTTAATTTATAATTTTGTAGTATTGTTTCAGATGCTTTAGGCATTAGAAAAGTCTTCGATGTCTAATATGGAGGCCCAACCACCCAAATAACAAAAGACTTTCATAACCTTTGGGACCACAGCCTATTCTAAAGTAAGAAACTTCCTGTATCTTGGCTTATATTGTCTGATTTACTGCAGTTCATTTTTGTCTTGATATTTCATTATGCCATTCTTCAGGAAAAGGTCTCCAGTAATTCCTCAACCATTTTCCATGGTTGTTTGATAATTTCTAGCACATAGTTTAGATCAGTATAGTTTGTTACATGTAAATTGTAGGGTAGAGGCAGGGGGAATGCATCAAACCACTGGAAAGTCCTGTTTCTCTGCAAATTGCACAGCTCCTCCACTCCTCTTATTGAGATTCTGATGCATGTGAGGCCCTACCCGGTCTTGGTGGGGTACGGGTGGGTGTGGGGTGGAGAGGAAAGGAGCTCTGGGAGGAGTAGGGAAATAAAATGTAGTTCAAAAATTCACTGGCTTATTGTTTTCTCATTATGTTAATTTGTCCATGGTAATTCACCTGCATTGTTCTGCTTATTCACACTCAAAAGGTCTTCCAGCAATTTATTCCCATCAACTTGACATTTCCCTCTCCGGAAAACTGTATCACTACTACAAGCTAAAAATGCACGGTGTACTTCTTTCTCCAGATTGTTTATAAAACTGTTAACACTAAACTCTGGGGAACTCCTACTCTTAACATTTCACTGTGTAGTGATGTATTTATGCTCCATATTCAACTACCATTTATTGAGGCCCTAATATGTGCCACTTTCTACTCTAGGTGCTTTTACTTACATTACCTGGTCTGATTCTCAAAACAGCGCAGTGAGGTAAATGCTGAGATAAGACTCAGAGAGGCTAAATGACTTGGCCAAGATAAGACATAAAACAAGGGGCAGAACCAGGATTCAAACCTCAGTGGGGGACATGGAAAAGGAACAAATAAAAATAATTACAGATTGTGCTAAGTACTAAGGAGGAAATAGTGTATTATGATGATGGTTGCCGGAGGGGACTCGACAGGAGTGCCTCTGTGAGAAAGTGACATCTAAGTTGCAACCTGAAGAATGATCAAGAGGGAGCCGCAAGTGGAGCCTGGTGAAGAGCTTTTCAGAGAGGATAAAGGCACTAAGGTTTAGTGCGCTCTAGAAACAGAAGGGCAACCTGTTTTCAGCTTAGTGAGCAGGAGAACCAGCAATGAGAAGTGATCTTGGACAGGCAGGAAGGATCACGTTAACCGCTGAGGCTTAAGTAAGGAGCTTGGGCTTTATTGTAAACCCAATGCAAAGCCATGGAAGGCTTTTTAGTGAGATGACATCATCGATATACATTTTAAATTGATCATGCTTTTCTTATTGCAAAATGCGTTTTTAAAGAACTGTGTGGGGATCCCATGGGAAATGTAGATTGCCTGGCACAGTATTTGTGGTTGTGTTAGAGGAGTATAAATGTCTATTACATTGTTCTGTACACCTGATATTAAAAAAAAAAAAAAAAGACAGAGACTGTTAGAAATGTCAGGTGTAGCTTTTATGGTAACCGAGAGAGCCCAAATTAGAAAACTGTGTGTTTGAGGTTCAAGTTCTGTGTTATGAAGCCTTATCCTTACTCTTTGTTTCTACTCTGAAGCTTCTTATCTGTCCGTGACTAAACAGTTCCTACAAACCCACTGATAAATGTTCTTGTAGAATGACTCTTGCCCTAGATTTTTAAGTCAGTAGTTTTTTCGGAATACATGAGAGTGGGACTGAAGATAATTTTAGAGCCAGAGGAACCTTCAAGGTAAAGTGCAAATTTTTGTTTAAACAATAAAATCCAAGTACAGATCACTGGAATGTCATGATCAAGGTCACACATATTGGAAAGATTGGACTACAGTCCAGGTTTCCTACTAGCCAGTTGAATGCAAGTGCAGAGGATCCAGGGAGGGGACATGTAGCATGTTTAAGAAGCAAGAAAACCCAGATGGCTGAAGCATCATGCACAAGACGAGTGTGGGAGGTGAGGTTAGTGAGGAAGACCGGAACTGCAGTTGTCAAAATTACAATGACATGTGACTATTACAAAGGAAAACACAGTCTGATAAAGACTTAAAAATGGAAGCAGATCTGTTGTAAAGGAAATAAAAGTATTTATTGGGAAGAAAAGGATACAATTAGAATTCAACTGGGCATATCAATGGGAATAATATATTTTTCTTAGGTCTGTCATTTAAAATGATCTGGCAGCGACGTCAGCAGTATTCCTGGGAATGATTTCTAGTGTACCCTCCTACTGCCAAAGTTCTGATGTTAATACATTAAAAAGCGAATTAGAGCTTCTTAGAAAGTAGCTGAAAGGACAAAGGACGTGCTCCAAGGAGTTCCACTGGCCCACTGAGTTAACGAATTCACAGTCAGTTCCACAAAGTCTTTCAGAATGAGCCTAATGATTCTGTTAGCATCAGTTAAGTAATGGGAATCAGCAGTCACACAGGGGTTGGTGACTTTGTCAGGATTGCCAGCAGTGAGTGGAATGTTTGGGATGAAAAACCCATTGGAGTTGGTTGAAGAAATAGGAAGTTAGAGGGGATAGAGACCGTATATTTAAATGATTGTTAAAATGAGAGTTCCTGAGAAAGGGCCAGAAAAATGGGATGACAGCTAGAGACATGAGGTCAAAGGAGAGATTTTGTTAACACGGGAGCTATTCAAACATACTTGTACTACTGCTATTATCTTTCTCTCAATCCTCGGACCTGCTTCTATGATTCATTGAAAATGTGTTATGAACTGTGTCCTTGTTTTTTTCAGTTAGCTTTAACTCCTAGCTGAAACGATCTCATGAACTTGAAGCTTTTTGAGCACAGGGACAGTCTTACCACTTTATCCTCAGTGTAAGTTAGTCAGTGAATGTTTTTCAATAAATAAGTTAAAGAGAAACAGGAAAAATAAATAGAGCTTGGTTATAAAGTTATCCTTACGATTCATTCCTTAGAATTACATCTTTATTTTTGGTATTCTTCTTTATCAGATTGCATATATGCAGCTAAGATATATCTGTGTCAGACTGAAATTGGAAATAGCGTAGTGGTTTTATATAGAGGAGTTGCTGTGTAGTCACACTGTAGGTGAATTATTCTTCTAAAAGAGAGAGTTTGAATTTGAAGGCAAGACAAAAAATTCAGATTAAGAGAAGAAAGAAAAAGATCACAGCAATATACATTGGCAGTGAAAGTACCAAATTGTTCTAGCAACAATTATGTAACTGTTCTTTGCTAATTTAAGGGGGGGAAGTACATTTTTTTAATCTCATATGAAGGCATATGTTAGTACCTGAAGTTTTCCATTTTGGTTGTACTTATGACTAAAAGTTGAACTGGATTTATTGCCAACTGTTTATTAGGCTTCTTCTTATCAATAAATACATTTTTTGACAAACTCTTAATATATAATCACCAAAGCCAAATTTTAAAACATTAGTTGGTAAAAATATAGAACTGGAGTAATCTTTGAGATGATCCCCAGCTTTTAATCAAGACTGAATTTAAGTCAAGCTAGACCAAACCAGCTCTAATATTTTTAGAGCTCTTTAGAGACTAGGGTTTGATAGCATTTTTAGCAATTATATGGGTGTATAAATAAAGTTAATTTGGATAGGAGTATTTATATAGTCAGGTTTATAGAGTATGACGAAGGATAGCACATACATAAAAATATGCTGTAGTTAATTTGCTAGATATAATTTCAATTTATAATAAATAAACAACTTGTCTTAAGAACTGATACAAAAGATCAATACTTACCTTCTTCTTAGTAGAAGATTTCCACAATAAAACTAAAATATAGATTAAGTGATGATTAACATTTTGTGTCAACTTGGCTAGGCTACAGTGGTCAGTTGTTTCATTAAACGCCAGTGTAGATGTTACTGTTAAGACATTTGTTTATATGTGATTAACATTTAAATCAATAGTTTGAGTAAAGCATGTTACCTTTCAAATGTTGGTGGGCCTCATACAATCAGTTGAAGGCCTTAATTAAGAGAAAAGACTTAGTTCTCCTGAAAAAGAAGGAATTCTGTCTCAAGCCTGTCTTTGGACGTCCCAGGACTGCAACATTAACTCCCCTGGCTCTACCCAACTCTATCACTGTAGCACAAAAATAGCCATGTATACAAATGGGTGTATTTGTGTGCCAATAGAATTTCATTTACAGAAACAGGTGGCTGGCTGTATTTGGACCAATGTCTATAGTTTACTGACCAACTCCTGGATTAAATGATTGCTTGATAATTCATGCAAAAGATAAAGGGTAGAGGTATGTAGATGATCACCAGATGTACAAATAGTAAATATTTTAGTGTAATCAGTGCTCTTATTCCCAAGAGTAAAATGCAACCTTTTCTTAAACAATTATTTAAGAACAAAAATATTTGAGCATTTGAAAATGCCATTGTATCCTATGTGTTTTTATGAGAAAGGTGATGTTGAAATTGACAACTCTTTCTTTCACTAAACTGAAAATTACAACGTGAATCACTGACCTACCTCTTAGGCAGACATGGTTGAGAGAGCATGAATGCCTTCAGTGTCATAAAGCAAACCTAATATAGACCATATATCTATTAGTAAAATAAGTCAATTTGAAAATTTTGATAGTGTTATTTAATCAGTGATAAGCCATAGGATTTTGCCAGTATTTATTAAATCATTTGAAAGTAGTTGTACACAACTTTACTTGCAACATATATACATATAATAACAGACATGGGATTACTGTCCAGAATATATAAAAGGCTCTCAGTAAGTAAAAGAAACGTAGACTAATGGCAAAGTGGTAATTCACTTAGAAGAGATAGGAAAGACCAATCATTGTGTTTTTTAAATAATGCAAAACTTCAACAGTAATCAGAGAAATCAATACTAAAACAGTGATTTTTATTTTGGCCTAAGATATTGACAAAGTTAAAGATTTATTTTACATTTATAGGAAATTGGATAGGCTCAGAATCTTTGTGGGAGTGTAATTGATACACCCTTTTTGAATTTCATATTTTACTCTATACATGTTATTGGAATTATTTATCATAAGCATGCATCCATGTACTTGCACATAACTTGCATTAACGTTTAATTTTTAAAAAACAGAGAACCTGTGGATTTTGAGGTACATTTAGGGAAAAACAAGCTGTGAAAAAAAGTGAAAGCTATAAAAATGATGTCTTTGGATGAACATCCAGCCAATGTAGTAGTGGTCCAGGTCAAAAAAATTATCAATTCCTACTAACTGTGCTTTTTCCTTTTTAAATTTTATTTTGTTTTATTTTTTTCAATTCTGACAGCTAGAGTCATGGGTTAGCAAATAAATTTTCTTTAAAATAACAAGACCTCTGGAATGGCTGTTAAGGGTCATTCATACATACATGTACAGATGGAGTCAAATTGCTTTTCCAGTTCCTTAGATTAGCTCCACTGAAGGATTGGAAATTTTGATCCAAGAAAGAGCTGTTGTCAATTTTGGAGTACTTTTGAAGACTGGGAAGTCAGTGTCTAGAGAGAAATGCATAAAGGGAAGAATGGTAGGTCAGATATAAAGACATGCTCCCCTACCGCCCTTCTGATGCCCTCAGATTAACCCCTGTAGGGATTCTGTGAGAAAGTGAACTCTGACTCGCCAACCTCTGATTTATAAGCAAACTTGTGGAACAGGCCATTTGTAAGTCAAAGATCATCTGTGTCTGCAAGTCCCATTCTGAGGATCAGAAATGTTAAAGAAAATTGAGAACCTAAGGATCATTGAAAGGAGCCACGTCAAGGTTGGTGAGGGATTGGAAATCATGTATTATTTGGGCTAAAAGAGAACATTTTTAAGGGGGACACACCAACTGTAAGTATGTGAAGTTCTGTCATGTAGATTTTATGTTTATCCGTAGAAGTTGGAAGCCTAGATACCATAGGCAGATGACACAAAGAGGAGAATTTCAGCACACAATAATCTTATAATCAGTCTCAAAGAATGGGCTACTCTCCAAAACTGGCTCTAGAAATGCCTAAACTGACATTCAGTAGCTCTCTTGGAAAAGAGGTTGGTTGGCTCAAGTAACCTAAAAATCTTTCACATTACCCTCCGATTTCTGTGCTTATTAAGGCAATGAAATTATATATTCCAGGAGTAAGGCCTGGAATACTGTAACCTTTTAAAAAGCCAAATAGGAATAGAAATACATAAATACGCAAAGTCTGATCTTCTTCTGTTATGACTGAGGTAGGCCAAACTTACAAAGGACTTTGAGTACCAAGGAGGAAGACCAAATGGGGAAAAATACATGTAGACAATGCAGGAGCTAAAAAGACTGCCTGGGTTACTAAATTCAGTTTCTTGTCCCAACTTGTTTTAGCTCTGTGGTCCCTGTACGAATCTACCTGCCATCTTGAGATATTTACAACAGCCCCTAAGGGATGGTGGGTTTTCAGGCACTTGCCTGGGCCCCTCATTTGACACAGTAGGGAACCATTAGTCATTGAACATAAGAATTTGTACTTAAGAGAAATTTGAAGAGTGTGTGCTTTGGACACAACATTTTTTATTTTTTTATTTTTGGAGCATTAACTAGGTGGTTCCCAGTTTATAAACAGCAATATAAGTCTGTGGAAATGGAATGGACCTGGAGAACACTGCTTTTCTCTGAACACTGTAGATGGAAGGAAAACTGAGAAACCCATCAATACTACAGCAGTAAGACCCAGGATTTGCACACTGGACAGGTTGTGTTTTCTGTGTGGGACCCAGGGCTAAAATGCCAGTAGAGGCATGGCTGAATGTAGCCACTAGGCTCCCTCTCCACTCTCTCTGCCACAGTGCTCACCTCTCCTCTAGATACAGAATGTTGGTTTGAAACGGAGTCAAGTTATTAACCTACTCTCGTGCCTTATGACTCTATCAGAACCCTATGTTTACCGTAAGCATCATGTAACCTATTTCCTATCTCTTTTTTTCTATTTATTGCTATAGTGTCCATGGAAAACATTGGAGAACAAGGTAAAATATATTATTGTTTTAGACATAGAGATCTTGGAAATAGTTTGCAAAAACAAGTGGAATTCACTTAGATTTGGTTGGGATTAATAAAGTATTCTTTGAGAATGTAGAGACAAGATGGGGTTAAAGACATCTTATTCTCTTAGTCCTCAGACTGAATTCTGTCAGATACTTGGCAAAGAATTCTACCCTGAAATGGCGTTAATTGTGCCAAAGGTTCTTGTGGCTTCAAGATACGGAAATATCAACAATTTCCTGTTTCAATTCAGAGTATTATCCCATATCTGTGTCACTTCTATAATTCATAGAATTGTTATATATTAATGTGTATTCCATAATTAATCATTATCACTGTATACAAAATTAATGTTTTATAGTCGCATAGTACTTCAAGAATAAAACACCACACAAAATGTGTTCATATACATGACCTGAAAAAAGTATCAGAATGCTTTTCTTAACAGTATTATCCCATGTGATAAATAAGACACTTGAACTTTTATTGGAAGAAATCTTTCTTTGTCCAGATTATCTCTGTTTAAATATGTTTTCATTAAAACAGCGAAAGTCACCAGATTTGACTAAAGCTAAGCAAGTAAGCAAACAGCTTCTCAAATAGGAACTGCTTTCGCTATTCTTTGTCCAGGAAGCAAAGTTCTTAAAGCCTAAATGTTTTGACATTTGTTTAGTACTCTGTCAGATTTGTTTAGTACATTTATTTAGAGTTGTGGCATAACTCCCTACTTTTACAGTTTAGGAAAGGTCCCTGTGAACCATTGGGACTGTCTACAGATGGGAGTGTTCTAACCATGGGCATAGATCTAATTATGCATCACTAGGGATTTTTTTTTTAAACTCTTGGCTTTAGATATAAAAATGTATTCATTGAGTTGTGCTTATTCCAGTATGACATAAATGAACTTATTTACAATAAAATTTAATAAATAATAAAAATCAAAATAAAATGAGTATTGTAATTGGTAATTTTGTTATTTTAGAATAAGCAGATCTTTTGTGAATACCATGATTTTAATATGTATTTGCATTTATAGTGATAATTATGTTTCTCTCACTTTAGTTGTGTGCCTGATTGCTTATCATCTACTTTTTGCAATGTTTGTCTGGTCGTATTGGAAAACTATCTTTACATTACCAATGAATCCTTCAAAAGAAGTAAGTTAAAATACTAGTAAAGTTATCTTAAAGATGGAAGTCAATAATACTGATATCTGAAGAATGAATTGTATGTCTTTTTATTAATGTTGTAAACTTACTGAGTCTGGTGATTTTTTTTATATTGTGTCTTGGTGAATTTTCACTTGATAAATATTATTTTTGTACTGGATGAGTATTATATTTCTAATATTAAATCTGTTGCGTGTTCCATTTCTACTTTAGAATTAGACATCAGGATGGATGGTTGGATAGATAGATAGATACATAATAGATACAGATAGACCTGAAGGTAGACATGCTTCTATTATAATTATCATACTAATGGTATATTAGTTGGCTGTTAGACACCAAACAACAACAACAACAACAACTGATCCCTCCTACATTCAAAGTCTGTAGCTAGTCCACAGCTGCCAAGTACCCAGGCTTCTTCTATTTTGTTGCTCTGACATGTGTCATCTCCATTCCCCAAGGTCACCTCTTGGCCTAAGATGTGTGCAGTGGTTCCAGCTATCATGTCTACATTTTAGCCTACTGGCCAGAAAAAGGAGTAGGAGTAGGAAGGAAGAGTAGAAGTAAATGTTCTTCCCTTTAAGGACACTTTGGAAGTTGCTGATGCCATTTCCACTTACATTTAGAACTTACTTCTATGGCCACTTCTATTTGCACAGAAGGCTGGGAGTGGAGTCTTTATTCTTGATGGTCATGTTAACCCTGGTAGAAGAAGGAAAGAGTGTACATTGGGGGTCAAACAGCAGTGTCAGCCACAGAACCTTTTAAGTAAAGTGATATGATTAGCTATGCATGTTGAAAAGACCAGTCCGGTTATTTGTTTCTGAGTCTTTAATCCTGGTTAAATATTCTTGGATCAAAGGACTGTGTCTGACTCACTTTTATGCTTTGGTATTTAGTCCAGTACATGTTTGTCAAATAGACATAAACTTTGTTCCAGTAATAGCAGTGTAGTTTTAGTAGGCTAACCTTAAATTTAAAAAAAAAAAAGAAAAAGAAAAAGAGTCTAGGCTTCACTGTGAATTGTTTCCTGAAATAATCTGTTTGAAATGCAGCCATGGTCAAAAAGGCCAATAAATATGCTATATAACCTGGGAGGGGATGTTGAAAACAAAACCGCAGATATTTGCACAGAGTTAATGGTATGCGTGGCCTAGAATGAGTCAGATACAGCCTTTTTTCTTCTACTAGCTACTTGTTTTTCTGTTCCTACCTCTTTTTCTTCCCTCTACCCTATTTATTTCTTTTCTATCATCTCTCTTACCCCCATCCTGGCTTTAGTTGCAGGTTTGAAGCAAAATGCTGACTTCTGTCACAGGTGATGTCATCCACTCCGGTGGCTAACCTGTGACCTCTGTGTTCAAATTTTCCAAATGTTTTTCTAGCTCCAACTTCTCCTGTGAATTTCAGTATCTCCCTGCCAAACATAACTTCTTGATCATTCCACTGACACCTCAAATACAACACATCAAAAACTCACCACCCTCTCCTCTCCCAAACCATGATTCATCCATTTCTTATACTGTAAATGCCACTGACATTCATTCACCTCACCATTCAAGCCAGAAGGTAGGCAGCCATGCTGAATCCTCTGCTTTTTCATGCCTCCACCACTGTTATGCCATGTTTTCACTTCCTGATATTTCTGTTTTAGTTCCAACCCCTTCTTTTCTTTCTTTCTTCCTTCTTTCCTCCTTCCTTCCCTTTCTTTTTATCATTGACTTAATTCAGGATCTCAGTCATCTCTTTTGTCTGAGACATTGCAGTCTTCTCCTAAACGGTTTCACAGTTTTCAGTCTTGCCTACATTCCCTTCGCAGAACCCTGCAAAAATTCATCATCCACCCTGAAACTGGAGTGATCCATCTGAAAAAAAATTTAATACTTTCACTCTACCACTTGTATCTACCCCATGACTACGTATCCCACAGGGTGAAGGCCAGTCTTCCTAGTCTGGCAAAAATGACACTTGTCTGACTTTTTGACTTCCCACTTTTTACTCTGGTAGTTCTTAATTACGTGTAGTTTCCCGTATGCACCATGCTATTATTTCTTTTTAGGTTCTTCTCCTTTCTCATCCAAATAATTCTATTTTTATTCATAGTGCCAACTCCTTCTTGGTCTCCTTTGCTGGTTCCTCATTATCTCCTAAGCCTCTAAAGTAGGGGTGTCCAAACTTTTTTCAACGTTTTTTACCAAGGGCCATATGCGGTAAAATACACAAACAGCCGGGCCACTCCCTCGAGGTGAAGTACGTATTGCCTCACCTGGTTTATTTAAGTAAACTAAACATATTTTCGGAATTTGCTGCAGGCCAATTAACAATGGATTGTGGACCGCAGTTGGCCTGCGGGCCGCAGTTTGGACACTCCTGCTCTAAAGCATTGGATTATCCCCGAGCTCAGTCTCTGGACCTCTCTCTTATTTGTCTACATTATGACTTTATTGTCTTATTGCTACAGCTTTCAAATTAACATCATTAGCCTGGTCATGTCTTCTAAACTCCAGACATATTTACAGCTACCTAGTTGGCATCTAATAGGCAACATATATGAAGACAAACTTCTGATTTCCCACCCACTCCCCCAATTCTCCTATTCCTAAAGTTTTTCTGTTTCAATAATGGCCATTTCATTTTTCCAGTTGTCCAGGTCAAAACCCTTGGAGTCATCCTTGGCTACTCTTTTTCTCTCAGAACCTGTATTTAATCAATTAGCAAATTCCGTAAGCCATACCCTTAAAATACCCACAGTGTACGCTCACGCCCCCTCCACTGCTTCCACTCTGGTCCAAGCCACCATCATCTCTTGCTTGAATATTTGCAGTACATTTTCAACAGTTTTTCTTGCTTTCTTACATGTCCTCTTCTCTATATTTTCAACATAGTAGCCAGAGTGATTCTTTCAAAAACAAGACAGATCATATTATTTTTCTCTTCAGAATTTTCCTATGATACCTGAATCCACTCAGAATAAAAACCTAGTTCTCTACTCTAGCCTAAAAGGCTGCACATGGTGTGACCCAACACCCCCTCTCTGACCCGCTCTTCTCTTTAATGCAGTGTTGGCTTCCTTGCTGTTCCATCAACATGCTAAGCATGTTTCTGCTTAACATGCTGTGAAACCTGCTGTTTCTCCTTGACCTGGAACACTTTTCTCCTGTGTGACTGAGTCCCTCACATTTTTCCAATCTCTATGTCTCAGTTCAAGTACTACTTTATCTTAGAGGTTTTCTATGACCACTCTGTATAGGATGCAAAGCCTCAGCCCTAGCATTACCTTTAACTTGTACCTTGCTATATTTTTCTCTGTATATCATTCTGTAACACATTCCATATTCATTTTTTCTGCCATCCCTAGAATATGAGCTCTAAAATGGCATGAACTTCATCTGTTTTATTCACTAATCCATTGCCAGTACCCAGAGCAGTGTCTCATCCATAAAAGGTACTCAATAAATATTTGCTAAATGGTTGAAAGTAGGAAAGAAGTTATGTGTACAGTTGCAACTTTGTGTTGATAGCTTTGGCAGGAAGTTGAAGTGACTTCTAATTGCTTCCCATAGTTATGTGTGAGATGATGGGCTAAGAGTGATGAGGGAATTAGGTTGACTGAGGTTTGAGAGAGCAGAAACATTTTGAAATAGTTGTTGGATAGAGTGGAAAAATGAAATGATGCAGAACACAGAAGAAATAACACGGTATTAAGGGAGCAGTCGGGATTGATGACTGTGAATTTAGAGTTGTACCAGGCTTTTTGGGATGATTTTTCCACAAGAGATATTTACTGTATTTGATTCATTTAACTGTATGAGACAGATATTGTTTATTACCATTTTACAGATGTAGCAATAGGCTTTGAATATTAGCTAATTACCCTAAAGCATTGAGTGCTAGTGTGTGGCACACTGAGTGCTAACATTTAAACTAAAGCCCTTTTGACCATCAATGCAGCACTCTTGTCGCTATACCATGCTCTAGCATGGAGTGTGGACACCAAAATAGGTGGGAGTGACCAGGACATCAACTGGAGCATGGAGGAAAAAATAGCAAAAACTTCTATTTTATACATTATTCTTTTAATGTTTCTCTCTTTTTAAAGTTTCATGTATAAGGTACATAATATATTAGCAAATAGGACATATGTAAAGATATAAGTATGCAAATATTGGCATTGTGGTCTTAAATTATTTTTAACTGATGAGACTACATGATCAAAAGATCTTGGAGGCCATTGTTATGCAAGAAAGAGCCCTTGCTTCCTGGTTGAGAATGTTAGATTGTTTCATTAATAATATACAAGATCTTGGGCTAATTTTCTAATTGATGAGCAGCCAAAAACCCCTCACTTGTAAAATGAGGGTCCTGGACTTAAAGTGACAATAAAATGCTCACATGTGCTAAACATCTTTTCTAAAATAGGACTTAAAAATTAGCAGAAGAAGTAATATGAGAAAACAATGTTAATCTTGTCTCACGCTATTGAGAGAAAATAAAATGATCTGGAATACATGAATTAAAATTTACTGTTTTGATAGCAATATTGTTAAATTGATAGTAGTTTTCCAATTTAGTAAGATTTTCTCCCAGTATAAAAGTAACATAACCGTACTAAATTATATTTAGAAAATGGAGACTAAGCAAAAAGAAAAAGGAAAAAACATCCCACCACACAAATTCAGACAGTTTACATTCTGAATTTCTTTCTAGTTAATTATTTTCACATAATAGTCCATCATTGGTTTATTTTCACTTTTAGTAACAGCATAGTATTCTCACTGAAATGTGTAAAAATTTACTCAGTCGCATCCCAACTTGGATATTTAGACTGATCTCAAATTTTCATATTATAATAATGCTGTTAACATGTGTATACATAGAGCTTTACCCATAGTTTGGATTATTTCCTTAATATAAATTCCCAGAGGTAGAACTACTAGATCAAGAAAATTTAAGTCACTATCCAGGTTGTTTTCCAAAAGGATGATAGCAATTTACATACAATGCTTCCAGTTTTATCAGACCCTTGTTATTATTAAGAAAACTGTTAACTGTTTCTTGCCAACTTTATAGGCAAAAAAATATTCTGTTTTCATTTGTGCGTTGTAGATACTTTTGACGTTATATGTTTATTTTCATCCTAAGTAAAAAACAACTAGCAAAAAGGAAATACAATTCTGTGAGTTTTCTGTTTGTTGTTAGATTCAGGTTTTTTCTTAATTTGTATATCCTTTTAAAATTATACTTTCCTTTGATCTGAAAACTGTATTGGAGCCCGGATCTTGGTTCCTAATACCATTCTCCAGTAAAAAGAAGTAGGACTCCTTAGAGAACATGCTGATTTTAGAATTAGAGCAGGAAATATTCAAGATGAGCCAGGAACATCTTATGGAGTCACAATGTAAGGAAGTTCAGACTTTTAAAACTGTTTTTTGTGATTATCATATTGGAATCTAAACAAATTTTCATTTTTCTCAAATAATTTTTTAATGGGGCCAAATTGGCCGTATAATAAGTAAAATTAATGATTAGTCTTTTGAGTATTAGAGAATTCAGAATTCTCTAGTAATAATCATCCCTAAGTTAAAACTCACTTAGATGTGAAAACATACTTGGTAGATTTGTTTCTATTTTTGTTACTAATAATATCCAATTGAAAAATTCATTCATTGAGCTAAATTTGTTTATTTTGCTATTTTATCTATCTATGTAACTAATATTTGGATAGAACTCTACAGTTTACAAAGCACTTTATATTCTCAATTCCTCTTGAGTTTCACAAATGTTTGAGAAAGTGAGTATTTTTAGTATTATTCCCTTTCCTAGATGCATAAACTAATAACCTGTGAGGTTAGTAGACTTGCCCAGATTTCAAACTCTATTACCTCTCTGAATATATATATAGGGTATACAGTATACTGTTGATATTTTATTAATGCCTTTTTCTGGGAATAGTCGATCGTATGCTATCATTTCTTTGAAAATACTGATTAAAATTTAAATCTGTTCCACAGTTCCATCTCTCTTATGCAGAGAAAGAATTGCTGGAGAGAGAGCCAAGGGGAGAAGCCCATCAGGAAGTTCTTAGGCGAGCAGCCAAAGATCTTCCCATCTATACCAGGACCATGTCTGGAGGTAGACGTCGATAATGAGTGCTTTGGCACGATAGCTTGTGGTGACTGTTAAGCATATATATATATATATATATATATATATATATATATATATATATATATATATATACTTGAAACTGTCACACTCATTGAAAAATATTGTTATATCTTGGATTGCTACTAATTTCTTTACTGCACAATTGTGTAGACAGGATAGAAACATGAATAACACTGTGCCACAGAGATCTCAACCAAATCCCATGTAACTTTACTTCTATTCTGCCTATTTAGTTGTGACACAGTGAAGATGTTAGAACTGCAGAAATCTTGATTTGTATTTGTTAGCCTTCATTTTTAAAATTTAATTTATGGACCTTCCCGTTCGAATTTAAGGGAACAATATCTATAATGAACATAACTGATAATTTCACATCAATTTGAAACAACAATTATACAAATTATGTAAATCTTAATTTAGGTATCAGTACAATTCTTCATCTTCAAAATTTATGGTAATTTTTTTAAACAAATACAACTCAAATAACAAATCTCTTTTACTTGGGTCAGGTTTTTAAGATAATTTGACAGCTGTCTAAATAAACAGTTGTCTTAAAAACTAGCACTCATGGACTATTGACACTTGTCCACCAAGACTTACCCAGAAACTTTGTGACTTTAGACCTCTGCTGTCCGTTTCAGTAGCCACTACCTATATGGCTGTTGAGCACTTAAAATGTGGCTAGTCCAAATTGAGATGTGCTTTAAGTATAAAATACACAGCTGATTTCAAAGACTTGGTATGAAAAAAAGAATGCAAAATATCTCATTACTATTTTCATATTATTTATGTTTGCTTCCAACTCACTTGAGAATCATAATTGAATCTAACTCAAAGTCTCACGCACAATTTTTTCCTGTTTGTTTCCACTATTTCTCAATGAGCGAGTGGTAATTTTCTGATTTAATATCATGCCACGGGTTCTATCCCACGAAGACAGAGATGTGCTTATGTATAAGTTTGTGTATATCTGCTTACATACACCTTAACAGACATTGAGGAAATTTAAGCCCCTAAAAATAAATTACTGCACGAGTTGCCAAAACTAGTTAATGACAGTGGCAGCACCAAATGCCAAACCCTAGTCTCCTCATTTCTAGTGCAGTACTTTTCTAGTATACCGTTTGACACACAGAATTAAGAGAAAGGGGGAAGCATAAGTCATACCAAAACAAATACGAATGTTTATTAATAATAACAACTACACTTTGAATTTAACAGTCATCTGCTTGTGCAGTTTATATAATATTAAGACTGTCTCTTATTCCTTTCAGGTATTGTACACCTATCTCCTGAGATTAATTTATGATTCCCAATATTTGTGACAGTCTGGAACAGAATCTGAATTTCCTAATATAATCTTTATTTTTATTTTCAGTGCAAAAATTCTGGATGCCTGCTAAAATCAGTATTAACTGACTGGAGGCATTGACTAAATTAAATTGCGCAAAGTATAATAAATAGATAATAATGCTGGTGTGGTTGATCCCCTTCTGGAATATGTAGAATGGAAAGGTAGGCATGATTCAGAAGGGACATTCAGTGTAGTAGCCACAGTGGCACCAAGGCAGGAATGTGAGAGGGTCTTTCTTTCCCTCCCCACCCAGCCACATCCTTCTGTGAAACTTGTGTTCAACCCATAACTTCCTTCTTCCCCCAGGGAAAGTCTGTAAACTAAAGCAACTGAAAGGTTCTGTTGTTGTTTAAATACTTTATACTTTATAGAGAATTGAAGAGTGTGGGTGGTAATATAATTTGGGATTTTACCATTCATTTTAAATCCACAATACTTCCTCCAAACCCTGGAGAAAGATGCCAGCTACTTGGGTTAAACTGACTGCTGTGATACAGAGTTGGCTGGTGGGGGGTAGTGAGGCAGGGGTGTTAAGACTCTCATCTCACTTTTGTTTGTCCTGTGCTTTCTCCTAATCCACCTATCTTCTGCTTTCTTACAGGGCTCTCCAAACTTTATTATATTATTATTTATTTTTATTAATGAGGACTGTTGATGCTCTCTTGCCCTTGATATTTGCCTACAAAAAAATGTTGTAGTTTTTGACTAGGACAGTAACAATTGTGTTTCCCCGAAAATAAGACCTAGCCGGACAATCAGCTCTAATGTATCTTTTGGAGCAAAAATTAATTTAAGACCCGGTATTATATTACACCAGTCTTATAGTAAAATAAGACCGAGTATTATACTATATAAATATAATATAATTATATTTTATTTTACATTATATTACATATTATATTATATTATACCCGGTCTTATTATACTTATATTAATTTTTGTTCCAAAAGACACATTAGAGCTGATTGTCCGGCTAAGTCTTATTTTCAGGGAAACACAGAATAGAGGTGATGTAATTAGTTTACCATTGTATGCAGATATTGATAACATTCTCTTTTTAACATTTACCAAAACAGTTTTAAATTACCTAAGTAACATATGAATAAATTCTCAAAAAATTCAAGCAAGACAATTGAAATAAAATTCCCCTTGACTGTTAGGAATTTTTAAATGATAATCAGATGGTTCATTTTAAATTACAGTGCGATGACTTTAATTGAATGAAATATGGCATACAGAGTGGTTTTTTTAATTAAAAGACTAAATTTCTGTTTCTAAAAGATGATAAACAAAAGCTTATTTCTACATTGTTTTGATTTCCTGTGAGTTATTGCCTACTTTGATTTGAAACATTTGGGAATCAAATATATAGTGATGGAAGGAGAACTGACTTTGGGTGGTGAACACACATTGTGATATGTGATAGGTCGGCCGGTAAAGGAACGCATATGGTCAGGCAAGTTAAGAAAGTTTTTATTGTTAAGAGACAGGTTTATCAGGCTGAGCAAAAGATGGCCACAGCCCACGCTGCGTGTCTAAAGGAGACTTACAGCCCCAAAGGAGGGCCTGAGGAGGGTTTTATAGCGGCTGTGCTGACAGGGTTGCATTGTTTGAACAAAAAATAAAATAAAATAAAACAAAACGAACAAAATTCTACTGGGAAAAAAAAAAAGAAAGAAAGAAAATGTTGACTGCCTGCAAACCAGTAACTGTTTCGTGGCATTTTCTGTTATTGCAAGTTTGGCTCTGTCTGCAGGTGCAGGCCAACAGATATGTTGTTGTTTTCTTGCAGACATGGCTTTATCTGTAAGTCAAGGTCTCTGAGACCTAACATTCAGAGACCTAACATTAAGTCAAGGTCTCTAACATTCAGAGACCTAACAATATGTAGATGATTTGAAAGATTTTTTTCCCCCAGTGTACGCTAAAGTAGAGATAATCACTATCTAGAGAGAATCTAGCACTGCCTACCAAACCAGGAGATGTAACTTTAGTCAGTGCTACCCATTATATTATAGAGCTGCTAATCCCTTGTGGCTACTGAGCACTTAAAATGTGGCTATAGTGTAAAATACATAGCTGGTGTCAAAGGCCTGGTATAAAAAAATATATAAAATATGTTAATATTTTTATATTGATCATATCTTAAAATAATATTTTGGCTATATTAGATAAAATAATTATTAAAATTAATTTCCCTTGTGTGGTTTTTTTTTCAGTGTAGCTCCTAGAGAATTTAAAAATTCACATGTGGCTCACATTCTATTTCTCTGGCCAACACTGTCGTACACTTTAATACTTTGCATGAGCCAGTGAGACCTTATAGCATCAATGTAAATGCACCTGTGGGACTTCTTCCCTCAGGAGATAAGCAGCAAGGCCATGCCATTCATCTCTGTAATTCCTGGAAAGGAGAGTTGTGAGGGGATGATTAAGAACTTTTTTCAGTATTGGAAACAACACCATCTAGGCCTTGCTGTTTAAGAAAAAGCTTATGTTATTCTGAGTTTATACCAAGTGCTTCCTTTTTCAGAGATTACAACATTAGCCAACATAACCTTGGTAATTATTTATTGCAAGTATTTTTTTCCAAATTTTAAATTCATTAGTTTGATTATACTGATCCTATTGGGCTGCCCGCTTAATAACTGCTTTCTTATAATTTTAGTAGCCTGCCTGCATCCTCTATGATGCCTGTGGACTGAAATAGCCTTTGAAACCAGTCATCCATAACTGTCTTTGGTATATGTATTAGAGAAGAAAGGATCAGAACTTCAATTACAATAATTAAAATGATCTGTTGGAAGTACTTCTTCCAATACTCACTTCAAACTTATATTTCCAACAGAGAAAATGTGAGCTCATTTCCAATTTAAGCAACATATAGAGTTCATTCACAAATTTCTAAAATGTGGTTATACCCTCACCTAGTTATCCTGGCAGGGTTCAGGAAATAATTGATTTACTTGAGGGAGACATTGTGTTTAGTTCGGTAGAAATGGACATGTTTACACCCATCGTGAGCCTTACGATAACAACTGACAATTGAGGATGCCTTAGAAAGATTACCCCAAAAAATCCTCTATTCTTGGGAAACCTCTCCAAGGAACTGAGGCTGTAGGCAAGTCATTCCATTTTGGTATTTAAACAGAGTCGAATATCTCAATTTTACCAGATTTAAATTCGGTATGCTTTTTAGAATTTAGATTTGGTTAGATGCTAAAAGCCATTTAAGTGCATGTTCAATTCACTGTTAAATCAAAGGCTAAGTGGAGCTTTCTGTTCCTAGCAATCCGATATTGTGACAGATGCCAACTTATAAAACCAGACCGCTGCCATCACTGTTCCGTCTGCGATAAGTAAGAAAACTTTTTACTTCTAAAATGTCTACATGCTCATGGTCTTTTTACTTAATTGGTTTCTTTTCTCACTGTTTTCTAGATTATTTTCTTTTCTCCTTATTCATGCTTCTCAGATCTTTATTTAGGAAATATAAGTGGAACAATCACTTACGTTAATACGAGTGTGGCTTAGGGTCACAATCAGTTGTCCCTGCCCCCCCCCCCCCCCCCCCGCCCCAGATTCTTGCTGACACGAATGAAGTGCATGATATTTAGCGGCTCAGACTTGGCTAGTTTGATTTACTAAGTACTTCTTCTGTGACTCTTTCCCATCTTTATAAAGATAATTCAACTGACTTCATGAAAGTCAGATGTTATTATATACTTAGTATAACCAATTGGCTTAAGGATTGATATTAAAGGAAAAGTTTTATCCAGACTTTCAGTAAATCTGTTCACATTTCACATTTTGTACTTTTTTTAGCATAAAATAATTCTGTATTAACATATCACATTGTTTTTAGAAAACGAATTATTTGATTTGCATGTTAAAGCAGTGTATTTTGAATTTAAAGTTCTATTATTGTATCATAACTGGAATTGGTTATAGTGTTTATTTTTAGATGAGGACTTTTGCTTTTATTCAATTTTCAGATAAGTAAATAATTTTGCAATATTTTACTTGCCACAACTCTTTTGAAATAAAATTCATATTTTTTTTTATAATTTAATGTGATTACATTTTTATGAGGTGTTGAGTTTCGTGTGCGTATGTTTTCTTTTTAGATGTATTTTGAAGATGGATCATCATTGCCCATGGTGAGTATGCCTCTGTACTTAAACAAGTTTTTGTCCCTTATACCTTAAAAAATGGAATCATTTATCTCTTTAAATCTTTTTATAAATAAAATCTTGCCTTAGCTGATCTAGGAGGTACTTTCAGATTTGACTGCTGACATTTGCTTATGTAGCTCAAAAAGGCCTAAAGGAGAATTTCCATGAAATAATTAAAAAACCAGTAGCTTAACAATTTAAAAGTTAATTTCTCATATTTGCTTAGAACAAATGGTGTTCTTTATATGCACATGCAGAAATATAGAGATTCTAAAATAATCTCCAGAAATTATACCAAAATGTACATATAAATCATACACAGTACCTCACTGAAGTTCATAATAATTTATTCATCTAAAGTTTTAACAATTTGTTTTACATAAAACTTGGCATTACGGAGTAGAATAGCAAATATGCAAATACACACATATGTTTAAACAAGAGTTTCCAGTTAAAATTTACTAATATTTAAAAAAAATATATTTCTAAGTCATGAAATTAGGGGAGTTAATAGACGATTATTTATAAGATCTAATTAACTAATGAAGATTGATTTTTTTATCCCAGTGTGGACATTCCGTTGTTAATCATACTGAGGTTGCCAGCTAGGTGGGATTTGGACATTAAGCATGATTATTCCACAAGCTTTATCTTCTTTCACAGGTGGCATTTGAAAAAGGTAGACATGTCCACAAATCTATACTAGGTATAAGTTGAAACCTATACATAGAAGGAATGGTTATCTTAGCTGCAGGAAACAATAGGGGAATGTCAGGTTTACAATATTCTATATCCTTCTCTAAGATACCCCTTCGTTCTCTCTGCCTAGATTTTCTTCTTTAGCAAGTTATGACTCTTTAACTCCTATAAGAACAATGTTCTTTTCAAACAAACATCTCAATAAGTATTCTCCCTTTGTATTAATTTTCATTGTATTCATTCTTCTATTTTCCTCATTCTTTCATTCATTTTGTTTTCATTCTCAGCAAGTAGTTGTCCCCCCTTATCTTCAGTTATAAATCATCTTAATCCCCCTTAATTCCTGTGTTGACCCTTCCAGCCGCAGAGGCTGTCAGTGCCCCAGCCATATCCCCATGACCTACCTGTGAGTTCACTGCACCTGCAGTAGACGGTTCCCTTGCCTGTTGACAGCTCCCCACCTGTTTCTTTGCTTCTCTATCTGAGAATGCTCTTTCCCTGGGGGGGTTTGTTCAGCTCCTAAGCCTGGCAGTTCAGAAGGGACAGAATATTAATGCTTCAAGAAGCCACCCTCAACCAGTGAGGGACTCGTTAAGAACACAAGCTTTTTTGGATTTTCTCCCCTCCTTGTTTTTGAATAAACTATATATAAGTTCTTTTCTCAGGATCTGCTTTGGGGGAGCCCATACTAAGACACCCTTCTTTCTGGATAATGGTGTATTCTAGATATAATTTAGCAGAATAGTAAAGAAATCAGGTTCCTAGAGTTGACTCCAATTTTTCTAACATAAAGTTATCAGGGATTGTGATGATAAGGAATGGAGAAGTGGAAACAACCAAGATTAATCCCAAACTAGTGCACGTCTATAAAGCTTGCCATCGCCTTGCTATATTCACAGGATTACAAAAGTAGAAAATAATTTACTATGCTAGCATTCTTTCTAAACCTGCAATTAATTTGGCTTTATAAGAAACTTACAGCACAATTTGACAATCTTTCAAATTTTGACAGACCCTATCAAATAAGTGAAGGGGAACAACTCTAAGACTAGAGAGTTTTTAAAAGTGGGTTCAGATTGCATACCTGTATACTTACCGTCATCACTCTCACCCTTAAGTGGCGATGGGGAAGAAGTTGAATGACCTGACTAATACCTTTCAACTTCTCTGAAATTGTTCCTCTCCAGTGTTGCCTCCCCTGCTGCAGCCACTCTCCCAGCCACCATCTCAGCTCCCGACGCTCCCTTACAGGAAGCAGTAGTCGGGTCAATTTGTGAAGGGTTTGGTTGCAAGGGCCTAATATTCGCTTGCTGCCAGCTGAATGGAGCAGCCATCTTATTTATTTTGAAATTTCAAATTAAAATTTGAAATAAAGTTTGTAGATTACACACAGTGTGGTTCTAAATTCAAAAGTGAAAAAAGAAAAGGTACCAGTATTATTTCTAGTCCACACTAAAAATAAATATTAGTATTAAATTTAAATATTAAATGAATATTGTTATATTTACTTAAGTGTGAAATACATATCAAACTCTAAAATACCTGGTCTTTATTTACTGACTTTCTCCTGTGTTTCCTGGCTCTGACGTGGCAAATTACATCATGTTCTTAAGTAGAAGTTAAAGTAACCTAAATTAGATGTTAGAAAATCTATGATTAACATCATTTTACTTTACTTTCTATAAAAATGCTACTTATCATTTAATATAAAAGCTGCTGCTTGCATTTCTGTAGGAAGAGAAACAATCTTTCCTATGCCTCCTCATTTTCCCCTCGTCCATAAAAGAGTCACTGTCCTCCCTCATTTTGTCCAACCTCACAGCACCCCAGCCTTTGTCTACCCATCCTCCCCTCTTGAAACCAATACAAGTTAGCTAAGGGAATATCCTGTGTCCTTTGAGGAAAAAAAAAAAAAAACAGCTACAGTAGGCTTTCCTGGACTTTTGCAATATTATTTCTTGCCATTATTTCATTGAGATGTCATAAAAGATAATCTCAGTAATTGGTTTGCACTCACCCTGGAATCTCTGACACATTTGTTTTCATACAATGTGCACCCACAAGTTTGGGCTTCTTTATGAATTTATTTGTCATATACTATTTAAGTTCTAAAATTATTAAATTACTGCTATTATTCTCTTTGCCTTATTTGCCTATTATTTGAGGTAGAAAATAAAAACATTTATCTTTCTTTTCCCTCCTAAATTTCCAGTTTATTCATAAGGCAAGTAAATGTTTGCCTTTAAAACTTTTTAAATTTTTAAACTTTTCTATTGTGGTAAAAACACATAAATGAGATCTACACTCTTAACAACATTTTAAGTGTACAAAATAGTATTGGTCGAATCCACAGCTATGCAACTCAGGAATACAGATGGCTGACTATATGTTTATTGAAAACAATCCAAGTATACATATAAAAAAAATGAAATCTTACCACTTGTGACAACATAGATTGACCTAGATCAGGGGTGTCCAAACTTTTTTCAATGTTTTTCATCAAGGGCCATATGCAGTAAAATACACAAACAGCCGGGCCACTCACTGACGGTGAAATACGTATTGCCTCACTTGGTTTATTTAAGTAAACTAAATATATTTTTGGAATTTGCTGCGGGCCATGCAGGCCGCAGTTGGCCCGCGGGCCACAGTTTGGACACCCCTGACCTAAAGGGTATTATGCTAAGTGAAATAAGCCAGAGAAAGACAAATACCATGATCTCACTCATATGTGGAATCTAAAGGACAGAATAAACGAACACACAAACAGAAACAAACTCATAGATACAGAGAACAAACTGATGGATGCCAGATGGGAGGGAGGTTGGGGAGGGCTGGGTGAAAAAATGTGAAGGGATTAAGAAGTACAAATTGGTAGTTACAAAATAGTCACAGGGATGTAAAGTACAGCATAGGGAATATAGTCAATAATATTGTAATATCTATGTATAGTGCCAGATGGGTACTAGACTAATAACTTCATAAATTATATAAATATCTAACCACTATGCTGTACACCTGAGACTAATATAAAATAATATTGAATGTTAACTGTAATTTAAAAATAAAATACAAAGAAAAGTAATACAACAAAGAAATATAATTTTCCTCCAGGAAATTGGCAAAAAAAGACAAAAGAGGCAGAGACAGAGCTTAGAACTGGCTTATCAAATAAGCAAGTCAAGAATTAGAAATACATTCTCACTGGTTTGCATTCACATAATTTAAACATGATCTGACTGATATTAACTCTAATCATTATGGCCAAGAAGTCCTGAACTTTACTAAATGTATGTGGTTGGGTGATCTAGTATTTTTAAAGAACTTATGCTCTAAAAGATTCAGAAAGAAAAATAAATAAGAGGAGAAAGGTTACAAGGAAAAAACAAACAAACAAACAAACCTAAGTGGACCTGTGCAGTTCAAACCTGTGTCAACTGCACAGTTATATAAGTTTGTGATTGAGTAAAGCAATATTATACAACATATTTTAAAAATCTAAACACAGAAATTCCTTTTTAGTAAAATTGGTTTTTGATGTTTGTATATGTAAAGAAATCTTATGAATTACAGTTAAAGAAATGCCAATACATATCAAATGATAGGAAACGAAACACTGTGTTAAGGTTGAGCTAATGTATACCTGGGTTGAAAACGTAAAACTAACGGAAATGTTGTTTTTGTTTTGTTAACAGGGTGAACAACTGTGTCGGATTTTCAAATTATAAATTTTTCCTCCTTTTCTTGGCTTATTCTCTGCTGTACTGCCTTTTTATTGCTGCTACAGATTTACAGTATTTTATCAAATTTTGGACAGTAAGTCATTACCTTGGTGAACTATTTTAGTATACAAAAATATATAACATAGATTTTCTTTTGTGAACTATTTCAGACACTAATTTTATAGAATAGAGCTCATTTAGATATAGTCAATCCTGATTATTTGCAGATTCTGTATCTGTGAATTCACCAACTTGTTAAAATTTATCTGTCATCCCCCAAATCAGTACTCTCAGAGCTTTCGTGGTCATTTGCAGAACATGCACAGAGTGGCTAAAAGTTTGAGTTGCCCCATGTGCACACTCCCAGTTGAGATCAAACAAGGCTACGCTTTGCCTTTTGTTTCAACTCTTTGTACTGTTAAACAAGTGTGCTTTTCAGTCTATTTAATACCATGTTTTTTTGCATTTTTGTGCTTTTCATCGGTGATTTCACTGTTTAGTAAGGTCTTAAAGCATTGTGTTGAAGTACTGTCTGGTGTTTCTGAGCAAAAGAAGACTGTGATATGCTTTATGGAGAATACATGTGTTAGATAAGCTTCCTTCAGGCATGAGTTGTAGTGATGTTGGGCATGAGTTCTCTGTTAGTGAATCAACAATACATATTAAATAAGGTGTCTTTAAGCAGAAACACACAGAACACAAGGTTATATATTGATCATTTGACAAAAATGCTGTGACCAGAAGCTCACAGGAACCTAAGCCTGTATTTTCCCTAGCAGAAATCGTTCAGTATTCACAAATTCAGTGTTCATGGCAACCTTACAGAACATAACCACTGCCAATGACAAGAATGAACTGTATAAGAATTTATTTTTAGTATTTAAAAATAGAAGTGTTTTCTTTATGTGTAAAAAGATTATTTTTTAAACTATTACATCTATTATGTCCCAAATTTTTATTAAGCATGGCTCAATTAGGCTTTAGATAGTTTTTTAGATAGTTCATTTTTTTCTGCACTATTTATTTTAAATGCAAGCAAAACAAATTGAGTATTTTAAATATCCAAAGATACTCCTATGAATACCAAATGATAGTAAAAAACAGTTACTATCTGCTAGGATTGCTTTATTATTTTCATACAATTATTCATTATCATGGTAAACTTTCTGAATTGCTATGTCGTTTAATGTGAGATTTGAACCACATTCAAACTAAAGATTTATTGAATGCCTCCCCTGTGCCAGGTACATTGTAAGCACTAGGAATACACAGGTCCATGGATATGCTCCTAGCATTCAAGTGTACTTCCGTTGTCCAGCTTGAAGAACGATCCCTAATGAATGTCTGAGAGGATGGCACCCCACTGTTCCTCATTCCTGTGGATGGTTTTAGTTCCAATCATAAATATATTTGTAAAGGAATGGCCAGAGTTTTCACTGTGAGGACTCTGCTGTCAGTGAAATCTTGTGACCTGTGTCAGTCTGATAGGTATGACAGGGTACTGAAATAGTATGCCCGTCTATCAGAAGGGGAAGCCTCTTAATCACCCTGGTCCTTCCCTAAGTGTCCATAGCCCTAAGCCTGCATTCTAGAGCAAGTCCAGGTCTCTTCAGACAATACATATAATGAGAGTCAAACTAGTTTTGCTCTCAGTTGGCCTATTTTATCTCATGGATATTGTAAGATTTATTTTAGACAAATGTTATACTCCAGTGTTGATCTTTTTTGTGATGCTATTATTTAAAATAGCTTGAATCATTATTGTTGATGTGTTGTTTTATGTGTTCTTGTACTTGTGCTGGTGTTTGTAGTAATGTAAAACATCAATGAGTATAGTAGCTAAATTGTGCCAATTAACATTTATTTTCTGGCATTGTAATAAAACTATTTAAACATTTATAAATCTGTATTATGTTTAAACATGTTCAGGTAGTAAATTCAGAAGTATATTTTATAGTTCCTTTCATCTTGCTTTCTACTGGTATAGTTTACACACATACTACCATACTGCCATAATTTTTCTATGATTTAGTTATGCAAAACAAAATAAATATCCCAAATTTAAATATTTTTTCCATATATATTCATACTCCAGTAAACATATATTTTAATATGATGCTATATGTTTTTTCTCAAAGTTTTTACATAAAGCCATGTACCTTTTTCCATATCTAAATTTAAGAAACATTTTAAGCAAAAAAAGAAATCTTATAAAAGTAGGGAATACTTATCCCTTTGACAAAACATGTTATTTTTTTCCTTTCTTTATAGAATGGTCTACCTGATACTCAAGCCAAGTTCCATATTATGTTTTTATTCTTTGCTGCAGCTATGTTTTCTGTCAGCTTGTCTTCTCTGTTTGGCTATCATTGTTGGCTAGTCAGCAAAAATAAATCTACATTAGGTGAGTATCCAATTGTTGTAGTTAACAGAACTTTAAATACATAAATAGTTACTCATCAAAAATTGCCATATTATTAAATGACAATCTGTCCGGAAGTGGTAAAAATCATTCTTATTTCCCACATTGTTTTGTGGTATGTGACTCAGACATAAATAAATTCACTCATTCCATATATTTATTGACTGTCCATTGTATGTAAAGCATTTTGTATATTCAGTGGTGATTAAAGGACAAAACAGCCTAGTGAGGGGCACAGAAAATCAAGGAGCAAATGTAACAGTAATTACAAAATACAAAGAGCTTTAACAGAAACAAACAGGATGCTGAGGTATGAATCAAAGGCTGGAGATGGTAGAAGTGAACTTAGATAGTGTGATCAGGGAATAGCTCACCAAAATAAAACATATTTAACCTAAGATGTCAGTCATAGGAAGAGCCAGAACATCTCAGGCAGATGATTTTACATATAGAAAACCTTAAAGAATCCACAGTAAAAGCAATTAGAGCTAATAAATAACATCTGCAAAGTTTCGTGACACAAGATCAATATGCAAAAAATCAGTTGTATTTCTATTCACCAGCAGTGAATCCTCCAAGAAGAAAATTAAGAAAACAATTCCAATTACAAAAGTATCCAGAATAGTAAAATACCTAAGAATAAATTTAACCAAGGCAGAGCAACACTAGTATAGTGAAACTATAAAACATTGCTGAAAGACATTAAAGAACTAAGTAAATGGTAAGACTTCCCATGTTCATCGATTAAAAACTTAATATTGTTAAGATAACAATACTACTATCCAAAGTGATTTTTAGATTCAATACAACTCCTATTATAATTTCAATGGCCTTTTTTTGTAGAAATAGATAAGCTGATCCTCAAATTCACATGGAATTTCAAGGGCCCCAAATAGCAAAAACAATATCTACTAAAATCTTTTTTAAAATTCTTACTCTTTTCAAAACTTACTACAAATCTATAGTGATCAAAACAGTGTGGTACTTGCATAAGAATAAAGATATGGATCAATTGAGAGTCCAGAACTAAACTTAAACATCTTTGGCCATTTTATTTTCAACAAGAGTACTAAGACCATTCAATGGGGAAAGAATAGCATCTTTAACAAGTGGGATTGGGACAACTGGATATATACATGTAAAAGAATGAAATTGAACCCCTACCTCACATAATATACAAAAATGAACTCAAAATGGTTCAATGACCTAAATGGAAGAGCTAAAATTATAACAGTCTTAGAAGAAAATATAAGGATAAATCTTCAGGATCTCAAAAAAAGCAATTAATTCTTAGATACAACACCAAAAGCGTGAGCAACAAAAGAAAATAGATAAATTGGGCACTATCAAAATTTAAAAATTTGTGTGTCAAAGGACATTATAGAAAAAGTAAAAAGATAGCCTACAGAATGAGAGTAATATTTGTAAATCACATACCTGATAAGGGCCTAGTATCCATATATACAAGTAACTCTTACAACTCAACAACAAAAAGACAAACAGTCCAATTTAAAACTTGGCAAAGGATTTGACTAGATATTTAAATAAACATTTCTCTAAAGAAAATATACAAATGGCCAACAAGCACATAAAAACATGTTCAATATCATTGTCATTAAGGCAATACAAATCAAAACCATGGTGAGGTACCACTTCATACCCACTACAAAAAACCCACAAACAAAAAACAGAAAACAAATGCTGAGGATGTGGAGAAACTTCACACATTGCTGGTGGGAATATGAAATGGTGCAGCCACTGTGAAAACAGTTTGGCAATTCTTCAAAAAAAATATAGAACTCCCATATGACCCAGCAATTCCACTCCTAAGTATGTACCCAAAAGAATTGAAAGCAGTGACTCAACAGATGTACATCAATGTTCACAGCAGCACTATTCTTAATAGCCAAAAGTTGAAAACAACCCAAATGCCCATCAAAGGATGAATGGATAGAGAAAATGTGGTATATCTATACAATGGAATATTATTCAGCCATAAAAAGTAATGAAGTAATGAAACATGCTATATCATGTGACTGTTTCATGAGTTTAGGGTTTCTTTTGGAGTGATGAAAATATTTTGGAACTTGATATAGGTGGTAGTTGCACAAAATTGTGAATGTACTAAAGGCCACTGAATTGTTCATTTTAAAGTGGCTAATTTAGTGTTCTGTGAATTTCACCTCATATTTTTAAAAAACCCTATAAGAAAAGAGCTAGAAATGTTTGAGACACTATCCACATAGCCGGAGCACAGAAAGCTAAAGAACAAAAAATACACCATGAAGTTTGACAAGTAAGTGGGGACTCACTCTGTTAAGTAGAGTCTTCTAGACTAAGGTTAGGAGTTTGGGAATATAACCAGAGTTTATAAATCCTTATGCTCTCAAAGGATACTTCAAACTGTGAGATTCCATTATTGTCAGTGAAGATTAATAATAGTATATAGTCAGTGAATATTATTTTTTAATATTCAGCTAAAATCTTATTACAGCAGATACTATTAGGGTGAAAATTGGTATAATAAACAAATTTTTAAATAAAGTGTCTTATTTCAAATTATATGTTGGGCAATTAAATTATAATTCATCAAAAGTAAATGAATTGCTTCTAGAAACTTTTAAGTTCTAAAACTTCTAGATTGTACATGTAATACTCTGGACAATATGGTCCTCTAATTATAAATATGTTTTATATAAAGTCATGTAACCTAGGGTGACAAATGCTGAGGATCTTGCAAATTGCCACATTTTTCATAGTATCTTTAATGGGCTTGTTAGAGTTGTTCGTTTTTGTTTTTATAATGGACAAAACTCATTATACTTCTATGTTTATTCATATTCCAAAAATAAAATTGTAGATTTTTGCATCTCAGCATGGTGTAAGAGGAAAACGTAGCATTCTGACATGTATTTGTTGGGTGATGTTGGGCACGTCCCACAGCCTCTCTGAACCACGGCTTCCTCACGCAGAGTGGGCATAACATACAGTGTACGGTGCTGCAGCACTGCATCCTGGTTTGGACACACCAGCTGTAAAGTCCATGTATTGGTTAGCTGGGAAAAAGTATGATTGGATGAGATAAAATTTTAATGAAATTGGAAAATGGAATTTATTGACTGTAAAAAGCAGGTTGTAGAATGTATGTATAATCTCATTCTGGTTAAAAAACTATATAGATTTGTATATATCTATATCCATCATCCATCCATCTATCCACCCATCTATCAAGAGCTAGAAGATACAAAGTTTTAACGTATTTGCCTGTTTATAGTTTCTAACTTCTTACAATGCACATGTGCTGCTATTATAATAAAAAAGCTACTTAAAAATTAAAATAAATGTAATTGTATCTTATGATTATTTTAAAACAAAATAAACAATCTATATTGCAGAGCTGTTGGTAGGCACATAAGTACTCACAGGGGGCTAGCCACTGACTTCCGAGTTCCTTTGTTTAATTCAATCACTTCTAAATATAGGGGTTACTAGCTGATACATACTTTACTCATGTGATTGCTCTATTATCTTTTATAGAGGCATTTAGAAGTCCAGTATTTCGACATGGAACAGATAAGAATGGATTCAGCTTGGGTTTCAGTAAAAATATGCGGCAAGTTTTTGGTGATGAAAAGAAGTACTGGCTGCTACCCATTTTTTCAAGGTACTTTGTTGTGAAAATTTTCAGGTTTTAAAGGAATGAAAGTAATCCGATAAAAGAACTCTATAATTCTGCATAGGAACTCCTCTTTTTTAAAGTATGATTTTATGACTCATGATTATATCAATGTGGAAATCAGTTATCTCATTTCCCTAAACATATTGTATTGAAACCAGTGTGTGATTCACATGTTTTGTCCATAGTATAATTATGTCCTGCTCGCAGACATCAGCACTCTAACAGAGTGTCACTCTGTTGTCTTTTTTTATTGCTCAATTGTAAGTTTTGATTTTAATTATAGTCTAGGTGATGGCTGCTCCTTTCCAACTTGCCTTGTTAACCAGGATCCTGAACAACCATCTACTCCTGCAGGACTGAATTCAACATCTAAAAAGTAATTCCATTTTTTTCTTCTGTTTTACTTTCAAATAACATATTTTATCCTCATGTATCCTTTGGTTGTATGTTTCTTTGAAAAAAAATTTCAAGAACATAAGATAATTTACTGCAATGGTTCCCACTTAGAATGAGGAAAGAAGGAAAGTATGACTGGGGATGGGTCCATAGGGAGCTTCAATTATACTTGTAAAATTCCGTTATTAATCTGGGTGATAGGTAAACAGGTGTTAATTCTCTATACATTTTGGTTGATTGAAATATATTATGATTTTTTTAAATGTCGTGCTTCAAAGAAAAAATATGTATGAGTCCATATTCGTTTCCCTAGTGATCAGATGAGCAAACAATGTCAGCTTTCCCTTTGACTCTCTAGGTCCTTCCTCTCTGTGGTAACTGTTGTAGAGATGAGAAAACTTCCCTAGATAAGGACTTTGGGGATCAGATGGAACCCCAGACACCCACTTGACAGTTCCATTAGTAGTGTGCACCATATTCTTGGTGCTCTATAAAGACCTCTAAGCATTATCTGAACCATTTCCTTGGAAAGAGAAGGGAGGGTTCTTAGAAATTTATGGTCTGGAGACTTTTGCCCCTGCTTTAAGTTTCTTTCCTGTCTATCAAGAATTTGAGGAAGACCAGAAATTTGCTACTAACTGGCAAAAGGCAAAACTACTTAAACTTTTAAAATGCTATACATATATGAATGTTCAAGTTTGAAACACTAATCTTTATATCTTTAAGACAGAGTTATTTGAATATGACCACACTTTTAATTCTGAGTGAAAGCCAATAGCAAAAACATAACCATAATAGCATTCTTAGCTAAATTTCAGAGAGTTTCTTATTTGCCACAATGCCATGTATACAGCACCTCTGGCTACATTCCTTCCATCTAGTGCATATTTCTTATTGATCACAGTACTTTCCCCTGTGGATCCTGGCGTGACCCCCGAATGTTTCTCAAGGCAGTGACACCCTGGCAGCCATTTCAAGTTGTTTTAAATTGTCAGAGATGAAGCTTACTTGCCACCCCATCCCAGAGTAAGCGATGTACATTCCAGACTCTTATCAATTGATGAGCAGGCCATTTTGATGTGTTTCACAGGGATATTCAAAGGCACCAGAGTCTTATTGGGTCATGCCCTGTGAGTTTTGGCTTGAAAATTCCACAGAGCTAAATGTTAATGGTTTTTCTTATACCTTGGTGCAGAAAAATCTAGTTTTAATAAGTTATTTAGAACATGTTTTCAAGCTTATATGAAATTTAAGAGTTTTCAAGTAATGTTTTTGTACCTTTGTTTTAATGTTTTTTTGTAGTTTAAGACTATTTGGGATTTAGAAATAGTATGTCTCCTAAGTGTACCATGGGCATTGAGAGAAATCCTAGTTCTGGCACTGTTACCAAGCAAGATGATCTTGAAAAGGTCAAGAAACCAGGCTTTTCCTGTTAAGATTGGATTTTGACAGCTAAAGTCTCTTCTACAGAATTTTATAATTTCCCCTGATTAGGGCATATAAATTTCTATGGTTTATGCTGGTGTCGCCTCTGTGCTCCAGAGTTTTATATCTGATTGTCTGCTCAACATTCCCACTCAAATGTCTAAAAGTCATCTGCAGCTGAACAGGTACAAAGCAGAACTCTTGATTCCATTCATCTACACCCTCATGCCCACTCTGAACCTGATTTTCTCCATTCTTCCATATACATATCAGTATCCATGACCTCCATTCCCCCAGGTGCTCAGACCAGAAATTTTGAAGTCATCCTGGATTCCTCTCTTTCAGTTACCTTGTATTTACTCCATTTGCAAATTCTGTCAAATGCACCCTCAAAATATATCTATATCATTTCTCACATAAATTGTTTTAATTCCTCCTAACTAATCTTCCTGATTCCATTTTTGCCCTATTCCAGTTTCTTCTCAATTAAAATGTCAGAGTGATCCTTTTAAAACATAAATCAGGTTTTGTCACTCTTCTGCTCAAAACCCTACATTGATTTCCCATCTTAGAATAAAGACTAATGAGTGTCCTTGCCTTGTCCTGTCTAATCTTGCCCCCAACACCTCTCTGATGTCATCCATCATCACTTTCCCATCACTCATAATCCTCGGACACACAGGTCTTGCTGTTTCTCAGATGTCCCATATTTAGTGCCTTTGTACTTGCTAATTCCTATTCCTAAATGTTCTTCTTCCAGAATTCTGAATGGTCTGTGCCTTCTTTTCATTCACTTTCTATTTAGGTATAACTTCACAATAGAGGCCATCTTTGAAAACCCTTTGTAAGATAATAATCTGCTTCTCCAATTCCCCATACATTTTTTTTTTGGTCATAGCTTGTATTGTCACCTGACTTACTATATATTTCTCTTTATGATTATTCTTCTTCAATTACCATGAAACTTCCATGAGATCAAAGATTTTATTCATTGATGTAATAGGTACTCAACGAATATCGTTGAATAAATGGATCCTTGCCAGTTGTTAAAGTCCTATTAGCAGTAACCAATCTATAAGGAGTCCCCAAACCAGGACCTAGTTAGTATGTTGGAATATGGTCTCTTTCCTGAAGAATAATAAGAATTAGAGTAAAAGAGATTTTTTTTTTTCATATGAATGGGAGACAAGCTTTGTTTTTTAAAAAAAGATTTACCTTCAATATTTTAATAAGGGTATGTTAAAGCTGCACAAAATTGAAATATTCTCAAATTTTGCTATGAGGTAATTACTAAGGAGCAAAAGTATGTCCTTTAAAAATATAATAGTTATAGACAACTAAAATATGTTAAATTATTCTTGGAAGAATTTTAAGTAGTTTTTTTTCTTTTGAACATTATTATAATTACTATTTCAGGATATTCTAAAATAATAGTTTCTATGCCAATAATTTGTTCTAAGTGAAATGTTAATTTATGTGTATTTTTTCATGCCATCCAATATGTTGATATGTGGCATGTCTACTTAAATTTTAAACCTTAAATTCTTGTTTTAAGACTCTTCATATCCTCAAATTAAACATCAGGTTTGTAAGATTTGATAGAGTCAGATGTTTTCAACATTCCTGCATGATAATACTCAAATTTGTTGTTTCGGTCTTATCAAAGAAGATATAGAATTCTTGGTTCTTGGTTCAAGACCAGTTAGGGCACTTTAGAAACACTAGCTTTTCCTCAAACTTGAAAAAGTCAATCACCTTTATATATGATATACCATCACCTTTATGTATTTTTTCCATATCCACTTACAAAAATTAATATTTTTCTTTAATGTATTTATTCAAATTGGCACTGACATTTGTTTTTAAACCAAACTTTGTATAACTGTCATAAATGAGAAGCTAGTATAATTTGTTGTAAATAGAATATAACTTTAAAAAATAAAATACTATTAGGTTCTAACTAGATTCCCTCACCTGCTAAAGTGTAAGGCTGAGGCCTACTCTATATATTAAAAATGGAAATTTGCCAGAGTTAAAAATTGTCATCTTATTGTAATCAGAGGAATGAAAAGAACTGAAAAGAGAACACTTTTCTTATTGTGAGTCAGTATGATTTAATTGTTCCTGTATTCCCCAAATTCTCTTGGGTAACTCCTACAATATCTTGCACTGCGAATGGTTTGCATTCGATACTTTGAGAAACACTCACCTTAATACTGTCAAGGGTTAATCTGATGATTGTGATAATGATTATTATTCAGTCCTGAAAACCATCAATTTCCTGCAAAGCCGTTGAGAGAGTCCCAGAGCCACCTTCTTACTGATTCTCAATCTTGGACAGAGAGCAGCACAAACCTGGGCAAAGGCAAAGCTGGTAAGAGTGTGCTTGTTTGGCTTTTCTGATATATTTTATTTTTGAAAGGTGAAAGTGGTGAAAAAATTTTATTATATTACCTATAGGATTTTTCTTGCTTTGGAGTCAGACTCCCAGTGTAAATTTAGAATTATTTTCAGGAACATCTATTTGTGAAGTACTTTGATTGTCTGTTAGCTGTAGAAAATCATTTTGTGAAAGATAATTGTACATTACGTTTTTTTTTTCCAGTTTAAAGAACCAATCTTTATTACTGCATATTAAATGACAGAAATAAACTCAAAATACAATTTGTTTTTAAATGGAAAAATGTGATCAATTCAGACAAAAGGTTGAAAAATATCTGCTGATAAAGATCTTAAATTATGCAGTTCTTTTATTCTAAGATTTCTATCCAATTTCAAAAGGGCAAAGTAAAGTGATTGCATAATTACCTAACTTTACCTACCTGTTATTTCTTCATATTTCTCATTATTGTTATTGATTTTAATCTTTTGATTACCTCTTTATTGGCAAAGAACAAGCAAGGCTTTTAAGTCAGAGAGACCTAATTTCAGATCCCAATTTAGGCACCTAATCAGTGTGTGATATTTAAGTTACCCAATCTCTTTTAGACTTTGCTCCCTTATCTGTAAGATACTTATTTCTCGGGGTTAGGAAGGATTAAACAAAACAATGTGATCATATATGTAGGTATGAGTACATATGTGTTGTGTCCCTATAAATGAGTACAAAACCATACATCCACGATCAAGACACTGTTAGCCAGAAAATTACAAGGCCAACTAATTGAATTCTTCAAAATTTTCTTCATTTCTAGTCTTCTCTTCAAACTCTCTCCTAGTGCTGCATAATTTTGGCTCATGGCACTTTAAAGTATTTACTGGTTTATTTGAAATCTCTTTGGGATTTAGTAGTGGTGAAAAACAAATTGCTAGTCCTAAGTAAATATTCTAAGGTCAATATTTAATATATAATCAGTCATATTCTCCTAAAATACAGGCTTTCTAACCCCATCCTTTGAATATTCATAATTTGGTCTCTCTTCACCTTCAAACCTACCCATTCCATTTTGCAATATATGGGAAGGACTAGGAATTACCTGAACAAAAACTGATGACACGTATTTGCCTCTTGAATCCATCAGTTTCCTTAGAGGCAAAGAAGTGATATATAGTTGGGGGGTCAGTTTTTGGGGGTGGAGAGACAAAGAGCTCTTTCTTTCAGAAGGGATTTGTGTCTCATAGTTCTATATTAACATGGAAGGGATTTCTTGGTTTTTATGTGCTGTTATTTGGCATGTTAGATTAATTTTTCTGTTACTTTGCTAGATGAGTAAGAAACTAAAGTTTAAAGGATGATGTAAAAGGAGGAAGAGAAACATGAGAAGGATGAGATGAGAAAGGGCTCAAAGATTTAGTTTGACTAGAATGAGGTAGGTCAATGAAGAATTAGGAAATAATAATTTAAGGTGATATGAGAAGTGCGAGTGTGTGTGTGTGTGTTTCTATATGACCATATTATAAACACCCACACTAGAAACAAGGCATCTTTGGAAGTATACTGGGGGAGGGGAGAATTCATGGATGAATAAACAGATCTGTGCCTATTTGTTCAAAAGCAACCAAAAACTGCTAATTTATATTCTTTTCTGAAGGTATGAGCAATCCTGCATTAACCATGGAGAATGACGCTTAACTCTTCAAACAAAATAAATTTGTACTTTATGAAAGTAAGATAAGTTTTTTCTTTATTGTTTTATATTTTTAACACTTTTCCAGTTCTTTTAGGGTAGTTTACATAAATGTTTATTTTTGAGTGATTCATATTAAAAGATGTCTTAACTGACCCTTGGGATTGTATTACTCACACTGGAGACCTCTGGACATGGACTGAGCTTCAGTATTAGCTCTTGTTTAGGTTAACATGATAATAGAAATAAGTTGATGAACAAAATTTGTTTCTATAGTAATGCATTAAATGGCAAGAATTGATCCTAAAGTATTGAACTTTACATGACAATTATCTTGTCATTTCGTAGGCTTGTGCAATTTTTTATTTTTATTTTTTTCTGTCTTTCTGGGTATACAGTGGTCATGTCCTTGACCACCCATTAGCAGAATTTCACTGGGTCTAAGTACAAGATAATTACATCTTATTAGTGTAAACTGGTCATCCCTATTTTTTGTCCTAGTAGGACCCCATAGTATGAGCCATCCTTAAAATAATAGGTGTTCCAAATAATTTTCTTTAAACCATGATTTTCTTAAACCTGTAGTTCCAAGTCAGTTTAATACATAATCTATTTATAAGCCTACAGCCAATAAAAAGCTACAATAAAGAGCCCATTTGGAACAAAGCCATAAACATCTAAAGAAAATAAACAACTATATATACCATTATAATAAACACAATATAATGACTTAAACATGAACATCATCAATACAACTCTGTATTTACAAAACTGCAATCTAGAACCCTAAAGTCTAAGAGAAGCAAGAGATTAATATCTAAAACAAAGTCATCTGTATCAAAGTACTTCATGGATATCTGAGTTTCTTGTTTTTTAATTGTGTGTTTGTTTTTAACCCATTTTAATCCTCAAAATCTTTTCTTAATCTGTTTTTTAAAATTTGTTTTATTTTCATTTTGGTGAAATATAATAACTGCAAAATACTGATCTGGCAATTTGCTAGTTGACTCTTTCAGTCCTGGGTGACTGTACATGATGGTATAGTCACCATTCATGGTAACTATAGTTAGATTAATCCTAACTATGGTTAGGGGAGTGAAAATGTAATCTTAATTTGATTAAATATCAAGGAGACATTAAATTTATAGAAATCTTAAAATATAACTATAAATATACAAATATGAATCACTATAGTACCACTAATAAAATAAATATTTCATAGAACACAGTTCTGTAAAGCATATAAAGTGTCACAGGAGTTCTTGGAGTATTTTGAATTATGAGTTATAATTACCATTGTTTTTGAGGTCATGTGTTACGTAGTAATACCCTGTCATGTAGACATCCCAGTATTTTGACACAAGACCAGTATTGCGTTTGTTCATCGTTATTCTCAACACTGCACATAGTACCAGATGCATAACACACAGGTTCTCAATAAATATTTTGTAAATAAGTGATAAAATGACATCATTAAAATTAAAAATCTCACAGAAACTTGATTTTATTACATTTGAATATAAGACATTAGTGGTCATAATAACCACATGCCAGCATGAATCATCTGCATTGACATAAAAAAAATGGTTTTCTGATGTAGTATTTTTCATTCTATTGACATAACCAGTGACAGTAAAATGTTTCTTTAAAAAATTGAGTTTTCCTAAGGTAGCTAATATCCCAAATAGTTTTCAAAATAGTTTTTTCTGCTTTACATCTCAGACTTGCATTTCATTCATGTTGAACAATATTACCTGCTATTGATATGCTTAATTTAATTACTAAATGTTACCCTCATATTCTTTTTGAACTACATTAGTAAATGATCTGTGGCCTTTTAATAAAATATTTTAGTCGGAATATTTCCCAAATAGTTATAATGTGCCTAGAGCCAAATTAGTGCTAAATTTAGCCTATCCAACCTTCTCTCTTATACAATATAAACAAAAAATGCTGTGTTTTTATGCACATGAAATTTCAAAATTATTTCTTAAGTCCTCCTTTGAACTCAGTTGTCACTCCTAAATGCCTACCAGCCTCGGACAAATGCAGAATAACCTAGAACCCTGCCACTCAGTTTGGGACCCCAAACCAGTAGCATTAGCTTCACCTGAGACAGGTTAATAGAAATGCAGGATTTTGGACCTCACCCTAGACTGACTGAATTAAAATCTGAATCTTCTTAATTTTAACAGTATCCCATAGTCTTGTATATGCACATCATAGTTTGAGAAGCATTGATGTCGAGGTCTATATTCAAGAACTCCTCTCCTGAGATAACTAGTACAGAAGACATTTAATTTTGAATAGGGATGTTATTGAAACAATGAATGAGTTGTTTGTTGAATGAAAGAGTTGGTTAGTTTTTTGTTGTTGTTTATAGCTAACAGAATCGTTTCATGTTTTCTGTTTCATTTCAAGGTTTTAATGCTGTATATGGATGGAAAAGGCTTCTCACAGGAAGGCACCATTGGCCAGTGGTTCCATTTCCCTTTGGCTGGATATGCAGAATATGAATTGATTAGTTCTCTGCAAGCCGTTGCTTAAAACATCACATTTTTATTCAATATACAGACTGTTTCAACTAATACAAATTCCTGTGAAAGATTAAAATTATGGTTTATGATAACGGTGAAAATACTTTCTATCATAAAAACTTAAAATAAATTCATGGGCCAGTTTTCACCCAAATATTTGGGTAGCACAATTTATCACATAAAATGCCCATTACTCATCTAACTTTCTAATCAAAACATTAAGACTAAGATATTCAGATTTAAAATATTTCAAATCACATTATAATGATAAGCTTTATTTGTAAAATCTATTAGTTACCTATGAGGTGGAAGTAGCAAATCAGTCGTCTATTCTCTCTGATGTGAATCCAGCCTCAAACTGAGTGAACTTAGTAACTGTGAATCCATTACAAATTGAAGATCACCATCCATTTTTTGCTAGACTTTAATCTAAGTCTAGCTTTATTCCCTGCTGGAAAAGAAGTATGATCATTGAAGATTGAGCTCACTGGTAAGCAATTGGCTAGAAAATTTTTCAGAATGAATACATTTCTATGGCATTGAAATATATTTTTCATCTTTTAGTCTTTTTAAATTGGGGAAAAATCTATTAACAACAATAATGAAGATTGGTTTATGATATTCTTTTGCCAGGTTGGCTTTAAAATATTTTTTTTTTCATTTTTTTCCTTGAACATGGCAAAAATACTGAATTTCTGTTAAGAATTCCTGTTGGGTCAATACATTCTTTCATTTATATCTGTTATTTCTGTGTCCTCTCATCAAAAGTATGAGTTAAACTTTATAGTTCTTCAAACACCTAAGATTAAATTATGCAAATCAAACAAAAAAATCATATACTTTTGGAAATTTAGTTCAACGTAACTAAATGGCATGCTGTTTGGAAATTGAGTTTCAGATAAACTAAGTGGCGTGTTTGTTGATGCCAAAACGTTAGGCTTCAGTAAATGTACTAAGAAGCTCTTGTGCCTTGTATGCACTATTTTAAAAAATATTTTATTTCACTCTTTTTTAATTTGATGGAGTAAGTTTTGTAAATGTTAGTAATTAGAATAAGCTGTGTACATTTTTTTGGTACTGATTTTCAGAATTTAAAGCAGATTTCCTTTTAAGGCTACAAAGCTAAGGAACTGGTATTTAATCAAAGAGAAAATGGTATTAAACTTTTCAAATTCTGCATTAGACAAAAATTCAATACAAAATAAGACTAGAAGGCCAGAGGATAATGGAGCAATAGATCCTTGCAATTATTTATACTTGCTGAAAATATAGAGAGTTTTATACTAAATCAGTTAATAGAAGAACCAATGTCAGCCCAGTCCATTTTATAGATCATTTGAGTGCAATTATTTCAACAATAGAATGGCAGTCTTTTTCGGACTTTTTATTTAAAGCTAAAGATTTTGATCTGACAATCTGCTTCAAGAAATTTCAGAAGATATGCCACATTATTTTATCTTAAAGCATTTTTTGGGTCATTTTCATTACCTGAAGTGCCGGGTTGGAACCTGTAGCTCCTGCTAGATAGAAGTCTTAAGGGCAACAGAATCACGTGATGTAGTAAGAATAATATGCGCCAGATATTTTTCAAAGCACAGTACTACAGCTGTTTTTATGAAACAGGATTGTTAGCTATTCCCTCTTGTCAACTAGAAGGTAGGGGGGGAAAAAGAGAGATTTTTATTCTTTAACTTGCTAAGTACTGTTAACCTTTCCCCCCTGTAGGTCTTTCATGTAATTATTGAAATGCGTAAATCAGTACACATTAGAATCAGACTTGAAAACATTTTTAAAAATAAATTTTATTTAAGTTGTAATAGTTCCCTTTTTGTTTCATACAGTGAATATTCTTTAAAGGGTATTTTGTTTACTTTTGTTTTTAATTCTAGGGGGTTATAATTTTTAGAGATGATGGCGTCTCTCTTTACATATGCAGTATTTTACTTACGTGAATAAAGCATCAAATAGATCTGCATTTTGTACATATTTATAAAATGTACCTTAAAACATTTTACTTTAAAAATTTAATTGCTTAACTCAAACTTGAAGACATGCTTTACTTCAACTGTCCCAATAGTCCACTGAATTGGTAATTTTGATTTTTCCTGTTTTCAGAGATTCTACCATATAGGTTATCAATATTTAAGAATTTTTAATTTAAAATATATAGATGCTTCATATACATTTGTTAACTATCTGCCTTTGTTCAGTGAAAGAGGGTTTGTTTTTTTCAAAGATAAAGTGCAACTAAATACAGTGAGATATTCAAGGAAGTGCTTATCTACGAACTCCCTCCTGTTATACCATAATAAAGTCTGGTTGATCACCTTTATTAGTTGTCTATATGAAGTTGCCTTTGCACATACAATCTAAATTGCTTTACAGATACACTTTTCCTAATAGTTTACCAGAGCTGCTACCGGCAAAATTCATGTCTACAACCTGGTCATAAACCTTTTGAGAAGAGGTAGATGACAGGAAGAGGTAATTACTCATTAGTAAGTGATTCTGAGTACAATTGGAAATAGACTATAAAACTCAAGTAGTACCTTGTAATCAAAAGACAAGTATAAGAAATATGTCCTATGTTTGACAAAACTACCTTCATTAGGGAAGTCAAATGCAAAGGATTCATAAACCATGTTCATAAAAATTAAGCTAGTAGTGATGTGATTCATGCTGAAGAAAACCTGTGAAAAAGGTGTTCCTCCATTATGTCATAAACTAGCAAATTTTCCCTATTTTGAAATACATGTAAACTTGCTGGGCTGATGCTGGTTGTACAGTATACTTTAGTATCCACATCATATTATCAGATATTTGCTTCTAAAAGTGATAGTTCTAATACTGTTATAAATTTTAAAAACCCACATATACACCAACCACATAAATGGTAAGCGCAGCAAATCCACTTACACTATAAACCATGATGAAGGTATCCTCTTGTACAATCGTCCCCCCTACCCCACAGACTACAAATTCTATTCTGCTAACAGTTTGTCCAGACACATATTTGGACAATGGATTTCCACAAATAACATGTTTCTAGGTAAGATCCTTCTGCGGAAAACTAAGTAAAAACTACTTGGCTTAAACCCAAATCTTTTAGCAGCCTACACTCCTTTTCCACATAATTAGCCAATTGAGAAGATACTCCTTACATGTGGAAGCCAACCACATTACTCATACATAGATACCACTCGAATTTTTAGACCTCACATTGGTAAAAATTCATAGTTCTAACTTGCATTGAAATTTTAGCATTTTGATGTCATTTATTAAAAGCATTAAGCACATGCCAACATTAAAGTCTGATTTTAAAATTGAGCAATCTGTCCCCTCCACTAGATTTCCTTTAAAATTTATTACTGAAGAATCTTGTTACAGAACACAGGAAATTGTTGTATTTTAAAATGGTCCGATCGTGCACTTTCCTTTTCTCTGCCATGTTATTCTTTTAGAGATTTGTTATCAAGTTGACATCAATGAAGGGATGAATTCAAGTAGGCTTATTTCAAAGCAACTGTGGATCAAAAACTATGAAGTATCTCCCAGCGTGAACAGGAGGCTCTGAAATGGGATGTCTTTTTAATCCTCAAAAGAGGATGTAAGTAAAGAGGATGCTCTATCATAATGCAGTTGAGATTCTTAAGAGCTCAATCTGCCCCTTTGTTATACCAGTAAAAAGTTCAAATGATAATCTGGGCAATGTCAATAGCCTTTAAATCACTTGCAGCCCTTACTCTAGGAAAGTTACAGCAAAAACAAAACTGGTGACGATGCACAAACATAGATCTTTGGTGTTCATTGCCAGTGTTCAGTACTTCTGCATCATTAATTTACAGTTGGAGAGGGGCAATATGTTATTACTCATCTTTTTAGATGACTTATTTATGAGTACCAATTAAACCAAAAGGGGCCTTTGCATAGGAGACTTGAATTTGAAGCTCTGGTTTATGCTACATAAGGGAGTTAATTGCTCCTAAGGGACAGTACTATTTTATGATTTATGTTGCATCTTCCAGGGAAGGTTTAACAGTTTAAGGGGCTCAATTCTGACGTGAATACATAAGTTTGTTTGCTAAAGGTACTTAATCAAATTGAGAAAAAAAATGCTTCAAAGTAGAATTCTGTTGATGCTGAATTAAAAAACCATGGAAAGCTTGTTCTTGTTTTTTATTCAACTATGAAGACTATTGTCAGTTTAGATTTCACATCTTTTCCTGTCAGTATTATTGTCCCCTAAAGCCTATTAGAAGAATCTAAATGAGTTCATCATCTGTTGTGTGAAAGCTGAATATTAAACAAAGAACCATAATTATATACTTATCTTAGTGTAACATACAAGCATGTTTTAAAGTTCTTTAAAAACTATACTTAGATAAGTACATATGAATGAATCCCAGAATAGCTATAAATAACCAATGGAAAGTCTGTATAAAGTATGATTTTGTTTCCTCTTTCTACATGATCTTTGCAGTAATGTAAGACACAAGCTAACAATGAACAATGTTGAAGAAAACAAAGGTGTATGACACAAGAGTCCCTGCCAAACCAAAACACCTTTCGTTTTCACAAGTTTTACATTTCACCAGCTGAACCTTTTTCTGATCCATGCATATTTTTACCCCTGTCAGTTGTATACCTTAGTAGCTTCCACTTCAGATTTTAGTGACTTGCTGGCTTCTCAAATTGTTTGAAAATGTTCTCACCTGTAGTTATTCCAGAGATTATCAATAGAAACAAATTCTTCAGTCACTTCACTTAGCATTGATTTCTTGAGTAACAGCTGGACAGTACTGACTCATTAAGAGCCAAAGAAAAATATTCAAGATCATTTGTCTTGTTTTATAATTATGTGATTTTGTGCCTAATGTCCTCTTTGAGGAACTGTTCTCATCAAAAGTCTTAAGTTTGTTTTTCTCTAGACACATTTCTTTGGGCTACTGCATTCAAAAAATATGATGTAACTCACCATCAGTAAATGGCTTTGCTGGCTAATAAATGGGCCACTTGTAACTGTACTTTGATTACAGCCACATTTTCACTTTTTATTTTTGTGTAGTAATTATGCTGTGGTGAGCTATTCTATTTTAAAATTTCTAATTCTCCTGACTTGCTTTCCCATAAGTTGGGAATATTGTGAGGAGTCCTTAGTCAACATATAGTGTATATTTTTAGCACAGTTATAGTATCATTGCATGATAACAATCTTGTACTATATTATTTGATTTGATAATCCGTATCAAATCCACTTCAGTGTGCCTTAAAAGCAAACCATTCAAGGTGTACTTTTTTTAACACAATGGGTATGAACTGGTAACAGAATAAAAAAATATAATGGTACAGAGACAGTAGTCCAAATAGGCAGTTTCTGTAGCAGCTACTCAATTTCCCCACTGTAGTGCAAAAACAGTCACAGACAGTACATAAATGAGTGTGGCTGCATTCCAGCAAAACTTTATTTATGAACACTAAAATCTGAATTTCATATAATCACATGTCAGGAAATATTATTTTCCCCAACCATTTTAAAACTGTAAAAACCATTCTCATCTTACTGGCCATACAAAAATAGGCAGCAGGTTGGTTTGGGCCTACAGGCCATAGTTTGCTGACCCATGCTCTAGTAGATTTAACAGAATATGGCGAGTCCAGAATTAATGGCTCAGGAACACTAAAAATTTATCAGCCAGATATCTCATCCAAAAGCTAGACTTAACAAAGGTCATAGTGTTCCTATAGAAGTTATAAAATACTATATTACTTTTTAGAGACAGAAACCAAAATTGATACAAACTATGCAATTCAATAGGCAGTCTTTACATAATTCCTTTTTTTTTTGAGGTGAAGATCAAAATAAAAAAACAATTAGATACCTGCTATATTGTGTCAGCTTTTAAAAGAAGCAACAGTAAGTTCTATCAAATGCATTTACTTTGTAAATCTTTCAGAATAAATGCATTCCTGGAAAGGAGATAGAAATCAATTCTTAATGTCTAGCTGAGGTATTGATTAAGAATCTGTTGAAACGCAAAAGGTTCAAATTGATTTCTCAATTAAGGGACTAATAATTGGCCATGGTTAATGAAGTTACTGAGTTCTGTTCAGCTGCTCCCCAAAAAACAATATTCCCCAAATAAATATTTCCAAAACAAAATTACCAGTCATCAACATATATAAGAAAACATTTCTGAAGCCTTTATTTACAAAAGCTTTAAAAACAAATAATACCCTCTGTTTTGCAAATAATGTTTTGTTTAAAAAGGACCACCCAGTTACAGCATTGTAATATCATGAATAAACAATGTACAAGGAAAACAAACCAATGTGGCTAATATTTGGAGATTTGCTAATATGACTGATTGAAGTGTAGATAACACACATCATAAATTGTAGTCCATCACTTCAGGGTAGAGTTATTCATTATCAAAATGTCCTCCTACACATGCTCTGGTCTTGTCACATATTCTGCATGGCTAAATATTTCACAGTCTCTTTTGTCTATATATATAAAATAGATTGCAAAGATATACACAAAAAAATAAACAAGCATTACACTCCTCAGGTAATTTTATGAGCTATATGTATTAGACATATATATATATATATATATATATATATATATATATATATATATATCTAATACACATATATATATTTTTGTATTTTGTTGTTCTGCACCAAATCTCTCCATTATTTATCTTTGTAACAACTATGAAAGCACAATTTTTTGTCTTCTAATTTAATTTGGTACAAATATACCTACACTTGTTATCTTTGGACTTTAATGAAATTGATTTGTGGAATCAACAAATCAATAGCATCGTAAGTATGGCTATAAAATTTTTTAAAATTAAAAATAAGGGTAAACAGAGATGGAATAAAAAGAAGCAGATTAAGGGAAGTGTGCTATCATAAAACAACTGCAGCTTCAACATCCTGGATACCAGTTTCCTGGCAGACCATAACATCCAATCACAAAGGATTATTCCTGAAGGGTGTAAAGCTGGTTTGAAAAATTCTTCAATCACAGAGCAGCCTACACATGCCAATTAGAAACTGACAGACACTAGATGTGCTTAGGAGATTAAACACTACGTACAGAAACAGCAGTTACTAAGCTCCTCAGTAGTTGTCTTTTTTTTTTTTTTGTAGTCTTGCTGAATCAACCATTTGCACAATGCATGTGTTATATTCCGTGGGTCAATAACAAGTAAATACTGTATAAAGTTGGCAGATGGTCATTTTTCCAGCTAAGAGCAAGAAAAACCAAAATTTCTGGTAAGACAGAGGATTTGAGTCAGAATCACTCTGTAAAGTGCAAAATTGATGGTCCACAATTTCAAATAGCTAAAAGTCCTGCAGAATGGGAGGGAGACATGAAACGGAAATAAATTACAGTCAGTGCTAGTTAATTTAGGAAAGGGAAAACAAACCAAGCTCAAGTAGGTAAAGTTTGTATGATGTAACTTCCCCACTCTGTCACACACGCCTGCCAACAAGTATGGTAAGTTAAGGCCAAATTTTACCTGAATGCTTTTCTATTTAAGATCTGAGATAGGAACGGTTATACTTAGTACTGAAAGGTAGAAAATAAAAAGGGCTATGAAAGAAAAATAAAGTACTGTCTAGTTCAAGGGATTCAACCAGAGATAAAACCTATATACAAGCATGTGTGTAGCTCAAATAAAATAAAAATAAAAGGACTATTTCATGTCATGACTGCTTGTTGGCTTCCTCTTCATATGCATTCCCTGTGCCATTCTGTACATAGGATGAACCAGAACCAAGGCCATACAAATGACCACAATATTTGGCATCATCAATATGATCTTCAAAGAACATCTAAAAAGGAATTTTGGAAAAAAAAAAGATAATTATAACCAAAAGGTACCACTGGTAATTTACATTTCAGCAACGTTAAGTACTGACGGTTCATTAACTATAATGGCAGCTTTTTTCTATGGTGCTCCTTTGAGGCCACACATTTAAATTCAATTAATAAAATTGAGGTTCTCAAGTAGAGCTCAAAAGAAACCAAAGGAAAAAGACTACAAAAAAAATGTATACATACATGTCTTTCCTATTAACAAACTTAGACCAATTTATGAGAATTTGTAATCATGGAAAAAAGTGGCACACATTTTTATTCCATAAGTTCCATACTCAATGGTAGAATGAATGAAAATAGCTGATGATGGGGGTGGTGACATTTAGGTTTATAAGGAGCCTTGAGTCTCTGTACGGCTAAATTGGCTAAAAACAATTAAACCCTAAGCATGTTCTAGACAGTAAAATCTGAGCATTCACACTAGGTTACTTCCTTGAAGAAGCCAAGAAAAATAAAGATAACAAATTAGTAGCAGAGAATCCACCATTAATTGAACCGTTAAGCCATTTTTAAAATGCAAAGCTGAAAATCCAAAAGGTTATTTTAATTTTCTAATGTAGCACTGGAAAGTAGTACAAAACACAGTATTTACTTTCATGGACAGTCCAAATCACTTCTGAATCAATACCATTTGGTAAAATAGCTATTAGGCTTTCTATTATTAATACACTTCTATGAAAACTTTAAATTTCCAGAAGAGTTCTCAGTCAATTCTTTATTGTCTAAGAGGATATACTCAAAAGAAATTTCCAGTCAATATTTTGCAAAAAAGAAAACTTTTGTAAGCAAAAAAGTCCTTTTTTTTTTTTTCGCACAATCAACTTTTTTCATTGAGTTCATCTACAGTGAGGCATACTTGTGCATGTCACTTAACCTAAGAAAACCCGGGTTCAGTGGATTTTGTTCCTTCCTTTCCTGACTTCTTTATGTTTGAGGAATTTATTTCTGCCTTTTACACTTAAGGAGGGTCTGCCCAATATGATTTTGATTCAACTACTACTTCAGATTTATTTAACCCCTTTAGAATTCAAAAACTTCTCAGTAAGACAATCTACTAAATAACCCAAGTCCTACTGTATAAATCCTTAAAGTACAAAAGAATGGCATGAGCAAACGCCATTTTTACTAGCAGCTTAATGCCTTAGATAAGATAATGTCAGAAAGAACTGTTTTCTCCCACTAATGATGTACGTCATCTTGGATAAAAGTTACCTGCCTCTGGCCTCAGTTTTCTCACTTAAGAAATAATATGGTTAGACCTACCTGATTTCTAAGGTAGTTTAAATTTTTCAATTTTTTTAGTTTATAAAGAACTTATTTTTTTTCATTTCTTTCTGAACTACATTTCAAGATGACTTCTTTTTTAATACTTTCATTCAAGTGTTAACTATGACTTACATGGTACCTTTAATTATATATTCACTTGATAACCACTTATTGCCCCAAAATTTTGCCATAAGATTTTAATGTTCTCAACCTAACAACCAACTGAGAAAAAGGCACTGATGTCTTCATACTTCTCTCATTTTGAAAAAGGCCATTCCTGTAAGCAATGAATCAGATCCTGCCTGATGTTGTGGTCCTATCCGTTCCAGCTCTAACTGTTCAGCAACTTCTTGTAAACCACCCTAGAAGACAGAAAAATTGCCTGTCAAAAGAGAAACACTGCAATGCCTGAATTCACAAATTACATAACTTAGACAATGACCAAAATATAAATGAACTTCAGAATGTACAGATAGATCTTATTACAACTGGGAAAAAAAAACAGAAAATGTGAATTACTAATGTATTTGTTGAATGTGTGTGAAGTTTATAATTTTATTATAAAAATGACTGCAGGTACTTACTTTCAAATTTTCTTAAGCTTCCCAGCAATATATCTCCAAATAGTTTCATATAAATAATTCGTAGAAAACAAAGCTATTATGGCTAATCAAATCACTAAGGGCTTAACCATGGGTTTGTTAGTTAAAAAGAGTATGTTGTTTTAAGAATACAACTCTTTAGAAGGATCTGCTAAATATCTGTCTATGTTATAATATTGCTAGAATTGAAGAAGAATAATGATGAGAGTGAAAGGAAGAGAAACAAAAAGAGAGAGAAGGAAAGAGGAAGGGAAAGAAGGAGAATAATGGAAGGAAAGAAAGATCAGGAACAAGGACAAAACAAAGAAATTCCTCTCTAAATTGTTAAGACCTCTACAAGCAACTAGCCCTTAACTATATCACAACTTGAAATAGTGCTTTGCATAGCAGCTGCTTCTGTGGTAAAATAGCCTGAGGATTAGGTATCATTAGCAGCTGCTTAGAGCAGCAACAGAATCAGGGTCAACCAGTATGGTGGACTATAGGTCAAAAAGCACCTTTGTCATGAACCTAATTTTAACATAGCAGGTCACTCAGGATATATTCAGAATATGTGGTATATTTAGAAATTTTCCAATAACGTACACATGAGTAATAGTTTGGTTCTGTGTCCAAAACGGTCACTGTACACACGTCAATTTTTAAAAGCATTTCCAAAGCCATATTAAAACATTTAGCTCTTGGATTCTCAACATTAATACTTTCAGGGCGTGGACAGAATTTCTAGCATTAACAAGGATATCTTACTGCAGCAAGTTCACTTGAGCCACAGCTAGAAGTCTCTCAAACTGCACAGAATTCTGCTGCTCTTGGGTGCTACAAAATGAAGTAATCTTTCTTAAAAACTTCCCTTGCTATCTGCTATATCCTGTAATGAGGCAAGCAGACTTTGGCCAAAAGATTGCTTCTCTTACGATTTTCAGTTCATCAGTCAAAGCAAAGTTTCCTATTCAATTCCTAAATTATTTCTGTGTAAAATTTACCATCTCCTGAAAGTAAAACTTTACTTGCACTTCTAAAAACCTGGTGAGGAAAAAACTTGATCAACCTTGATGTAGGTTCTATGAAACAACCACTTTACCTAATTTTTTTTTCTGTCAGTTACAGCTTAAATACAAATACAACTGAAAAACAAAACAAAAAACCCAATTGAAGGAGATCTGGGCCACCAGAGGTGAATTCATTCTCAAACTGAAGAAGCACTTTTGCTTATTAAAGAAACTTTCATTTTGAAAGAATTAATGTTCGGAAGTAAAAAAATTATTCCACCCAGTAAGCAGTGTCAGAATGTAAGCTACTGTCTAGACAGGGCCTACATATTTACTATAGCACTTACTACTAAGTTGACATCTTTGGGCCAGGAAAAAAAAAAATCCTTTTAAATATGTAATTTAATCCCTGGAATGTGACCCTATGACAACACCCAACAAAATAATCCCTCCGCCAAGTAAGCAGAGGGAGGAACTTTCGCCGCACTACTGATGACGTGCACATGGCCGGCCACCCTGAACTGCACGGCATCCACCATCTCGCATGGACAGAGCATATGCATGGTGCATGAGAACCTCAGTTTCTGTGCTGGTTTATGATTGTCAATCTGGTAAATGATGACAAAAATCTGATCCCTGGTTTGAACTTTTGAAAACTTATTCTGCCAACACACACTAAAGCTTTGCAAAAGAATTTCCTATAAATCCTCACTATGGAAAAAACAATCAAACGACCAGATAATATAAGTACAATTTACTATAAAACTCAAAAATATGGTTTAAAATCAACATCCTAGCCTAGGATCCTATATATCAGTCACTGGATCTGAGTAGTGTGATTACAGATAAAGCCACTCGAAGCCTTACTTTGAGATTTTTGCAGCTCTTCATGAGGTACTTCACATCATAAATGACAGGAAAAAACAATCGAAGGATCTCAAAGAAATCAAGTTCTTCTTCAGGCAAGTTAGAGTTGGTCAGGATTTTGATTAAGTAGCCAAAGTCATAACCACTACAAAGGGTTAAAAGAATACAGAAGAAGAACCATAAATACCAAAGAGACGAAAAACTTTTTTTGACACAAATTTTAAGTGAGTCACACTGTAGGCAATAAAGGTTATCAACCAAAAATACAAAAAAAAAGAATATAGAAAATAAACATGCTCACAATTATGATGGAAAAATCACCTTACACACAGTGGTAAAACTGTCACATCATCACTCAGGTGCCAATATGCATATCGCATATTGCACCATCCCAAGCCTGTAGTCACTAAACTACTATTTTGCTGATCCTTGAATAGAGAACTCTTTAAGACGACTATCAAACTGCCCACAGTAGATGTCTCAAACAACTTAAATAACTATGGAAATGGAGAAATAAAGATGAATGGAAAGTTGGCCAAACATGTCAAGAGGCAGCAAGTGAACTGGCATTCAGAAGTCAAAAATAATGCAAATCTTTCCATCTTTAACAAAAAGGTCATATACTTAAAAAATCCAAAGTTAGTTCCCTACTAAATTATTTTCACTTCCCTTAAGTGAGTTTATTAGTAAGTACTCTCTTCCCCCACCCCCCAAATTCCTTCTGTTCCTATCTCATCACAGATCCCCAAGAGATACTAACGGAAATATTGCACATGAAAGAAGTGAAGGCAGCAAAGGCTGAGAACTACTCTCTAGAGCCTAAAACACAAACTCCCACAATTTTAACACCAGAGCTCCTATGCCTATTGTTTGGCTTTTCCCGCAGTTTTATAGTTCTCTGCACTCCTGTGCCACAATTACCTACCCTTTTTCCTGTCTACCTTTTCCTACAAACACCTCTTACAGATAGATGCCTTCCCTGAAAAGCCCAGCTCGCACAGATTTCTTACACACGTTGTTTTCTTGTACTATCCCTTACAATGCATGTACTGTTTTCTCCACTAGTTTAAAGGGCAGGAATCACATTTTTAAAATATCTTTTAAAAATATCTTTATTGCACATAGTTGGAACTCAATTAATATTTGATGAGACATGTTATGAATATCTTTTAAGGGGATATAAAACAAAATTTCTTTTTAATATTCAGAATTTTACTTTTAATCTAAAAAAGAAAAGAAAAAGCTTTACCATTGAAGACCACTGAGAAATATCAAAGTATGAGCAATAAACAGAAGAAACCTTTACACTTCTGGTAGCTGGCAAGGAAGTAATTCTGCTCTCTATCCAAAATATAAGTCAAGACAGTGTTTGCTTGTTACTTTTAAAAGATTATATTAAAGTTTAGGATTTATAAACATATTAGTCTTTACTGGAAATAATTAATTATAATATGAAGAAAATATTTACTGACATTTCATAGAATAAAATCTTAACGTATCCTGACATTCAAATATATCAGTCTCATTGAGACTCTAAACTCTTAGATGACATAAACCCTTTCTGTTTTTGTTTATCTTAATATCCCCAGTATTTGCTCAGAGTATTTTTTGAATGAGAAACCATGTCATATGTAGTAAATTTCATGTTCTTTTGTATCCTTATGACTAAGTAAAACAAGGGAAATAAAAGAACTCAGCATTAACATTCCTCACACGAACAGACTTAAGTTTTGTCTCCTGAGGTACAGGCTCAAGTGGAGAATAGAAAGAAAAGATAACAGGGAAGAATTAGTATGTTCACTACCTCCAACTCAAAAATTACTGCTTTGCACTGCTCCAAAGTTTACAATATGAACAGTCCTTCACTATAATCATTCTACAGTCCAGAGCTGGAAGTTGTAAGGCCTGCTGGAGACTTATTTTTTTTTAAATGTGTGAAGTGGACCAAGTATAAGAACATTAACACTTGCATAATATAATGCTTTTTAAAAAGATAACAGAAGGCCAAATAAAATCATTCCCCAGGCAACTTTTAGTCCCTGGGCTGCCAGTTTAATTTAATTTACTTAGATAGGAACTCTTTCTCTTACCCGGAAGACTATTTTTACAAAATGAAACTAATTTCCTTTCTAGAAATTCTCTTAAACAATCTAGCTTTATTTTATAACAAAGAACTAAAGACTACCACTTTTTGAGAATTTACTATGTGTAAAGCACCTTACTAGAGGGTTTAAGTGTTATACTGATTATTAAAACAATTCTGCCAAATTTTTTTTAAGTGATGCCTTCTTGATCACTTTACTTAAAAAAATTTAAACTCTGCCACTCACTGACCCCTAGCATTCCCTTCGCTGTTCTTTTTCCTCCATAGAACTTATTATCTAACAAACCACAATATAAACATCATCATTTAAAAACCTGTGTGCCTACCCCTACCAGAATGTAAACTCCATGAGGACAAGGATTTTCGTCTCGTTTGCTCATAGCTTAATTCCTAGAATTTTATCAGTGTTTGGCATATGGTAGATAGTATTTTTTAATGAAGGAATAGTTTTGGGCTCAGAAATGTTAAATAACCCTAGGTAACAGATTCCAAATGACACTGCTAGATTTAAACCAATGTTTATTTTTCCACCTATACCCTTTCCACTACACAATACGGTCTCTCTCATTGGCTAAAATAGACCCCATATTATTCATCTTTAAGTAGACCAACATTAGTCTCTTAAGAGTTAGGAGACTGCTATAAGCAGTCAATTAATTCTTTGTAGACAGCCTGAAATTGCTGAAACAGTGACCCAAGCCAAGTGGAAAGCAGCTAGGAAATAGTAACACATGCTGTTTTCAATGCAAGTCTTTTTACCTATGAAATGATAACCACTTGACCCCTTCACAAAGGACCACTCCTGATGTCATAAGAAGTTCTGCAAAGTACTGGGTCTCAATTCCTTCCTCCTCATGTTTTTTGAACTGGATTCCAGACGTTGTTAGTAGCTCTATGGAGTCCTGGGCATACATGTCCTCCCTGGCAGGAGAAGAAGAAAGATAACATTCAGAAACGCCACACTTCAAACAAGTGGTTTTTCTCCTTATATCTACAACTACGACAGTGCCAGAAACAAGAAAGAAGATTCACTCGGATCTAGTTGTTCCAATGTTTCACATATATGGAAAGAAAATACAATTTAAATATAAAAGTCATTATTTCAGAAAAGTGTTCATACATTAAATAACCATTCAAAACAGTTTAATGGTGAGATTTTAATCTTTACTGTCAACTCAATTTCATTAGCCTTTCACAAGTTAATAAATTTAACTGGGTTTGGAAAAAAAGAGGTCTTCTTCTCACCAGGGACTACTACCACAAAGTAACAGGTTCTTTTCAGGTCTTTCAGTCTCAGCAGCCATTTCAACACTGCCAGATGGAGCTGCAGCCACAGGGGTGAGGACCTACCTACCATGCTGTCTGCAGCACCTCAAAGGAGACCAGGTGGAAAACACCTGAGTTAAACTGCAGTCCATATTGAAGAAAAAGGAGATGCCTCTTCTCACTAATAAGCCTTTCAAATAGCTCCAATAAGCAGTAAGCTGTTTAAAATAAAGGAGTCTGCTATAACTGCAATAATTTCTTCTTGTACCAATCTTAATCCTAGAAGATTAACTGCCAAAAATCAAGCCAGGAAATCTAAATACAAGCCAATCTTTCAAGATTCTACTTAAGCCAAAAAAGAAATCCATCTCTAATTTCGAAGCACACATAGGTATCCAAAATATTAAATTAAATAAGTGATCAAAATGAAGGCATGTTTCTAAACATAAATGAAAAGTATTTTGTGCATTGCCCATTAGATTTTCCTTTTTATTTACTTTTTAAATTGTAAGAATTCTGGTTCCCACCCACTCAGCAAAAGAATATCCTATTAAAAGCTTTAGCAAAACTAATTAAACCAAAAGGAACATCACACTTGGGCCAAAATGCATTCTCATGGTCTATTTTTTGGAAATCAGTTTGCCTTCAAATGTCTCTGAAAAATAAGAAAACTAGCCACTGAAATATTTAAAACGGGAAAACCGCAACCACCACTGTTAAGTCAAAATTTCCCCTGGAAACACTTAAGGAAGGATATCTGAATAAACCCAACACAAGTTTTTTTCAGTAAGCAGGTATTATTAGCCTTATTAAACTAAAAATATGTACCTTAAACAACTAGAATCTCACTCATCATTCCTCGATAAGCACACTTTGTGGCATGCTTCAGCAAATATAACCAACCAAAGGAATAACAGATTCTTTCTCCAGGCTGCCATTATTCTGGCCCATATGCTCCCTTTACTTTTAGCTTATTGTCTCTCTCTTAATCAGAATATAACCTTCAACAGGGCAATGATTTTTGTCTCTTTTGTTTAATGCTATATCACCAGATCAAAAACCATGTGAAGTGGAACAGCGATTATTGCACTATTTAAGTTAGTATTTTCCAAATGTGCCCAATGATCATAATCACCAGGAGAGCTTACCAAAAAGATGGATTCCTAGGTCCTATACCCAGAGCTAACAAATCCCAATCCGCAGGAGACTTGGATGAATACTTCCGGTGTTTTATGATCAAGTAAGTTGTAAACAAAAATATGTGTATGATTATTTTTTTGCATAGTTCTCATAGCTCAATTCAGATAAGTTAATGTTTTGTCATCTAAATTTCATTGGACTAGATATTTTATCATTTGGAACCAATTCCATGTTTTACAATACCCACGTCATTAGCAAAAGAAAGCTGGAGCCCCATCCAAGTAAGCTAAAGAGTACATTATGAAATCCAACAAAGGAAAACAGTGAGGACAAATACAATGCAATTATAAACCATACTACTACACCGCCAACCACTACACTCTCAAGAAAAGCCCTGCTTTTCTTTAGGTCTTATATACTATGCTAAATACCACATTATTCTAGAGAAAGGGTGGTTGTTATATTGGCAGTACCATTAATGTCCCACATCATTTACTATTTTTCAAATCAGATGCTACGTTATATCACACAAGTACAGGCTGTTAAATAGAACGACACTGTAATACTGTAACATACTTAGAATGTATTAAACGTTTCCCCAACTTAGTCAGTTTAGTTTGTAAACAATCTTCCCTCACTCAAAACACTCTAAACTTCCCTAAGCTATCAAGACTACTCTTATCAAAGACAGAGAAAGACTACAAGTAAGGAAACTGGGTTTCAACCCAGGGCTTGAGTTAGAATTCAGATTCTGGAAAACAATCTGTCAGATTCTGAACAAAACACCAGTTTCAAGGGTGTTATTACTTCTTCTGCATGTAATTTTTATAAGAGGTTCTGTGGGCTGACCTGGGAATATAGCCATTATATAAAATCGATTTGAAAGGAAAATGCACCTAGCTTCCAAGAAATGTCTTAACTACCTTTGACATGTAATCCACTCATAAACTAGGATATGACTATAACAAAAATCCTTTTACGAGAAAGGTAACTACTACAACAAAGATGTACATGTTTCAAATTGTACATCAAGTTTGAAAGTAAAACAAATGTTGTAAGGTTATTTTTTCTATCAAGAAGTATTTTCAATACCCAAAGTTTTCCAAATTTCAATAAAAGGGCATACTTTCACATAACATCTCCAAAATTCTAGGTACTTGAATTTAAAGGTCTTCTTTATTCAAATTTTTTTGTCCAATAATAAAAATTTAAAAAACCTAACCTTTCAAATGTTAGGTTTTGAGTTTTTACAGGATAATTATGCCAAATTCATTTAGAATTTCATTCACCATACTCAAGGGAAATCAATTCCTAAATTAAACTGAAAAAAATGTTTGGGTTATATTTATTTCCCACTTACGTCAAATTAAATTTAAAATTAAACTGCCAAGTTGAAGTTCCTGGAGGGTATTCTCCTTGCTCATTCATAAATGTCAGTCCTAGCTGAATTATCTTTAACAAGTCTACATTACACCGCAATAGTTGGTACTGATAGTCAGCATTGCTCCTGAATTCTCCAATAGGTCTTGCAACCACACCTGGAAACTCGGTATCCTGTAAAATAGTTTTAAAATTCATTATTTACTAAAAACCACAGACCACCAAATCCTAGAATAATTAATTTTTGGTACAAGTCAAAGAATTCTGTTATAGATGATATTCTATACATTACAAAATACCTTTAACTAGTAAGTGCATTACTTTTGGAAACATAAAACTCTACAAACTTAATGAATTTTTCTTACTTTAAATATTATATTAGTAAAAATTACTATGTATAAGATACACATGATAAATGCAATCAAGGACTCTATGCCCAAGAAAGAGGGAAAATAATAAATTCATGTTTCTCCAGGAGTATATGAAACTATGCTATGCTAACGTTAAAATCAAAAAAGAATTAGTTTAAAAGAATGGAAAAGGCATCATACTTTCTAAAGACTTTCTCAGGCAAAGTTTATCTAAACACCAAAACCCTCCTAATTTCTTGGACTAAAACAGCATTCTCTCTATACTCCAGAGAAAGCATGCTGTCAAAAACTATGCTACCCACTCATTCCTGTAGAATGCTATCATGTCTCTAATGTTGTCACTCCTTATTATCTGAGAAATAAATGATCACTATCAACTTCTTTTGGATTAAAAAAAATTTAATTCTAACTATGAGTAAGTACAGATTAAATAGAACATTATCTATGTACACTTAAATATTCATATTTCAACCAATCAACCTTCCCCTTCCCACAGAGCATATTTATTTATATTAAAAAATACTGGGAAAAGGATACATCAGTTTAGGAAGCTAAGAACAAAATCTAAATACCAAGTTACCATAAACAGTAAAAAAAATGGAAACTTCTGTAAATTCAGTCCAACTCAATGACTTTATTGGATGCTGATGTGTTATGCTAGGTGTCGGAAGGACAAAGGATGATTAAGATACTAACCCTTTGCTTCACAAAGCTGATTATCTAGAAAATGTTTGAGTAGCTATAACAGATGTATGAGATACAGTAGTAAAGAAGCAAAATAATTAACTGAGTAGACAGTCCAGGCAGATTGAATAGTATATGCAAAAGCAGTGTGTTCATGAAACTCCACTGATAACTAAAATAAATTAAAAAACCAAACAAAAAACTGCAGATCAACAATGTTTCACTTGGAAGCTGATTTTTTTTCATTTGAGAAAGACATCCAAGAGTTCCCTAACTTACGGGAGCTCATCTGGTATTATCAGTTAGGCCTTAGTGTTGCTAGGTGCTGACCTGGCACTCATAGCTAGGTCCTAATGTTTTTCTGTTGAATATAAACACTTTCACACTTCAACACCAGACAAGGCCACTCTGTTACCATAACTAACATAGACAAAAACATAAACGTGATCCAAACCATGAAAATGACCCAACATCTTTCTGTCTTGGTTAATACGAGTGACTGTTGCTTCTTTATAGCTTTAGCTTCACTCTCGCCTTCTTTCATTGTAGTTAAGACTTAAGATACCCTATCCTAGAATTACCCCAGCTTTCCGACACTATCCAATCCAGAGCAAAGTCCGGCTTCCTTCATCCCTCCCTAAATCCACCTGACACAAAAGTCCTTTTTAACACAGTCTTATTCAAATGCCCCCAGTTCCTCCAAAAGCATGTGTTTTCCCTCATGCAGTGAGTAAATCAACCCAACTTGTCACTTTACAGGTGTGATCCAGGTGGTCTTTGGTTGGAGGACATTGACAATTTTCATAATAAAATCCATGAAAAAAAAAAAAATCAACCGAAAGGGCTGAATTCAGGACTTTTAAAATCCTTCTTTCCCTTTTATAAGAAGTATTTTAAGGATATTTGATCACAGGCATACCATAGCAACGTAATTATATTTTCGGATAACTTGACGAATTTTCTTCATCTCTTCATCCAGGTTGCAAGCCCAAACTTCACAAATTCTTTGGCTATGATCTACAGTTGCTGCTGGCATAGTGAGGGCACAAGGAGTCTAGCTGCCAAGCATCAAAATATTATATTTGATTGAAGATTTGTTTCATAAAATACTTTGTCCTTTATTTGTGTACCTGTCATAATAAAAACCAAAATAAAACCCAGCTATATCAGAAAACGAAATTATGGAATAATTGAGTTGACAGAAACCTAAAAGATTATTTATCCAAAGTCTTTGATTCATAAGAAAATCAAAGTTTGGGAAGTGACCTATCTAAAGTCACACATCTAATCAGTAGGAAAAACAGGACCACAACACAAGTTTCCTGGTTCTAATACCAATGTTACGTAAAAATAGTATTTTTTATGTATACATACTAATCATTTCTTAAAACTTTCCAATAATTAAAGACTGCTCTGAATTCAACTCACTCTCTGAATAAAACTTTGTAAAGACATCCATTTCCAGACAAAAATGAAAGGTGAAATACTGATATACATGTGAGAATATCAGATGCTACTAGGACAGAGATAATGTCTGCTTTTATTCCTCATTAACAAAACATTCAAAATCTGTTTTGATTACAAAACCGCCTTTACTGGCATTTATGCAAGCCTGATTGGAGGGGACAAAAGTAAACCAATAACAACAACAAAAAGCTGTAACAGATAGCCACAGAGGCTGAAATGTTCATAACTGCAGGAGAGAGAAAGGAGAAAATAGTGTGTGCGTGTTTCAAACTGTTTCTAATTTCCTAAAACTCAGAGCATCTTCCCTGGTTACCAAACATAAATCTCACCTCTCTGGCCCATGAACACTGGTTGCATGGCATATGATGATAAGAGTACAGACCAACATTTTGATTCTTGAGCAGGGAAATTCTTCGTTTTTCAAACAAGGAGTTTGAAAAAATTTTAACAAAGGTAAAAGGGAATTACGACACTACTCCCCCTTCTAAACTCTGCAGTCACAAATGTAACCGAGTGCTCTAAGAGCCAGGGGAGTTCCCTTTTATAACCCTGTCCACTACGCTAAACACACACACACACACACACACACACACACACACACACACACTTTGGAAAGACCCTATTGTTTAATATTGCTTTACTTCATCGCTCTCTACCACGGTTCCAGAAGCTCCGATGAGACACCAGAAACCTCATTACTGGAGGTAGAGTCTCCGTACTACAGGCTCCCAAAGAAACGAAAGAGGACAGTACAGAAGCATTCAAGTCAGTCAACTCCTTTCCCTGGCAGAGAGCCAGTGCGAAGGAGCTGATAAGGATTCATTGGGGCCAGACTGATTCCCAAGCACTGCTGCGCGAAGGAATACGTGGAGCTAGCTGTGCAGGAAGGCCACCGCCCTCCACCCCCAATTTCCATCCCACAATATCGACGCTCCAGGTACAAAGCCTTTACGTCATCACTCCGCGCCAACTCCTTGACATACCCCAGCCCCAGTTACCCTCTCCCGCCTCGGCCCGCCGTCCAACTCAGTCCTTCCCCAGCTAACCTCCAGCTGGCGCCATCGCGCACCCTCTCAGGTTCATCCCCACCCCCTTTTTACTTCCCCAAACCGCCCCTCCCCCCGCAGGTCTGCGGCAGACGCAAGATCTACTTGTGTCACTGAGCTCGCGCTCCTCCTCCTCCTCCTCGCCATAGAGACAGCACCCAGCAGCGGTGGCGGTGGCGGTAGCGGCGGCGGCGGCGGCGGCAGCGGATGCCCCATAGACACCTCTCGCCCAGCAAGTGGGAAAGGGGAGCTGGAGCTGCTCCGCACCGTGCTGCACCGTCGCTTCTCGCAACGTCCTGGCGGGGGCGCTAGCTGATGACGCGACACGCAGAGGGGGCGGGGCACGCAAGTGACGGAGGCTGGGGTGGTTAAAGCGCTGGGCTGTGCAGCTGCCTGACTGGCTGGTTTGGCGTCAGGGCCGCCAAGGTAGGGCTGCCTGTTCCGGGCGGCAAGTTTCCTCTCTCCAGTTACCCGCAGTCATAGCATACCCCAAAACCCGAGGATCCCCAGCCGGGCTTGCTTAGAGAAGACGCGGCCGCCCAGCACTTGGGCCCCAGGCTCCTGCGCCTGGTCTTCTGTCGCTGGAGAACCACCGGGCTGAGTAGCTGGGAGAAGCAGGCCAGAACAGTCTAGGGCCTCGAGCCCGGGGACCCGTGGAGGATGAGCTGGCTCTTCCCCCTGACCAAGAGCGCCTCCTCCTCCGCAGCTGGCTCCCCCGGTGGCCTCACCAGCCTCCAACAGCAGAAGCAGCGCCTGATCGAGTCCCTCCGGAACTCACACTCCAGGTGACTGGTCGCTGCCTCTCGGACAGGAGGAAAAAGTAGGGCAGGAGGGCGGGCTGGTCCTAATCACACTCACAGTTTCTCAGGCCGACTGTCCACCAGCTGCCTCATTTTGATACACCTCCCTTCGTACTAGTTCTCACTTTGCTCTGCCATCTCAGACCCATGTTCAGGATTTTTCCTCTGGACCCTCCAGGTCCCTCCCTCTTGCTCCACCACTGCTCAGCTCTTCTAATTTTGATTTGTTCATCCCTCCTGACACATCGCTGCTGACTAATCTGTTTTATGGTTTATAGCCAACATTCCTTTCCAGGTTCTTCCCCACTAACCTTTCCTTTTGCCTACTGATTGCCGCTTTAGCCAAATTGTTAAAATAATCTACTTGGCTAAAATTGTGACGAATAATATCCACGTTTCACAAAGAGTGGAAAATTTTTGGAAAAAAAACAAAAAACTTGCAACAGCAAAGGAGAGGGAAGCCAAAGTTTTTATCAGCGAGTTCTCTGGGAGAAACATACTCAATCCTCTTAAGTCTCTAATTTAAGATTCACGCTGTTCCAACAACCTCCTCGTATCTGGCAACCACCACTCTGTACGTTCCTCACTATTACTGTTCCCACACTCAGGAGTTGTCTTATATTCATCCTGATTGTTCTGTTGTCTTTTATGAGTTTTTCATTTTCTTCATGGTCAGATTAGAAATATTTTGCAATTCAAGAGATTTCAGTTGTTTTCACTGTAATCTGGTATGGCTGCCGCCTTTTATATTGCAAATATCTGTGGCCTCTAATGGTTTTCAAAAATTAGAACTGCCTCTTTATAGTATATGAATTATGCAAGTATACGTACTTAATAGTGTCATGACATGTATTTTAATGTAAAGATGTTAACATCACTCAACTATAACTCTTTTTAAAATAAACTATTCATACATTTTAAAAATATATATCCTGAGTTAATAAAATCGACTAAGTATTGAACTATTAGGAGCCATTTTATCTGTTACATTAATATTTTCCCAAGCAAGTAAGTTATAGTGTAGAATAGTTTTAAATTAGATAGATTGTTAAAAGAAAAATTTATTGCAAAATCAATTTCGCTAAAATAAGGCCTGTTGCTGACTAAACTTCAGCTGTTTCTTGGTTTTTTAGCCTCAGTTCTGCTTTTTCAGAACTTTCAAAAGATGAAAATTTGTGGTGTTTAACAGGAAAGAGCAGTATACTTTTTGATCTAATGGTGGCTTTCTATTTGGAAAATTGAGTTCACAGAGTTCTTAGAAGTCTTCTTCTAAACAGTGTTCCGCACTAACCTGTAAAAGCTACTCTCACAAGAGATGCTTCATTTTTAACAAACATAACAAATGTTTGTCCTCTTAGAAAGTGTCACCTTAGAAGACTATCTACTAAACTAGTACTACTATTGCCAAAATACTTCTTTTAGAACCACACCTTTGGAATTAATTGTTTTTAAGCCTTTAGTATATTCTGTTAAATATTGTCACTGCTGGCAAATTTTTGTTCTTTGAGGTTGGAGTTGAATTTTTGAAATAATTCAAGTCCCTTGCTGCTAAGGCTGGTAAATACGAGAGGTGATCGACCTGGAATGTATTATGTAGTTTTTTGACTTCCCAAATAAGATAAGATTCTAACACAGGAATTGCTAATCTAAGGAGTTCTGGAATTGTTAAGAGGATCAGCTCTTGAGTCAAATGCAGAAGGGATCATTTGCAGAAAGGAAATGCTCTTGAGTCAAATGCAGAAAGGATTTTTATTTCTTGAGCCAGAAAATTTGGACATATAATTGGACATGTGACATTAGCTACATATTTTGTTATGTTATAAACATCTAATTTTATGTACTCTTTAAGTTCTTTTATGAAAATAGTTGAACTTTTATTTTATTGAAATGTTAACACATTTATAAACTAAACTTGGAATTCTGGAGATAATTAAGTAGATAGGTCATATACCTCCAGTTTTCAGGGAATGGTACTATTCCAGAAAAAATGATATCCACCTATTTTGTTAAATCTGCCCTTTTAACTCATGACATACATTTTAAAGCTAGCTGGTAAAAATCATCTGTGCAGTATACAATTTATATTTAAAGATTTTTGTATAGAAGGACACTGTGAGTGCTTATTCTGAAGGTGGTGTACTCTGTAAAAGTTGAAAGAATGTTTTGAATGGTATTTTATTTTCATGAATATTACAAAAATTTTCTAAATTATGAATATCAATATCCTGTTTATGCAGCCCACCTCCCTCAGTTATCATATCTATCCCTGCTCCAAATGTAAGGTCAACAGCTCTTTTCTGCCAGTGAAAGTATCTGGGTTTTTTTTTCCCCTGCCCTCAAGAACCTTGCCCCACCCCATTCTCTCTCATCTATTTTCCAAGTCTTATCTTTCAATTCCTTATAATGAGAAAAATTCCACTTTGGGAAAGAGCTTGTTTAATTCCCTTTCTCTACTAAATGTAAATTCCTTTTTTTGTTACCTTAAAAAAGTTTTCCTGATCTCCCTCAGGACTCTTCTAAAGGTTAGCTAAATTTTATGTGTATTTCCTCATCTAAGTCTTAACTGGTGAGGCAGGGCAAATAGGAAACTGTCATATAACCAAAAAAAAAAAAAAGAAGTGTTTAATCAAAGCATGTTTGCTGTAAAATGGAAACTGAAAGTTATATAGATTAGGCTCTAGTAATATATTCTGCTCTCTGAATAACAGTCATCACAATATTTAATTTACCACCTAAAACTCCTGACTTTCTGGGCAGGAGTAGAACTTAATTCTGTTTCTACTACTTCCTAAAGAAGCTCACTCGAAGAGAAACTGTTGGCTTCCCATTCATATCCATTTCCCCTGACTTCTTGAAGAACAGTTGTTTTTATCTGGGTTCTGGGCCTGCAAGACTACATACTTATTTAATGGAGGCTATGCTCTTTCAACCCCAGTAGGTAAATGATTGTTTATGCCAATAATGGTGGTTTCATGCCCTCTGTGTGTTACTTTGAAAGCAGGACTCTTAACCTTGGTCAGTGGGAGTTGAAGGAGAAGTCGGAAGTCTGCTGGGGAGCTGCTCAAAATATTTTCTCAATAATACAGATGTCTAAAAGATGTCTCTTAGTTTTGGATATTGTTGTCATGTTGGGACATCTGAAACTGCTTGGATCAGGAAGGAATACAGGCTGACTATATTGACTATGGTAGAGTAGAAAGATGGAATTCCTGTGATAATATTGTGATGCTGCATTAACCAATTCTGGGACCTTCCTGTCTCTGGGCTTCTTGCAGTGTAAGCTTAATAAATCGTCACTTTTTTATTAGGTTGGTGCAAAAGTAATTGCGGTTTTTGCAATTCACCTTTTAAATTGCAATTACTTTTGCACCAACCTAATAGCTACTTTCAAGCTGGAAATATCCCAGGTGATACTAATCCCAATATTTAAAGATTCTTCAGAAGGGAAGCTGTTAAGTATTTCCTTGCATTGCCCCTGCAATCAAGAAATATCAAAAACTAATAGTCTTGAACAGTTACCATCCTAACTGTCCTGTTTTCTTCTCTCACAGTATCTAAAGTTAATTAGCTTATTTTTATTGCTATTTTATTTCCTTAGTTCGAAAACCACAACCTGGAGCTATGTTGTGAATGGTAATTATTATCTGTAATTAACTATGTAAATTCAAAGTTATACAAATAATAATCCTTTATTACCTTTTACTTAGGGAGATTAGCTCGCTCAAGTAAAGGATTTCTGCATTCATTTTAGTAATCAAGTACATGGTAATTCTGGTGCTAATTTTATTTTATATACAATAAAATCTAATTTGTGAGTTAAAGTTGATCAGAATTGCTTTTTTTTATCTACTCTGGTATAACTGATAGTCTTAATGAAAGAAGCCCTGAGCCAGAAGTCAGACGATACTGACGCATATCATTAACTGGCAGTGAACCTTGGATGTTCACATAACCTTAGGTCTGCTGAGATGGGAAGATTGACTACCTGAATTCTTAATGCCCTGCCCAGCTGTGAAAGTCGGTAGGTTCCTCAGGTTCCTTGATAAAAGACAAAATGAATTTGAGCAACATAAGTAGAAGTAAGCAAAATTATTGACGTTGGGAAAAGCAGCCTGACTTAAGTGAATGAAAGCTTTGTAATTAAACTGTCATGGATTTCAATTCTGGCTCTAATAAATAGTACTATAATAGCAATATGACCTCTTGGTAAGTTACTCAGCTTCTCTGAGCCTTCCAGTTCCCATCTGTAAAATCAGGAATTGTGATTCCTATTGTTCAGAATTGTTGATACTTAAGTAATACATGAAGATAAATAATTTATTAGAGTATCTGGCACATAGTAAGCATATTACAAAATACATTCCTTTTTCCACTACGTAGAGTCTGTGTGCCTGGAGCCTTTGTCTTTTAGCCTATGTGCTTCTAGCCCTAGCTGACTGTTTGCAAATCCCTCACAAGCCTGTTTACAGCTCCTTTGTCTCTGGCAGGACTACTTCTAACTTTCCATTCAGAAAGCAAGTCCATTCTGAAGAGTTAGTTTATTAACAAATGAAATGTGCCTATTTTGAAGGATTTTAGGGATGATACATATAAAGAAACTAGAATATTATCTGGCACACAGTAGGTACTCTGTAAATGACAATTATTTTATTTTGTATCTTAAAAATCATAGTGCCAATCTCCATAGTCTTTTATTTTGAGATTTTTCTTTTGTTGCCAGTCCCCGGATACCATTGTTCTTTCTGATTACGCAAACCTTTAGCCTTATAACTTCCTTGGAGAGTTATATTATATAAGACCGGGTCTTATATAATATAATATAATATAATATAATATAATATAATATAATATAATATAATATAGTATAGCATAATATAATACCTGGTCTTATTTTACTGTAGTATAAGACCCGGGCTTATATAAGACCGGGTCTTATATTAATTTTTGCTCCAAAAGATGCATAGAGCTGATGGTCCAACTAGGCCTTATTTTCGGGGAAACACAGTAGTAGCTTCCTTAGGCACTGCTACCTCGGAGGCTACCTCACTGTGCTTGTTGTTCCAGGTGCAGATAGTACTGCTGTTTACTGGTTTGAACAGGCAGGGCAAAGAGGACAGTGCTTTAGCCTATGTGCTGTTACCCATGTCTCCCCATTCATTGCCCTGAGAAATGCTCCTGCTCTGCCCTCCACACTAGGTTTGCATCTACTTGGTTCAAGGGCTTAGAGGGCCTTCAAACTGCTCCTATTTTGCATCAATCTTACATTTTGGATTGTCATAGTTCCTTTATTTACTATCTTTTTCTTTCCTTTTTCCTTAAATCTAATGCTATCTTTTTTTATCTTTCAGGGATTCCTCAAAATTTCTTGTCTACTTATGGTACTATTTGCCTTCTTGTATGGCTCTAGATTTGCTTTTTTAAAAGTCTATTCTGGTATTTCCTGGAAGTTTAGATGAGAAAGGGAATTAATCTATTCTCCTACAATCTTTAGCTGCACGTGAATCGTTTATTTGCAAGGTTCACCAAAAGCAGTCCTTGAGTTACCCAACACTGTGGGAAATGCATGATATCGGGATCTTGAATTGACCTTTTTTAGTTACTTGACTTTCTCTTCATGCCATGTACCCCTTCAAAGCAAAGACCATATTATATTCATCTCTATTTCCATTTCCTTGCAAGAAGCTAGTTATATGGTAGAGCTATTCAGTTGAACCAAGTCCTATTTAATGAAATCCAAGCTTACACAACATATAAAGTTGGAGATAAATGATTGTTCTACAAAAGAAATCTTTTAACCTTACCTAATGCCTCTTTCGCATTTCAAGGTCTATGTGTTTATAGTTTTAGGGACTATCAAAGAAATGAGGATTCCAGTTAATCCTTCATTCTGGCTAACAAAGTTATCTGTTTCAACTCTCTTTAGTTCCAAACAGATTCTGAGCCACGGACGTAAAAACCATAGTAATTCACTTCTCTCAGAGAACCTAGAAAATAAAATTATTAACGGCAGGTCATTTAAATTTTCTTTTGTTGTGTGATTACAGTATTACTTTAAAATGTGTGTGTGTGTATTTATATCCAAAGTAGTACTGCCTGTCAGCATAAAGATTTGGCTGTAAGAATGTTTATCAGACCATGGTTTACAGCAGTAAAAATTGGAAACAGTCTAAATATCTAAAAGTAGAAAATGGGTTGAACAATATACTAGAATATTATGCTGCCATTAAAAAAGATCTTGTGAAATAACATTTTCTGATTTAGAAAGATAGTCACAATAAATTAGAGTGGGAAAAGAGCAAATTACAAAATTGTATATGCAGTATAATTATATTTTTGTTTTAAATGAAACTGTGAATGTAGAAAGATTACAAGGTGTCAACAAACGTCCAAACCTGTAGAGAACTTTTATAAGAGTTTATTTGAACCAAACTGATAACATATGCCAGGGAGCAAGATCTCAAATACTCCAGAGAATATCAGTTTTGCAGTTTTCTTTTATGCATTTGAAATTAAGGAGGGAATGTGAGAAAGATTACATGAAATTGGGAGGAAGCAATGCGAGATAGGATTACGTGGTAGAGATTATATACTCTCTTGAGGGGTCTGAAGGGGGCATTTCAAAGGTATGTTAACCTAGATACACAGAAGCAAGGGTCAGGGCTTGCTTAAGGCAAAGATAAGCCTTTTAGTAAAGAAGCTGATGACTGGGGTGTGACTACCCACCATGGCCTGCTCAATTATGAATTTATGATCAGGTCACCCTGAGAGGTTACTTTCCATAGAACCCCTTTTTTGATCCACGAAGGTTATACGCCAATATATTGGCAGTAGTTAATTTTGGGGATATGAGATCATGAGTTATTTTTGTATTCTTGAGCATAATCTCTATCAATCTGACAACTCCTTTAGGTAGATAGTTAATTTGTAACATCCCATTTCCCATTTGAGAGATAAGACTTAGACTGGTTAAGTAACTTGCCCATGATCACACAGAAATGGTAGAGCCCAGGGAGCCTAGCTCAAGAGGTCTGCTCTTAATCACTAAGATGATCCATGTGGCTTTGAACTGATTGATGCATTTTTGACTAGTATTCCCTTGAAGCAATGACACGTTAGGGTCCTAAGATAACATAGAGGTATAAAAAATTTAAAAACTTTGATGGCATGGTGTTCAAACAACTGAGGAGGCTGTCAGTACCCTAGTTCAAACTTGATCCCCAAAGAGAAACTGTCATAAAAATTGTGTAAGTCCTAATATCAAACATCTTATTGAGTCTTTTAGCTGTTTCTTCTCCTCAGTCATAACCCCGTTCCGTGGCTGTAAGAAGAGAAAGCTTATCAACGTGTGCGATTTTTCCATAACTCTATCCCAATACTTTTGAACCTTTCTAGATACCCAAAATTTACATATTCTAGAGGCTAGGTTTTTATCAGAAGGCCAAAAAATTTAATGGTCCAAAAAAGGAGGAAAATAAGAGGGTTTCTAAAGCTATTCCTTGAAGCAACCCCCCAAAAGACCAAAAAGTAAATTATTATGTAAATGCTAGATCTTTCAAAGGTATTCATGCTTGAAAAAGTTTATGTACATTTGAATGTTAAGCTTCCTTTTAACCATAAGTCATTTATACTATTTAAAATTTTCCCTTTGGAAACATTATAAATGTTAGTTAGGATTCCAAGTGAGCCCCCCTCAGATTTGGTTCGTAAATTACAATTGTAATAATGTATGCTTGCAGTTTTCAATAAAATAAAATTCTGAATGTAGAATGTTCAAGTATAAGAGACTTGGCAATTATATCCAGTTGCTAGTAACAAATTCTCCCAAAATACTATTAAAAAAGATAAAATTTTGTTTTTCTCTACATAAAAAGAAATTCAGTTTGACAATTGCATGGTCATCAAGGACCCACGCTACTTCCTTCTTTCTGCTTAGCTCTCCCTAGTGCTTGCTTTCGTTTCTCAGTGTCATTCATGGTCCCATAAAGCTGTTAGGAGTCCAGTTATCAGGTCCAGGTAAGAAGGACAAATGGACTCATACCAGTTTTTTTTGTTCCTCTTTATATGCCTTTCTGGAAATTCCACCTCACAACTTCCCTATATCATGTTGGCTGGAACTTAAATCCATGGCAACAACTAGCTGCAAGAAAGACTAGAACATTGAAACTCAGAATAAAACCAGGCTTCTCTTACTTAGGAAGAAGAGTATTTGTTTTTGGAAATACTCTCCATCATAAGACTGTAGGAGACATCTCATCCAGACTTTTAAGTTTAAGCTGTTAAGACCCAGACTGCCCCAACGGTCTACACACCTGGTTAGTGGCAGAGTGATAGTCAACCCAGATGTATTGCTGACCTGTATTAAGTACTGGGCTCACAATTGCTTCTACTGATGATGAGTTAGATAAAGTGATAGAAAGTCAATCGAGCATCAGTATAAGTTATTCTTTGCTTCTTTACCTCAGCATCTGCTCCACACACACACACACACACACACACAGACACACACACACACGGATATCTCAGGATATTGTGCCTTATTTCATAAACCTTTCTATGATCATTTTCCCCGAAGATACAAATTATATCTAGATTCTGTGATTAAAAGTAGTTTTAGTGGCCTCTAAAAACATTTAACTTTTTTTTTTTTTTTTAAACATTAACTGGTTTTATAACTTTGGGTAAATTTTTTTTCTCAAATTTTCTCCTACAGTATAGCTGAAATACAGAAAGATGTGGAATATAGGTTGCCATTCACCGTAAACAACTTGACAATTAACATCAATATGTGAGTAGAATTGTATCCTATTTTTTCATGTAATGGGCCTTAAAAAATACTATATTTTTCTTAGTTATTAGCAGAAGTAAACTGTTTAGTGAACTTATTTTGAGTAGTACCTATATAAGATTTATCGGTTGCACAATTTTGTGAAATAAAAATTTTGTAAAGCCATGATTGTAATGTGTATTGTGTAAGAAAGAAACTGTAAAAGAAAATACAATAAAAATATGTAATAATAATAATTGGTACTGTAATCAATTTCACTGACTTGCACTGAAGTCTTAGCTGGAGGTAGGCTGAAAGAGTAAGAATGATAATGACAAAGGGATCATGTATGGAAAACCATTAGAGATATATATTCACCTTTACATCAGAAAGAAGTTAAAGTATTCTATTTTTCGGAAGCAGATATACTACATCAACCAGAAAGTTCAAGGCTGAATTCCATCTGATTATTTTTAAAGAAAAAAAATACAGTCATGAGGTTATTAAGTTATAAAGAGGAAACGAAACGTTGGACAAAGTGATTGCTCAAGTACCCATTCAACCTTATGTGCAGTTATTAGTCTTTAATATGAAAGAATTAAGTTATTACCTCAGATTGCATTAGGTGGCTGGCGGCTGCGAGAGCTAGTGTTTGGACCAGGTCCAATGGTACCTAACCTGAAGGCAGAAATGAACCGAGGCTTATTCATATCCTCACCGCCTAGCAGAGTGACTGCACATGGAAGGCGTTACTATATCTTACTTGAATGAGTGAATTGAAGCATGAGTACATAACAGTGCCAAGCATTATGCTATGTTATCTTGGTACGTATAGAGGAACTTTTTGAATCCTCATACTTGCAAATTGGGGCAAATCATAGACACGTGAAGAGCATAGTCAAGATACAAACCTAGATTGGTGGGGCTCTGAAGGCCATTCATTGCCTTTTTTGCCAAACTAGTTTAACATCTTCAACTATATAAATGAAGTAGTTTTACCTCTCTTCAAATGCCCTAGGTAGAGATAAGTAGGAGAAACCAACAAGGACCTCGTTTTCTTCTTGACTTTGCTGCCAACAAATAGTTCTCTGAGCCAATGGGAACAGAGAGGCAATTTAAAGGGACATATTCTTCTGAGTATTAGAGGAGATTTGGAAAACATTTCCATAGCCAGTAAAATCCCGTTTTTTTTAATTTGTAATAGTTCAAAAAAGGTTAAAATTTTCACTTTGTGTGTGTGTGTGTTGAGAATTTACTGTTTTTTATTTGAAACCATGTGATTGACCTTAAAGTTGGGAGAGATGTGTTAATTGGGACATTTAGAAAAGAGCCATATAGAACTAAGCATTATGATAGCTACAGTGTTTCAATTCTAATACTTTCCATTTTATCTATTTACTCTTCCAAATTCAATTGATAGTGAAATAATTCCTGGCAGCATTTTAAAAGTAGGAAAACCACAAGAAAATTATGTGGCCAGACCTGTGGTCTAATAAATAGCCAGACTGAGTTAATATGGCTCACCTGCTACAAATGCCTGATCTAATTTTTAGCTGAGATTTCGTATAGCTTGATATACTGTGTTTGAAAGCAATTAATTGGCATGGTGTGAAGAATATTCTGTAACTTACGGTATCCATAGCCCACTTTAAAAGGTTTTACTGTATGGGAATTTCTTTATAATCTTGTTGCCACAGTGCATCTTTTTTATATTTTCAATCAACTCAGCAACCATAATAGAGCACTTATTAACTGAATGAAAGTATGAAGTATGAAAATTTAATTTCCTTGTAACTTTCTTTTAGGATTATGACCAAAAAATGTAACATTTGTTGACTTTGTTTTTCATCTGTTCTGCCTTTACCAGATTGCTCCCTCCACAATTTCCTCAGGAAAAACCAGTGATCAGTGTTTATCCACCAATACTACATCATTTAATGGATAAACAAGGAGTGTATGTTACTTCTCCATTAGTAAACAATGTATGTTTATGGTATATTTATTTCAGAGTAATATAACTTTTCTATTAAATATTTTAGAAATCTAAAATGCTTTTAAAATCTCATTTTGGAATCAGTAATTTTCAAAAAAATCTCACTGTGTACAATAGATAGTACGGATTTAAAGGTTGTTTTTCAGTGGTGAGGACCTGTTGATGTTAGAACTTCGGTTCACAGTAATTCTTCCACAGTTGTTAGGAGAGATGAAATTCAAATATGCCTCAAAAAGTTCTCTGGATATGTATATGATTGATTAACATGAAGGACCATAACTTAATGTACTCTCAGTATTTACCGTCAAACCTTCAAATTATTATAAATAGTGAAGTGTAGAAATATTTCAGCTCCATTATTGATTAAACATGTTTTACCTGGTTTATAGTATTGATTCTATTAGAAAATATTGTAAGTTTTACGCAGATTGCTAGCTAATTGTTCATTTGACACACTATCCTTTGCATTTCATTTAATTTTGACTTGCGAAGTGGATTTCACGTTAAGATTTAGAGTGAAGTTATTCTAATGAGACTTTATAATCTTTTTCTGAAAATGATTTTGATCATCCTGTATTATTATTTTCAGTTTACAATGCACTCAGATCTAGGAAAAATTATTCAGAGTCTATTGGATGAATTTTGGAAGAATCCTCCAGTTTTAGCTCCTACTTCAACAGCATTTTCATAGTAAGTATAACAAAATGTTTGTGGATATGTATTTTCATTTATTTTAATCAAAGGAATCAAAATATAGTTCAAAAATTCAAATGATGTTAAAAGGCCCTGTTCTGCTTTCCACAGCCTCACCTTCACAAAAATACATTCATACTTCAGAGGCAACTGTTTTCTTCTTTCAGCTGCTTCTCTAATATTTATCTTCATCTTTCTAAATAATATATACAGACTGCTATCTCTTGATCCTTTTATTTTTAGATGTTATCTATTGACCTCCTATTATGATTGATGAGGATTTTAGTTATCTTTCACTAACCTTCCTTTCCCCTCATCTTCTCAGTGAAATTATATCATGATTTTTACTTAAATTCATGTTCGGTGTTTTCATTCCTTTGATCCAAAAAATTCCCTGTTGCTGAGCCAAGTACTTTATCATGATTACATCGCAGTATGGTATAACTTTATGCTTTTGCTGGAGTTAATCATTACTTCCATTTCCCATTGGTTTTGTTTTCTTAGATCTTTTTTAGTTTCCTAACGGTTTCTTGGAGGGCCTTCAGTCTTTCACACCCTTCTGAGGGTACACCTAGCTTTCACCTGTGTTGAATCCCAAAGTCACTCCCATGTTTTAGATTTTTTTAATTTATTATTTATTTTTTATCAAAGCAGCATTCCACTTCCAGGAGCTAAAATCTGTTCTGGTTATTAAGGCTTCATAGCAAGTTACCCATAAAATTATGGCTTAAAACAATGAATACATGTATTTTGCTCCCTAATCTTTAATTCAGGAAGGGGTCTGCTCTGCTCATCATCCTGGGCTCTCATAATAGGCCTTACCTGGGATGTCAGCTGGAATACCTAGATGTAGCCTCTTTATGTGGCCTGGTTTCCTCACAACATAATGGCTGGATTACTATGGTGAACATCTTGAAAGAGAGCTATGAGAAAGTTGTAATGACTTAGCTACTGAAGGCATTCCCTTCTGCTATATTTGATTTGTTGAGGCAATTGCAAAGTCTTGATTGATTCAAGGTGAAGAAAATAGGCTTTTCCTCTTGATAGTGGAGTGGTAAGATTCTAGAAGAGCATATAGGACCAGAAATACTGCTGTGGATATTTTTGAAAAATAGAAAATGCCACAACATGCTTTTGACACATTTTTTTTTAAATCTGCAAAATATACCCTCACGCTTAATAATTGGTACAGTTCCGATTCTAAGTTGAAGTGGTTTTCTCCTCAGAATTTTGAAGGCATTCCTCTATTTTCTATGTATAGGCTGTTGTTGCCAAAATGTCCAGTGCTATTTTAATTTCTGATCCTTTGTAACTTTTTTATCTTTGATATTCTCAAACTGCATGATGATGCCACTTCTTGTTGCTCTTTTTATTTTCTTCTTTCCAGAATATTTCTTGGCTTTTTTGCCCACTCGTTCTACTTAATTTCCAAGAGTTTTTTTCTTTTTTAGAAGTCAAGTGGCATCTTTGACAATGCCTGGACATCTGCTTAGCTAGATTGTCCAGTTTATTAGGAACATCAGCCCCAGTCCTCATGTTTGTCTTCTGTGTCAGTGTCCTGGAGTCATGAGCGTCACTGATATTCGTTCTAAAAACTGTATTTCTTATCTTCTGTCAGGATAGGATTAGATGTACGTTCACCTTAGTTGTAAATATAAACCAATAAATTTACTTGTTCCCATTTCAAATAAGTTCTGTGATATAGTGCACATTATTAAAAAGCAAGTTGGATGCATCTCTTAGATTATTTTATAGGTTGTACCTGTTACTGAAGTCAAAATAAAGCAAATTGGTTCAGAATTATTAAAAATTTAAGGATAGTACAAATATTCTCTCATGTTCATCATATTGTTTCTAAATAATTTGTTGTATCTACCTATATACCACTAATATACCTTTAGTTAAAAGTAAAGTTTTAAGATAAAGATGAAAGATACTTTGAAATAAACAAGCTTATTAGAAAACTTTTTTTAACTTAACTTTTTCAATCAATCATATGTTCACTTGGCTTAAAATTCAAGAAGTATAAGGGAAAAGTCTCCCTGCCACTTCTTTTCCCCTTGCAACTTAGTGTTTCTTCTCACTGGTATCCAGAATTGTTCATTTGGGTGTGTATGTATAGAATTCATACAAACATGTATAGAATTCAAAATATAGTATGGAGGTTCCTCAAAAAATTAAAATAGAACTACCATATGATTCAACAATTCCACTTCTGGGTATTTATCCAAAGAAAATAAAAACACTAACTTGAAAAGATATATGCACCCTTATGTTCAGTGAAGCATTATTTATAAGATAAGTAAACAACCTAAGTGTACATCAGTGGATGAATACATAAAGAAAATGTGCTGTGTATATACGATGGAATATTAATCATCCATAAAACAAGAAGAAAATCTTGGCCATTTGTGACAACAAGGGTGATGGACCTTGAGGCCATTATGTTAAGTGTAATAAGTCAGACAGAAAGACAAATACTGTGTGATCTCACTTATATGTAGAATTAAAAAAAAACAAAAAAAAAACCATATTCATAGATACAGAGAGATTGGTGGTTGTCAGAGGCAGGGGTTGGGGGATAGGCGAAATGGGTAAAGGGGTTCAAAGGGTACAAACTTCCAGTTAAAAATAAGTAAGTCATGGGATGTAATGGTGACTATAGTTACTAGTGTACTGCATATTTGAAAGTTGCTGAGAAAATAGATCTTAAACATTCTCATCACAAGAAAAAATACTTGTATTTATGGTGACAGATGTTAACTAGACTTATTGTGATTATTTCTCAGTATATACAGATATCAAATATTACGTTGTATACGTGAAACTAATATGTTGTATGTCAATTATACATCAAAAAAAAGAATATATTATCTTACACTGAGCACTTTTTCTCTTAGATAAGTTCAGATAGAAAACCAGACTAAAATAATTAGGATAATTCAGGCTTTAACACAGATAAGAATTATCTAAATACCAATATTTGAATTAATACAGTAAGTTTATATGGGTCAGTCACTCTTGTATAAAGGACAAAAAGACTTATGTTTGTTTTAAATAAATACTAATGCTAAATATTCCACTTTGTAATCATCATTAAATAAGAAATATATTTGATCTTGGACCAGGTTCCTGGCACAAACCTGCTAAGACCCTGGTAAGCAAAAGGAACCTTATTTGTTATTCATAACACCGGAGTTAATGCTAATGAGGTGACTTAGGCTGGGTCCCATGTAGTCTCAGGATGGGTTTGGTCATCAGAAAGACCAAGTGACAGAGGGTTGGAACTTTCAGCACCACCCACTGACTTCAGGGAAGAGGGGGAATGCAGATTAAGCTCTACAAAAACTCTTGAACATGGAGATTTGACAAGCTTACCACATGGTAGGAGGGTGGAGCACCCAGTCCACAGAGAAAGAAGTTCCAGCACAGGACTCTCCCAGACCTTGCCCTATGTACCTGTTCATCTGACTGTTCCTCTGTATCCTTTATAATAACCTGATAAGCATAAGCAAATGTTTCTCTGAGTTTTGTGAGCCACTCTAGAAAAATGTATAATTGAACCTAAGGTGACGTTATGGGAACCTCTGACTTACAGCCAGTTGGTCAGAAGCATAGATTATTTTTTCTATTGAGTTGTACAAGTTGTTTATATATTTTGGATATTAATCCCTTGTCAGATACACGATTTGCAAATATTTTTTCCCATCCAGTAGGTTACCTTTTCATTTGTTTGTTTCCTTTGCTCTGCAGAAGCTTTTTAGTTTGATGAAGTCCCATTTGTTAATTTTTGCTTTTGTTGCCTTTGCTTTTGCTGTCAGATAAAAAAAATCATTGCCAAGACAAGTGTCAAGGAGATTACTGCCTATGTTTTCTTTTAAGAGTTTTACAGTTTTAGGTCTTATGTTTAAGTCTTTAATCTTTTTTAAGTTTTTTGTCTGGTTTAAGATAGTGGTCCAGCTTTCATTCCTTATTTCCTTTTCAGGTAATTTGTTGTATAGAAACAACAGATTTCTATATATTCTGTATCCTTCAACATCACTGAATTTGTTGATTAGATCTAACTGCTTTTGGTGGAGTCTTTGTATTTTCTATATATATAATCTTGTCATCTACAAATAGAGACAGTTTTACTTCTCCCTTTCCAATTCTCATGTCTTTTATTTCATTTTCATACCTGATTCCTCTGGCAAGGACTTGCATGTTGAATCGGAGTGAGCACCCTTGTCTTGTTCCTGATCTTAGGAAAAGCTTTCCATCTTTTATCATTAAGATAGTAGCTGTGGGCTTATCATATACAGCCTTTATTATGTTGAGGTATATTCCTTCTATACCTAATTTGTTAAGAGTTTTTTATCATGAATGGATGTTGAATTTTGTCAAGTGCTTTTTCTGTGTTTATTGAGATGATTATACGATTGTTTTTTCTTTCATTCTGTTAATCTGATATATCACATTGATTGATGTTCATATGTTGAAATGTACTTCCATCCCAAGGATAAATCCCACTTGATCATGGGGAATGGTCCTTTTAATGTGCTGCTGAATTTGGTTTGCGTGTACTTTATTGAGAATTTTTGCATCTGTGTTTATCAGGGATATTGGTCTGTAGTTATCTGGTAGTGTCCTTTTCATATAATGAGTTTGGACGTGTTCCCTCCTCTTCGAGTTTTCGGAAGGGTTTGAGAAGGATTGGCATTAATTCTTTAGATATTTGGTAAAATTCACTAGTGAAGCCATATGGTCCTGGACATAACTTCATTGAGAGATTTTTGATTACTAATTCAATCTCCTTACTTGTAATTGGTCTGTTTAAGCTTTCTATTTCTTCCTAATTTAGTCTTGGTAGTTTGTATGTTTCTAAGAATATTTCCATTTCTTCCAGGTGGCCTCAATGTGTTGACATAGAATTGTTTATTTGTAGCCTCTTATGATTCTCTGTGTTTCTGTGGTATCATTTGTAATGCCTCCTTTTTCATTTATAATTTTGTTGATTTGGGTTCTCTCTTTTTTTCTTGGTGAGTCTATCAAGAGGTTTGTCAATTTTGTTTATATTTTCAAAGAACCCACTCTTAGTTTCATTGATCTTTTCTATTGTCTTTTTAGTCCTGTTTCATTTATATCCCCTCTGATCTTTTTATTTCCTTCCTTTTACTAACTTTGGACTTTGTCTTTTTCTAGTTTCTTAAGGTGTAATGTTAGGTTGTTTATTTGAAATTTTTCTTGTTTGATGTAGGTATTTATCACTATGAACTTCCCTCTCAGGACTGCTCTTGCTGCATCCCATAGGTTTGTTATGTTCTATTTTTATTTTCATTTGTCTCAAGGTATTTTTTTATTTCTCTTTTGGTATTTTTTTTATTGACCTATTTGTTGTTCAGTAGTATGTTGTTTAATCTCCACATAGTTGTGACATTTCCAATTTTTCTTCTTGTCATTGATTTCTAGATTCATACCACTTTGGTTAGAAGAAATGCTTGGTATGATTTCAGTCTTAAATTTATTAAGACTTGTTTTGTGGTCTAACTTATGATCTCCTGGAGACCATTCCATGAATACAATTTTAGCACTTGGGAAGAATGTGTATTCTGTCACTTCTTTTTTTTTTAAATTTCATTGAGTCCAGAGGACTCTTGTTTTAGACTTGTGAGATTAACCACATTACAGCACAGGCAGTTTCTTTTAAGAGAATGATGACTAGACTTCTAAAGGGCTGCATCTTAGACTGTATTTAGTTACTTCTTTACTGTTGTTCAGAATCTACAGTTTAGACTATGAGGCCAAAATAGGACTTCTCTCAATTTTTTGGTCAACTTGATGTGATGGCTGGAATTATCCAGAAAAAATAAAAAGTCATTGTATTTTCTTGAATAGTCATTTAAATTTAAATTTAAGACTTCAACTTTCATTTTCAAATAAATAAAAACAATGTCTTATAGCCAGGGATGCAAGGATTTGGTTATCCTTGTTGGAATAATGGTTCTTCTCTAACTGGGGAAGTCACTCTGTACATTTAGGGACTGGGAGGTAGGTGCTTGAAATGTAAAAAGGTAAAGGTTTTTCTGTGACCAAAGCTAGTTATCAGTCACCACGAGACCATCATTAGAGCTAGAATTCAAGAAATAGTGAGTAGAAGTTCATTTTCTATTCAGTCTTCATGGATTGTATCACTCTGGTTAACAGCTGGTTCTAAATATAAAGGTCAAACTTTCAAGGTCTTCATTCTTTAAATGTAATTCTTCAATCAGGGTGGCTATAAACTGTGTAAACACCACACTTTCCTGAGAATGCTTCTGAACGCCAAGAGTCAGGGTCAGTAATGACAGCAACACCACAGCAATTAAAGTCCATTCCGCAGGCTTGTGTATAATATTTCTATTTGTTAATCTGAAAGTTCGGACAAGATTTTTAAGTTGTGTGTAAATATCTCCTAATGTAATCTGAAGAGGCCCCAAAAGTCCAGGCAATACTTTACTCAATTTTTCAAGTACGATACGTTTTCTAATCTGATTCTGAGAACTTGAATTTATCAGTGGAAAGGTGGGATCATGCTCTTCTGAGTCTTGTGATTTGGTGGTTTCTTCATTTAAAACATATCGTCCTCTATAAAACTCCCTGATCCTTAGTTTTAATGTTTCAGTTTCTTTTTTCAAGTTTTCATAACTTGGCAGTGGTTTAGTGGCTGTATCTGAGGACCTAAAAGGCAAAGACTCATCTAAGCTGTCCTGAGATTCCTGCAAGGCAGGGGAATGACTATCTCAGTCAGAGTTTGTGTCATCTTCATCAAGTTCTTCTTTAACCAGAGGGGCTGAAGACAGTTTCAGACACACAGACGCATAATTCTCACCATACAAAAACCTCAAAGTTTCTTCTGTCTTCCACTCAATCAAAGTCTTCTTCAGAACTTTAAGTAAGCTTGCCTTTGCAACTTCAGGACACACCTGCACTGAACTAGAAGATGACCTAGAAACTTGGTTTGATTTGGCAAATTTCCTCTTAAAATGCTCGACACTTTTCTTACTTATGCCTACTAGAGTTATCTCTGAACTATGGTATTTATTTTCAGAAATTTCTGAAGCCTCTAATTTTTCTCGCAAAGAACTACTTGAAGGAATCTGAGTATTTACTTTCTGTAAAGGAAGTTCACAAGCAGCAGCTTTCTCCTGATTATCTAATCTGCAATGGCCTAACTGCTCAGTGACTTCTAGTACTGTTCTTTGTCTTCTTGCTTGAAGTTAGCTTTTTGACCAGCTTTCTTTTTCATTATGCTTTTTTTTGTGCAGCTGTGGCCTTACACCCGTTGCGTTTGGTCTGTTTCCTGGTAGAATGGAAGAAACAAAGTCTTGCTCATTATCACTGCTACTATCACTATGAGTGCTAGAAGAACTAGATTCATACTGCTTCTTAAAATCATCAGGATTGTCAATATCTGATGTTTTAATGGCCTCACTGCATAACTGTACTTCTTCGCCAGAATGGCCACTATTTCCTTCCTGTAGCAGCAGAAAATTAGGATGCCTTTCTTCTTCTCAAATCCATACTGGAGTTTTAGGAATTTGGGCTCCAAAAAGCTTAGATGCTCAATAACAAAAGTTGCTGCAAAAACACTTTCTTTCAGTGATATCATAGACTTTATTGGTTTTGGTAGAAATTTCGTATTTCTGTTTTGGTACAATTTCTAGCTTCTTTTGACATAAAGGGTAACCGCAGAGCTTGATAATAGAACGCTCATTCACGACATCGCTGGAGTGAGCAGGCGTGATCAACTTCCCACACTCCCTTAAGAATTCTTCTGTAATATTCTCTTCTGAAAGCTGTTCAACAATATGTAGAACTTTTCTCTCAAACTCAATCTTCTTTCTCACAGTCTCTTCTAGTTCTGCTTTCCTTTTAGAAGCATCTCGCTGTTTCAAGGCACCTGTCTGTTTAGTACCTGCGGCGTCTCGGCGGAGGGTTGCTGGCGTATTCTGTCACTTTTGGATGGAATGCTCTTTATATATCTGTTAATACTATCTAGTATAACATGTCATTTAAGGCCCATGTTTCCCTATTGATTTTCTTTCTGGATGATCTATTCATTGATGTAAGTGGGGTATTAAAGCCCCTTATTATTACTGTATTGCTAATTATTTCTTCCTTTATGTCTGTTAATATTTCCTTGCTATATTTAGATGCTCCTATGTTGGGTGCACAAATATTTACAAATGTATGTCCTTGTTGGATTGACCCCTTTATCATTGTGTAATGGCCTTTTTAATCTCTTACTACAGTCTTTGTTATAGTTTATTTTGTCTGATATAAGTATAGCTATATTTTCTTTGATTTCATTTGCATGGAATATCTTTTCCTGTATCTTGGCTTGCATTCCATGTATGTCCTTCTGTCTGAAGTGAATCTCATGTAGGCAGTATGTGGATAGATGGTTCTTATTTTTTTATCCATTCAACCACTCTGTATCTTTTGATTGTAAAATTTAGTCCATTTGCATTTAAAGTAATTATTGATTGGTATGTACATATTGCCATTTTGTTCATTGTTTTCTGGCTGTTTTGTGGTTCCTCTCTGTTTCCTTTTTTTCTCTCCCTTTGTGGTTTGATATTTTTTAGTGGTATACTAGAGTCCTTTGTCTTTTGTGTTATCTATAGTACATTTTTGCTCTGAATTACAATGAGGCTTACATATAACAACATATATTTGCAAGTTTATTTTATGCCGATAGTAACTTAAGTTTGAATGCATTCTAAAGCTCTATATTTTAACTCTATCCTTTCTCCCCTCCATGTGTTATGTTTTTGATGTCACATTTTAGATGTTTTTATCTTGTGTATCCTTTAACTAGTTATTGTAGTTATAGTTGTTTCTACTACTTTTGTCTTTTAACCTTCATTCTAGCTTTATAAGTGATGACCATGAACTTTACTATACATTTACCTTTACCAGTGAGATTTATGCTTGCATATATTTTTCTGTGACTAATTAATGCCCTTTTCAGCTTAAGGTTTCTTTAACCATTTCTTGTAAGGTCATTTTAGTGGTGATGAACTCTTTTCAATTTTTGCTTATCTGGAAAGATCTTTATCTCTCCATAAGTTTGCCTGGTAGAGTATTCTTGGAAGTTTTTTTTTTCTTTCCCTTTTAGTACTTTAAATATGTCCTGCAACCCCTTCTGGCCTGCAAAGTTTCTGCTGAAAAATCTCTTGGTAGTCTTATGGGGGTTCTCTTATACAAAACAAGTTGTTTTTGTCTTGCTGCTTTTCAGATCCTTCGCTTTTCTTTTACTTTTGAATTTTTTTAATGTGTCTTGCTGTGGATGTCTTTGGGTTCATCTTATTTGTAACTCTCTGGGCTTTCTGGATTTTCCTGTCTGTTTCCTTCCTCAGGTAAGGGAAGTTTTCAGCTATTATCTTTTCAAATAAGTTTTTGCCTCTTTCTATCTCTGTTCTCCTTTTGGGACTTCTATAATTTTGCTTCTATTATTGGGTTACTTCAACTACCCAATCTTCAAGTTCACTGATCCTTCTTTCTGCTTCACCGAGTCAGCTTTTGAACCCCTCTAATTTATTTTCTAGTTAAATTACCTTATTCTTCAGTTGTGCGACTTCTGTTTGGTACTTTCTTATATTTTCTATTTCTTTGTTTAAGTTTTCCTCCATTCTTGTGTTCTCCATTCTTCTTAGTTCAGTGAGTAACTTCATAACCATGACTTTGAACTGTTTATCAGGTGAATTACTTATCTAAATATAGTGAAAGCTACTGAGCAACTATCACATAACCACATTTTCTGTATTAAATGTTATTCTCCATTCCCTCAGTGAAGGTACTGATTGATGCCAGTGGAATGCTCAAAACATAAATATGGCCTCTGTTCATTTCTACTAACAAGTTGAATTGTATGTTTTCTAAAACATTTTTCTTTTTCACAAAAACCAAAATTTTCTTTTTGGGGGTTCATATTTTATTAATTTATGTAATATTTAACTCAGTCACATAATTATAAAGTGACACCTGCCATAAATAGATTACATTTATAACATACGACCATTGTTATTTAGAACAATTTAGCAATAACTTTACAAATTTACCCCTAAATGCTAATCTAATATTTCTCTCTCTCTTTCTTTAGCCTTTACAGTACCCCAGGTGGGATTCCTCCTTATGCTTCTCAGGGTTTTCCATTTCTTCCTCCGTATCCCTCCCAAGAAGCTAACAGGGCTATCAGCTCTTTATCTGTTGCGGACACTGTTTCTTCTTCAACGACAAGTTATACAACAACCAAACCCGCTGCTCCTTCATTTGGCATCCTTTCAAATTTGCCGTTACCTGTTCCCACAACGGACACTTCAGCACCGGTTGGTATCTTCAGTTATCTGTATTTTGTACCTTTGAAGCATTCATTCATTTAACAAACACTTGTATGTTTCCTTGTGGCAGCCACTAAGTTAGGCACAAAAGATAAAAAGATTAAATCACATCTTCAACTCAAGTAACAAACTCAGAGAGGTGACCACCATATAACCAAATAATTGTAAATAAGGAACTTCAATAGAATAAAAGAAATAGTTTGGAGTTATGGTGAAGACACAGCTGAGGGAATGGTCAATGCTGCCAGGGACCAAGGTGGAACTAGAAGGGGATGCCTTTGTAAAAAATGTGATCCTGTTTTTTTCACCACTTTATCCTTAGTGCTTCAAACCATGCCTGATACATATGTGTATTAGGTGCTAAGTTAAAATGAGGCAGAAGAATGAATGAGTGAATTTATGCTTGAGGTCAGATTTTGATAGAGGCTAATGAATTTGCCAGGATAAAGCGTTCTGTGGAAGAGGCAATAGCGTTGACAAAGGGGTGGAGGCATAAACCGGATGGCATATTTGTGAAACTGCCTATAAAAGATCTGTCCGGTTGTCATAGGATTTAGGACTAGGCACAAGAAGTGCTTATGCAGGAGAAAGATTGTGGAGGGTCTGCTACAGCACGCTAAGGGCTTCAAGTGTCCCTTTGGTTTTAAAAATTGTATGTTCCTTAATTAATCTGGTAACTGTTGCCCTGTGGGATATTACTGAGGCATTGATTAATATTTGTGCATAAAACATATAAAGGCTTTTAAAAACCTTCATTTTAATCCTTAGTATCACCCATAGTAATACTCAACAAAACCTCATTATATCCAACTTTAGTAATTTTAATGTTTGTAATAATTTAGAATATAGACCCAAGTGGACTTTTTTTCCCAAAATTTTTCACCATTGCATTAATGAATATTATGATCAAACTACAATTAATAGTATAAACAAAATTACAAGAGAACTTTTCATGGATCTTCAATTTTAAAAAGTCATCTGTATTCAAATGATGGATACTCTTCCTTATGTGCCCTACTGTCACATTGAACTTAATTATGTAACTATTCAGACTTTTGCCAACTTACTGTTTTTCTATGCTTAATTTCTTTCACTTGAGATAAATGTATTTATATATCAATGAAATCCACACAGATAATTCTCCACACTTGTCACAGATATACTTAAGAGATTTGTCCTATAGTTATGTACTTGCTCAAGAGAGCTAACACAGGTATTCACATGATCTCCACAAGAAAGAAGGAAAGAAGGAAGGAAGGAAGGAGGGAGGGAGGGAGGGAGGGAGGGAGGGAGGGAGGGAGGGAGGGAGGGAGGGAGGAAGGAAGGAAGGAAGGAAGGAAGGAAGGAAGGAAGGAAGGAAGGAAGGAAACCCTTGATGTATAAAGGTACACTGAAAACAAAATAGAGTCAAGGAGTGGTAAGGACAGTATAAACTACGAAGATAAAGATATGATAATGAAAACAGTTACGTGATATAGTACATTAAAAATTACTTTTATAAGAAAAAAGGAGCAGTCAAAAAGATAGCTGAAATTTCATACCATTTCAAACTCTTTTTAGATAAGCCAAAATGGTTTTGGTTACAAGATGCCAGATGTCCCTGATGCATTCCCAGAACTCTCAGAACTAAGGTAAAAAACTTGGAGAATAACGTTGGTATTGTCTGTTTTATTTGTAATTGCAAACCAGATCATCATTTTCATATCCATATTAAACAAAATATTCTTTAAATCTTCACTACTCCGAAATTGTGCTTGTCTTGTGGGGAAGTTTTATAAATCTAAATTAGTTTCATGTCGTGTAGATTCTGTTTATTGAGTGACTAGTATGTACCCAGGGATTCTTGTAGATGCTGGGAATGATACAATAATTACCAGGATAACAATGTTCTTTCTCTTGTGTGGCTTATAGTCTGGTGAAAATTATTTCTGAATATATCTCTGGAGATTTCAAAATACACGGTGGACTATTTTAGACCTTTTCATTGTTCCGTTAGTAGACAGAAGTTTGTACATAGAGAAATAGATTAAAGTTTTCATGAAGTAATATAGCAAGGTAGTTTTACAGAGCCAAATTGTATTCAAATTTATAGGAAATATGTTTGTAATATTCAAGTTTAAGGTACCATTTTTCGTAGAACACTGTTCTTTTTAGGTGCTCCTTGAAAAAAAACAAACATGTTTTGTGGCCACTCAACTTTGTGCATTGCATCCTTTATACCCGATTGAAAGTTTCCAATACTCATAAAGCTGTTATTACTAAGCCTACTGAATGTAATTTAAAAACATTTTTAGGTTGTTTTTTTTTTGTCTTTAGAATATATGCAACCATGATGTACAACCAAAAAAATACTCATGAGAAATCTTATAGTTAACAAAATAAAAATTTAGCTTTATTTGACCCAGTGTTTTACAATCATTTTTAGGAAATAGTGATTTATTATTTTCTTCTAATAATAATTAATGTGGTTTACAATATACCACATACATGTTAAGAGTTTATATGCATTGTAATGCTTGCAACAACCTCATGACGTTGGTTCTATTATTTATTTCCATGTTGTAAAGGATTCTTCTTTTTCTTCCTTTCTTTTAAAAAAAATTACTATGAAAATATCAAAAATGAAAAAAGGTGAACTTCTTTATCTTGCTTCATATACCCTTCCAGCTTTCTTTTTGGAAAGTATGGGTATGGGTCAGGATTATTTTAAACCAAATCCCAAATATTACATCATTTCACCCCTAAGTTCTTCACTAAATTTCTCCATCAGGTAAGGACTTTTTCTTTACCATAACCCCAATCCACATCATCATACCTAACAAAATTAATGATAATTCTCTAATATTATCTCATTTCCCCAAGGTCTTAATGTTTTTGTTGGTAGTTTATGTGAATCAGGATTCAAAACAAGGTCTTACTATTGCATTTGAAAACTGTATCTCTGATGTTTCTTTTGTGCACCATTTCTCCCCACCTTTATTAACATATATGCATATATACACATATACATATTCCTACACACATACATATACATACATATATACATACACACATACAAGTATATACATAAACACATATATAATACATGTAAATTATGCACATGTATTATTACATATTTATTGAAGAAATAAGTTATTTGTCCTAAAGAATTTCCCATATTCTGTTTTTACCTGATTGCATTCTTGTGGTACCATTGAAGATATTCCTCTGTTTCCCATATTTCCTTCTACTGGTGGCTACATCTAGAGTTTTAATGAGATTTAGGTTCAATTTTATCAAATCATTGCCTTGTACACCTTAAACTTACCCAATGTTATATATCAATGATATCTCAGTAAAGCTGAAAAAGATTTTGGTTTAAATCTTTTGGCAATACTTACATTATTTAGGGCAAACTTCTCATTATAATCACATAAGGCAGCAGTGGTGTCCTATTTTTAATGACATTAAGATCGAAACATGTTGAAATACCTGAAATCATTTATTTCATTAAGGATTGCAAATGTGATTTCCTACTGCCAGAATTAGCCAGAATTCTGTGATGAACTTTTCTAAATGAACTATTTAGTTTTATTGAAATATATACAGAAAAGGCAAGATAAGTGCTTGATTTTTTTTTTCTCTTTATCAATTTTCAAAATCATGAGTTGATGCATAGGCAATCTCCAAAAGGTTCTGTTTGTATTTTGTAGTTGTTTTTGTATTAAGAATGCAAACATTTAAAAAATATATATATCTGATTTGTTCAGTGCATTGGAGTCATTATTCTTTTTGATGCTTAAACAGTCGTATCTTTAGTCAATAAGAAACTCTTCGAGTTGGCCTCTATATCGTTTCTGTCCAAACAAAGATACCATGGATTTATCATGAACATTTCTTTCCCCTTTCTCTGAAAGCTGTTGTTTTGCTAAATAACGATTCCATTATTATTATTATTGTTATTATTACTACTAGTATTATTGAATGTAGGATAAGATATTGTTCATTTGGAAGTTTTTTGTTTGTTTTTTACACTTCTTTTGTTGTTAGTCTATATCACACCAGATAGAATAGCCAAATACTATTTTTTAAAATCTCTTCAAATAATACTTTTCTGAGTGATAATGTAACTTAAGAAAAACAGGTTCATTTATTTCCATTTGCTTTGAATTTTAGAAACTGCTTTTTTCTTTAGTTTTGTTTTTTTAATCATATAATACTTTTATGTGGATCTGCAAGCAAAACTAAAAGATATGTTCAGGAAGGTTTAGCTTCCATCCCTATTCTATCCATCCAGTTGTCTTTTTCATCCTATGAATATTGATTTTGCTTTTGATTTAGCCTTCTGTGCTTATACACATACACTCATGCATATCTTTTATTATGACAGCCACATACCTATTAGCTAAGTAGGCACAGAGGTTAAAATTGGGAGGTTGTGGTGGCTGTTCGTGAACCCTCGTCTTCATAGTCCTATAGTGATTTGACTCAACATTCAGACTACTTTATGTTCCATTGTAGTTGATGTTTTATTTGCTTTTAAGGTTATACTTTGCCTTCTTGTATGTATACATATAAAAATAGTTACTTCAAAAATTATTTAGAACCCTATCAGCTGAATAAAACTGAAAAATCGTGAATACTTACAATGGACAAAAACTAGATTACTGATATTCATTAACATATTTTTTCTGTTGTGTTTCTAGTGTGTCACAACTGACAGATATGAATGAACAAGAGGAGATATTACTAGACCAGTTTCTTACATTGCCTCAACTAAAACAAATTATTACTGACAAGGATGACTTAGTAAAAAATATTGAGGATCTAGCAAGTATGTCTTTCCTTACTTCTTAAATTTCCTAAGAAAAATGTGATCTTTACCTAGAAATAAACCAGAAATTTATCTTACAGGAAAAAATCTCCTTTTGGAGCCCAGCTTGGAAGCCAAAAGGCAAACTGTTTTAGATAAGGTGAGTTATCATTTTGAAGAAATCCATATAATTTAAAATTAGAATAAAACACCATTTTAATTTTCTCTTCTAGTATGAATTACTTACTCAAATGAAATCTACTTTTGAAAAGAAGATGCAAAGGCAGCATGAACTTAGTGAGGTAAGATTGTGTAGTTCTTTTCCTTTACCTTAGAATTTTTAATCTTAATGTGCGTGAGCCACATTCTTAATTTCATTATTGTATCAGAAAGCATTTATTAGGTGTCTGACTTTATAAGGCATGATACCTTTAAATGCAGATGAACAGCTCTCAGTTATTAAGGCATTATAAGTCATTTGTGCTCATGTAAGAGTATATTTAGTTTCAAAACAAAAATATTAAAAATTCCATATATAACTTTTCTGGGACAGTTATTGTAAAGCCAGTTTAACTCTTGCAATAAAATCTAACAACACAAAACTTTAACATTTATACTCACTTGTAAGCTTATGTGTAGATACCTTAAATGAAAAGTGAGCAAATTGAAAAACATATAAAAAATATAAAGTATAATTCACCACAAATAATAGATTTTATGCTCGAAATCTAGTTATATAAAAAAAATCAAAAGCATTTTATAAAAGTCAACTCATATTTTTGAAAGAAATAAATCTTTAAAAATGAAAAGAGAATAGAAGATATAATCTTTATATTTCATATTAGTAACCAGCATCATAATTAACAATATTCTATTTCCTTTAAAATCAGGAATTCAGAAAGTTAAAGCCAATGTGATAAAACATAAGGTAGAAATGAAACAACAGGATAAAAATGGTAAAAGAGAATATAAATTTATAATGATTTCAGATATGTTCATCCTTTAGAATAAAAGAAATGAGAATAATAGTTAACATTGAGCAATTATGTGTTTTACATTACACTAGGCCATTTATATATGTTGCTCATTATTTTCTCAAAATCCTCTGAGGTATGTCTTACTATTTTTCTGTTTTATAGATGAGCAAACTGAGGCACATGAATATTAAATAAGTATTATCAGAGTCAGGAGTCAAATTTAAGCAGTCCTCCCTCTTAACTAGAAAATCTAAGAGAATCAACTGAACTACTCTTAGATGCACATAAGAGTATAGTAAATGCTGAAGAAACTTTTCACAATAATCAATATCATTCTTTATACAAACTCTTAGTAAATTAAGATAGAAATAAATTCCTTAATTTGATGAAAAAATAGCTAGAAACTAAAAGCAAACAGCACACTTAATGACTAAACATTTCCAGCATACCATTAATGTTAGGAATAAGAGAGTGATCCCCTAGTATCACTGCTATTTAACATTGCTTGGGAGGTTCTCGCCACTGTAACAAGACAGGAAAAAGAAACGGTATAATGTAAAAGAAAAGATGAAACAGTTGTTAATAAAAAACAAACAAACAAGTAAAAATCCTAGCAAATTGAGAAAGTTATCCCCTCGATTGCAACAACTGCAAGTGCAAAATGAAGTAGAGAAAAAAAAACTCATTTACAATAGCAACAAAATTATAAAATACTTAGAACTGAACCCAGTGAAGTAAGGTAGAAAACTTTACTGAATGACAAAAGAAGACCTGAGTAAATGGAGCAACATAGAATATTCATGGGCTGAAAGATATAGTATTACAATTTCATTCTTCCCAAAATAACTTAAAATTTTAATATATTTCCAATCAAAATCCCAAGAGTATTTTTTTTTTACTTTGACAGATTTATGCTCAAGTTCTTTCGAAAGACTAAATGGGTAAAAGTAGTCAGAAGAGCTTGAACAAAAAGAAACAATGAAGATGACCTCCATTTCCCAGTAACAAAATATACTGTAAAATCACATTATTTAAACAATAATTTTATAGGAAGAGAAAAATAATTCTATGGAACAGACCATGCAGTTGAGAAACAGACTCATTTATGTGAGTAATTAGTTAGAAAAAACTGAGGATTTAAACAAATTACATAATTGGTACTCCATTTAGAAATAAAAAGATGTTTATATCATACCATACACAGAAAGATTTAAATAGAAACCATAAAGTTATGAAAGGCAACTGTCTTTTAGGATTTTTTTTCTTTTTTTAAGATTATGGTGGGAAAATCCATTCTAAGCATGATATGATAGAAGTGTAAAAAAAAATTGATACATGTAAATTTAAAACCTGTATGTCCTGAAAATCATAAAATCATAAAATCAAAAGTGAAGAAAAGGGAACAAATATATGTAGCATATATGACAAATATTAATAATGCCAGTGGTTCATAAAGAGCCCTTACAAGTAGGCAAAGGAAAGAACTAGAAACCCACAAAAGGAGAACTATGAACATCCAATAAATATTTGGATGTAACAGTTATTCTGTCCCCCTGGACCACTTATATAAGAATTGCTTGAAGTGCTTCTTGAAATCCTTAAAAACACCTTGATTCCTAGACTCTTCTCTAGATGTGCTCACTCAGAATCTCTGCAGATAATGGATCTTCTATACCCTGAAGTCTGAAACCACTTCATTAGACTGTTGGTGCCATGAGTGCAGGATCCTCTTCTGTTTTGTTTTCCCAGTGTACTCATACCCAGTACTTGGTCTAGTGGTTGGCACATAGTAGATACTCAATAAATATTTAATGACTAAGTAAATTGAAACATTTGAAAAGATACTCAACCTAATAATAATAATAATACTAAAAAAAGAGCAGAATTACATCATCTGTGTGAGCCAAACTTGTAAAGATAGATAACCACCGTTGGCAAGGGTGATAAGAAAATGGTGCATTCCTATACATTTCTGTGTGTGATGTATGACAGTGAGATACCATCTAACACCCACTAGGATGACTATTATTAAAAATAGCTTTAGTTCCTACGTTTAGTTCTTTGATCCACTTTGAGTTAATTTTTGTATGTGAGGTAAGGGTTCAGCTTCATTCTGCATGTGGTTATCCAGTTTTCCCATCACTGGTTGTAGAAGACTGTTCTTTCCCCCTTTGAATAGTCTTGGCACACATTTTGAAAATATTTGACCATATATGTGAAGGTATATTTCTAAGCTCGCTATTCCTTTTATGTATATGTCTTTTCTTATTGCCAGTACCACACTGTTTTGATTACTGTAGCTGTGTAGTAAGTTTTGAAATCAGTATGAAACCTCCAATTTTGTTTCTTCTATTTCAAGATTGTTTTGGCTATTTGGGATCTCTTGGGATTACATATGAATTTTAAGATGGGTTTTTCTATTTCTGCAAAAAAAGCCATGGAGATTTTGATAGGGATTTAATTAACTCTGTAGATCATTTTTGGTAGTTTTCTTAACAATATTAAGTCTTTTAATCTATGAACATGGGATGTCTTTCCCCTTATTTATGTCTTCAGTTTCTTGCATTGTTTTGTTGTTTTCAGTGTACAAGTCTTTCACCTCTTTGGTTAAATTTAGTCCTGTCACTTTTGTCATATTCTGTTCATTACAAGCAAGTCCTTAGGTCCAGCCCACACACAAGGGGAGAGGGATTACACAAAAAGCAGGAATACCAGGCGGTAGAGGGTGCCTAGCACAGTGATCTGATTCCTGAATCCCCAGGAGAGGACAATGATTTGCCCAGTTGCTCTCATGTAATAGTTTGTAGCCAATGGATTGCTTTCTTTTGTGTTAGGTATCCACCCCTATTTCCAAAAGCTGAGGACCTGGGTGGTAGCAGATTTCCTCAAAAAAAGGCTATGTAAGGCGTACCATGAATTGCTTCTCCCTACCTCTGCCTCATTTTCTTTCTCTCTAAGGAGTTTTTCTGAGCATTATAAACTAATACAGTACTTGATTTTCTTTTTCAGAGCTGTAGTGCGAGTGCCCTACAGGCAAGATTGAAAGTAGCTGCACATGAAGCTGAGGAAGAATCTGATAATATTGCTGAAGATTTTTTGGAGGGAAAAACTGAAATAGATGATTTTCTCAGTAGCTTCATGGAAAAGAGAACAGTATGTAAATACTCTTCCGTTGAGTACAAGTGACAGCTAATATCAAATAAAGTATATTCATAAGTAAAAGAATGCTAACACATTACTGAACTGAAGTTCCTCACAGGCCATGAGAGGAAACTAAAGAGCCTCTATGCGAGTGATAGCAACATGCTACTATCACTTTAAACCTGCTTGTTGTGAGTACACAAGCAGGTAAATCAAATACCAGTTCTGTTTCAGAAATTAATGTATCATTCTTTAGTAAAGTTAGTAAATCAGAGTAAGTCTAGTCTTAATGGTTATAATACACTCCTGAATAACCTGTTTCACAAGTTATTTTAAAAGAGACTAGTGTATAGCATTAAATTTTGTTGTATATTAAGAACATTCTGGAATAGTTATATTTCTATTTAAAGAAAAATACAACATCTGCTTAGTAGTTTCCCCTTTGATAGATTCCTAAGTGTTTAATTTCTCTGAAACATCACGTTTTAAATATAACTTTTTGTTACTAAACTTTGTAAAGCATATGGGATATATACCCTGTTAAGGAAGGTGAGGTAGATTTTATTATCTGCATTTTCCACGGGAGAAAAAACTTCAATTTTCCTTGAAGTTCAAGCATATGAATGACTATGTGTGCTAGCACTAGTAGGGCATTGAGTTTTCATCTGTTGTTCTTTGGGACTGTATTACTATACCTTCTAGATTTTGTTAATTAAGCTTCCTGGTTAACAATGGTAGAATTTATTTTCATATTTTAAAAACACAGATATTTGATATTACATAATCAGAAGCGATATAAAGGATCAGAGTTATTTTTACATTTTGGAAGTTTACAGGTAAAGGTTGTCTTCCAAACAAAGTTAATCTTTATTTTTTTTGATTTATAAATTCTGAACTGCCTTGAACATTCAAAACTTAAATAGCATCAACAGATTAAAAGAATCTTACTTAGAAGTCTGTCATAATGTAGGAGGTAGTGGTCAAATTGTTGGAGTAGTGACTGGTATTTTAAATTATCTCCTAGATTTGCCACTGTAGAAGAGCCAAGGAAGAGAAACTTCAGCAGGTGATAACAGCGCACAGCCAGTTTCCTGCTCCACTGTAGGTAAATTGTACTCCAAAAGGATTCAGTCTTAAGGCTAGTGCATGGCTATTCTTTCACTGAAGTGTGCTTACCAGTGCCTGCCCAGCTGCTTTAAGCGCTGTCATCACAGCTGTTGTGATGTATCACACAGAATAGCTTGCATTATATATTAAGCATAATGTATGTAATACATAAGCATATAGCCAATAGAAATCTTCTGGATATTTTCTCAGTATGATGTTGGTTTAAATGTTCTTGTGAACATTTGATAACTGCTTATGTATTGTTGTAAACTATAATTAGTTCCTTTCTCTTAGCTGGTGTGTGGAGTATACCATGCCACTTAGTTGACATTTTTCTCAGTAGTCTCCTTTGTCATTTCTTCCTTTAAGATGAACTTCCAGTCTGTCTCTTTTCCGTCTCACACCCATATTATTCCAATAATTTTTTGGCCAGTCAGTCCCCTGACTTTAGGGTTTCTCCTTCCTGCACACCACTGACAGAATAATGTCTCTAAAATATCCCCCTGGGATACAATTTCTCTGTTCTAGAACATATAGTGAGCCCCTAGCAGTGACAGTATCAATGTCAAATTTCTCTTCTGGTTTTCAGCCTTCTATAATCTGACACACTGTATTTGAGATCATCCATTTTAATTTTCCATTTTTCCCTTGTGTTGTCTCACATGTCATACTCTTTTTTTTCTACACCATGTCTTTGTTCATGCTTTTACCTGATCTCAAGACACCCTTCCTTTTCCTCTCCATCTATCAGGTTCAGGGAATGATGTGTTTGCAAGAACTGCTTCCCACCCCAAGTTTAAGTGACAGCCATGTTACTGGATAATGCTGGGGTACGTTATAGAGCCAAATACAAGCCGGTACAGCTCAGTCACCTGAGTGAAAATAGGACTGGAAGCCATAATAACCAAAGCAGCTCCTCTTTCTCATACCCTTTTCAAGGCTGATCGTTTCTCATTTCTGCATCTCTGTTCTTTTCTGTCTCTCGCTCTCAAGTGCTTTCTCACTTGCTCTTCAGAGAGCCTTTCTTTGCTACACTTGCACATACTTCAATTATTGCTGCTCACAGGCCTGATCATACGACAGTTCACAAGCAGCCAGTGGAGACTGATAAGGGTATCACTACAAATCTTTGAGAAAGAGACTGGCCCGGGATGGGTGGTGTCCATCCTGACCTCAGCAGTTTGGCCTAGAGATTGGTGTCTGGTCGTCCTCTGCCCACTTGACTGGGCAGAAGGAGTGGACTTTGAGAAAGGACTACGGGAGGTTCCATGAAAGGGGGATCCGGCTCCAGGGAGAGAAATGACAGGCAGTGCTCATCTCCAGTTCATCTACCCTTTCTCTCAGTCTAGTTGTCCTTCACCTAGTGCCAACATTGAATTGTTTTATATCTTGGTTTTTAATATCAAGTGTGCATTTCTCACAGCTTGAGAAGAAAGTGAGCACTGAGTAATTGCTTATTTATATGAACATGCTAGAATTCTTTCCCTATTTTTCCTCTGTGGTCAAGTTATCTTTATAGGTAAATCTTAATGGGAAGAGAATGTAAAGCTTTGAAAATTTATCATCTTAAATCAAATCTTAAGTTTTTTAAATTTTCTTTTCTTTCCAGATTTTCCTGAAAACATGAACTGCCAAGAGAGGAATGGGACACAAAACTAAGCACATTTATACTTATGATTTGCATATTGGCATTTCATCACAGTAGCTGAATTTATAGATACACTATATATAGATTGTGTACAGATCTGAGACTGATTTTGTACAGATTAGAATGAATGCTATGATCTTGGCTTTGAGAAATTTTTCTGTACTATTTGCACTAAAAATGTTTATTTATTATTGATAAATTCTATCATATTTAAGTTCTACTATTCCTCTCTTATTGATTAAATACCTATGCATGTAATTTTAGCTAGTTTTAATGTTTTATAAAATTACTTCATTTAAATTTGTATTTTTAATTTGAAACTGCCTCATTTCTTTATCAAGAATGGTTTCGTTTAGATTTTTTCCTCAACCTTTTTTGAAAAATTACTGTTTTCCACTATAGAAAGACTCTTATTTCTCCTCTTTCTTTCTGGATGATCAAATTTTCAAAAACATTTTGTTTTAAATATTCCTAGTGTCAGGAAACACCAAACCTGCCAATGTGCCATCTCAAGAAAGTAACTTTTAATATGTACAATAAATCAAAAGAATAAATCAGCTGCTCTTATATATTGTTGTTTTGTTTTTTAAATGAAAGGTGCACTTAAGAAGCAATACAGGTAAATAAATATTTTACCTATTAGAAAAAAATTGCCTTTCACTTAAACTAGGCCAACATAAACATTCATGCTAATTTTTTTATGTAAGTATCTTATGGTTGGAGAAGGATTTGCTCTCTAAATTACTAATGTTAAAGACAATCTGTTAATAAATAGTAAATCTAGACATAAAAACGTCGATAAAATTTTCTGACCTGTGAGTTAATCTTTCATAAGAGAAAAAGCTATAGTAATTAAAAATTAATATTTAATTATTAGGAAGTTGAGTTTTTAATTTAATTTAATTTTCTCTTTAACTTGTACCATGTTCAGCAGTTTGCTTTTTTTCCATGTTGCAGAATACATTTTATGGGTAGCTGTAAAAGTTAATCCAAGAGAAAATCTTGATCTCTATAACCTGAGGCTTGGTAAGGCAGTATCTAAATCACAAAACAACCTAATGTATATTTTTGTTTAAACTTCATTGCAATATGATTATCATTCTAAATACCAGCTTACAGTATATTTTTGCCTTTTCGTCATTCTTCTGTTTACTTATGTTTTTTGCAATAGAGCTTTAGGAAAAAGAAAATTTTTTTCCTAGACTTGAAATACAGTACTTAATACTTAGTCTATGTTTATGGAAGGGCAAGTATCCACATGGACTATGAAGATGTAGTTTGAATAAAGAAATTATTCTTTATTAATCACCTGTCTTCCTGGCCCTGTGCTAAGGGCATGCTGTTTAATCTTCAAAATGACCAGATGAGGAAGGTATGATTATTCCAGATTTACACATAACTGAGGTAAGTGTTTCAAATTTGTCTCTCTATATTCAGAAACCTTTCCATACTACACTGGCCAGCAGAGCTTCAGTTCTCCCAGCAATCACTGCAGTGGCAGTGGAGAACATAATGGTCCCAGTCTTTTGAAAATAATTGGGCAGCTTTCTTGGAAACCACGCAGAGCCCAGAACAAGACACCAGGAGACCACAGCCATTCTAAAATGATATTAATTCATTTGATTTAATTTTATTAAGCACCCACTAAGAATGAGGCATTGTGGAAATGCTATACAACTGTAAGTCAAACATGGTTTAAGTGTTTAGGTTCTTACCTTACTCCACTAAAAACAAAAACCAAAAAACATAATAAATTTCTTCTACATAACCCAAAAATAATTCATCTCAATGTTTTTTTAAACTTGAACTGTCCCAGTTTCCTTCTATACCAGTTAACATAGCTTGGTTTCTCCTTCCAAAATTAATTTATTAGATAACTTCCTTACAATTCAGTCATTAAAAAGAGTTTGGTCATCACTATATGCAGTGAACAGACAAAATAGTTTAGATACAGGTTATGTAAGTCATCCAGGATGGAAAAAAAATCTATTTGAATGTCTGTGAATTTTTTGTTCTGTTATTGCAACAGAAATTAACTGACATTCTTTTTGCCATTTTATGGCTATATTATTTTCTTCTTAAAATTGGCCATATTGGAAAAGCAGTGCCAGAGGAGGGGAAAAATGCCTGCTAAAGCAGAGATTTTTTATTGTACTTTAATATATAATAAAAGACTAAATAGAAATTAAAATGGTAGAGTTTAGGAGTTATTAGATTATTAAGAGTAGGGGATTGTCATGGGTAGAAATGTAAAGGTTATCTCAAAATAGAAGAAAGTTTTCTAAATAAATGAGATACATACTAAAGATATGTTTCAAAGGTGGAGTATATTTTTAGGAATAAACTGAAATTTATATTGGAATAAAGGTAAGTTTGATCATAATTTATGCTTAAATGACAGCTCGATTCATTTTGGGGCAAAGAAACTGTATTCTTAAAGAATAGAAACATGAAGGGTTTCCCTTCTCTTCACCTTCCTTTATTTTAAAAACGTTCCTTTGTTGATTGCTGAATCATGATCAAAATTCTTACATACTTCATATTAAATTTTCCAGAATGTCACTAAATAATAAGTCACGTGAGCTCTAAATATTACTAGTTAGAAAGTAATCTGCCTTGAGTCAGATTTACATTTGTTTATTCCCTATGCTTTAAACCAACAGCCTGAAATAAAACATTTCCTGATTGATGTTTGATTTAAAACAAATACGTGCTATTAGAGATTGTAGTCTTATTGAATTGGCCATGTTCTTTCAAGGCCCTGTGAAAGCACACTAAAGTTTAAGAAGCAATAAATATTACCTTTTACATAAATTTCAGTGTTAGGTTAACTTTTAATAAGTAGTCTAAATGAACATGTGAATATTACGTCAGGTAAGATGTTTGGGGAGGCTGAAAAAAGTTTGTGTCTAAGATGAAAAATACCACATTAAACAATTAAAATTTAAAATATCAAATATACTATTTTCAAAATAAATGCATAGTTCTGTTAGGTATATTTACTGTGTCTTTTTTTTAAATTGTATTATTTACTTTTTTGTAGATGTACGCTGCCAAATGGAATAAATTAAAGTCGTGTCTTCAGTATTAGGCAAAGAAGTTTCTAAGAGTTGGTAACTACAAGAATGGCATGAAGTGAGTGATGCTATAAAAATGCAAAAGCCATTACAACTATATCCTAAGTATTTCTCATTAACAAGGTATTCCCTATAATATATTGCAGAAAAAAATAAACATTCCTTGTACTTAATTTGGAACTGCTCAGAAGATAGAGGATGCTCAAATTCTGTATTCTAAAAGGATTACACTTGCTTTACATTAACAGAGTACTATTATATTACAATTTTCTAACATTACAGTTGTTCCATTTTTAAGTATGGTTAACATAATTACAATTATACTGTATTATTTCATTTATATATACTGCTACACTCCCTCCGAATCTTTCATATTAAAAATTTCATCAATGTAGCTTTCTTGCCCTTTCTCCTTTTGTTTTACAGTTTTATTGAGATATAATTGACATACATCACTGTATAGGTTTAAGGTAAACAGCATAATGGTTTGAATTCCATGTATTGTGAAATGAGTACTACAGTAAGTTTAGTTAGCATCTGTCATCTTATAGATCAATAAAAACAGGAAAAAAATAGTTTGCCATGTGTTGAGAATTCTTAGGATTTATTCTGTTAACTTTCACATATATCATATAACAGTGTTAACTATAGTTATGTTGCTGTACATTACATCCCTAGTACTTACCTTATTGACCACCTTTTTCTAGCTTGCCCTTCTCACATTTCCCACCTCTGCTAACCACAAATCTGATTTTTCTATAAATTTGGATGTTTGTTTTTTTCTTTAGATTCCACATATAAGTGAGATCATACAGTATTTGTCTTTCTCTGTCTGACTTATTTCACTTAGCATAATGCCCTCAAGGTCCGGAATCCATGTCACAAATGGCAGCATTTCCTCATTTTTTATGTCTGAATAATATTGTGTGTGTGTGTGTGTGTGTGTGTGTGTGTGTGTGTGTTCATCTGTGTGAATGGACACTTACATTGTTTCCATGTCTTGGTTACTGTAAATAATGCAATGAACATGGGGTACAGATACATTGTTGAATTTGTTTTTGTTTCCTTTGGATATATTCCCAGAAGTGGAATTGCTGGATCATATGGTAGTCCTAATTTTAATTTTTTGAGCTATTTTTCATATGAATGCGGGCCTTTTCTGTATCTTTTTTGGAAAACGTCTCTTCAGGTCTTTTGACCATTTTTTAAATTAGATTATTATTTTTTTTTTGCTATTGAATAGTACAGTTTTTTCCATATACTCTATTAAGGATATTAACCTTATAAGTTATTCCCATTCTGTAGGTTGTCTTTTCACTTTGTTGTCTTTTGTTATGCAGAAGCTTTTCAGTTTAATGTAGTCCCACTTGTTTATTTTTGCTTTTGTTGTCATATCCAAAAAAAATCATTGCCAAGACTCATGTGAAGGATCTTTTTTCCTATATTTTCACGTCAGTATCATACTGTTTTGATTACTATAGCTTTATAGTAAAGCTTAAAATCAGGAAATGTGATGCCTCCTGCTTTGTTTCTCTTTCTCCGGATTGCTTTGGCTATTCTGAGTCTCTTGTGGTTCCACATAAATTTTAGATTTCAACTTCTGAAAGAAGAAAAAAACAAATGCCATTGGGATCTTGATATGTATTGCATTGAATCTATAGATGTCTTTTGGTAGTATTGATATTTTAACAATGTTATTTCTTCTGTTAACACAGGATACCTTTCCATTTATTTATGTCTTCAATTTTTTTTGTCAATGTATTATAGTTTTCAGAGTTGAGATCTTTCATACCCTTGGTTGAGTTTATTGCTGTGTATTTATTTCTTTTTTAGATAATTCATTGTTAGTGTATAACAGTGCTACCGATTTTTGTATGTTAAATTTTATATCCTGCATCTTGACTGAATTTTTTTTTAGCTGTAACAGTTTTTTGGTTCAGTCTTCAGGGTTTTCTCTATATAAAATTATGTCATCTGCAAATAGAGACAATTTTACTTCTTTCCAAATCTGGTGCCTTTTATTTCTTTTACCTGCATGAATGATCTGTGAAGAATTCTAGTACTAAATTGAATACGAGTGGTGAGAATGGGCACCCTTGTTTTGTTTCTGATCTTAGAGGAAAAGCTTTCACCCTTTCACCATTGATAAGCTGTGGGCTTATAATATATGGCCTTTATATGTTGAAGTATGTCCCTCTACACCTAATTTTTTAAGAGTTTTTACTGTGAGCGGATGTTGAATTTTTTCAAATGCTTTTTCTGCATCTTTGAGAAGACATTTTTTTCTTTCATTCTATTAATGTGATGATTCACATTTATTAATTTACATACATTGAACCATCCTTGCATCCCAGGTATAAATCCCACTTGATCATGGTGAATGATATTTTTAATGTGCTGCTGAATTGTGTCTGCACTAAATTTTATTGAGAATTTTTGCATCTATATTCACCAGGGATCTTGGTCTGTAGTTTTCTGATAGTTTTTTTTTTCTGTCTTTGGTATCAGGGTGAGGTCTCATAAAATGAAAGTGGGAGTGTTCTTCCTCTTTGATATTTTTTTTTTTTTTTGAAAGACTTTGACAAGGATTGGTGTTAATTTTAATTATATATTTGGTAACTATTCACCAGTGAAGCCATCTAGCTTATCTTCATTTGAGATTTTTGACTTCTGATTCAATCTCCTTACTATTAATTGGTTTATTTAGATTTTCTATTTATTCCTCATTTAGTCATGGTAGTTTGTATGTTTCCAAGAATTTTTCCATTTCTTAGGTTAAATTTCTTAGGTTGTTGGTATATAATTGTTCATAATGGCCTCTTATGGTTCTTTGTATTTCTGTGGTATCATTTGTAATGTCTTCTTTTTCATTCCAGGAATGCTCTTTGTTGTGGCCTTGACTCAAGCTAACCTTGCCCCAAGATCCCTGGCCAAACTGGGCCACTTGCTCAGCTCTGAGAATGATCAGCTCTGCCTGCCTACCTCCTGGCTCACGAGTTGCTGGGTAACACAGCTTGCAGGTGTTCTCGCCTGCCCTTCTGGTCAGTTGAGGTTGGGGGCCACGTCTGCAGAAGGTGGGGCTATATTTCTGGCCCCTGCCTGGGCAAGACTGGGAGGGGCCATTTTGGGTAACTCCTAAATTTTCCCAAACAGGATTTCTGGTCAGGAGGGGCCAGGAGCCTCGCTCTGCAGCAAGTAGGGGTATGGCTCAGCTCTTCCACCTGGGCATACATAGACCAGGCTCCAGGGCCAGCAGAACTCCACCATTGGGAACCCGAACTAGGCAGATCTGCACTCTGCCGAATTCCCCGGTAAGACTGTGCCTCTCCCCTGACTGCAGATGAGCAGAGTTTCTGGGTGGGACTCCTATTTGGGCCCTGAAGGTAGGAATTCAGTCCTTCAGGGCCTGAGTGCTGGTCACCAGAAGCCCCTCCCACTTCTCCATCTCCATTAGATGCCCAGTGATGGAGCCACACATTCCCCCTTGATTCCTATGGGGCAGAACCAGAGTAGGGGCTCCCACAGAGCCACCCACCTGCTGGGATACTGGCTGTCACCTGTGGGCACTCGCTGCCCACTGGAGGGCCTGTAGGCTCTGGTTGGACCTCCTGGTGCGGTGCTGTGCCGGACTGGGGAGAACCCATGCAGTCAGCGTCCAGCCACTGCTCTTCCCCATGTGATATAGTCCTGTGGTCCTGGGTCTCTGTGGTACAGGGGCTGCCTCAGCCTTGCTCTCGAGTTCTGGGATTCCCTCAGTGTATCCTGTCCTTAAATAGTTGTTAGTTGTTCTTGTGAAGGGGAGCGGAGTCAGGACTGACCTATGGCTCCATCTTAGTGACGTCACTCTTCTCCCCTTTCTCTTTATTGTGTCCCCATTTGGGCAAAATTTAATATGCTATTTAAGATCTTCCACATATTCAAAATGTTGATATAGATCGTACCTAATAATTGAAAATCATACCGTGTGAATGTTATTTATCTCCTTGCAAACATGGCAATTTTTCTCCACTAAGTTTCTTCAGATCAAAACTTCAGTTCACCCAGTAAAGTCTCATTTTTTTAAAATCAGTAGACAGGAATGATTCTGCTTCAAAAGTGCATTTTAGCAAAACAATCTTTTCAGAACAGAACAAATTTAGCAGTAAGTGGTCATCAGATGTTACTGTTATTTAAACCATATTAACCAGTTATAATTTCTAAAATGATAGATGACAAAATTTATTCCACTGATTAAATAGAAATGACAACCAAATTCTCTAGGATTCTCCCTCCTTGAAATTCCTCCTACTAATTTTACATTGTTATACTTCAGGGACCAGGCCGGTGGTTAGCCTCCATTGTCTTAGTAATGTAGCCTCTGGAATAGTGATAAAAGGTTGTTAATAAAAAACCTTCATATTTCAGAACCAGAGAGTAAATGTTGCTTCTACTTTATTAGATAGTAGACCTGTGTCGGAGAAAAAGTGAGTTATAAGTTTTAGCATTTTTTAAATGGTGACAAATAAGAGATTCCAGAAAAAGAGAGCAAAATTATAACAATTCAAAATATATTATCCAAGGAAAAGTTAAAGTGTTCATTAAACCTGAAAGATAAACTTAAGCAATTACAAAGCTCTTCAATTACAGAAATATAACTATTAACCAAAAAAGGGTGCATCTCAACAATGTGCTTTGTTATTAGAAACGTTGGTAACAGAGTCAGAAGATGACATCGAACGTTTTAGAAAACAAATATGCATCAGGAAATGAAATCGGGAAGGACTGCAGATGCTAGCACATGTGAAGGAAAGGGGTCAGGGCTAGCCGATGCATGCTGTGACAGGGAATATTTGTATTGATAAGCGTGGGTGATGCGAGAGGGCATTGCTCTGCAGTGAAGAAAACTGTCATAGTCTAGAATGATTTTCAAAATGGGCAATTTCCTTAATATATATTTGTAAAAGAAATGGCTACTTCCTGTTCTTCAGCATCTAAAGAAACTAAGAGTTGGGCTTTCCCTCCCCTCTTTCATTGCTACAGTTTATAATTCGCAGTGGCACACACCATTTCTTCAGTTATTTTTTTAATCTTAAATTGCACTGTTCCCTTATTTTTGGAAAGTGTTTCTTGTGTGTTCTTTGTTTAGGAACTCCAAAGGGAAGCTTCAGGCCGTGAGAAACACGGCTTCGTCGGAATCCCGGTCCTTGCCGCTGTCTTCGCTTGGGGCACACTCTCCACCACTGGGAGACCGACAGCTCAAATCCTCCACCCCGGACTCTTGATCGCTGTTGGCAGACAGGTCTGGATCTGAGCTTTTCAAATTGTCTTGTGTTAGAATCAAAGCAGAGTCTTCATCACCTTGTGAAGGGCTCCTGGATGGAAAGGATTTTATATTCCCACAGTAATCCTGGGGCGTGTTGGCTGCGCTGTTGTCTGAGGTAGAAAACCCTGAGTGTTTGCTGGGTTCACTTGGCTTACTCTTCACTTTAGTGTGATTTAACTGGACTTTTTGGATTTTTTCCAGCCTCTAAAAAAGAAATAATCATTACAGGGAAAAGTCATAAATAATTTATCTGTTTTACATATGCATGTCTTTAGTATTCATTACCTTCCAGCTAGTGTAATGTTAAGCGCATGGGATTTAAATGGACTTGGGTTCAAACGTAGACTTTATGACATTGAACAAAACAATTAGACTCTGTGAGGCTTGGTTTCTTTATCTCTAATATAAGGATGGTAATACCTGCCTTAGCATAGGTTTTCTGTAAAATGCAAAGACAATAACATAGGTAAATTACCTGGCATCCGTACTCATTCTTTCTAGGCATCCGTACTCATTCTTTCTATACCTATGTGATTTTCATCCTATGAGCTCAGAATACCTGTTAAAGAATCAGGAATAAGGGGTCCCCTAATTTTAAAAATTGAGATATAAATCACTTACCATAAAACTCACCCTTTTAAAGTATACAATTTAGTGGTTTTTAGTGTAGTCACAAGATTATGCAACCATTTACCACTATCTAATTCCAAATTATTTCCATCATCCCCAAAGAATACCCCATACCTATTAGCAGTCACTCCCCATTCCCCTGCCCCAAAGCCCCTGCAGAACCACTTATCTACTTTCTATCTTGATGGATTTGCCTAGTCTGGATTTTTCTATATAAGCAGAATCATATAACATGGCCTTTTGTGTCTGGCTTCTTTCTTTTAACTTATGTTCTCAGGGTTCATCCACATTGTATTAGCACTTCATTCTTTTTTCTGGCTTAATAAATATTCCATTGTATGAATATCCACATTTTGTTTATCCATTGATCAGATGATGGGTATTTGGGTTGTTTAAAATACATTTTATCAGATTTCATCCTTTGGTGTCAGTGCGTGTGTGTGTTATTTCATATTATGTACAAAAGCACTGCTGGGCAGTATGAGGAACAGACAAATACAGATCTAGCCTTAAGGAGCTTTGAGCAGAGAGGCAGAGCTCATGTCAGAGGTAAAAATGATTTCAGAGGGCAGGGTGGTACAATTAGAGGGAGAAATCAGGGTAACGTTCAGGGAGGAAGCAGCATTTTAACAGGACTCTGAAGGAATGAAACTTGCTGGATACGCTGGTGAGGGTTAGAGCATTTCTGGCAAGATAGACAGTGGGAAGGAAAGCACAAAGGTAGCAAGGTGTCTGGTGTGTACAAGAAGCAGAGAACAGATAAATTTGAACAAGGGGAATAGTGGAGAACAAAGTTTAAAAGGTACATTAGACTGGATTGTGGAAAAATCTCACATGCCAGGCTAAGGAATTTTGTGTTTGTTATAAGGAAAAAAGGGCAAAAGGTTTTTAATTAGGGTACTTTTAGATATCCTAAGTATTTTTTTGTTGTTGTTCGTATTAGGTTGGTGCAAAAGTAATTGTGGCTTAAAAGGTTAAAAATAATTGCTAAAACCACAATTACTTTTGCACCAACCTAATAGTATTTTAACAAAAAGAATACTGGAATAGATTAATAGAATCCTAAGCTTTTCATAAAGCTTGGATATCTTTAGAAAAGTAAATAAAACTGGCCCAGTGATGACATGAGTGGACTTTGAATGACAAAGCTTTTACCACAGCTCCAGAATTCTAAAAACCTAGTCTGTACCTTATATAAGTTGTATATGTTTGTAATTCAAGGTCTCTCAGCCGTGGTGGCAAGTCAGTTATGGCACTCTAAAGATTCTCCATCAGAATCGCTAGGCTTAGACAGAGGCCAGGCAGGCATCAGGAGTTTTCATATCATTATATAATTGTTTTATGTCATTATATAATTATTAAAAGTGGAGAATAGATTTTACAAGTACATATACCTGATGTTGTTTTTTTCACTTTGAATCCAATTATTTTCGTGAATTCTCCAGAAAGAATTCATTTTAGTACTCTCATCAGTAACACACACACAACCCTGACGCATTATAGGAACAAACAACTAGTTCAGCAAACCATGGAAGTGAGCCACAGGCCAGATGTCTGAAGTGTATTAAGTGCTGCTTAGGTTTGGGCTCTGGTTTTCTGGGTGTTCACCTGATGGGGTTGTGTCTCAGGTTATCCACTGGCTAAAAATACAAAATGGTTCTGCTGCTACATTTCACATATCCTGAGTCATGAGGCTTTCATGGAGCAGTGATCATCCAGGAATAAGCACAGAAAATATATGAACAAGAGCAAGTGTGTCTTACTTCTTCTAGGGCTTCCAGTTCCTCCTCCAGCTGCTGGGTTTCCTCCTTCACTGCCATGAGGTAGTCTGTAACTGACTGTCGGGGCTGCAGTCCCTTTTCAAAGCGGTTATACATTCCACTCCAAAACCTGCAGAGGAAGGCAGAGCTTTATACCACTGCATCACACTCTGTTAATTCACATTCTCCAGTCTGCTAAGGTATGTTTAACACCACAGTTCTACCAATAACCAAATGCAAATTACAGGCTCAAAAAAGCCACTAACTTAAGGTAACAATTTCATGTTGATATTTTCTTCCTGAGTCAGTAAACTTCTTTTGGGGAGAGTAAATTCATCAATTTGTATATATGGTACTCAATTAGAAGGCCTACAATTTTCTAAGACAGGTTGAAGTACCTTTTTTTTTTTCTTTTGGGGGGGAGAGGTTAAGAAAATGGCTCTTAGTTTTGAAGTAAACTTGGAAAATTAGTGATTAACATTTAGAATCTTTCAGCTGCCAAGGGAGTCTTTTAAATTTGAGGCTTTTAGCTTGTTTTGATCACAACCACCAAAGTAATAAATCTTTTTTTTAGCCTACACAATAAAGCATAATGGAATACAAATGGGAATAAGTAGTATTACGTTAGGGATAGCCGTAGACCCACTCTTTACTTAGAAAAGTACTCTGAAGGCAGACTCAGTGTCATTCATTGTTTTCTCCACACTGCCTAGAACAGGGCCAGATCCTCAATGATTTATTTGCTGACTGCCTATTAAGCACCAATTAGTTGCACTACAGTTGACTGCTCTCAAAACTGCTGTTTTACACAAAACATGTAGAATCTGTTGGATGCTACGCTGCTCTCCCCGTCCCAATATCATTTATTTCCACAGGGATATAGTTCCACTAGGACTTGATCAGCAGAGAAAGAAGGTAAGTTGTGTCATGATCACTATCTAAACTTGTGATTCCACATTTAACTTATAAGGTACTTGGTTTATTCAGTCCATCTTTTCTTCCTTCGATTCTCCATCCCTCCTCCAGACCTCTCTCTTTTTTTTTTTTTTTTTTTTTGCTTTTAAATAAATTTTTAAGATATCATTATTACAAAACATCAATTTCTCAAGATAATTCTGTTTAGGCGGAAAGAAGAGGGAGAAGAGACAATGGCAAAAATACCAGGTCAGATATTTAAGCATCCTCCTTTGATGTGTTTTATGTCCAAAAAAAACCTTGAATCTCAGTGTTTCATATGCTTTAGCCTCCAAATATTAAACAGTGCCAGAGTCTCAGTTCAGAACCCTCCCTAGTAAGGTCCTAGAAATTTACATACTTGTACATGAAGTTGCATGGCGTTGTGGCGAGATGTAGGGTTCCCCTGGTCTGACTGTGATCAGCTCTGAATAGAGGATTCAGGTAGTCGGCCCGATTCTTCCACAGGTGAGCCCATAAAGAATACGTTCTTTCTTGAATTCTGTTATTTAAAAAAAAAAAAGAAGAAGCTTGACAATGACCTATCTTGGTTCTTATAAGTAGTTGAATACACTGGAAAGAGACCAGTAATTGTTGTCTGAACATCACAAGTCCCTGTTTTATAGCAGGGAAATTTACAATCTCTATGTCTTCATGGTACAGCAGAACACTGCAAAAATCTCAACTCTGCTGCCTGTACTGGCCTGGTCAAAATGTTTCAATTCTTCTGCTCTGAGTGTAAAATAAAACTGCTGTGTAAATTTTGGGTTGTTTTCCCCCAAGTAGTCATTGAACTTTTATCATTTGCCAGGTACTACTTAAATGTTTCACAAATTTTCTCTCATTTAATCCTCACTGAATTCCTGTGAGACATGTCTATTTTACAAATGAGGAAACTGAGGCTTAGAGAGATAAGTAGTTTCCCAAAGTCATATAGCTAGTGAGTGGAATAGCTGGGCGTCAAACCCAAACAGAGACCATTAAGTTGGCTAGTCTATCACAACATACCACAAATCTAGGAAAACAGGTGAGCTTAAAGGCTACACTCCACTACTTTTAAATCATTACCATGTATCAGGAATCACACTTGAAGTTCCTTGGAGAAAATATTAACTAGAATCCACTAGAAGAAGTCTTTCTTTCTATTCATACAACATAAAACTAGCGGAGTCTATTTTAACTGGTCATTTCCAAAATTAAATCTGATACTGTGTAGACCACAGTTAATCATTTTAATTTATGAAAATTTCAAAACTTTTCTCATTTGCTGTTCATAAATCACTTTGCAGTTTAAGTTTTTGACTTCATAATTTATTTTAAAGTTCACACTTCATGTACTTTTTCCCTCTGGATAAACGCAATGCAGTTTTAGTCTGAATAAAAGAATGACTTGAGTTTCAACTTTGCTTTCCAGGTTATATTTGCAATTTTTATTATGAAAATATATCCACCAAAGATGTCTAACTTTTTAAATACAAAAATCACTTTCTTGAGTCAAAGAACTTTCCTATCAATATTACTGTGTCATATCTACCAACCTGTCTGTCTGTGGCTCTCAGGCAGAAACGGGGAAATGAACCTGTACCTGTCTTTGCCAGTTGATGACATTAAACCATTTATGACGTGATGTCAGGAAAAAGAAAGGATCTTTAATCTGTCAGTACAGGTGTATGGCTACAATAGTTTCAGAATATGAGAGGCCATCTGAAATTCTGTCACAAAATTACTTTACATAAAAATTAAAAACACCAAAACACTTACTTGAGTTCTCGTCTCTCCTTTTGGCTGTTACATAGGAAGTTTCCAAACTGGCAAGAATAAATGTGATGTTGAATGTGAATCAGAAACCTCTCATTGAACTCAAATGCACAGGGAAATTGTTCCATTAACTGCCAAACACACTCAATGAACTGGTCAATAACTGGAGAGATTTCTTTTGGATCACCATCTAGATTGCCGTATCTATAAAATAAAGTGTTAGAGAAAGTTTATGGCAAGGTTTGTTTGTTTTTATTAGGAAGCAACCCTAGTTCCTAAATAATTATCTTACAAATCCAGAATGCAGAAGAAGTGGAAAAAACAACTATAAATTCCAATTTCAAGAGAAACTTTGTAATGAAGGTCTGCGTAGAAAAGGGACATATTCATGTTATAGTTACAATAGTAACTATAGTTACTATAGTTAGTGCTAGAGATAAAATTAAAGGAAACTCCATGAAAAAAGAGCATTTTTTAAACCAAATTTTAAAGGTATATCAGAACTTTTGAAATAAATCTACTTAATTAGTGTCTAGTGGGAGAGGGAAGAAACATCTAAGCAACTTTAGAGTTTTTCACTTTTCATTATTTGGGGGGAAGGAATGAGGAAGAAAGACAACTTGGAAAAATGGTGGTTTCCCAAGTTTCTAGGGATATTTCCATCTCTAGAGCAGTATTAAAACTTGTCATTGTCATGTAATTTATTAACATGTGACCACATTCCAATATACCTTTATTTCTCATATTTTTGTTTTTCAAGAGTACATCAGAGAATCTTGAAACTAGTTTCAAGAGTAGATCAACTTCAATGAAGACTGTGTAGTAATTTACACTACTGTATGAATTTTAGAAAGAATATAAAAGGGTAATTTGGATGCCATCAAGTATAAAACAACAATATGGAATCTCATCTCAGCACTGGATGATCAACTTGAGAAATAGAAATGAGCAGGGATCCGTTTAGAAGTTTCTACAAGAGTAGAAACATTAGAAATTGTCTGCAAACTTCTCAAAAGTTTCAGTTCTATTCACCTTTGGTAGCCAAAAAAAGGTTGCCTAATATCCTCTTTCTTCATAAAACAATTATCCAGCTAGGCTTCAGCCATTTCCATATGTTTTCTGTCCATCTGTCCTCTATCTCGGATATTCTAACTGCCTAGAGTCAGTAGAACCCCAAAACTGGATAGAACAATGTGATCTTAAGAAGATTGCTTCATTGATTTGGGGGTTTAATTTTCTCCTTTATAACAATAGGATTCCAGAAAGCACAGAATGAATGCTCAATGCTAAATTCAAAAACTATAAATGTTGGCGGTTCCATGAACTTTGAACTTATTTTAGGAAATACCTTGAAGCAGTCAAAAATGTACATTAAAATAACAAATTATTTGCATGCTGCCTAAATTTAAATTTTCTCACCAAAAGACTAGACAACACTAGCTACAACATTTACCACTCAGAGATCAGAGAACACCAGAACACAGGTCAGGCATTATCATCAATACTAAAAACGGGAGGCTGTTGTCTCCAAAAACAATAGCTTCTGTTTATTGCAATCCTCGTGTGTAAGCCAGGCAAGGAGCAAAAATACTTGCTCTAACCCTGCGAAACATGGAGAGTAGCCCCATTTCACAGATGGGAGACCAATGTTCAGAGACAACAGATGCCCAAGGTCACACAGCTACTAAATGCCACATCCTGGATTTAGATCTGGAAAGTGTCTGGCACCAAAGCCTGAGCCACTGTCCTACATTACTTCTCCAGAGAGGTCTGGGACAAACGTCACCTGTGACACACATGTCTCAGGACAACCCAATTTACTCCCTTGGTGAAAAATCAAAGAGAAACTGTTCACAGACATTTCACAACTTGCCGCTTAAAGTGAATGTTTTCAATTCAAAAATGGAATAATTTAGGAAATCAAATGTGTTTGTAGGAGGAAGGAAGACCCAGTCATTTGTAGATCAATGAACAAGCACAAGATTGCCATGGGGATATGAAAGTTAATTTGGGGAATGTAATCAGTAATGCTGTAAAGATTTTGCAGGGTGTCAGATGGGCACTTGTCCCATTAGGGAGACCAACTCAGGGATGATGTAGATGCCTGATCACTACACTGTACACCTGAAGCTGAACAATAATGAATGTCAACTACAATTTTAAATATAGTTACAAGAAGCGGAGGACAGCATTAGGAATAGAGACAGTGGAAATGTAATGGCTGTGTGCGATGTCAGAGGGATAGTGGATGGGGGGTGGGGGGTTATCACTGGGCGAGGGATATAAATGACAAATGTCTATTACATTGTTTTGTACACCTGAAACTAAAAAAAAGAGAGAGAAGTATTCTCCCTCTCTTCTGGAACAATTTAACATTAACTAGTTCTTACCAAGAATACTCAGGGTTAGAACTTCATTTATCTGTGATACAATGTATACAACAAAATTTGACTTTCTGAATAAGAGTTACAAAGAAACTTTTAAAATGAGGCTATTTCTCCTACTAATTGAGAACTTCAGAAACACTTTTTTTTCGTGAACATTCAAAATAACAGATTTTTAAATATTTCTCACCTGTGATTAAACTTATGACCAAAGGAAATCCAGTCCTTTTCAATTAATACCTACACAAGAAAAAATATAAATATCATGGAGAGAAACAAATGAGGAAAAATGAGACTACAACCAATAATGTTAAAGGATTCAAAGGTTCTTAGAACAGAAGTCACCATCCCCGGGTAGCCTGCAAGTGAATGAGCACTCATTACCCACCGATAAAGAGATGCTTATCGGAAGGGCAGAGTTGAAGGTCGTCCATAAGAAAAATAAATGGGAATGGCACTCTGAAGCCTCAATACTGTCACAGGTAATTGGAAGTTCTCTGACATTTTAATTTAAAAAAGCCCAAGAGAGGAAACCTGCCTCTTCTCACTCGTGCCCAGTGTCAGCTGGTATTAATAAAGGAGATCTTCCAGGAGATCCCCCATTCGGCCTCTTTTGTCAGCATCTAGCCCTAGCATGGTTTCAGGACCCACTGAAGCACTTTCCACCAAATCTGGTTCAAGAGGCAGGAACGAGGTAATCTCTCAGTCTTTAGGAAGTCCCTGCAGGCATTTTAGGAAAATGGTTCCAGCTTAGCCAAAGCTTCACCATTCCAGGCAACTACACAGATATTCTGCAGTTGGAAGCAACACGTCATATTTTGATGCACACATAAAAAGTGCAGAATCTGAGAGGATGGACTCAGAATTTCAGCAAAGAACACAAAAACACTGAAATTTTCAATATTCTCATCCAGAGTTGTGAAGGACTACTTAAAAAATAAAAGCAGTAAGTGAAAACAGTTTTTGCTTTCAATAATTTTTGCATGCTCAATACAGAAAATTTTGTCTCCAAATATGTTTTCAATTGTTTTCTGTTCATGTTACCTCAAACTTGAAATACTTAGGAGCAAATGATGTATAAAACTCACTATTTTACACATTACTGAATATATTTTATATTTGCCCCCAAATTCATATTTAATAATATTGATTCTGATTGGCTCCAATACCCTCCAAATTCACCCATTTATTCCCAACCTATTTCACCTTTTCCCTTTAATTCATCTTGCTGATATACTAAGAGAAAAATAATGTTGATGAGAAAATAAAAGTTGCCGATAGTTGCCAAAGGAGACGTCCATTCAGTTCAGGGTCCTGCGTGGAAAGCGGCCCAGGGACCCTACTCAGCGCGAAGCCAGCAGCCCTGTGGCTTCACCATGAAGCTAGCAGCCCAGCGGCCTCACCACGAAGCCAGCGGCCTGGTGACCCCACTCACCATGAAGCCAGCGGCCTGGTGACCCCACTCACCACGAAGCCAGCGGCCTGGTGACCCCACTCACCACGTAGCCAGCGGCCCCGCGACCCACTCACCATGAAGCCTTGCAGAGTCCGGTAGTGCGGATCCAGCAGCAGGCTGGCCACCGAGCACACCTGAGCAGTCCTGTCCCAGCCGTCGGAGCAGTGGACAAGCACACTTGCCCCTTCCTCTGAAACTGCCTGAAAATAGGATGAGCAAAGAGACACGAAAAATCTCATCAGAACTACATTTGATTTTATACTTACAGAAACAGGCAAAAACAAACAAAAAAACCCCATCCAAACTAACAACTATTCATTTATTTAGTGCTCATGCCTGTATCTAGTTAGGGCAGAGCCAAGGAGTGGTTTGGTGCTGGTAGCTAAAGCTTTTCCTTCCCTTTCCACTATATCCGGAAGCCACCAGCCAGGCCATCTCACCTAAGCATATGTACTACATAATATGTACTACTTGTGCAAACTTATCTCTATGACATAGCTCCTAGCCCACCATCAACCACCTCTCCTCCCCTCTGGGTTTCCAACCTTAAGCCTTTCCAGTATTGAAATTCTGGATCTCCTACTGGCCCAAAGAAAAGACCCAAAAATCATAAATTGTAAAACTGAAATTAGAGACAAAAGGATAAGAGCCAGTAATGGATCCAGGGGTCGGGAAGGAGGAGAAAACAAAGATAAAAAGTATAGCAGGAAGTCTCTGCTGAGAAAAGAATTTATTTGCTATCGCAAATGTGCATGCAATTTTTAGCTGAATATCTTGACAGGAAACAAAAATTGGGAAATGGTGATTTTGTGATAGCATTTATCACTACCTGAAATTCTATTTTTATTCATTTTCTGAATCCCTCACCAGAATGTAAGCTCTGTGAGGGAAGAGACTGGCTTGTTTGGCAGTACATCCTTAGCACATAGAAAAGTGCTTGGTACTAAATAAATATCTGTTGAATAAATGAATCATCTAATAAAGGGGAGCATACCATGTCATCAGAAAAGATAATGGTGGTCTTTACCTATAAATCTAAGAGAAATTTATATTTAAAAAAACCCTGAACAACGAAATAGACTGAATCAAAAAATAACTTGTATGGAAGTTGTAGCGAGATTCTTCCTGTGGCAGAATCCCTCTGCTAGGTGTGGGAATATGACTTGTGCTTATGCCATCATTAAAAAGGAGGACCTGGTTACTAAGATGGAAGCCTCAGGCCTCCATCACTGAAATGACTCACTTTGGGGTGCACTCTCCTACAGAAAGTTCTTCCCTTCGTCTAGGACCACGCCTGACTGGAGAGAATATTCTGAAAACATTTTGCTGTGCTATCACCTAAGCACCATCCTCTCTAGCAAAATCCCATCTTCAGAGGGCAACCTGGGTGGAGGTCTGCAAAGCAGCTCCCCACTCAGTGCAGCAGAGTCTCACAGGGCAGCTGATGGGGAGGAGACAGGCCCTCCACCCTGCAGTCTGTGTGCTGGCCAGTCTGCCCCTCCACTTAAGTTCTCTGCAATTGCATACCTTTGCAATGAAGAGTCCTGCATCCATGATGGCCTTAATGTGCCTTAACCAGCCAGAGTTCTCTAGTCCCCACAGAAAGTCACTCATGGAGGGAGATTTAAGTTCACACACTGCAAGATAAATCATGTTATAAAAGCCAAATAAAGGCAATCTCTTATTTTACATGTGATCATATTTGCAGGTAGTTTGCTAATGATTCCTTCATTGTAGTATTTCCTGGAAGACTTAAGATAAATGCCCAAGCTTACTAAACTTGATTCTATCAAACCATTTCAAGTAAGGCTTTCTACCTTTTTTGGTAAAGAAGGATGCTGCATCTGTATTCTATTTGTAAAACTTAAACATCAATATGAATGAAAATCATTGAATGTTACCATAGTTTACTAATGGCCCAGCAGAGAAGATTTAATTACCCTTCCAGTATCAAAATGGGCCACTAGGGAGCACGAGTTAAGAGTGCTATGGAGGAGAAAAATCATATAACTGACTCCAGCACTTTCCCAGTTAGATCACTCCATCAATCAACCACTTCAGTTTAGGACCATAAAAACAAAACAGAATTATCCTAAAACTCTTAAATGGAAAGCACTGAATTCTTCTTGCCAACAACTCCCACCCGACAGGAGTAAAGCATGTGAACTTAAAAATGAGACCCTTTCATCCTGAACCACTTCTAGAGCATCAAGTTAAGGGTTTTCCCTTCGATTGAAAATGAAGGAAACATGGGATCCCAATGATATCTAAATTGACACAACTAAGGCAGGTGTGTAAATACACCCATTATAGTAACAAGCTATTTCAGGAGCTTACCTTTCAGTTAACATAAACTGTGAAAAATCTTTAGAGCTAGTGTTCTGACTATATAACGAATATTACATTCCAAATATGTATTCATGGGTTTTATAGCTATAAAGCCAGTTTGTGGAACCTTATAAATCAGCTAATAAAACTAAATAATGTTCCATAGATTTGTGTTTAAGTATATTTTATTGTACTCTGACGCACTGACAGGCAGGGAGTAGGGAGCCCCTTCTCCTACTTCTAGCTCTGTAATTAGCTGTATAATCTTGCACATTTCAACTCTTTCAATGTCTTCATGTTTAAAACAGGGAAGGTGTACTAAAGTATATCTAAGTACTCTTCCAACTTTAAACTCCCAGATTCAACTTTGATAACTCTTCAGAAGCACTGCCCATTTGGAATAGAGTAGGCCTTAACAACCATGTTTAATTTAACAGATGTCCTTCCCTAAAATATGCCAGATAACAGAGGATTCACTGGTATTTCCTGCAACACAAAAAGCCACACAAACAAATAACAAGTAGTTAAATTCTGAGTCACAGATGGCAGCAGTGATGAAGGAAATAACACCGAGATTCCGAGCAGGAGGCCCTACTTAAAAAAAACCGTGTTATGAATATGTTTAGGCAAGATTCCAAACCCTTCCTTCCAAATCTCTGCCCTGAGCGGGAAGTATAGCTCCAGCAACCATCTAAGCAGCTGGAGACCTGAGCTCTCTCTGGCATCACGCTGGCTCAGAGCAGTGTCCCTTTGTCTGAGGTCACAGGGCTGCCTCCTACCAACCATCACCAGCAAGAAAGCCCCATGAAAGTCTGGTACTGTACATGAAAACCAATACAGGGGAAGGTGCTTTGCTGCAGCCCAATGACATACCGACGCATAGAATCTGCAGCTCCGTTGCTCAGCCCCATGCCCTGGGCACTCAGCAGCAGGCTGAGTTTTCCAAGGTTATGGTGTCTTTAGTCATTAAAATGTGGTGTTACAAAATACTTAAACACACACACAAAAATTTTAAAAGAATGTAACAGACACTCAGGTTGGCTACAATTGCTTTAGATGAAAGGAAAGAAAAAATGTTACAAATAAATTCCATATTACCACGCTGTCCTGCTTCTTCCTCCTAAGTTTGTTAACATTCCCAAGCAGGTGTTTGTCCCTTCACTACTTACATACTAGCTGTGTGAGGTTGGAGAAGTTACTTAGTCTCTCTTTGCCTCAGTTTCCTCAGCTGTAAAGTGGGATAATAGCTACTACATCTAAGGGTGGTTTTATGTTAGCCCGCATTATTCTTATTATCCTCAAATAATTTTATATTGTTTTTATATGTATTTAAAATTTACACAAATATACTATATAGCCTTTTGCAACTTGATTTTTTCATTCAACGTTTTAGTTTTGAGACCTCCACATTACATGAATAAATCACTTTCATTCGTTTAACAGCTCTATAATAGTCCACTCTGAGCAGATCGCATTTACCATACCCCTGCTGTTAGTAGTTGTTTCCTCTTTTTTCATTCTTTACAAACAGTCTGGCAAAAACCATCTGTCTACAGACTCCGTGTGGAAAATCTTCCTGTACACGCCTTTCCGTAAGTGAAATGAGCTGGGTCATAGGGTCCATGCATCTTCAGCCCTGCCATGTATTGCCACTTGCTCTCCAAAAGGGCTGCCCTGGTTTATAGCGTCACCAGCAGGGTGGGCGAGCTCCTGTCCCCCCACACCCTGGCTAACGATTGTACTGCTGATGCTTCCAGTTTTGCTAATCTTATCTCTCTAAGGATATTAATGCCAACTTTTTGTTCATTTTCAACCAAAAACTGCTCAAGAGCCACACTTCCATATTTTTGTGGAATCCCATAGACAAAGCTTGATGAAGATAAGGGAAAATTTACCACACGCCAAGGAACAGTGTTCTCAAGGAAGAGCAAAGAGACAGAGAAGATACAGGCCTAACACCCCAGGAATATGATAGAATAGAGCAGTGATCTGGAACAGACTTTAATATACAGAGGGGGCCCAAAATATGTATACACATTTTAAGAAAGGAAAAAATTATATTAAAATTGTGATGCTCAATACATACCAATAGCAAAAGATGAATACGAGACATGTTTGACTTCTGCAATGACGAGGTGCTCAACGTGGTTACCACCAGCGTAATTTTAATACAGGTTTTTCCTTTCTTAACATGTGTACACATTTTTTGGGCAGCCTCTGTATTTGAATTGGAGCACGAGGATGCTCCCCACATCCCCCTCTCTAGGGTCCCAGGTTAGGATTCACTATAGATATTTGCAGGATATTTGGAAGGCGGAAGGGAAGCGGCAGCACTGAACTCTGCCGGGCAGTGCAGACCCCCTTCTCCGCCCCCCGAGGAAGGCTGTCTTCTCCACTCCAGCCCATCCTCACTGCCTGATGCCTCAGGTCCAGCTTTTCTTCCCGACTGCCAGCCCTGCTGACCTCCCAGGGCCTCAGACCTCCGCCCAACACCGGAGAAACAGCCCTCCACCAGCTCCCCTCGGGGGTCCGTTTGTCCTTAGTGACTTCCCTCTTACCCTCAACCACCGCCCTCTGCGCCCCAGTGTTTCCCTGCTACTAACCCTTGTCCTAACCACTCCGTCATCCTGCTTCCCGGAGCAAACACTACCGGACAAGAGAACGAAGCCAAACAAAATTATGAGACAATTACTACAGGAAAGACATAAAGTTGTTCCAGAAAGGAAATTTCACCAGAGTACATAAAAGGCCTCAGCTATGAATAATACTTACATAATAATAATAATAATAATAATAATAATAATAATAATAAATAATGTGCACACTGAATAAGACGCTAACTCTCGGAGGGAGGCAGATGGGGGCGGGAAGCCTGTGTTGTGAGAGGTACAGAGGAAACTGTATGAAGGCCTTGGCTCCTCTTCCACAGAGGGATGTCCACGCGCACCATGGAATAATCAAGCAACAGCAGTGAACTCCGGTGATGACAGAAATATGGAGACCGAGGCCTAAGGTACGAGAAAGTACCTGCCCTGAAAAGTAGGAATGCAGGTGGGGAATACCAGGAGCAGAGGACGGCATTTTGCTTTTGTTGTTGTTGTTGTTAGAAACATAGAGCTATTTGATTTTTAAAAACTTTCTACAAGTGCAACACTGATGCGGAAAATAAAAATTAAATGGAAACAAAATCTGAAGCCCTCAGCCTTCACTGGAGGCAAAGCCCCCCCCCTTCCTTTCTTCCACCCCACCCTTCACCATGGAAACAGCTCAAGCTCTTAACAGTCTTCATTTCTAGCACCTAGAGAGTTCCTTTTTTTTCTTTTCGTTTTTTAACCATTTTTTTTTAAGGATATAATTCATTTACAAATCACTCAAAGTGTACAACTCAATGGCTTTTACTACCCAGAGTTGAGCATCCATCACCACAATCAATTCCAGAATATTTTTCATCACCTCAAAAAGAAACCCCTACCCATTAGCAGTCACCCCATTTCCCCTCTCCCACCCCTAGGCAACCATGATTCTACTTTCTTTCTCTATAGCTTTGCCTATTCCAGACCCTTCACATCTTACAATATGTGGTCCGTTGTGACCTGCTTCTTTCACTTAGCATGTTTCCAAGGTTCATCCACGCTGTAGCATGTATCCGTATTTCATCCTTTTAAGGCCAAATATTTTATTGTATGGATACACCACATTTTTTTTTCTATCCATTCATCAGCTAACGGACATTGGGTTGTTTCCATCTCTTGGCTATAATGAATAATGCTGCTGTGAACATTCGTGCACAAGTTTTTGTGTAGACACGTGTTTTCTTTCTCCTGGGTATATACGCAGGAGGTGAAATGCTGGGTCCCGTGGTAACTTGAGGTTTAGCCGTTTGAGAAGCTGCTGGTAGATCTGTTTTCCACAGCAGCTGGAGCAGGTTCCATTCCCAGCAGCAGTGTATGACGGCTCTGATGCCCCCATCCTCACCAGCACTTCTTACCATCTATGGTTTTGTTTAGAGCCTTCCTAGTGGATGTAAAGTCATATCTCACTGTAGTTTTGATTTTCTGATGGCAATGCCTCCTTTCTTGCATGTTCAGTTGTTCATTTAAGTAAAGTTTTGCTATATTTATCTGGCACTTATAGGTTTTTTTATCAGCGGGTATTTCATGTTAGCTTAATCAGCCATCTTGGGGAAACAGGAAGGCCTCCATGTTTCACTTAGATTTTAGTTTTATGTGAACTAATCCATACATCGTAGTAAAAATCATGACGTGTATGTGGGCAACAACATGTGGTACTGCCAAGGGCATGAGCTTCTGGATCAGATGCTCCAGCATTCAAATTCCAGCTCCGCCCCTGCCCGACACTGCACCTGGGGTCACTTACTGGAGGATATCGAGGCTCAGTAACTGGCCCTTCAGGAACTGGCCCTGTTTTATCATTTGTTCACCCAGGATGGTGTCCTGAGAGGTAGGCGGTATTACACTCACCCAAACCTAAGAAAACTGACGTGCAGAGAGGTTAAAACACAAACTAACAATGGCAGAAGGAGAACACAAGTCTTCCGATGAACAAGCCTAGAGTTTTTGCCACCACAGTTACATAGGCAGGCTTAACTAGAAATAACAACAACAACAACAAAACTTCAAGAGTGCTTCCCAACGCCACTCTCCTACGTGGCATATAGTGGCTTTTTATATAGTTGTGTTTCAATCTTCATAACAATCAGATGAAGAAGGGAATGTCATTATCCTCATTTTATAAAAGTGGAAACCAATGCAAAGAGAAGTTCAACAACTTGTCCAAAGTCTGCAGCTGATAGGAGTGAGGCTGGGATTCAGTAAGCAATGGTGCGTAAGCAATGCCCTCTCAATCTCAGAGATGTCATTTTTCATAATTCAAACAAGGGCCAGTCTAAATGCTTGGCTCCCTCATGCTATCAGCTTAAAGGGGATGCATTTTACCTAGAACTGTACGATCCAGTGTGGTAGACCCTAGTCACATGTGGCAAGTCTGCAGTGAGACACGTTGTGAGTGTCAAGTATATTCCAAATTTCAGACTTAGTATGAAAAAAAAATTTTTAAATGCCTCACTGATAGTTTTTTTTTATATTGACTACATGTGGAAATGATAATAGTTTGGATATATAAAGTTAAATACAATGTATTAGTAAAATTAATTCACCCATTTCTGTTTAGTACTTTTCTTTAATGTGGCTACTAGGAAATTTAAAATGACAAATGCTGCCCTCACTTGTGACTATCATTATACTTCTAAGGGACAACACCGATTAGATTGCTCCAGGGAGACTAACCTCATTAGAAGTCCTCGGACATTTTTGCACATGCATCCCTACAATAACTGTTAAAAGTATGTACCCTCTCATGCACCCTGGAAAAATGCATCATGATAAGATGGCGGGTGTGGGAAAAGGTGTGCTTCTCTTTTGCGAGGTGGCAAAGGGGCAATTAGGAAGGGCAGGTGGGAGAGCACTGTTGGCTCCTGGATGGAGCAGTGTGCCAAGGCAGGTGACACAGTTTCGGAGGACTACACAGAGAAGCTGACACTCTCAGAGCCAAGCCGATTCCGAGAAAGTAATGGATCCAGGGCGTACACACCTCAGCAGACCTGCCCCTGAGCTCAGGGTGAGTGCACCCCATTCTGAAGACAGACCTCTGAATCTGACGCAAAGACCAAATGCCAGCCCCCAGTTCAAACTGAGCAACCCCTGCTTTCCCAGCCCAGCCCATGGAGATCTTTCCGCCCTGAGCAGCCCTGAGCAGCACTGAGCAGTAGTGCACCAGCCCACCAAGTGGTAGGATCGCCTCTGACTGTGCATAAGCCCAGCAGGAAGCACACAGAATTCCAGCACCTTCTGTGAGCTCTTGACACTCCCTGGGCGCCTGCTGTTTGGTCTTTCTGTCCAACCCCAGGCCATGAACCAAAGTGTTCAACTTAATCCTAAAGTATGCACATTCCACCACTTAGAGTCTCAGGACTCCACTGATTCTTTTTAATTTTCTCCTGCAAACAGTCTTTTTCACTAAACAGGCTAAACTTTCCAGTTGTTATGGTAGGGCTTCGGGTGAGTTGGCATTCTCCTTTATTTCAAAATGTCCAGGGAGCCTGAGGGATATCTTGGCATCGAAACTCTGAAGCTCAGCCCAAGAACAAATGATCCTTTTCACCTTCTCTCCCCACAAGGCATAGAAATGACAGCAAGTTAAAAATAAAGACACCAGGCTTTCCAGCTAACCTGGAGACTGCCTGTGCCAAAAGCAAGAGAGGAATGATGGCTCACAGAACAGGCCCTAAAATGTCCTGCCAGAGAGAATGTTCCAGAGCTCACACAGCCAGGGACAGGCTGCCGCATTGCTTGCCAGGTCAGCGCCTTTCTTCCCAAACTGAGAATGGCTCTTTGCTTAACATTTCTGTTTTCAGCAACATTAAAACTGTAGACCTTCAGTAAAATAACCTCACCAGGTTTTCAAGCAAGGTAACCACGGAGAGGCTGTTTTCCTCCCAAATGTTGAGTGGAGTGTTAAAAGCAAACAGTTCTACAGATGATTAATACACAGGGACAGATGTTGGTACACTTGAGACGGGAACAATTAGTGCTTGGGATTTTAAATATAAAACTGGTGAGTTTGTTTGACCTAACCCAGGATAAGGCAGAAATACTGATTTGTTCACTCTTATTGCCAAACCCAAACCAATATTTGCAAACCGTTTTGCTGAACGAAGTTCATCTCAGCTGACATCAGAGGCATATGCCACTGATTACAGAGAGCTGTACTTACTAACCGGGAGTTTAATGCCCGCGTCTAATAATATTTGTTTTACATAACAGCACAACTTATCCCATAAACATACATAAAAAGGAAAAAAATATATCATTATGGATCCTGAGGAAATGTAAAGTTTACTTGGAAGAAAATAAGCCTCAATATGATCTTCCTTAGATACTTCCTGCATCAATGTCATGTCTTCCTATACAGTTGAGTGGGTATCAGTGAGGGCACAAAGACAGTCTCCGTTTGGGACTGGGCTTTCTCGCCTCCTAAGATCTAAAGTTGAGATGTACATGGCCCTTCCTTAATTACCACGCCTGCCATATGCCTGAGTTCTGTTGATGTAGGATTTGTCGCTTTCACATTCTGGAGTCAAGCCCAATGAAAGGGTCTTCAGAGACTCTGCAAAGTGATAATACTGTCCTTGCACTGAACATATAGCTGGTAAAACCGTTCAAAGAGAACTTAATTATGGCCTGAAAACCAGAAATGATTGGTTAAGCCTGTTTTGCAGTCTCCCTCTTTTCCTTGGAGCCTACCATGGTGACACAAAAGGAACTTCTGAGCCCTGCAGGGAGTTGTATTCAATTTATTAATGTTAGCGGTGGTGGGTTCCCAACCGATGCCAACCGACATGGGCCCTCTTTGCATTAACCGGAAGGTGTATTTCAGCTTCTCCACGGGACACCAACAAGATTATTCTTTAAAACAATCCCAGTTTTGTTTATGATGCTACTTTCTGGAACCTATATACAATAATTCTATGACAGCTATTTTTGTATAGCCTTGTTTTCTTTCAAAGAATTTCATGATGATATAAAATGGTAAGGTGCAATTAAGCCTAAATTCTGAATACCTGTGTTAGCATTGCTTGAATTAGTAGCATAGAAAATAGTACACACAGGTACATGAGTACGTGTGTGTGTCCAGCTACTAATAAACATGCATGTGTGTAAATCCATGCATACACATATGCATGTTCTACTACGTTTCCCCGAAAATAAGACCTAGCCGGACAATCAGCTCTAATGCGTCTTTTGGAGCAAAAATTAAAATAAGACCCGGTCTCGTATTATATTATATTATATAAGACTCGGTTTTATATTATAGTAAAATAAGACCGGTCTTATGTTAATTTTTACTCCAAAAGACGCATTAGAGCTGATTGCCCGGCTAGGTCTTATTTTCGGGGAAACATAGTAGTAATACTAATTATCATTGGCCTAAAGAAGATCAAGCAGAAGGTTCATAAAAGAATGTCCTATTAGCATTTATTAGCTTTGCATGTGAATTTGGAGTCTAAAGAGACCATTTGCAGCAAATAAATTAAAAAATACGTTTTCCCATTTTATTACGTGGTTTTTTCTGTGTGTTCAGTCAACACAACCTTCCATCTACAGTAGATATAATGATCTCATTTTTAAAAGAGGAATGGTTTCAGATACTCATGACACAGCAAGTGCATGGCAATAGGTATCTAATTCCTTTGACTCCAACTTCATGTTATTTTCACTACAAAGAGAATAACAAGGTCAGTATACACACTGAGGTAGGATTGATGGTAGGGCTTAAGATAGGATAAGGTCTAAACAGAAAACTTAAAGCAAATGGAAACAGAGAAGTCTAGACTGGGAGAAAGTGTTGAGAGTCTGGGAAGTCGGGTGGATATAAAATATTAGAAGTAGGCACTGGAAAGAAGGCCCAGGAATCTTATAAGATTCAGATGTTGGCAGCAACTAACTGAAGTGGTAAAATAAGCAGCATATGCAGCAGGGGATGACATGGGTGGGGACTCATTCCATGCTCATCACATCAGCTAGAAAGCTGCCAGGACCAACACGCTCATCAAATCTCAGACCATATTGTCACTGGCAAGCAAATGCTGAATTGCTAAATCCCAACTACAGCCTTATGGAAAAACAGCTCACCTTGTCACTAAAATTAGCCATATCTATCTTTAGTTTCATGGGAGACACTTTCTTCCACAAGCACTCAGTTAGTAAATGTCCCAGTTACCCAAAACAAGCCATCATGATTAACAAAATAATAAAACAATAATTCTAAAGGTAAAAAGTTTCAGATTTTTGAATTGCCTCAGTGAATGTCAAAAGAAAGCAGAATTAGGATAAAAATAACCCCTGTTCTCTCATTAAGTCACTTTATTTCCTCTTGTCCTGTCCTTTGATAATTTTACCCAGAGATGAAGTCTGCAGTTTGACACCCACTTAAAACATGCAGCCATCCGCTTACCCAGGGATAGCCCTCAGGGACATCGCTAATTAGCAAGCAACATCTTTTCTTTCTGCCTGATTGTTGCTCTATATGAAAAATCAGTTACTTCATTTTGTATTAATGAATGAAGCATTTTTCTATCCAATGCGTAACACATTGTCTCAGTAATTGTTGATGAACAGATGAATGGTTGAGATAACTGTGGCAGCTTCTAGTTATTATGTCTTTACTATAAGCAGGCATTGTGCCTGGTACTCTGCATACACTGTCCACCATCCAGGGTATTATTTACTAGCAACTTTCAGATTGGAAAGTGTGCCTTAAACAGGTTTGCTAAGTCATCCATGGTTACACAGCCAGTAAATAACTGAGCTGGAATCCAGTCCATAGCACATACACCCAAAGGGTTTTGCCCTTTCCTCTGTGCCTTTGGGCTGAGGATATTATTGTCTAGATTAGCTGATACCGTGTTTCCCCGAAAACAAGACCTAACTGGAAAATAAGCCCTAGCATGATTTTCCAGGATGACATCCCCTGAATATAAGCCCAAAGGCGTCTTTTGGAGCAAAAATTAATATAAGACCCGGTCTTATTTTCAGGGAAACACGGCACCATCCAGCACTCTCTCAGCCACATTCTATATCTTCTTATAACACCACAGACAGCAAAGGACATATCCTTGATCCATTTCTTTTCTCCAGTGACCCTGAATTGGTGACCAGCGAAGCCTGACAGGACAGACCAGTTGGCCTAGCAGAAGACTCATTAAAAAGCCTTATAACTGTTGCTGTGTGAAGCTATCTAGTTCCACTTTAAGGGAAAAGTGGGTTTTCTATGTGGAAACCCATGCCATCTTGCTAAATTTTTAGGGTAATGACCAGATTTTCAGCCAGGCCTTATTGGCTCTGTCGTCTAATAGGTCAGTACTATGAGGAAATTACCAATGGTAAAACGTCCGAATGTGAAGAACTTAAAAAAGATTAACCTTTCCACAGCCTTTTCTTAGCTCATATCTGGTAGAATTTCACAGCATAAACTTAGAGGCTATGTCATAGGAAATACTTTAAAATGAAAACTTTAAATAGGAAATATCTTTAATGGGTTGAACGCCTCCATTTCTTCAAGGTTGAATTAGCCATCATCTCACCTCGACAGGAGATGAGGAAAAAGTATCAAACAACAAGGCCATTTGAACTGATAGCTGCAACCTTAACTCTCTGAGCAGAGAGAAATAGTTCACGGAAGCCTTGGAGCTGTGTGTGGTAGGAACTGTTCCTTCTTGACCTTGGTGCACCTGGGACAACCTGGCAAGGAGACCAGAGCAGGGTGTCGGATGACCGTCACACCCACTGCAGTCGTGCCTCCCAGGACAAACCCAAAGCTCTTTGCTTAAACTATCTTTCTACACCAATGAAGGTTCTGAATAATTGGGGATCAGAACCTTTACACAGCAGCACAGATCAAATACCATCTCTGTGGCCACCCGATTTTGCCACGACGCTTTCTCCGTGGTCAATGCCACACAATTCCAGGGGATATGACAAAAGCGATTACGGTTTGGGTCCTGCTACAAAAATGTTCAATCTTTGACGTCAAATCTGCTTGGTCCCTTCACTGCAGGATTGCCCAAAGTGCTGAATCAACATTGGGCCTGTGTTCCCGTGCGCTGGACCCACTCCTAGCGGATCCACTGTCAGGCTGAGGTTTGTGTCTCTACAAAACAACTTGCTAAGAAAACGCCCACGGGCCTGACATGGCATGTATTAAATTATTTTTTCCTGAACTTGTGCTGAGTGGACACAGACCATATCACAAGGCAAGCACTTCCATGCCTGGCAAATTGTGTTGTCTTACTCCATGTCTCTTGAATAAAGAAATTGAGAAAAGTTACCCCTAAAAAGGAATGTGACCTAACAAATACTTGCCTGACTGAGTGAGTTAATCTATAGCCCCATTACCTCATCCATTCTCTTCAGTGCTTGTTTTTAAAGTACAGCATTGCTTCCCAAGAAAAAGTATAATGCACCTCACATTGGAAAGCACTTGATGGTTTGCAAGGAATTTTTTTAATAAGTCTGGCATGTATTGTTTTACAAATACAGGAGATGAGGTTTGTTCGCGTTTACTCAGAGACTAAGGCAAGAACCCAAACCCAGGTCTTCAGACACTTAGGCCAAGACACTTTCTACCCAACCCACTATCTACAGAGGCCATAAAGCCAAGTGGTAAAGAGTGTTGTGTCTGGATTCACACTAAGATGAAAATCTTGGTCCTACCACTTACTGTTGTGAGCTTGCACAAGCTTCTTAGCCTCTGTGCCTTAATTTCTTCATCTGTAAAATGGGGATACTAAGAATAAGTACACCATGATTGCAATGAGGATTACTTGAATAAATGTATCTTAAAATATAAAACAATGCTTTATATTATAAGAATATAAACACATCATAAAATAGTAAAACAGATTGAACATTAAATCACTCCATAAGTGTAACAGCATCATTACCATGTAGGGTGGTTATCTGTGAGCCTGTCTAATACTGGAACCACAAAGCAACAGGATCGCTGTAACGTGACAGTAAATACTAGGCTCATAGGCTGCCTTGTTATGTCATACTGAGAAGGATGTGTTTTTAAAAATGCAATATAAAAATATGTTTAAAATGTAATATACCAGACTCTGTAACTGGAGAAATAAACTGCCATGTTGTGAACCACTTATGTAGGGTCCACAGGGCAGAGAACTGGGGGCAGCCTCTAAGACCTAAGGGAGGCCCACAGCTGACAGCCACCAAAACTCAGGGCGCTCAGTGGAATTCTGCCAACAACCTGAATGAGCCTGGAAGCAGATTCTTCCCTATCCAAACAACCATCCAGATGACAACGCTGCCCAACCGACACTTTAATTGCAGCCTCGTAAGACCCTGGGCAGAGGGTCCCTGGGTTACTATTTATATATGAGAGATGCCCAGACCCCTGGCCCACAGAAACTGTGAGATTTCATACACACACAAACACACACACACACACACACACACACACACACATTTTTTAATGTAACATACCAACCATAGAGAATGTTTTATAAATAAAGAAGGAAAAAGAAAATAAGTACTGGTCATCTTTCCATTCTAATCCAATTATTTTTCTAGGCATTCTCTCCTACTCTTTCTTTATATATATGATTTACCATATAGTAAATCAGAGTATTTGTACAATTTTGTAACCTAAATATTTTCACTTACATTATCCACATTCTCTCATGTTACAATATACACATATATTCTTCACATTTATTATTTTTAATGGATATATTTTCTATCAAGAGACAGAGCAAATTATTTAATCAGTCTATGATTGCTGAATATTCCTATGGCTTCTAAAATTCTATTATAAATAAAACGCTACTATAAAAATAGGCATGCATATTTCTTTTTAAAAACCATATTTTGGATTAGTCCCTAAGGGGAGGCAATATGTTATGTCTCTCTAAGCCAATTTAAATAACACTAGAAATATTTAAAGCACCAGTTTTACCACATTCTTTTCAGTATTGAATATTTTACTTTTTAAAAACTAAGTGAGAAATGGTACCTTGAGGTTTTAACTTCCATTTCTTTAATTCCCAAAGCAAGTTTAAATGTTTCTGTATCAATGTATTTGTTTCAACTCCTTCCTCTTTTAAAAATTATCTTAAATTGAGTTGTCTAACCCTGCTGAGACTCAGTTTCTTCACCTGGAAAGAGCAGATAATACCACGGACTGCACACTATTGCTGTGAAAATCAGATACAATCTTTGAAGTGACAATACTGGGGAAGCCTGGCACATGGCAGTTGCTCAAGTTTTAGTTAAATGAATAAATCAAAGAGTAAGGGGTCAGTTACATAGAACCACACAGCGGCCAACACTATTAATCTAATAGTCACGTAGAATCCAGGCACTAAACAGGTGGTGGGAAGAAAGTACAGTTTTCTAGACAACACCAAAAGTTGGAGCATGTTGACTGAAAAAGGAGGAAGATGTCACTACCGTGATGCCTTTTCCATAAACACCTCCCCACCTTGAAAACAGATATTTGCAAAGAGGCATTACAGTGCAGCACAGCCTCAACAAGCCTAGACATGAAAGTAATTCTTTGTACACCCCTCTACCTTCCTCTCAGTGATTTCCTCCCCAACACCAAGGATGCCCTAGGAGACTTTTACCTCCACATCTGATGATAACAATTTCGTTGGCCTTGGAAAAACCCCATTTCAGGCTCTTCTACTGACTGTTTATATGTACATAAAATCAATCATCCTTTTCTTATTTGAAGGAAGAACCAATTATCTATATGATCAAAAGGGGAGCTACTATGGAAAGCACTTGATAAATTATAAAATTGCTACATTACTTAAAGGAATCATCTGATTGGGAGGTATGACTACCACAAAATAGTTTGATTTAGAACTTGTAAATCACACAAAATTAAATCAGCTCTATAATAAAGGACCTACACAGGATATGAACTTGGTCCTGGATTATAGTTTCTGATGAAAAATCCTGCAGCTCTTGCTCACAGACAGAACTATTTGCAGCCAGAATGCAAACAATTATTGTCCTCTGTAACTCTCAGTATCTATTCTGATAATATCAATAACAGTGGTGTAAAAAAAAAACCCCAGAAGATAATAATCATGAATGAAATGTGCTATTCCTCTTCCTCCCAAGTGACCAGGAGTCAAGCCTCTGATGCCAAGGACGGCTGTTCAAAGGAGGAAACACCTCAGAAGGTGCGTCCAATTGCATCACTTCATCAGCTGAGGCTTCAGAGTGGTTTATAATTTACTTGGTAAAAACAGATAGTCAAACATTGGTCAAGACCCCTGAAAGGCATCCAGAAAGCTGTCCTTGCTCATTGCACTGAGCTGGAAAAGTGATGCAGAAGCACCATAATCTCTTATGAAACAGAGAAGAACCTGCCCTCTGGACCTCAGTGTGCATGTTGTTTAGAAACAGTGAGTCCGACCATAGATATAAGGACAAGAAATGGTTCCCAATAAGAACCAAATAAGTGCTCACTTAAAAACTAAAATCAAAATGATATGTCAGCAGGACTCTTAGGAGCTACTTTCAGCATAGAAGAAAATGTATGTTCTCGAAAGTCAGATTATGAAATTACGAAATGAAAAATGTAAAGCATAGCAATCTATATTTTTTTAATGACTCTGATTATGGTGAACACTCTTCATACTAAAGTTAGACTATCCTTTCAATAACAGTACAAAGAAAGTCAAATTTTTTGACGCCTAAAAAGCAAACTGCTCAGGATAATCTCCAGAGGTTTAAGAGGCTCAAAGAGTCAGGCCCAGGTATCGTCACTGTGACCTGAGACGTGGCAAATTTCCTGTGCAAGTAAGATGGAGCTGCCTCTGGGCCAGTGAATTTTTCAGATGCAGGACGAGATTCCTTCTAACCATTCAAATGCTGAATGTTAAAGTGTTTGCAACCAGGGGCATCAAATTGTCGATTTCACAGGCTGTCATGGCTGGAAGAAACCATTAGTCCAATCCTTTCATTTTACGGCAGGTAGGAGAACCCCAGAGAAGGGAATGGATGTGCTCAAAGTTTCACAATGACTGAGCTGACCCAGGGACTCCAGGACAGAAGATGGAAATGAGGCCTGCCTGTGACACTCAGCTCTCTCCTGCCCCACTGTTAGGCTCTCACTACAGCCTGTGGTTCTGATTAAGCAGAGAATGGCCTAAGTCACCGAAGGCAAATGTGTCTCCTGGAAAAAAATCGTTCAGCACTTTGTCCCTTCCAGACCCCACACTTCCTATTCAGACAGCCGCTTTCCTAGCACTCAGCTCCCTGTCTCCAGGGCTTTCCCCAAAAGTGCAAGTGCAGCACTGACAGCCTCTCTATGTTCCCAGGGCACAAATCTTCCTCTTGCTCTTTGGTTTCTACTAGAGCCAGAAGCGGAGGACCGTGGTCACAGATTCCTCCTTGGCCTTTGTCATCACAAGGACCACAAGCAGTCAGTGAAGCTGGTTTTGCTTGAAATGCAGAATTTCTGCTAATCAGCTTATGGCTGGTTTGGCCACATGAATGACTCTCCTATGTTACATACTTGGTGTTCGTAATTTCCTTTCCGGTGAGTATGTCAGTCTGTGTGTGTGTGTGTGTGTGTGTGTGTGTGTGTGTGTGTGTCGCGGTGCACGTGACTGTGGTGTGAATGGGGGTGATTTATGTGTGGGCACATTGCCATGGTTACTGCTGTTTAAAAATGAGGATTGGGACTCCAACATCCTCCCTCCTAATGGCCATTCAGCCACTCGGACTCAGTTTATGAACCTCATCTCCATGTCAGATCAGTGGGCTGTTGCTTTAACTGAAGGATTGCTCTATCTCCAAATGGCCTCGAACATGGATCAAACTACTATTATAAAGGAGAAAGAACAAATATCCCTGTGCACTTCTATCTCAGATGTTATAAACCACTGGAGAGTGCCTGACTGCTAACCAAGAGACAAAATCACTTCAGGATGCCACCAAAAACACGAGAAAGGCTGTTAAATGCTTAAAGAGTCACTACGATATGATGTCCTTCCCAACATACCCCACCGATGTAAACGGCATCATGGTAAAAACACAGTGTTAAAATCAAAAGACTATCTTACTCCAAGTTGGCATTAAAACATTTAACTGCATTTTTTAAATTCCATGCATAAGGAAATGGTTTACCTTCCAGCATTTTTTGCAGACTGTTCCTCATGACATGGATGTTCTCTATCCCGATAAACTGAAACTTGATGTTGGAATAGTTGTCTTCATTCTCGTAGCCTTTCCCTGCAGCGCGATTTGCCATGGCATTAAGCTGCCATGGACAGCAAAACAGAAGTCACCAGTTATATTCAGCACATGAAACAACCAAAACATTTCATGGATGTCCACAAAAGCATTCACAGTGAATGTTTTAAGTCACTGGTGCATTGTGCTGAACTCTGTAGTTTCAAACCCACGTGCTGAGTTTGTTTTCAACATAAACTTGTTGGTGTGGGGGACGTTTTCCGAGCTGGGAAGAAGCATTCTATGGGTAAACCCTTCTGGAGATGCCTCTCGCAGTTCCCAGTCACTGCCGAAGCGAATATGGAATTCTGTCACAGAGTCAGGTCGCCCTGATTTAATACCAGACATTACAACGTGCAGGTTGACAGAAGAATATCAGCAGACACAGCCATCAACATAAAGGTCTGTAAGTCAAATGATGATTTCTTGCAGTATTATACTGCAATTAAGGCAACCATCCAATAGGAATGGTTGCATCATTCCAATTTGCCTGCAAGAATCCTGCAGACATCCAATTAAACCTTGAGCAGGAACCACTGAGTATAATGAAGCCAGGGCATGCAGATGCTAAATCTCAGAGGCACATCTGCCAGCCACCTTATTTAAATCTAGAGACCAATTCCAAGGGCTTTTTGATCATTTTGATTACCATAATTTTGTACACGAGAAGTGGGGGTATCCTTGTGCAAACAGGGTTTAATAATAAAGGACTTTGAAGAAATACATTTTTTGGCCCTAGTCCTGTGTAACTAAAATCAAGAAGGGGACAAGTCCTGCCTTAGCTGGGAAATACAGATTTCTAGAATGGAGGCATTATTGCTAATACACAATTCTTGCTGTTTGGCTAAGTGGGTAATCATGTCCTAGAAAACTGTATTCGCTGGCCATTCTCTTCCTCTGCCACAAAGGGCAGAGGGTTCTCCCAGGCAGAGAACAACATAAAGGACTCACTGCCAGAGAAAAATGTCAGTTTTTAGGATCACAATGCAGTACTGGGTGGCATTAATAAATACTTTTTGAAAAGCTAATTTTAAGAAGCTAAATTAAGTTAGAAACATACATTCTTTGACCCAGATCTCCAACTTGTGAGACTCTAACACAGTGAAAAGTACCAGCACCTAAAGATAGATGTCCAAAAATGTGGTCTATTGCAACTTTTTTTCTATAAAAGTACAAAACTGAAAACCTATGAATATTTCAATAGGGCTATGACTAGATAAATTACGATATATTCATGCCCTGGACTACTAATAGTACCAAGAAAAAGAAAAAGAGAGAGAAAGAGCGAAAGAGCGAGAGTGAAAGAGACTGGAAATTGGCCCATGAAATGTTCAATGAAAAGATTAAGCCACAGAATAATAGTCATATAATTGTTCCATTTTTTTCTGTAAAAACAAACCAACCTACAGATATATGTTTATGTTTATGCATGTTTGATTAAATAGAATAAAAATGGAAGACTATAGGAAATCGGCAGTAGTTACAGCAGAAAGACAGAGGTGGCAAGTGGCAGGGGGACACTATCAATACTCCTTTAGATACTCCTGTATTCCTTGTTACAAAGAAGATATATGAGGTTTGTGATTTAAACAACAGAAATAAAACATATTAGAAGTGAAAAAGAAAACATCAGAGGGCAGCCATTGCCGTAAAGAGCTCAGGCTGGCACATAGGTCATCACATTTTCACAGTAGTCCTGCTCCATGATTTAGTACATGTGACATCAGCTGAGGCACATTAGCCCCTCAGGACACTGTTTCCAGTTTACAAAAGAGTGTCCCCTTTCTCCTAAGCATCTTATGAGAATCAAGGGTTTGGCCTTAATCAAGAAAAAATATTAAAATAATGTTATTTTTAAGATAACTTATGCTCATGCTTTAATTTTTTTAAATATTTTAAGGGGAAATTTTTTCTACAATTACTTTTAGACATTATTACTAAGAAACTATTATAAAATATCACTGATTTGTATAACTATTTTCCAAAGCCGTTGGCTTATTGTTTACAACAAGTTTTTTACTAGGATACTTGCAAGTAAACTTCGGCTACATGGCCCTTGGGTTTATTCTCTATCTTACATAATTCAAGTTAAGCATACTCACCACATACTACAGAGATACTCTTTTGAAACAGTTCAATGAATAAAACCAAAAATACTATTATTATTATTATTATTATTATTATTTTAATCTATAATTAGGCCTCTGCTCACGTTTTTTAAATAGTTGACTATCTATGACTTGGGAAAATGTATTGGTAGTGTTTAAAAGCAAAGAAGCAACACACAAGATGGCCTCTTGAAAGGCAACGGTACTTCTCATCATGAACAGAAGGTGGCACTATTTAACCTACCATCCAAAGGGTACTTTCTAAAAGTTTCCACACATTTCACAGGACCTTTCATAGTAAGGCAAAAGCTGAACCGTCAAAGCAGGAAATACAGTTATATAATTAATAAAAATGCAAGAAGTGATAGTGTCCCTTACATAAACGAAACACTACTAGGAAGTCTAATTTGGTCCCGTCCCTTTGGCTGAGAACTCCATTTAACAACTAAAGGAAAAGCTATCATTTCCGCTCCTAAAAAGTCTCAAACAGATAAAACAACAGCGGTAACTGCATTTCAGTTTCCATTTATGCTTAAGGAACACAACAGACAAATGAAAAGTGGGACTGGAAAGACTGTCCTGTTTTCTAACCCAACATCACTCTGCTATTTGATAATCTCATCATCTTTGGGTGCAGAAAAGCTCGTAAATGAAACAAAAAGAACCCACCATTTCTCAATAAACACTTCATGAACATCTACTGTGTGCCAGACACTGAAAAAAATAAAATGATGGCTAAACTGTTCCTCCCACCATAAGCTTACACTTGAACATGTAAAGGAAAGCACATAGCACCAAACAGTAACGGACAACACCCACCAGGACTGGGCAGGAACTGAATGACTGGTAAAAGGCAGTGACAGTGGCAGCAGTTCAAATTGGGAACAGCCCCACGTGGCCTAGGGGATCAGGGGCAACGTGTCATGAAAGAAGGAGCACTTGAGATGGACTATAATACTCCAGAAAGAGAGAGAGAAAAGGAAGGGTATTCCAGATAAAACAGAAGAGAAGAAGTGAGGGACAAAAATCAAAGGAGCAGGTGGATATTGGAGAGCCAACCAGTGCAAACAGAGTGGAAGGTTCACGTATGGTGACAGTAGCAAGAGAAGAAGCTAGAAAATATTTAGGGTCCTCTACTAACAGGCCAATTAAGCTTAGACTTCATCTGTGGCAGTAGAAAGCAACTGAAAGATTCTGAGCAGGTAAAATTGAAAAATTGGGGATTCAGTGCCCATGACACAGAAGGTCCACTGGAATGGGATAGAAGACATAAGCTCCACAGGGAGCTTGGCTGTCTTGTTTATAACCATATCCCCACGCCTCGACCTGGCACCGGACAGGCACTCAATGAAGAATTATTGACTGGCTGACTGACGCAACAAATGACTGAATAATGGAATGAAGTTGAGAGGGTTGACAGGCCAAGAAAGTTAAGAAATAGAATCAGATTCTTCCCCTAACCCTAAACCAATCAATAAACACATGAAAACCATGAAATCAATAATAATCTTGATATCAAGTTAAAGGTCAGCCTGCTCACTATCTTAGTCTTGGCTTCTAAAATTTCAGCAGAATACATTCTATACCTGAATAATGATGGGACCTGATCTGATGTGGTTGGGAAATGAGAATAGAAGTTGACCTTGGCAGCAGGAGAATTGGGCCACATCCTAGTACAGAGGGTCAAACGATGGTCCTTTGCTCTCTGTCTGTAACTGGTGAAATGAAGAACCTTAACATGTAAAATCAACATGAAAATATATGATTTTATTTCTTGCAACTACTGTCTACAACTATGCTATTCAAAACCCTCCTTTTCTACCCCCTAAGAACATATTAGGCAGAATTAAGAGCTTTCAGATTACACTCAGGAAATCATCATCCAGTTCAATTTAAAATTCCAACCCCATGTGTGATGCAAAATTGTCTCTTTCCCTCACTACAGGCTATTTGGACTGGTGAAGGGTCTGCTCTGGTACTTCTTCCTTTTCCCCCTTCCAGGCTCTATCTGACTCTATCTAGGAGGGAAAAGAGAAGAGGTAATATCTCTTTACAAAGCTGGACAAGACTGCAATTCTCGCTCCATCGGTTGTCGCTGCTTCTCTGGTTAACACTTACGGACCATCACTGTCCTCTCCAGCCTAAGTATCCACATGCTGAGTCTCCTAAGGCATGTCTGTGGGCTCTTGGGGGCAGGAGGTACACAGTTCACTGACATGAGGGCCACCTTGGCTTCAGCCTTATTCCAATCCCCTCAGCTTCCCTTCGCACATGTGACCCACAGTCCCTTGCTGCTGGGAGCCTCCATGGGACAAGCCCTCTCAGGAGGGATAACAGTAAAATGGCTCATGAACAGCATCCTTCCTCAGTGTCCACCTGACACATGGGAAATTCCTCCATCCTTGTCCTGCCAAAAAAAGGGAAAAACAGACTGTTCCACTGCTGTCTCTCTCCAATTCCCTTTCCCCGCTCACTACCAGTGGTGGCCATCAGCAAGTATGCTACATACATATCCCACTAGGAAATGAGGCCCAAGATTCTCCCCTTACAGGCACCCCAACCCTTACGACTGATTATCGCTAATCTCCCCTCACATGACTCCGTGAGTAGAAACCACCTAATTACTGATTCCTGTAATGAGAGAAGAAAAGAAAAACTTCCAATGTGACAGATTATCTCTACAACGGAAAAATCACTTACAAGGTGAAATGAGAAGCCATAACCGCAGAGCTGCCTTTGGAGAAGAAGCGAGGAGGAAAGGCTGAGTGTTAGCTGAGGCGGGCGCCTGCCTTACCTCCCCCCTTCTCTTTATGGCTCCCCAATACGTCCCTAGGAGCTGGCATCAGCACAGCGCACAGCCCTTCTTGCTTCTCTGGCCCTGGCCTGACTTTGGATGAGCTTGTAGTGGGTTCTTCAGCTCTGAGTCTCTATCTTCACTGAGTCTGTGCTCAGAGGGTGCAATCCTCCTGGGCCTGACAGTGGACACAAGGCTCCTCTGGAGATTTTTGTCAACAGACAGCACCCGTGGTCAAATAGGAGAAGGGGCTTTGGCGTCAGATAAGCCTGGATTTGAATCTGGGCTGTGGCCTGAACTAGGTGACCTTGAGTGAATCATTTAACCTTTCTAAATCTATTATATCCATAAGAATACCTTATCCGTAAGAAGAAAAGAATATCTCCTAATTCGCAAGATTATTATAAGAATTAAATGACAAATTGCCTGGCATTTTTACAAGCTCAGCAAAGTCCCAGAACAAATTAATAATAAAGTCATGAACACAACTGAGACAAAGTGAGTTATCTCTCATTTTACAACTCAACAGCTGTGGCATCAACACAATTTCGTATCTTTTTAATGCACCAAATCCTAGCAGTAATTTATGACCTCAAGGGTGTAGTGTTTTTGAGTGGATATTCAATACATGCTGAGGATCTCACTGCCTTTACCTCTCACGATTTTAATGTCAACAAGCAATTCAGAAGGCTTTCATCTGAACAGGCAGCATCTGGGGCAAGCCCTGCTCAAAGGACAACACTGATCCCAGCAGCCTCCTAACCCTTCCTCTTTTTAATTAAAACTGTGAGCAAACCTGACCAGTGCCCCATGTGCCACTGCCCACCATCTATAACAAACATGAACTCAGTTTCCTGGCTACCAAGGAAGCCTAACATACTCTGGAACAAAAATCAACAGACATGATCTTGAAAAGAATGAAAGCTCTAAGCAAACAGTTTAAAACTCATGTGGAGAGTGTGTGTGTGTTTGTGTACACGCACTGGCAAATATGAAAAGAGGGCACAACTTGCATGAGACACCAATTTTCTTTACTGGATCAGCATCAGACTTCTTATTTGCTGAGAGTAAACACACTTAGTGCTAAATATACCACTTCAAATCAAATCCTTTGGATTAATTTATTTTAAATCTGGAATATGCCCGGCTCAGCAGCTGCCACATTTCCCAGGAAGTTTACATAACATAATACACACTTGCATCCCTGGCCCTTAAGTCAGTAGGCGAATCTGTTTGTCTTTATTTAAATCTGGGAAAACACGATAGGGGAAGGACATCGCAATCCAGTAAAGGCCCTGTCTTTCCTTCCTTCCTTCCTTGTCTAGTCTTCAGTACGTACACATGTCTAAGAAGCAGGTATCCACCGTGTCATTTCTGACTGTTAGGAAATTCAGAAGCGCTCCAGCTGACTTAGACAAATGGTACGATGAAGATGAAGGAAAGCAGTCCAGGTTAGAAGGAAGGGGTTAAAGGATAATGAGCCAGAAAAAAAACAACACAAATCAAAAGAGCAAAGTAAAAGTCAGAGATTTTTCTGGCATCTTCAGGTGAGAACCTTCAAGCAGAGACTGCTTTTTCCCCAGTCAGAAATGCATATTGTGTATGTTGTGCTTTGAGAATTTATCTAAAACAAAGGAAATCCTTTACATATAACCTGCTAGCATGTGGTCCAGCTGCAATATCTGTTTTGTCATTGATCTCCACGACTGAGCTGCTGGTCTGGCTTCTGATAGTAACTCCAGCCTCACTGTGCCACCCACATCTATCCCATAGCTACACTTCCATCATGAGCGGAGGGAACTGTTTTGAGGTCAAGGGTATGAGTAAGGCACTGATCTTACACCAGGAAAACATCAAATTAAATGATCCAGACCATGAATCACAGCATGTAATGACATGAGGGAAGCAGTGAAACTTGCCAGGGTCTGAGTGCCTACACAACGGACAGTACCCAGTTCTCATTATTTTTCATATCCCCCAGGAGCACTGACTAGGTCTATTCTTAAAGTCACTGTTCTTTATGTCACTGTATACTTTTAAGTGACTTGGGCTGTTGGTCATATTTCCTCCATCCTGTTCTAATGGTTCTTATGTCCTTCCGTTCTTTTTAAAAATAGCTTCATTGACATATAATTCACATGACATACAATTCATCCATTTAGTGTACAATTCAGTGGTGTTGGTATGTTCACAGAGTTACACAACCATCATGACAATCTATTTTTAGAACATTTTAATCATCCCAAGAAGAATCACTCTACCCATTAGCTGTCACCCCCCATTTCCTCCTGTTCGCCTCGTCCTAAGCAACCTCTGATTTACCACCTTCTCTACAGATTTGTCTGCTTTGAACATTTCATATAAATGGAATCATATAGTGTCCTCTGTAACTGATTTCTTTCACTTAGCATAACATTTTCAAGGTTCATCCATGTTGAACCTATAGCCAAATAATATTGAATGGATATACCACATTTATTAATCCATTCTCAGTTGATGGACATTTGGTTGTTTCTACCTTGGGGCTATTATTAATAATGAATAAATATTAATGTACAAGTTTTTATGTGGACATATGTTTTTGTTTCTCTTGAGTTAGGAGTGGAATTGCTGAGTCATATGGTAACTGTGTTTAACATTTAAGGTTCTTGTGCTCTTTTAACCTTTTCATGATTAAAAAATTTTTCAAACTAAAGTTTATAAAGGTTTCTAAAAATCTTCCTCTCACCCCACAGGACAAACCATTGTTAACAGTTCAGTATACATACCCTCAAATTTTTTTCAATGTGAAGAACAATATATAATTTTTAGAATGTAATTATTACATAAATGGGATTATATTGTACATATTTTCTGTTTCTTACTCTTGCTGCTTAATAGTAAATCTTGTAAATACCCATATGGAAAGCTAGAGCTCTGTGTACCTCTCTCTCTCTCATCAGTCATAGGTCCAGGTATATTTTCATTATTGGCAAGAAAGTACAATGCCAAATATATTAATTAAAGGCCATTTTGCTCTGTCAACTCACTTTGTCCTACATATTTCATGAACTTGTAGGTGATTTTGTTTCCACATATTCACTGGCACATCCCTCTGAGGACTCCATTTGTTGACTGATTTACAAAAAAATGAGTAGAAGGAGTAAAACTGGAAATTATACTGAACCTAATATTAACTAGAGTTAAATGTAAAAGTGAGTGAGAGAGAGTGTGAGATGGACTTGGCTTACCCCTTGATGATTAGATCTATTATTTCCTATTGGTTGTTTTATTAAATTACAGCATTAACATATGAACACATGCATAATTGTAAAATAGTATTTTTAAACAAGGGACAAATAGAAAGTTCTCTACCTCCCCCAATCCATTGAATTTTAATAGATTGGTGTTTATCCTTTGAGATCTTTTTCTATTTTAATAAACTTTTTTATATTCTTATAGTTTGGTTTTTTGTACATAAACACAATAGCATACATATTATTTTGTGACTTTTTTTACTTAACATTGTATTTTGTAAATCTTTCCAAGTCATAGATAAAGATTACTTCAAGCTGAATTTGAAATAAAATAGCTGAACACCTCACAAAAATTGAACTGCAGGAGCTCCATAGTAAATTTCATATTGTCCGAGCAGATAAGGTCATTTTAGAAATGAACCAAAAACTAATTTGGTGTATTTAGGAGAACGATCTCCAAAATTAAACCTCATGCATTTGTTGTGTTCACTATGTATCCTGCACAATGTTTGCTGCAGGGTAAATATCCAAAGTACCTGACTGAGTCAGGAGCTTAGGACACTCAGGAAGCAGCCATGCAGGGCGGCCAAATACTGACTGTGCAAAAAGGAACAGCCCCTTTGCAGATGAAGCAACCTGAGCAGGTAGTCACTTAGCTTTGCTGTGGGTCTAGTCTCATGATTCAGAGCTGCAAAGTCACGCATCAGAATGGTGACACTTACCTTAGGCCGAGTGTCAACGACGTAAATGAAGTCACTTCCTGGATTGGCTTTTCTGATGGCCTGGAGCATTTGCTCATCCTCCAGGCACCGGGCGCTGAAGCCTGACAGGGGCTGGCTGCTCCGACAGATGGAGGCCTGAGGGGAGAGGTCATGCAACACAACAGTGTCAGGCAACTGTGCAACTGGACCCACCAGAGACCCGCTAGGCTACCTACACAACACTGGCTTGTAAAAGTATCATGCTAATGCCTTGTGGAAATCAAGGTTGCTTTCTTTTTAATTCAGGTCAAAGAAAACAATGCAAGGGCAGGCAGTGCAAAAAAGTTCTCTGTATAAGAGATTAGGATATGTAAGGATGTTTGAACAGGACCCAAATTATGAAATGTAAACCCATTTAAATCACCTACTTTCCTTTTCATGGGTAGTGTCTCATTTTCCGGCTGAAGGTAGAACTATAAAGTCAGTAACTATTCTCCTAAAATTCATAGGCATTAATGGCAAGACTATAGAAAAAAAAAAGCAACAAACAACAAACAAACAAAAACATATTTTTAAATATTTCCCATCATTTTTTACTAGTCCACTTAAAAACATCAGAAATACTGAAAACCAGTTGATTCCTAAATGTGGACCCTTTCACTGTGATGACAGCACAGGCTGCTTCTGGCTGTGGCACCAAACAGCAGGAACAAGTCTAGGTTGACTCAAGTGTGTTAGAAGCAAGTGGTTTCCCTGAAATCAATCTGCATTCTATTCTGCAATTTCCCTATCCAGCAATTCTAACATATACAACAGAATAAACATCTCCCCGAGTTCTGCATAGGCAAGTATAGATACAACTTCACAGCTACAGAACCTATATTTTCGTGGCAAAGTACTTTTTATGGATTTAGATTTTAACATTTAAATTAAACTCAAATCACCAAATACAATATAGGAAAGACTCTTTCTAAGAATCTATACTGAGACCACGAGACCACTGTGCAAGAGGATGGAGGCAGCAGTGGTCACTCAGGAAGAGAACCCTCTCGCTTTGGGCAAGCGAAGCAGCAGAAACTTTCACTGAAAATAGTCCCTGCGGAGCCTGCTCAGGGCCCCTGCACTGCAGGGCTCTATCCAGGAAAAGGCACCCTAGCTCTGAGTTCAAGCACAGCTTAACTGTCCTTGAAGCTCAACCCAGAACAACTTAGCTAGAGCCTGGAATTCTCCAGAAAAAGGTGAACTTTGGTACTCCTCATCAGAGAAGGCAGGTATGTTTCTCGCTAACTATACCATCCTTCGGCTGAGGACATGCTGGCAGGACTGAGAATCACAGAATAGCTAGACCCATCGCTGGGCAGCCATCTGAGAGTTCCGGTACCATTCTGTAACAGACAGGGGCAGTTAGTGAGGTGCTTCAAGGAATTCGGGGCCTGCAGCCTGGCTCAGAATTCAGGAAGGCCATGCATGGGAAAGTGGGAAGCAAAGCAAAGGGCCAGCAGAGATGTTCCAGGGTTAATTCTTGAGTTGTTTGCAGCAAAAGTCCAACTGCCATGTGGAGGAGAAAGGGACCCGAAGGTCCAAACATGGACAAGAGGACAGCCAGCTAGAGGGAGGTCCAGGAGAAAAAAGGCAAAGTGCTAGTAGGAACCAAAGTGGGTTGGGGAACAAAAGGCAGCTGCCTCCAATGGATCGAAAGCATGTTGCCACACATGGCTTTTCACAGTCCATCAAGCGGCCTGTGTCTTCTGGTCTTTAAAGGGGTCAGGGTCTGTCTGCCACCCTGCTCTGAGGGAATTCTGACTCCAGAGAAAAGAATTTTGAGCTGGCTTTATCTGACACTTTATGTGGATTAAAGAAATAAGAGTTAAGGACAGCTACTACCAGGCAATTTCTTAGATTCTATCAGAAGAGTTACATGGGGAAGGGAACATATTTAAATGGTGAGAATTTGTCTGAGAATGCACACTCCACACCTAAACGCACTGAACTACTGGGACTCCACCTATGAAATGAAGCCAGTAAGTGACAACTATTACTATTACCTTCAGGTTGAGAACAGCTAGCGTTCAGCAAAGGGTTAAGTCAGAACAGAGTTATACTATGAAATGTGGTCAATACATTAAACCAGATATAGTAAACAGACTACATTTTAATGCTTTATAGTTATATTGTCTTAATAATCTACAGATATGCTCAAGTAGAATTCTTCATTGGCTCAATGACTACTGCATATAGTTATCAATTTTGTACAGAGCAGTAAGTATTCTCTAAGTGCACTTGTCTACCAGATAGTTAGTCTATGGAGAGAATAACACCATTTTCTGGAAGCATTACTTACTGATGTCAGTCATCTGAGAGCAAAGAGAAAACTCCTCAATGGTAAACTGTCGTGAGAGCTTCTCATTTACAATACTACTAATAATTAAAGTATCCAACATTTTTTGAATGTTTACTATGTGGTGGGCAGTAATACAAAAAATTTTCATATTTTTATTTAATCTTCCCATTTACCAGATATAGTAAAATTGATTATTCTATAGATCAGGCAACCAAGACACAGAGAGGTGAAGTAACTTGCTCAAGGTCACACAGCTAGTAATAGGGAAAGCCAGGAATTGAATCCAGGCAAAATATTTCCTGATCCTAGATTCTGAACCAAGATAATATAGCACCCATGAGCAAAAATAAGTCAGGAAGCATGATTCAGAATTAAGATGTAGCATTCAAGAAGATCTGGTTTTTATTCCAAGATTTGCTTTCACTTGCTATATGATCTTGGGTAATTTACCTATTGTCTCAGAACCTTGGTTTTCTCGTCTATAATATGGGGATAATAACACCCAAACTACAGGATATGATGAGGTACATAGCACTCCTAGAACTGTCCCTAGCACATAGTAAATTTCAATAAACATTAGTTATAAAAGGAGGACAAGAAGGTCTCTATTTTTTCTTAAGGAAAATTGCCTCTTTGGAAATCTTCCAGAATATGATTTCCCAGAGATTTCTACTATGATTTGGGGAGACCATGCTATTAACAATTTAAAGCAAAACTGCTTTCTTAAAAACAATTAAATACTTAAGAAAGAACAAAGGATACAGCAATTCTAAGGGCTTGTAAATAACAAACACAGGCTTCCTAACATGAGTGACATTTACACATCCCTAACTGTGATCTACAAAGCTGTTAATAGTGTGATATCCAAAGGGAGTCAGGAGGGCTCTATATAGCCCGTGTGTGTGGTTTAAGGCCTAAAATTAATTATTATGTGCTAGCTCGACATCTGGTAAAATTGGGAGGGCCTCAAATGGTCTAACAGCAAGTTCCCCTCCACTTTCTGCTCCCATGGATCAAGAGTTTTCTCCCAACAGACCAAGCACAGTTGCTGTTCATCCTGACTGGAGGGTTTCAGTTCCCTGCCAGCGGTGGAATTACTCAGACAAGCCAATCCCATCCTCCTGCAGGAACCAGGAGTCACCTCGGGTCACCTCACCCTTCATACTGTAAAGCCTGCCTACCACAAGCCCCTCGGGTCTCACTCTGCTCCTGAGTGCAGCCTCCGTGTGGCCCTGCCCGGCAGGCAGTGCCCTCCTGCCTGGGCAGTGAATATACCTGTGTAACTAATAAACTGTCTAGTGTCAGGTGTCATGTGTTCAACCATCCCAGCAACCTTAGGGCAGGAAAATGAACCTCACCAACACGTGAACAGGAGCTGATTAAAACACCCTGTATGATAAAAGCCAACCCACAGGGAATTATGTACCATCAGCGGGTGCATTTACATCAAAGGACCCTCAACAGGAATTCCGGTTCATGAAATGATGTTCATTTCAAGCTTCTCTTTAATCACCAATTCCTACTACTCAATAGTAGCCAAGTCATCTCACCATCAAAATCTGACATGTTCCTTTGGTAACAAAGTGATACGTGGGGAAGAGCATTTTAACTAAGAAATGTGCTAATCTTTTTCACAAGCGTAAATTCTATTGGGGTAGGAATACATACTCTTAAGTCTAAAATATCTAAAATCACAAAAGTGAAGAAAGATCAGTAAATTTACATAATTTGTATCTGTTTCCTTTTTATGGAAGACTGCCTGGGTTATGCATGGGTTTTGCTGAGCACTGAAAGCAGTGAAACACTGCTTTGATATTTCACGTGTCTTCCACTTAACCACATAAATCCATCTTCAATAATATTTCCCTTTATAGAAATCCCTAGTCACGTCAGTAGCATTTACATAATCAACCTTGGTAGTCAAACCTAAATGTTGTTATAAAACACACATCTGATCATTATTCTGGCTGCAGTGTAGGTTTTAGTCCATGGGGGTGGGATGCTGGGCACGCACGCATACGCACATTAAGGATTTCCCTGGGGTAATGAGATCATTTAGCTTAGAAACATCTCTATGTGGAGCTTGTAAGAAGAGTTAAAACTTGAAGTATTGTCTCCTTTAACGTTTTCAAATACAGGAAATCAATTGTTTTAAACTATGACTGATTGCCGTATTGAGTTCATTTCCAAGCCTGGAGATCAAATAAGAAGAGCACAGGTTGAGCGATGAGCATCTGAGACAATAGACGAAGAAGCTGGCCTGTGCAGTCTAATTGCTAACAATGCGATTCTACTCTGAGACATCGACACACTTGACCTTTACAATACTCACGCTGACAAAAAAACAACAAAAAACAGTTCTCAAGAATATCAAAACAGAAGGAAAAGAAGTAGGACAAATACTATGCTCACTTTTTAAATACACTACCCATCTCCACCTCTTAACAATGAAAGAATAAAATACCCCCGCCTCTCTTACTTCTTTGTCATTAGATGCTACAAAAAAAGGTAAATGTTGCTGGCATCCTAATTTCAAGTACAGCATCAATCTGTAGTCATTCCACCATTTTTCTTCAAAGGAGATGCACATCTTCCTTTGCCTCTCACCATTATATAGGTTGAAATATATTTGAAGTCAAATAATACAGGACATTAATGAAATACTTGCCCTCATTAGACCCCATTTCAGAGCACTGAGTGTCATTAAATAAGGCAATTTATATCTTTTCAACTAACAGAACTTAAACAGCTAAATGAATATTTGCCTTCAAAGGAAGCCACACAGAAGGCTATATGCTTGCTCTGGTGAAACTGGCATAGCTTGAAGTATTTCCAGAAGCCTCCATTTAGAATCTGGCACAGACCCTCCCAGGTACTCTCCGCCTATAGGTGCACCCATGGGCACGCACACTCACGCACACCGGCTGCAATTGTTTACAGCCTCACTTGGCTTTGAATCCAAAACTCTATTATCTGTCTTGAAAACCAAACTTTTTCACCTGCCTCAAGTCAAATAACTTCTGAAGTGGGTGGCGAAGACCATTCTTGTCTTCCCAGATTTGTTTTCTTATCTTCCACATAATGGAACCATGATTTTTAGTTGTTCACGTGGTTACCCATAGGAGTATATTTTCTCACCTGCCCTGTGCAGTTCTGACCAATGGACGTGAGCAGAAGTGTCATGTGGCAGTTTTGGAAACATTCTTCAAAAAGCTGTGAGCGCACCATTTAGCCCTCCGGTATCCACCTGCTGCCAAGTGGAGGTGATGGCTGGTACTAAAGTCATCTCTTACACCACGTACTGAGGGCCTAACCCTAGGCATAGCAGACCAGACAGGTGAGCAGGCCTTGGGTCTCTGAGGGCTGAGTGGTGGAGAGCCAAGATAGCAGGCCTGGACTGCCCACCTTTGGAGTTTTATGTCAGAGAAAAAGTTCTCCTTATTAAGCCACTGTTACTTAGTTCTATTAGTTGCAGACAAGCCTAATTCTAGCTCTTACAAATAACATTAAAAAGTAAAACCCACTCTCCAAAAACAACGATTTTTATGCTTAGGATACTCAAAAAAATGTGCCACTAGAAAAACAAGAAGGTGCCATGGATTTGGGGGCTTTTCTAAAATAGGCATTGCAAAAGGTCTCTTGATGACCACTTAAAAGAGGCCACACTCAGGTGGATGATAAAGTTTAGGTTTCTGACTCGGTCGGTCCCATTACTTTATTGTCAAATAAATGTGGAAGGTCAACTTCTACATGAGATAAGGGTTCGAGCATAGTTGTGTTGTTCATACCACACACAGCAATACCTTTAAGAAGAATTCAAACACACTCGCAGAGCAGTTGGCCACTAGAAAATGCCTGTTGGTGATAAAACAAGAAAAGCATAGCATGAAACAAAAGCATGCCTGGGACTTACATGGTTATCTTTATAGTAGTAAGAAAGGGCAGGAAATCGCCGTCTGCTCCGGAATTTGGAACTCCCCACTATGATGTGTGCCGTGGCCGATTTGGGAACGTACAGTTCAGTCGGGTAAGAATCACAAACCTGTCACAGGAAATACAAGGGGCTTTTTTTAGGCAATCTAGTAATAATTGAACTCCACAAGGAGTTCTGTTCGCCAGACTTACAGGTTGCATATTTACGTTTTCTTAACCAAGTTATAGGAGACTCTTTTGAGGAAACCAAAAGCCACTTCAAAGAAATGAAATGCTGCTGATCCTATGAACTCATAGTAAAGGAAAGCAAAATGCTCTTTACCATCTTGTCCTTGTGCACTGTCCCTTCTAAGGGCTCTTCGCATGAGGGAAGACAGTGACAAATGAATATTTCTTTCATCCAAAAGGGGCAAATTGCAATTCTGTATCCCAACAGCTGAGGAAACTTCAGTTGCCTGTTTTGACTGAAAAGTCCCTCCCTAACACTGGGAGGGAGACAACTTCCTAAAATGCAAGCGCCAGTGGTGAAGTCTTCAGTCACCATTCTGTCCCTGCGCACACTGTACGCACTCCTGCCTCTGAGCTGGACGTCAGCGGACGCCCTCCGTGGATACCCCTCCCCTCCATCTTCCCAAATCTAATCCATTCTTCAAGAACTATCTCCCCTCCTTCAGGAAGCCTCCTCCCCGAACTCCAGGCTCATGTGAATTTTTAGATCTGACTTCCTACCACACAAGATAGCAGCTTTATTTTTGTTTCTTATGTGTCGATTTTATAAGTGGTGAGAAAGTATTTGCTCTCTCTCTCTGCATCCCTGGCAGTGAAACTCTGGTGCCTTAGAATGATCTTGTAATTTAGTCAGAAATCAACAGTTTAGAACCTGGCTCTGATTTGCCAACTTCATGACCTTCTGGAAGTCAAAGCACACTGAGTGTTTGGTTTTCTGATCTCTAAAACTGATATAAATTAGAAACATTGTCCCACAGGGTTGACAAAAAGATCAAATCAGATAACACCCATGACAAAGGACTTTATAAATGATTAGGTCTGACAGAAATGTTAGTGGCGGCAACATTAATGTCAGTTGATTTGTTGCTAGACACGTATTTTGCTTTGACGTCAGCCAATCAATCTTTTTGCAATGTGAAGATGGTTTAGATGGCAGTTCCCTGGGAATCACCAAAGCAACTGTTCATTTCCTGGAAGTCAAGCATCTTCTTGGGCATTTCAAGAGGACTCCTCAAGCAGGTTTAGCAACAGGGGAAATGCTTTACCTGCATATCTTCTGTCCATCGCCGTTCCCCCCTTTCCACTCTGGAAAGGTGAGACTGAAGGGAATGCAAACCCACCATAAGCAAGATCCAAGCCTGCAAAGCTCATCTACAGGTAGCCCCCATATAACACAGTTGTTAGGTTCCTAAAAAATGCTGTGTTACATGAATCCGTGTTATATGAAACAAAGAACTGGTACAAAAATGGGGGTTAGGTTCCAAAAATTTTAAAAACATACTATTATATTTTTATAATTAAATGAAATGTCTTTATTAAAGCAATTTTCACCAAAAGTATAACATACTAATATGTATTAAATAATGTTTCCTTCGGCATCACTACTAAGCACCATAAAACCAAGAGTGTTTTCTTTTTGACAAGATATCTTCATCCTCTGAGCTTAATACGCCATGAACCAAATGGACTTAAAATTCTAATGAATTTTAAAATTTTGCAGTCAAATCTGATACGACATCCACGCTCGAATGAAAAATTTCAAATGAGATATCTTTTGCTCTTAAAAGCTCTTATTATGCTTCCTGTTGTTCGGGGATTTCTCTAATTCTCGAACCGTGTTAGAGCGAAACCGTATTCTAGAACTGCCGTGTTATACGGGGGTTACCTGTACATGGTTCTGTGATGATGCCCTCCCTTGCCTGCTCGCACTCTTTGTCACTGGACTGATGAGCAACATCGAGTAAGAGATAAAAGGCCCACACAAGTGATACTTCCAGGCTCAAAGTGTAATTTCATTGTCAAAGTCATTTTAGGCAAGATTACCAAAAACTTGAACGTGGGCTCTGGCACTGACACACTGGAGGAAAATCCCATTCCAAGAACAGACGGCACCACCTACTTGGACCCAGAGAGCTTTTACCAGAATCGCTGCCACAAGACACTATGCTTTCTCTTTCCCTATGCAGATCTGTTGTCTGATCCTTGCTTAGTCAGCTAGACCATTACTACACAGACCACACCTGCCTGTCTGAGGTTCAAGAGACATGTAGTCACTGCCCCAGACTAATAACCCTTTCTGAAAATAAGTTTTTACAAGGAAATTGGTAGGTTTTCAGTCAGTAGGGGATTACCTACTTTCTTCCTTATAACAACACTAAGGAATGGCAAAGTTATTTATGATTTAATGAAATAAGAATAAGGAAGTAATGGGTGAGAGTTCTCATTATGCTTATTACATACGGCCTTTTTGAATAGCAAAGAGATGAGCCAGGAACTCTGGAGCTCCTGCCAGGTCCTCTTGTGGCCTCTTCAGGCCAGAAGATGCCCAGCTTGGCCCAGATTGAGGCTCTAATATACACCATGTCTGGTATGGGACCAAGAGAGGAGGTACACACCCAGTGCCTACTCTCCTTGATACTCTCGGCCCCAACCTACTCAGGGTCCTCTTTCCTCACAAGGAGCAGGAAGACCCTCTGCCCTCTCAAAACACCTGGGCTCTCTCTCTCCACAGAGTAGGAAAAGGCAGACCTTTGGGTTTGGCATGTGCAAGGACCACGAGCTCCACGCCTGGGCCGAGGCATCAGTGCTCAGACCTCCACAAGCTGTCATGCCTCCTCTCTAGGAACACAAGAATGTCAGATACAGGGACTGCTTTCCCCTGAACACTGGGTCTAGGGGAAAAGACTCCAAGCATCAGAGCTTAAATACAAGGCATTCTGATAAGCACTTGCATAAGAATCTCTAAGAGGAGCTAAAACATCCTTGGAGCAAAGATAGACTCATGGTGAAAACTAAGACAGGTTTCAAGATACTTTTTCACCAAGCCGGAAAAAAGTAAGCACATCCTGCTTTCATGAAAGTAGACAGAACTTTCAAGTGGAAATTAAAATAACAAGCCTGGAGAGCCCTGACTGCTGTCATTTATATACAAGCTCACTCAGTTATAGTCAAAATTCTGACAATGAATAGTGCACAGCACTATTCACTTTGCTTTTATGCCACCAAATTCTGAAAGTATTCAATGCACTTCACCATATTTTGTCTGGTTTGGGAAATCAATAGGAAGATTAGGAGAGAATACGAGAAGCTCAGAAAAGTGGAAAATACTTTCCTTGTGAATTTTCTTTACACTGCCTGAGCCAATGAAAAGTGGATTAGTTTGAAATCATTTCTGCATAATTTTTTTTTTTATCAATAAGGAAATGATTTTCTTTGTCCTCCACTAAATAAATTAGCCTGCCGGGAGTGCCTGCATGTCTTGGTTGGCCTTGCCAAGAGGAATCTTTTTTTGTTAATTCTTTCACTCACTAAACAAGCTTTTACTGAATACTTATTATGTTCCAGGCATTTTGTTTGGCGCTAGGGCAGTAATAAATACAAAAGAGTTGTTGACCTGTAGAACTTCACATTCCCAGGACTACTGATCTTTGTTGACCTGCTTATAAGCTTCCAGTCAATGAATCTTCCATTGCAGGGGAAGATCCACCTGAGATGGTATCCAAGACATTTAATCAGACCTCTGTACTTGTTGAGGACTAATCACTCAACTGAGCACAGAAGTTAATTGTAAGGAACTGAGATATACCTACGTAGACAACTTTCTTCTTAAATGTTTACGTCCTAAATTTTATTTCAAGGAATTTATAATGTAACGGGGAGAAGAGAGTATGAGCAGCATAAAATGACTTATACACTAGGGGGTACCAAAAAAAAATGCATACATATGACTTGTATTCCTTTTGTTATTGGTATATATTGAGTGTTACAATTTTAATAACACTAATTTCCTTTCTTAAAATGTGTATATATTTTTGGCAGCCTCTGTATAAATAAAATAATACATAACACATAAAACATAGCAATGTGACCTATAGATGATGTATTACAGAATTATACACTTGAAAACTATGTAACTTTACTAACCATTGTCACCCCAATAAACTTAAAAAACAAACAAACCCATAGCCGTAAAGACCTAACACAAACAAAATTTTAAAAAAATTACTGGTTGGAATTATACTTTAAATTTTATTCCAAGAGAAATAGATTAAAATTTTAACCTAGTAATGAATGCCAGTTATTTTATTTAAATAAAGACAATTTCAAGATTTAGGCACAAAAGGAATCTTAGTTTAGAGAGTTAGATTACCATTCACAGTGTCTTATAAAAAGGGAAAATAGTAATGATGATAGAGATGATGTTGATGATAATAATAATTAGCCTGTCCTCACAAATAGAAAATGGCAGAACTGGTTCTGGAACCTAAGTTTTTGTACTCCATGTATGGTTTTATTTCTACCATGGGCAACAGCTTCCTCCCCATCAGATGACATCACCAGCCCCACTTACCTCAAAGAATTTGTGGGAAGAAAGAACTCTCGGAAAAAAAGAAAAAAGTAAACATTTTCTCAACCATGAGGTTAAAAGCCAAAGTAATAGATGAAGACATAACCTTCTCAAATGACTATTAAACATTTTTTGAAAGAAACAACTTTTAGTGTATTTCTAAATTGGTAATAAATAAGGGTACATCATCTTTCTTCCTATTTCAATATTTGTAAAATCAGAAAATTCCCTAGATTTTCATCTTTCCTGTTTCAACACAATTTGTATATTGTTAGTTTTGGTTTGCCATATGCTACTTTTGAAAAGAAATACTGAGTAACTCATGTTTTGCCGTCTCTACAGTGTGGGACTTAACTGACTAAATATGAGTCATGCTTGTGGTGCAAATTCTAGAAGAAGAAAAAAAATCTCATCAAAAATAGGAAGAACCTCCTTTTCCAAGAAAATATTATTCCCCAAGATTTTCTTCCTCACCCAAGGGTGTATCATATTTTTTTAAAAAGGACATCCAATTCCAATTTTCTTTACTAACCTTGGGTTTTTCTTTCTTTCATTTCAAGGCTAAAAATTCACTGCAAATGTCAGCTTTAGCATGAGAACAAAGTATCTGACTCCATTAGTAAGATACTGTATAATGAATGAGACAAAAAGACCCCAAATGCCTACTTACAGTGTAAGATTATGGTTGTCAGATTTAAGTGTAAGTATGAAGAAAATTCAGTATCATGAAAGCATCCATTCTATTCCAAATAATCTATAAATTCAAGATATTCAGGAGAATAATGTGAAAGGAACTGACCTGTAAAATATCAAGATTTATTACAAAACTATAATAACCATAATTATTTAAAATGTAATTATGGAAATTATATAGTGTCAAATTGTATTGTTAGCAAATATACCAGGATTTAAAAATATATATATGCTAAAACATGAAAGAAATGGGTAAGATTGACAACTCAAAACTTCTCAGAATCAAAAGATGCACTAGGAGCAGTATATAAATATCTTCTAACAGGAGATATTTGCAACACATATAAATGATAACAGATTATTATGTAGAGTATATAAGGAAGTTTTATAAATCAATTAGAAAAAGACAAACTTATTTAAAAAAGATGAAAAATATGAATAAGCAATTAACAGAAGAGTCGACTTGAATCACCAATAAACACAAGCTCAAATTTGCTAGTGATGAAGTGTGCAAATAACACCACATTGAGACCCATTTCACACCAACCAGATTGATATTTTTTAAAAATTTAACTGTATGATTCGTTAATAAAGTTACATGGTTATAGAAATTAGTAATCTAAACATCTAATAATTGGGAATACTTAAGTATATTATGTTACATTCATTTGATGAAATGTCATATGGTCATTTAACTGACTGATATGAATACTGTGTAACAATATAGAAAATCCTTACGCTAAGATGAAGAAAATAATCAGCATTCAAAATATGTGATCAGAAATTATCAATTAACAGGAGCTAAGACATAAATGGTCAATCAGCACATATAAAGCAAGAAATCAAAGCATGCATATTAAGTTTAAATGAGAAATCACTTGTCCCACTATTAAGTTGTCAAAAGATATTTTTAAGAAATAATCTCTTGACTAGTGCAGGTCCCAAGGATCAAGCATTTTCATACATAAATGTTGAGAATTTATATGAACTGGTATAACCTTTCTGCAGTTCTTTTTGACAATATGTCCAAAAATGTGTGTCAAACTTTTGAACTAGAAGTTCCACCTTTAGGAATCTGTCTTTAAAATAAAGTATTTTAATGTGGACAAAGGTATAGATACCAGGATATTCTCACTATGTTATTTAAAATAATGAAAAATAACAATAATCTAAATGTCTAAAAATTGGAGCTTAGGTAGAGAGAATGTAATATAGCCATATTATGTTATATATAATGTTTCAAATAATATAAAATATATATTGACAGGAAAATATAATACGCTCTTGAAGAAAGGCGGAACACAGGCATATGTAGTATGATTCTATTTTTGTTACACAAATTTGAACAGTTCTGTTTCCTCTATATTTCCAATTATAAACAATGAAATTCATTACTTATAGAATAAAAAAGTTACTAAGCTATGCAGATGAGAAAAAAAATCTGAGGGAAAATTTCAAAACCTAATAAAAAAATGTCAGGGCAATGGATGGTGGGTGCTTCCATTTCCTTTCTTTTTTCTTTTGTCTCGCTTTTATAAATTCTCTGCAATGTTCTTACTTTTATTACTTAAAATATTTAAAAAATTAACAGGGACATCAACACTGATTTCTAAACCCATCATTATGGGCTTAGAGAATATGGGATTAATTCTGCCACTCCCATTTCCCTTCCTCTCCATATTCCTTTCTGCAAGTGTAGACACATTTCTCTAGGGAAGTCTCTTGGTGACCTTGTGTACCAATCAAGAGTTCAGCGAGTACAGAGGAGCTGGTGCCAAACTGCCATCAGCGTCTCTGCGACTTCCCCACTAATCACTCGTGTACTATAAAAAGACTTAATGGGAGAAGAGGTCTTGGCTGGCTCTCGCACTAACTGCTTGGCCATGAGGTCTGCTGATGGGCTTGTCTGGATTTCTATTTCCTCAACCATTAGAGGAAGTGTGTGGAAGGGATGGTCTGTGAGGTCCCCTTGTTCAAACTTTCTGATACTAGAAGGTAGGAAATATAGCCAGCAATAGCCAAGAGAGATTTAGAAGTCGACATATTTATATCTACAAAGAGCTATTAAAAACTAAAGGAGATCAAGCAGAAGTCAGGCTAAGCTACGTGAAACCATAATTTCATGTGGATTAATTATCAGGCTTTCACTAAATGCTGCCACTTACTCTGTAGTCTCTATTCACATCACTGAGCTGCCAATAATCATTAGGGAGGCCCATGCGCTTGTATTCTTCACTAAGATCAATCAGCATCCAGCCTTGTTCTCTTTCTTCTTTATCCAGCTTGGGGTTGAATGAAAAGCAGTATAACTCCTCATATTTCACTGCAAGAAAAGGGAGAATAAAGCCTAATCAAGCTCAATCAAAGCCAGAACCAAATCTCCCCCAAACAACTCTGTCTGGGCTGGACCACACCGAGAGGCCAGCCCAGCTCCTCACCCCTTGGAACCTCCCAGGATCACCTCATCTCTGTGGGCAGGATCACCCACCTCCTCCCAGCAACAACACGAAGACCTTGGGCCAACTGGATTCAACTTCGCAAGAGCTACTTTCACTTTAGAAACAAGGCCTTCTCCATTTTGCACTTTTTTTTTAAGTTGCTTTTGAAAGCAAACATATTTTCCAGACCACATAAAACACGGAGCATAAATATTAATTAAGAATGCTTGTAGTCATTAGACATCAAGAATTCAATTTGTTTATGTCTATCGAGCTGGGATTTGGGAGGGCTTCTGGGAGGTAGACAGAGGGCTAGGCCACCGCCACATTTTGGTGCTCATAGTATTAAAAAAGAAAACAGTTGAAAAAGCTGTAGAATATATTTAAATGTTTGTACTGAAAACATTTGCACTTTCAACAACTACATAAATGTCATAATTGTACTGCTTATACAATATTTATAGGATTCATATAAAAATATCAATTCGTAGTGCATGGTACGTGGGTCCTGAGGGGCAAGTTGAAAGATGTATGATGAAATTCTTCTTTCAATTTCTGCCAAGATATCTTTGTCCTTATGTATCGCCTTTTATGCTTGTGAGGCCAGACCCACACCCACCACCACCACTACCAATAAGATCTAAGATTTGGTTTTCTTGTTCTGGTTTTCTTTGTTGTGGGAAGCATCTAGGCCAGTGCTGTCCAACAGAAATGTAATCAAGTCATACATGTCATTTTAAATATCCTTGTAGTCACATTAAAAAACTAAAAAGGAACAATGAAAATTTACTAATATGTTTTATTTAGCCCAATATATCCTAAATATTTTCATTTCAACATGTACATAATATAAAATGTATTAATTGATATTTTATGTATTTTGTTTTGTACTGTCTTTGAAATTCCCTATTTCACACTTACCAGCACATTTTAGTTTATTCTAGCCATACTTCAAGCTCTTGACAGCCACGTGGCCAGTGGCTACCATATTGGATGGTGAAGGCCTAAGCGCTTCTGATGATAATAAATCATGGCTGATAATGCACTGAACCTTTGTCTCATCCCAGATTTGTTCTAATTAAATGTATACTCCATCTAGTAGGCACCATAATGGGCCTCATTTTACAGAGGAGAAAGCTGAGGAAAAGGTAGGTTGAGGAATGGTCCCACGGTCACACAGCTAGTAAATGGGGAGCCTGGATTTAAATGAGACGATCTGGTTGTACAGCACGTACTCCTAATCCCCACACACAGTGCTCCTCCAAGGCAGGTCCTTCTCTCTTCTCCCCAGATGGACCTCTTTTGTATCTTTTCTTTCCTTGTTCCATCCCCCTGATCTTCCTGTTTTTCTCCCACAGATTTCTTTCTCCTCACAGTTTTCTTAGGTCCCCACATTTATTCCTTAATCTGTTGATGGCATTTAGCTTGGACAATTTAATTCTCCTGAATGTGTGTATCAGGCCCTGTAAAGAATCTCACCCCAGCAAAAGGCCAAGGTTACACACAGGCAGCCTGAGATCAAAACTCAGTTTCCAGTGTGTTGTGATTACTATTGAGATGACTCATTTACAAGGAAAAAGAAAGATATGGATCATATTTGAAGTACCAGACTTTTCCTTGGACATGAACTCTTTCTTGTGAAAATGAAGTACGAAGACAATGGCATATCAGTGAGATAAATAAGCTATATTCTATTTCAGTCTCTCTTGATGTCATGTTTATAAACTTCAAAATTTAGATTACTGATGATTTCAGCAAATAAGAAGATATACACAAATAGGTATATGCACACAGAAACACAGAGTAAATAACGTTCAGCAAAAAGCATTTCTTTTTGTCTTAGCTAATTGAGCAGACAGCATATAAAATTAAGATTCTGTTCTGGGAACACTTGGCTTGACACTGACACATCTTTTCCATCACTAAGTACCATTTTAATGACTCAAGCTACTGATATCATAATGTTAACCGCAAATGCAATTTGTTTAAGATGCCAAAAGAACCTCTTAAGAAAGCCTCAGTTCCCTCAGTGAAAGAAGACCTAATGAATATGGAGTAATAATGCAAGTTAAGTTCTCTTTGTCAAATATTTACAAATGGGTTTAAAGGTAGTAAAAGAAATAAATTGTATGACTACTGATAGTTTTTTGTGTGTGGGCTCATGCTTATTGTCATTGGGAAGAGGCAAGGAAACTGTACCTAAATTAAAGCAAGAATAGTTTATAACAGGCATTGAGAAGATCACTCTTGAACAGGGACACATTAGAATGGGGTGCCACTGAAATTACACAATGTTTTTCTTTCAGTTGTTTTTAAGGAAAAGGGTGACCAACCATAGCTCCAGCCCAATTTAAGTATAATTCTACATGTGGGCAGAGAAACCTACACTTTTGTCAGTCAGGGCTCCGTCTTGTTAATGTGGACGAGCTTCCTACCCAGAGGCCAGCCCAGGGGAAGCCTTCAGCTGAGGACTGCCTACTCAGAGAAATTAGAAGGTACCATTAACACAGGTGCAAATTTTACTGAATATTTCCCACTTACAGTATTCTGTTCCCCTCCCCTTCATCTCCTGTAAAATGCCTGGCAGAATTTTCAGTAATTGGCAGGAAGGTAAGTTAAAACCAAGAGTAGGACTAGAGAAATAGCTAGTTCTTCACAGAATCTGTCTGCACTGAGAGAAAATAATCTGTGTGTGTTAGGAAGGGCAAATCCCTGATTTGTCATCCACTCCTAAAACAGACGTGTTAAATGTTCCACTGGCTTTTCACGTCCCACAGTCTGGGCTATCACATCCAACATAAAACATCTTTAGCAGTTAGTGACTGCAGGTTTCAACATGAGGTGCAATTAATTAAGGCCTCACCACGAGGGCCCCATTACTGGGAGGACACAAGAGCTCCTCCAGTAAGAAGCAAATAGTCAACACGTCTTAGGCTGGGGAAGTAAACTGAATGTGCACCTGTTTTCAGAAAAAGTGGACGTCATTCTAGTATTTACTTTATTGACCTACTTAAATCATGTAATTGCTAAACAAAGGCAGACTTAAAGGCTTTTCTATCTATTTAGAAGGGAAAATGACAATTTCTAAAATACTACATTAAATTAACGAGTAGCATTTGGGGTATGTTTCTAAAAAAACCAAATCAGTGTCTCAGAACTAAGCAGACAGCATAAGCCAGACCCAAATATAGAGGTGCATGTTTTGACTGGCATTATTTTGTTCTGGCACATCGTGCACCCCTTAATAGAGGGAAGCACGCGCCACTGTGATCACTTTAACATCAATTGCTCTCATCAATTCCTTCACTCGCAGATAATCCCACTTCCTAATTCTTGGAGATTTACACCATCAAGTGGAAACTCTTTCAACCTGGAATCACCACGTCCACAAATGGCCCTGTCTCTGTATCCAACTTCTACTGATTCCTTCCCATAAAAAAAGGGATGGGGTGTTCATTGCACCAAATAGGAGAACTATGGGTAAAACAAAGCAATTAGGGAAGAAAGAAAAATAATTTAGCTTGTTGCCCAGATTTCAGGATAACGGTTATGAAAACAGAATATTTAGGGAAAAAAATATGGGGAGTGGGGTAGAGTCCTTCTCATTATAGATTAACTGGGAGAAACCAAAGGTAATTTAATATGAAAATCAAAAGCACTTTAAGAATCAAAAAGAAACTTGTAACGACCAATGTAAAACCTAAATAATAAAACTATATTATTGACTTTTCCCTTACAAAATTTTTTTCAAAAACAATCTAAAGGAGAAACAAACATGAGTCAGCATCAGCAGAATGTGAAGGGTGGGTAAGGGAACGGAAAAGTCATCAGAAGGACACAAAATGTGGGGTTTTTTAGACCCAAAAGAAAGCTAAATTGCTCCAAACCTTCTGCTTATTTCAGGCACCTTAAAATAAATGAACTTGAAAAACATTTTACACAGATATTATTGAATTTCGCGTATTTAAAATAAAAGTCCTAAGAACTTTCTTGTCTATTTTCAACAAACAAACGCTCAAACGAAGCATGAGGACCGTGGATGCTGATACTTAGTGGAAAAGGACTGCTGGACCCAGAGATTAGCATCACTGTAAAGGAAATCACCACTGTGAAAACGGCTTGAACAGCAATGACTTAGACAAGCCGCTGTGAAATGTCAAATGAAGCAATGATGAGATTTTAAAAATCATAGTGAATAGAAGAATTGGGGACTAAGATGAACTGAAAAAATAGTTTAGTAAAAATGGGAAAATAAACAAAAGAGGATTTAAATACTAAAGGGCCCATAGACACTACAGAGGGAACGATAATTGCTACAAAAATAAACAGCAGGAGGCAAATTAGAGGGAGGAGAAAAGAAGGAACATGGGAAAAATACAAGCCCTCTGAGAAATAGGGATCTTATAACCATTAGAATTTATATCCTTACTAGTATATTGGATTTATGGGATTAATTTATTTTCTCATCTGGGCCACACCATTATTTTAACCTAAGTTATTTCTTTACTAAAAATTAAGGCTTTTACTGCCTTTACCCTTACATTATTTTTTTTACTGGGATCTTTATAGCCCATGAACAAATTCTTATAAATCTTAATTCATACAAAAAGCAAACCAATAAAATCTCACCAAATTTTTCAGTAATTTGATTTTTACCCTTATCTCAGAAATACTAATTCAGGGAAGAGAGAATATCAAGAACTTTGAAAATAACTCCTTCGTAGGTCTTGACTTAAATGAACTCCCAAACATTTCTTCTTTTGTACAAAAAAAAAAAAAAAAATGTCCTCTCCAGGACCTTGTGGTTAGCTGTGTCCATGAGGGAAGCTGAAAATACGAGATTTGTGTTGGTGACTGACTGGAATAACCACCACAGAGAGCTATATTGTACCACTAGAATTCAAAATATACTAAACACACACACACACACACACACACACACACACACACACACACCCCTCTCTTCTGGTATACCTAGAGGAGTGTGAGGTATATTTTGTAAAAGATCCTCAGATGGTTCGGACAAGCCTCTACTACCCCTAGTTGAGACCCTCTCTACATTTCCCCACCTCCACCCAGATTTAAAACGTTGATTCCAAGGCTATGGGCTGTAATCTGTCCTAATTTTAGCATTGCCTTTAACATTAAACTGCGAAAGTACTTAAGTTCTGTTTCATCTTCCCACACTTATTACAGTACTATGTTTTATGTGAACTATCATTTCGAATTCCAATGTTTCAAACTTCTGGTGGCTTTTAAAAATCTGTTAAGGTAATGGCTTTAATTAATTACTATGTTTTCCTTCTTTGGCCTCTAAGTCTAGTATCTAACTCCTAAAACTTCAACTTTATGAAAAAGTGTTTATTTTTAAAATTGGGGAACACAGTGATTTTCCTCCCTGGGGAACCTCACAATGCAAGTCTTGGCGCTGGTTGTCATCGGGGGCCAGAGCCCTCACTGCCACTGTGATCTTCCAGCTGCTTAGCTCTTTCCCAGGTCTCTGGACTATTCCTAAATCTCATTAATCTGGTCAGAGCACATTTATTACCCAGTGACACAGAAACTGCTGGCGCACAACTGTCCTCACATTCTCGGTTGCATACAACCTAACGTACATCTTCCCAGAACTCTGTTCCAATTATAGTGCCCCCTCTAAAAAGTTCAACTGCTTTTCTGGCTACCTCTGCAGTTTTTTTTCAACCCACTAAGATGAAAAGTTTCAACCAGCTGCCTTGAAAGAGGAGCAAATAAAGTCAAAATCATCAGATTCCTACAGCTCCCTGGAATCATTTAAATTATGTAACTTTAGCTCCTCGCTATCTATAGATATGGTCATAGCATAAGAAATTGACCAAATGCCTTGATGAGTTTATAATCAAACTTCTTGTTCCAAGTCACAAAGCATTTAGCAAAGTAACTACAAGCCCATACGCTATTTCCTTACTAATGACTTCTGGGTGTCACTACCATGGATATTACTTTTATATAAATGATGTCTTTTCATTGTATTCTCCAAAAAAACTTAGACGTGTATTTCTTTCAAGTAAAAGAAACCCACAGCTCACACAAGCCACACAGGGAACAAGAAACACTTCTTTAGAAATGTGTATTAAGCTAGAAATCTGAAGACCAAAGATAAGAGATATAATGGGAGTAGCTGAGAGTACATACAAGATTGATCAAACAATATGGTGAATGTTTAAATTAAAAAAAAGATTATTGTTACAGTAAAAGACACATTGTCATTAATCCCCCTCAAAATACTCCCCCTCGCTTCAAACACACTCATCGCATCATTCTTGCCACTTTCTGAAGCAGTTCTGGAAGCCTCTTTCGTGAGTGTCTTTAGTTACTCTGTCGTGACTGCTTTGATGTCCTGAATCATTTTGACTTTGGGGAAGAGCCAGAAGTCGCATGGTGCCAGATCCGGTAAGGTAGATGAGGACACACTATGATGTTTTTATTTGACAGAAATTGCTGTATACCAGAAGCGATGTATGACACGGGGTGTTGTCATGATGGAGGATGATTTACGGCACACTTTAAAACACACCTTCTCTCAACTGTAGCTCACACCTGACTGACTGCACCGAACAGATTGAAACTTGTCACACACTGTTACTAAGGTTCGATGAGCCACTTTCCATATTGAAGATCCCTGCCTTTCTGTTGGATGGCACTTGGCAGCAGCACTCACTGTATTTTGTGATCACAACGGAAAGGCTCGTGTCACACATCGCTTCTTGTAGGGCTATTACTGTCAAATAAAAACATTACAGTGTCTCCTCATCCACCTTATTCACCGGATCTGGCACTCTGCAACTTCTGACTCTTCCCCAAAGTCAAAATGACCATGAAAGAAAAACATTTTGAATCGATTCAGGACATCGAGGCAGCCGTGACAGCACAACTAAAGACGCTCACGAAAGAGAACTTCCAGAACTGCTTCAGAAAGTAGCAAGAACGATGGTATGGATATTTGGGTTCAAAGCGAGAGGGAGTATTTTGAGGCGGATAAACAGCAATGTGTCGTTTACTGTAATGATTTTTTTTTTTTTTTTAATTTAAACATTCACCATACCTTTTGATCACACCTCATACTTTTCAAATTAACCAAAGATTCTTCCCAGGAAACCTAAGGAGGTTCTGTTTAGAAGAATCAACAACATACCTACAATATTCACTGATGCTAATCTTGGGAAACATCTATTACTATCAAAAAGCAACAGAAACCAAACCTTAAAGGCCCCAAGAAAGGGAAAATTGCACTAGAATTGTTTAAAATCAATGTTTGCCACACAAAAATTTTTGTGAGTTTGGTCTTAGACTTCAATCAAGGTAGCTCAATTATCAGAGTATCAAAAGGAAATAATTTTAAGATGGTTTCACACTGAAAGGAAATCACACTATAACCCCCACTGAGAAAAAGTGAATACTAAGAAAAATGAAAGAGGTTCATACAGTAAACAACTCAGAGGGAGATCCTAAAAGACAAGGAACTATACCATTCAGATTTCTTGGCCTCATCTGAGGCCTCAGACAACATATAATTCCAAAAACACTATGTAATTCTCAAGTACTATACAAATTTCTTGAACGTGATTTGTGAACTTTTTAAGAGTGGGTCCATATTGAACACCGAGTTCCTCTGCCCTACCTGGCTTTGTAAGACGTATCAGAGAAATGTACACATCATGGCAGTCTCTCTCCTGCGGTATGATGAGTTGTAACAGCTGGAAGTTCTTGCAACGAATAAGCAGAGGGCATCCAGTAGCCGTTGTTGCCTGCTTTTCAATGGTGGAAATCTGACTGTGAAGAATCTACAACCAAAGGTTAATGTAGATAAGCTAAGCACAAATAGCTGATAAATATGAAAAGGACTAACACAGCCCTCGGAGACACACAGATAGATAAGAAACACTCCCCGACCTTCAGCTAGCTCAACACTGCACTCAGATGACAAGAACTGGGATGTTTTGGGAAAGAACCAACTGTCTAAATTTATCATTTTATTTGTCAACACCAAGCTTTCTGATAACAAGGCTAATTATTTGAAGCCAACCATTCCACACACAATTTTGTGCAAGTGCAGGTAAGGGAAAAATATTTTGGTAGTCAAATGTTGATTGCAGTGAATAGCTAAAGTTAACTAAGGTCACGAGAAGTTAGTAAAATAAATCTCGCGATCAACAAAAGTTAGAGACGACTCAGCTTGGGAGGAGCCGCCGTGCTCCTGAATCCACATGGAATGCGGAGTTCAATAGCAAGCTGAGCTTGTTGTTTTCTAAGCTGTTGGTGATCAGTCAGGCTGCAGAAGACATTTATTTTAAAGGAAATCATACTGAAGGGCATTTCTGGTGTTTCAGGAGGGTCTCTGCTCCGTCCTCAATGGCAGCATTTCTTTCTTTAAATTCCTCTCCAAGTCGTCCCTGCTACCTTCTGCTAAAAACATAACCATGTCTATAGAATACAGGAAAGGCGAAATCCATAATTCAGGAACTCTGGCTTTGGTCCTACTCTCCTAGTTGGGTGGCTATCTAAAATAAAAAATATCTAATGGTCTCCATATTAAGTAGCAGACATACCTTACAATGGGGCTCTTCCATAGCTTTCCTTTTCTTTTTTTTATTTTTAAATTATCAGAAAAGTGGAGACAATACAGTAAAACGACTGTATCTGGAATACTGACATTATTGAATCACTGCTTGTCAGCTTTGATGTGAAGCACTGGCTATTTCTATCTTTGAAGATGGTCAAATAATTGGTGTTTAAAATGAATAAGCAGATCAAGGAGATTTGACTCTGTACAGAAAAAGGCAGAGGTCACATTCCAGAAGCAGTCCTCTGAACATGCAAACACCAAACACCCACTCCCTGCACCCTGAGGGCAAACAGAAGAATGGAGGCTCAAACTTTTTATTTCAAACAATGGAAAACGTGCAAAGTTCAAAAGAAGGAATGCATACCCATGTTTCTTTTCTTGTGTCAGTTGCATTTTCCACGAATATGACATGAGTAGCCGTCAAATACAAAGTACCTAGGGCTGCTTTTTTAGAAGATATTCGATCTACCAAGCGGACATTTTCAACCTAGAGAAATCAGTTTGACAGTTACACTAATGCACAATAGGTAGGCACAAAAGTAAATAATAAGCAGGTAATCTTGTACTTAATCCAAAATATAATTTTGAGAATTTCCCCAATAACAAACAAAATTTGCCCCTTACTGAGATCTTAGAATATGATTCTGTATATCAAAAGATAAAAATTCACCCATTACTTAAATATACCATTAAATGTACCACAAAAGATTTATAAACCCTATTCGTTAAGGATACCCTTTCTGTATTTTAAATAGGTCGGCATTTTTATTTCACTGTAATTACATAATTCTAATTTAAGGCAGGAAGCGTGTGGGCATTGAAGTTCTGAGTTTACACAATAACCAAGTATGAAGTTCTCAATTAAAAAGAAAGCATATATTTGTCTACGTGTATGTGTCTCTCAGTTGTAAAAATGGTCTCAAGGTTGTCTGCTTCCACATAAACAAGCATGAAATGTATTAATAAATACACATCTGGGAGCAAAAAGTGTCAGAGAAATGTCCTGCATGTTTACAAGGAAAACCTCCCAAATTAAGATGCTCACATTCATTTATAATTAAATCCCTCTAATAAATGGAAGCCTCACCACAGAGCGAATTTGAACTGTTAGGAGAGATTTCTGGAAACAATTTTTATCAAGCACACAACTTTTGTATGCAAAGCAGTTGCAAGGTTATGTGCACTGGGATGGAAATGTAATAGGAATGACAAGACAATCTCAACTGGGCAAGTGAAAACTGAAGCAATGCTGACTAATACGGCAGAGCTAGATGAACATGAGCGTAATGATGGAATGCTCAGCAATGCTTCTTGCTACTACTGCCAAGGAGCAACCACCTACAGACACTGGCTCAACCCTCATCCCTCAAGTCAGGATGCTTTCTTGCTTCCATGAGGCAGCTGAGTAATTAGTGAATTGTATTTGTTCCATTCTTTAGCCTAATGTAGAAGCTGTGGCCCTGGTGTAACTGGAGAGCCCGCAGCTTCTCAACGGCTCCAGGGAAGACCTAGGTGGGTAGCGGACCTGATGAGCACTCCTCAGGACAACTCCAAGGGCAAACAGCACTCAAGACACCCAAAGCCTCAGTCTCCTCCCAGGCCTTTGAACCAAACCAGCCTTCGGAAAAGAGCACATAAGGATGCCATCCCATTTCTTCCCCATTTCCAGGGATATAACGAGGTAAATAAAAGATTAGGTATTTAAAATATTTTCCTTAGTCATACCATTCACTCTGGCGTGGTTGTATAATTCCTGAGGACTTGTATGTTATGAATGGCTATGTAAGTTTAAGATGTCCATTCAAGAACAGTGTCCTTAACCTATCAGCTTACGGTTTGAAAAAAGTATTTCGTTTGTTACTGATGTGCTCCACATTCTTTCATAAGGTTGTTCACTGTCTCTTTTTGAAATCATCTTCATATCATTGGTTTACTTTCCTACTAGGCAATCATCACTTCTTATATATTCATAAGAACTGTTTATATAGTAAGGATAGTAGCCTATGGCCTAATTTTTGTGTGTTTTATAACTCCCTCTTTACCAAACTGATTCTAATAATTTTTTCAAACAAATCTCATGGATGTTCTGAGAGGAATATTTTCTGTAATAATTTGTCTCTTCCTTTCTAGTTTTTATACCTCTTTTTTCCCTTTGGTCAATGACACCGTGTTTCCCCGAATATAAGACCTAGCCGGACAATCAGCTCTAATGAGTCTTTTGGAGCAAAAATTAATGTAAGACCCGGTCTTATTTTACTATAATATAAGACCCGGTCTTATATCATCAGATATAAGACCGGGACTTATATTAATTTTTGCTCCAAAAGACACATTAGAGCTGATTGTCCGGCTAGGTCTTATTTTTGGAGAAACAGGGCATTCAGAGTAACAGTAAGCAACAGTGCTAACAGCAGTCAGTCACTCATGTTGTTTTTGTTTATTTTTTCCAATAACAGTTTTATTGAGCTATAATTCATATACCATACAATTCACCCATTTAAAGTGTACTATTCAATGGTTTTAAGTACCATTAAGCTCTGTGCATATCATCGCTGTGCAACCATTATCAGGATCAATTTTAAAACATTTTTTATCACCGCAAAAAGAAACACTGTATCCATTAGCAGTCACCCCTCATTTCTCCTCCAACCACCTCAGCACTAGGCAACCAACAATCTACTTTTTGTCTCTGTGGATTTGACTATTCTGGACATTTCATATAAACAGAATCATATAATATATTGCACTTTGTGACTGGTTTCTTTCAATTAGTAGCATGTTTTCAATCTATGTTTCAAGTTAATCCATTGGAGATTTTATCAGTACTCCATTTCTTTTTATTGCCAAATAATATTCCATTATATGTATACACCACATTTTATTTATCCATCTGTTAGTTGATGGACATTTGGGTTACGTCTACTTTTTTGCTACTGTCAACAATGTTGCTATGAACATTCTTGTACAAGTGTTTGTGACCACATGGGTATTCATTTCTCTTGGGTATACAACGTCTGACAATGAAGTTCGGCACTTACTGCAACAATGTTGCTAATTATCTTTTGATACCAGAGGGATTATTCATTATGAATTTGTACCAACTGGATAAACAGTTAACCAAGTTTACTATTTGGAAGTGCTGAAAAGGCTGTGTGAAACAGTTAGACGACCTGAACTTTTCACCAACAATTGATGGCTCTTGAATCACAACAATGCACCAGCTCACACGGCACTGTCTGTGAGGGAGTTTTTAGCCAGTAAACAAGTAGCTGTATTGGAACACCCTCCCTACTCACCTGATCTGGCCCCCAATGACTTATTTCTTTACCTGAAGATAAAGGAAGTATTGAAAGGAAGACATTTTGATGATATTCAGGACATCAAAGTTAATACGATGGCAGCTCTGATGGCCATTTCAGAAAAAGAGTTCCAAAATTGCTTTGAAGGGTGGACTAGGCACTGGCGTCAGTGAATAGATTCCCAAGGGGAGTACTTCGAAGGTGGCCATAATGATATTCAACAATGAGGTATGTAGCATTTTTTCTAGGATGAGTTCACGAATTTAATTGTCTGACCTGGTGCATACATATACACCAAGGAATGGAATTGCTGGGTCAGATGGTAACTCTTTGTTAAACCTTTTTAGACACTCCCAGACTATTTTCCAAAGTGGCTATACCACTTTATATTCCCATCACCATTGTATGAGGGTTCCAGTTTTTCCATATCTTTGCGAATACTTGTGATAATCTCCTTTTACAACCATCCTACTAGATGTGAGATGTTATTTCATTGTGACTTTGATTTGCATTTCCCTAATGGCTAATGATGTTGAGCATCTTTTCATATGCACCTGCTTCCAATATTTACCACTGGGCTTGATGCTGACAATTTTTTAAAATCACATTATGGAAGTGACTTATTAGTTTACTAAGAGTTTTGACTTTTGAAAATCAGGAACAAACGTTATGTCTTTTTAATATGTATTTGGATAAATATTTGCTTTTTTACATTAGTCCTATGTTATCAATAATTATAATAGATTTCTTAACCTTTAAAGAAGTCTTTAAAATATTTACTATGGATAATTCTCCCTATAGAAGTGAAGGAAGCCCTACCACTTCGATTGTTTTTAGAAAACCTCAGTGGAACTGAACAAGGTTCACAGATGGTGGTAGATTAGAGTAATAATGAGATTTTTCCAGGTCTTCTTGTTAACTTTGGATGCTGTTGCAGTTCATGCTAAGATAGCCAGAACATTCTTGACGGTGACTCTAGTCATCAAATCTAGATAAAATGAAATAAATCTCAAGAGTTTTGGCACCATCTTAAAGACCCACTGGTTTAATAATTCTGCCTCATTGTTTGGCTAGATTAATTCCACCTCATTAACACATATGATAAACCATATGGTAGTAAGGTTTCTTTCATACTTGGAGAGATACGAGTCTTAGGAAACTACCAGTTTCTCTAGACAGAGTTATTTCAACTCATTTGCACGTTCCTAGGAACACCATACTTAAGACAAAGCAGGTATTCACGCTCTGCAAAAGGCAGCTCATCTATGCAAAACACATTATAGTATATTATTAATTTAGGGGAGTACATTTTTTATGTCCTGGGTGTACATTTTTTATTTCTGAAAATGGAATGCATCTTATGATTAATATGGTAAGACACCATTGTGTCATTTAATTGGCAGTGTTTTTGTCTTTCTTTGTGGTACATAAAATCTTGGTGCATCTTACAATCACTAATGTTTTAGATTTGCTGCAATACAGTTAAGTTTGTAGTCATTGGCATATAAATGAAATCTGAAACAATGAGACCTAAAGAGGTTAGTTACCTGGGGAGAGCATGCAGAGTGAGAAGAGAAGAGATCTGAGGAAATCCAACATTTAAAGGTTGGATGGAAGAAAAGGCATCAGCAAAGCAAACTAGGAAGGAATGGTCAATTAAGAGGAACATCAGGAGAGTGTACTGTTAAGGGAAGGTGTGCAGACTCATTAGGGAAGGTGTGCAGACTCAGTGGTTTAAGAGAGAAAGGGTGCTTGTGTCATACACTGCTGAGACATCAAGTAAGAGAAGAACTTTAAAATGCCCATTGAATTCAGGAGTGTGAAAGATGCTGGTGGCTTTAGCAGGAGTGGTCCTGGAAGCACGGGCATCAGAAGCCATAACACAGAAGCTGGAGACGTGCGCTCATGAGAGCTGAGAAAGTAGAGGTTCTACTGCTGCAGAAGGAAGGGTGGGATTGGGCCGAAGCCAGAGGGGGACAGCCTGGCCACTCAAACTCCATCCCAGAGCAGCAAAGAGCCAAAGCATACAAAGAGCTTTCCAGAAGCAACTGACATGTCAAGATATTTTCAAGAAAGAAGCCTATTAGTCTTGCCAATGAGGGGGCATCTCAAATTGTGATTCACACAGGAAAAAAAAAATAACTCCCATTAGGAGGAATTTGTGAGAAACAACGTTTTAAAGGATTAGAAAAAAGAGATGAGGACCACTGGGAAAGGACTTATCCTGCTTATGTTGGTCTCTCCGATCTTATGGAGCTTTGTACCCTAGCTTTAAAAACCGGTCTTTTTAAAAATTATGAAACATATACTTCTTTATGTAAGGTTTTAAGATTCAGAAATATAAAAGGAAAAAAAGAAAATCACTCCTAGTCCCATAATCCAAAACAAGCACTGTTCATTTTTTGGTGTATTTTAGAAAAATTTACACCTCATTTTAAGCGTTGTTGGATTTGGTAGTGAAGTGCCAGGTGCAATAACCCCAGGGAAGGGGAGAAAGAACCTAATCTCAGTCTTCTGCTTTATGAACCTTCCCTTTGCCCCAAATCTTCAGGGGAATTGGCTCTGTACCATAATGCCTTGATGCGCTAGAGAGGGCTGTGTAATTAAGTAAGAGGAGGGTTCTAAATCTGCACAGCTGTGTCATGGAACAGAGATGCAGAAACATATGCTGAAACAATCTGTAACCGGAACGAATTCAGGCATATTATGTCAGAGGTGACTATGGAAATGCAAACCAACAAAGGAGTTGGCAGAAATTCTGATTGGGGAGAACGAGCTTTGGACTTCTGAAGGGAGTAGAATGAAGGTGTTCAAAATAACTTTATCCATATCTCATGGAACGGGCCAGTCGCAGCTGTCACTTGGTTTATGCAAAAACTACCAAAATAAAAATAAAAACAATTACAAATATTTTTTAGACTACATACTCTATGCCATGCACGATGCTATCTATCACTTTGCATATTGGACCTCAGTGAATCCCTGTAATACCCCAGGGGTGAAGTCCTTAAACACTCCCCATTTCACAGTTATGTTTAGAGACCTGACACGTTTCTCCAACCTGGAGCTAAGGTCTGCAGAACCCCAAAGCCCAAGCTCATTGCTTACCCAGGCAGTGAGCACTGGTGAATGCCTGTGAGGTCACGTTAGTCCTGTCATTCAAAATTAATATGTTTAGGATAATCAACTCACAATTATTTTAAACAACTTTATGCATGAAATTAGTATTTGAAAATAGAATGCTTTGAGGCAAAATCATACCGTAAAACTAAATTCACAAACCCCTTTCAGAATATACTTTGAGATAAACTCAAAGACAGAAAGCCCGGGAACGGGGTGCAAGGGCCTACACTCTGGCCGAGGTGACATCCCGGACTCTCAGGACTCATCAAAGTGAGAACACCGAACATCCAATGCCATTCAACAACACGTCTATGTGTGACACTATGTGAGGACAAAGGTTTTGTCTTCCTTGAGAATCATACAGATTCAATGGAAAACACTGTGCCCCAGTTTAATAGCCTTTTCATTCCCATCCCTGCTTAGTTGGGGTTAGATTGAGGAAAAAGAAAAAAAGGTTTTGTCAGCTTTTTTAGGCCAAGGCTGAAAAGCTTCAGAGAAAATACCGGGCCCCACCATAGCAGTGCCAGGCCTGAAATGGGATACCCCGCTGAGGAACACGAGTCCAACTTGATCCTTCCCTCGCTGCCTAGAATCAGGAGGGCCCTGTAAATCACCAAGAGATGGACCCTCTCTTAGCAATTCCCCATCACGCCACCTTCTAATTGCAACCTTCATAGAATATGAGCCTTTACTTTCTCTCCTGCAGGCCGAATACTGGACTGTTGAACATTTGGGGTTCCAGAATCATCTCAGACTATCTACAAAAGTAAAGCTGTTCTGCAGGACAAGAAGCCCAAAGTTGAATGTAGGGTTACCTTTTCTTGAAAAGGACAGAAAAAACAAATGGCCCTGGCCACCAGCTTTGCTTGGGCCAAAGACATTCAATATCATACAAATTAGGCTGTAGGTCACTGCCATTTGGGGGAAAGAGATCCAGAGGTTGTTGAACAGGGAGAAATCAAAATGTCTGCAGCAGCCAAAACCGAAGACAAGTTTATGTTCTAATCTAAGAAAAGCAGCTAAGAAAATAGTTTGTCATGCTAAATCTGGTATCATGACATTTCCTAATTCTACCAACATGAAAAGTAAAGTATTTGTGAGTCAGAAGGCCTGAGCCCCGGTTCTGATTCTGATTTTGAAACTGAACTATGAGGGGCCAGCAGCTGAGTTACTATCTCTGGGTTTTGACTTCTCTGAAGGCCCTACTGGGGATTGAATGTCTTTCTCTATCCTGACAGGCTGATGTTCTAACTCAGTGGTACCATATAGAAAAGTTTCTAAGCACACAAAACAGCAACGGTGGAAATATACACAATAATGCCTCAATATTAAATTGTCCAGAAATTCAGCCACTCAGTAATGTGGTTGACCAACAAAACTCTTGCGATTTCCTGAGGAAAGGAAGCACCAGACCCAGCAAAAACAGATGCTGCAACAGTCTCTACAATTAGCCCAGAGGCTGCAGTGATACCCAGTGTTAGAGGCCCAGTGGAGAAAGATGAACACGCCACGCCCATGCTATACCCCCCCCCCCCCCAGCCTGGAGAGAAGCTGCCTGGGCCACACTGGCTTGTTTTCAGTCTCCAGGTTCCCTTCTCTCACTGAAGTTATCCTCCTCTTCCCTTCTTTTGGAGTATTAGGAAATCACTGCCTAGAAATCCTAGACTACTTATTAAGACTTCCTGAGTTATTCACCTCATAATTATCACTTGGTTTCAAGTCTGCATGAATCTTCATTACTGTAGTATTTAAAAGATAGTATTTTCGTTGCCTTTCTTTAACAAATGACATCAGATTGCATCTTTTTAAAAGCATTATATTTCATCTTAATGCTCATCATATTCTTTAAGATAAACTGAAAGAAAACATGATGTGAAATAAATGTTTACTTCAGAATACCAACCTGGTTTCTGAAAACATATGTTCAAATCTATCTATCTAGCCATCCATCTATTTTTTATATATATAATTTTTAATGGTGATGTTCAGGCTACATGACATAGAGACCAATTTGGCTCCTTAGTGCCCACCCATCAAAATTCCACACCACTCATCAGAAAGTGGCTAAGTGACAAGGAGAACTTATTCAGAAACCAACCTTGAGACAATCACAATAATGAGAAGTTAAAAGTAAAGACAGAGTCCATTTTTCCTAAAGTGTTCTTCCGTTATAAGCAGAACACATCACATGAGCCACAAAATGTGAAGACGTACAACACAGAAATGTGCATGAATATGGCAGTTTGAAATGCACACTATTAATGTAGGCCCATTACATTGTGCAGTGGTTAGCACGGTGATGAGAAGACAGTGGTGGGGGTTCCACTGGTGAAGCTCCCAGAGAGGGGAGCCATCCTTCGGTATCCAGTCTTGGGTGTGGAGGCTGTTCTGGCTTTAAGCAGTGCCCACTCCCTCACGCCCTCACTACTAATCAGGCCCACCCAGGACGAGCTTTCCAGAAAAGCTGATGGTAAAGAAGGAAGCACAATAGCGGCAGATTCCTTTCAACTTCTCCCTTGAGCAGATGGGGCAAAAGAAGGAAGGGTAATAATAGTAACAATACTCACAACCTTTTCCTGAGCAACTCCTGAGTGTCAGGTATTGTCCATATACTATTTCTAACCCAAGCTGGAAGGAAGACATAGTTATTCAATTTTACAAATAAAAAAATAGAAGTGCATGAAGAATAAATCAATGGAGCAAGTTCTCACAGCTAGAAAGTGGCAGAGCCAGAAGTGTCTGCCTCCCACATCTGCTTCCCTGGACCTCCCTGAGGTTTACCTCTTCCTTTCAGGCTTAATATTGGAGTTTTAAGGAAAGGCACCATGACTCAAGGCCTGTCCTCCATTTTTCCTAAATTTCAATTAGACAGTAATTACGGTTGACAAGGAAAAATATCTATCTAAAACGAAAAGTATTGATAATTCGATATAGAGAAGCTTAGTGGGGCATTTTAACTCCCTGCCTATTCATTTCATCTTGTCTGGAGGACCAGACCCCTCTGGTATGGAAGTCAGCCTTGAAGAGTCTGGTTTCCCAGGACTAGCTGGCCAGAGTCTTCCAATGTGCACCATTTTGTTTTAGGTCAGAAGGTGCAAGGCCCTGCAGCACGGGGAGAACCACTTCAGGAATCACGTGGTTCTCCCATGCATTAATTATAGAAACATCCACCCCATTAGAAATTCCGAGTGGTCTTATTTATGGTAGGTGTCCCTGTGTTGCTAAGTAAGATATTTTAAGTTTCTACCCATAGCTCCTGGACAATGAATGAATGATTCCACCTACGAGTAACTAACTGCACGTGCAAGAAAAAAAGAGAAAAGGTGTACATCTCAGTAATTGCTGATAAACGGTAATTATTGATAAACAAATCTACAAAAAGACTTCAGAGATTTAACTCTTGCTGCCACTGAATGATCACCTCATGTCTGTGATTTCATTTCCCCTGTTAAAGTAGTGGGAATGACAGAGTATGCTAGAAAGATGGACTGCCCAATTATAGTTGCAAAGTACCTTGGCAGAGAAGAAGAAGAAGTAAAGCAATCAAAAATTCGTCAGACAATTAGAATTGTTATAATCTCTTAGAATAGCAGGGGGGGAAAAGCGTTTGATTTTTCCAATTTAAAAAGAAGCAGTTTCAATATTGTATTATATATCTGAAAGCTATTAAGAAAGTACATCTTCAAAGTTCTCATCAGAAGAGAAAAAATAATTTGCTATGTGAGATGATGGATATTAGCTAAACTTATTGTGGTGATAATTTTGCAATACTCATATATACATATATCAAATCATTACATTGTACACACGTTGAACTAATACAGCTCAATAAAACTGGGAAAATAAAATCATATTATAAAATGTTACATAATAAACTTGTTTGCAAAAATAATTAAAAGGAAAAAATTTTAAAAAGCACTTTTTTTCTACTTAAATAAAATTGCTTAAACAAGTAAAACGGGGTAGTCATGAAGCTTCTGGAGGTTTCTATCCCAGCTATTGGTAGAAAAATCAGGCAACCAACAATCCTTCTCCCAAAAGGCGGATTTAATCTGTTTAAAACTATAAAACCAATGAAAGTATTTTCCCAGGACCATTTTATTCAGAGGTCAGATATTGGAGTAGAACTGAGGAAAGGGTAAGAATCACAAAGCATAATCCAAGAAAATATATGATATGCAACCAGAAGAAATACTGACAAGATTCTGCCCTTCATAAAACCCACATTGTTAATATAACAGAGACAAATACTCATGGGATACATACACTGAAACTGCACGCAAATAATCCTATTTTCAAGCTGCCTGAAAAAAATAACTCTTTTAAAAATTTATCCTTCTATGAAGCTAAATTTGTGTAAAACATACTTAATACAGTCAGATGTAATACAAAGCAAGGTACCTGCAAAAGAACCATATGAATATTAGACAGCTGCCACCCCTCAGTTCAAGTCCTTTTCTCTGGACAGAGCCAGCTTCAGCCTGGGTAACTGAAGTAGGAGGGTTCAGATTTAGAAAGATTAAAACCCAGTTTGAAACAGACTCATAATCCGTTCAGACAGACCCAGGAGTAAATATTGATATAAAAATTCATCCTAGAAATCTTGATCTCATTTTTACAAGTAAGGCTTTTGAAAAAGGAAGGATGGGTTCATCCAGACCATTTTGTTATGCGCTTGCACAAAAGAACACTGAAAATGAATAAAGATCCTGGGATTGTATGCATGTTAGAAGGATATTTAGTGTGTTAGCCTCCAAAGTAAAGAATGTACGTATTTCCCAATTTGCTGGAAAATTTAAGTCCTTTCTCCACATTGGAAATAGAGTACTTAATACACATATTTCTATAGTTTTTGAGCCATCTGCAAATTTTGAACTAATTCTAATAAGGTTACACTCTTTGAAAACTGTAAGCTTTGCAAAATTTGCTTTTAAAAGAAGAATCAAATCACTCAAATTTCCTATACAGATAAGGATATTTTTATCAAGGTGAAGAAAATAAATATCTTGATGATCTCAGATCACCTTGAATGCCTATAAACAAGCAGGTTGTTGAGTTCCATCTACCTATACAATTGTTAAAACAGTAGATTTGACTGACATTCAACTAAACTTAAAAAATGCCCTGAGAGGGATAATAAAGCTAAAATAATGACACAGAGCCATAGCTACTTAAGTAACGAGAGTGCTAGGAACACTTAGAAAAGGCAGAGAAAAGGGAGCCCATGTTTGCTCAGAGGAAACTATAAACATTATGCCAGCAGCCAACTGTCGTAAATAAAAAGAGTCAGGCGCTTGAGAGCTTTGCACGGGGCCCATACAGTTTATTTTGGTAGGATGACCCTGGATGTGTAGGCTTCAAAGAACATGTGCTGTTGAACGAGAGGACAGTCCCAGGACTTATTTCAACACCACCTTAAAATAACCTCAACCAAAAATACCATTTCCAACAAGCACAAATAAGAGAAAAAGAAGAAGAAAGATGTTAAGAGGAAAATAAATGAAGAACAGATGCGGGGCCCATTGTTACTCAAAGAATAAATGTATGGAGTGACCTTTTCAAGATAGCTGGTTAAAAAAAAGTAGTCACTTAAAAAAACAAAATAGTAATGGAGAATAAGACCTGCTATGAAGCAATATGGAAAGTCAAAGCCTTGCTTTATTACAATAATGGTTTTCCTATAAAAATATATTTCTAAAATTCTAAAATGCTTCTGAAGTTGACATATTTTTGACAAAGGCACTAACAGCAAAGTGTAAATTGCCTACTTCTATAGCTATTTGGGAACTATGGGAAAGTATTTTTCCAAGGGCAGGTTGTGCCAAATGGAACTTACTACTGGTCCAAAGAGAGGAGACAGCCTGGGCACAAAGAGAACCAAGCTGTACACACACCCCCACCCCCACCACCATCTTCTGGCAAGCACCAGTGCCAGAGGACAAAGGGGTACGGCCCATCCACCCAGGGCAAGGCCAGGTTCCAGCTCATTTACACAATCCCATGCCTCACCTCTGGGCTCCAAGCCCCCAAGGACAGACTCCATAATTGGCACTACATTTTTCTCCTTCTTCTCTTACAGTGCAGCCTCTGGTTCCCCTCAGTCCCATTCTGGGAAAAGAGTATAAAGAAGAATGTCTTGCAGACACAACGACCGGAGGAGGCCTCTTCTGAGGCCCAATAAGAAAGGCTGCACTAGTGCCCTGTCACTAATCCGCTCACCCAGGACAATTGTTCCCTCCAGCCTAATTCTCAGGAACTGCCTCCTTAATGCCACCTCTCCTCGACCACTCCAGTCCCTGGCGATTATTCTCTACCCTTTGAATTTCTGTGACACCTCCAGTCATGACTATTTACTTCCCGTTTTTCCTACATTGCCTATTACATGTTCTTTTTACTTTACCACTCTAATTGTTTCCAAGAACATCTATTCTCAAGGAAGGCACCAGATCTTCTTTTCTTTCCAATATTCCCTGCAGAACCATGAGCGATGCGAGGCCCACACTTGCATTAGAACTTACATCAGAAGAAGGAAATAGGAGACACAGTCCTTTGCTTTGCGGCTTCCTGAAACAACAACCATTGCAATGACTTCGGAGCAACATAACAACCTTCAACTGTGGGATCCTTAAGGAGAGGTACTACATTTTTCTTCCATCTTTGTATCCTAACGCCTGGCACATGTATATGCTAAAATATCTGTTCAGTGAATGCAAACGAACAACAAACACTATGACACAAATAAACAACACGAGGGCTTGTAGACAGAATCAGGTATGATTAACCAGGAATGCTTTACTACTGAATTTGAATTCTCAGACAAGAAGGTTAGTAAAATTCAACTGTGGAAGATGGAGCAAGTACAAGAAACACAGATAAAAAAAATAATAATAATAATTTCATCTGCAGAAGTGAAAACTAAATGCCATGTACCTAAAATGGAACTGAGACCTTTACTTTTTTTCCATAACTGGAATACAGTATGTCATGGTAGTTGAACTAGCAGTCTTTAAAAGCTGCTGTGAACACAAGCCAGCAAGTAAAAATAAAAGCTGTACCATTAAACAAGATTTGAGGTTTTAAAATAAAATTCAATTAGTCTGCACACTGGGGAGAGGTTGCCCAGTTGGTGTAGAATCTGAGAAGTTTCCAGAAGGTTAGTTTGTCTTTGCTCTAGGTCATCAGTTCCTTGTGTGCTAGCTGTATATGAATACCTAGCTCTTCATAACATTCTTTATTTGGAAATTTGAGACTCCAAGATACCAATGTCCTGCCAGTGAAAGAGAATAGCATAGAGCTGAACTTCAAGCTACTGTGTGAGATTGTGTTTTCGTGCCGTCAGTTGTCATATGCTTTGTGGGAATCCTTAAGGATTAAAGTTTTAGTGACAATGTTTTTAATTTGAAAGTCCGGTTTCCCTTGCAAAACTAAAATCTGTGAGCTTGGACCAAATGCAGGTATAACATTCTTATTGGAAGCCATACTTATATTTTCTTATAAAGTCTTTTGAATTAATAAAATATTAGCATCCTTACATTAAAAAATAAGAGGCAAAAGAAGAATAAGACACAAGGCTGTTGAAAGATACTGTAGCTTGGACACAACGTCACATTAAACCAGGTCCTTGATTCATTCAGTCAAGTAATAGTCACTGTGCACATCTACTCTGCACCAGGCCCAGAACGTTCTGGGTGTTGGGGATCCACCTGTGGCCAAGACAAAGTCACTGCTCACAGGGAGCTTGCACTCTGAGGATGGATGGACAGGAGAATGGGAAACAAACAGACAGGCACGTTACAAACAAAATGCATATACACATGCAAAAAGGTGCTAGGAAGGAAATGAAAGCAGGACAGGTAGTTGGGTGTGCAGGTCCGGCCCTCAGCATGCCCAGGGAACGTCTTTTCTAATACAACGACTGCCTCTTTCAGTCGAGAACCAAAGTAAGTGGGAGAGCCAACCACGAGGAACTTTGGAAAAGGAGCCTTCCAGGCAAAGGGATCAACACATGAGAGGACTTGAGCAGGAACTGCTTCTGCATGTTCAAGGGTCTACAAGAGCAGAGTCTGTGAGGGGAGGCAGAGGAGATGAGGTGCTACAGCAGGCCAGGGCGAGCGGTGAGCCTTTCCAGCGCAATGTTAGGACGTGGCTTTCTCTCTGTGGAGCATGGGAGCATCTGGAAGGTTCATGGGGGAAGGGTAGCAGGATCTAGCAAATGGATCTTCTAAAAATGGAAGATTTTTCTAAGGTCTTGGCTTCCAGGGAAAAAAAACATATATAGAGTATTTTAAAACACTGCAATGTTATTTTTTATTGTTTCATTCTTACCTACAATGTAAGTTCCATAAAACTAGGGACACTGTCTGTTTTGTCACCACTGGATCTCCAGGCCTAAAAGAGTTCATGGCATACAGGAAGCATTCAAGGAATATTTGTTTAAGGTACACGTAAATGAATAAATGCATGGCTAGTGTCTCTGAATCTACCCACTTAGCTCAAGCAGGCAGAATCTCTTTCTATACTCCACTACTCAAATTCGTTGAACAGCTCACGTCAATGTGGAAGTCAACTGCACCTGCAATTTCTGCATGGCTTGCACTTTGCTATGTGCCCTAAGGAAGGAAACTTTTTGTCATAGCTTGGCAATAAAATTTATGTCTCCGGGAATCTCTGATACATTGTGTTTCTCCTCTTGAAAAAGATGAGAAAAGTAAACATACAATTTTCATAAAGTTGTCAAAGCCTGCCACAAAATGTTAAGTAGGGGTTATTTTTAAACTATTTTAAGTGGCTGTGGGAGGAAGGGTTGGGTTTATGTCCTGGGAAGTACTTTTACTCCCAAAGGCTTCAACTAGCTGTCCACCAGGGGAAAGGGCACTAGAAAAAAAAAAAAAGTTTAGACTGTTCCTGGCCTAAGAAATACAAAATGAGCTTCTTGGACTCCCTCTGAGTACAATATAAGAATACAAACATGAACCATCACATGGGGCAAAGTCACGGAATCCTGGGTGTTTGGTCAAGAGGTTTAATTTCATGCATAGTTCACAGCTTGTCCTGTTCAGAATGGAAACACCGATAAAAATAAGCTTTAAATATGGATGAGAAAATATATGTCCATCTGTTCTGTGAAAACAAGCATTCCAGACACTGTTTTGTTTGCGGAGATGTTGACAGAAGTGACAATCCAACCCACTCAGTTACTAATATAAGTTCAATGGGAAATGTTGAAATTTGCTAATAAGTAAATACGTGGACAAACATAGGAGGTTACAGTTTCATGCCTTTATCATTCCTCACCAATGTTTCAAGGCAATAATATAATCCCTTAATTGTATCCCTTTCAAAAGCTTAACTGGTGGCACAGATGTTACCATGTTACTCTTATCCACTAAAAAAATAAAATCAAATCAAAGTGTATTTCTCAGTTTCTTCACACGTGCACTCCAAAAGACTGTCCCTCAGGAGTTCAGGGTGATGTCACTCAGATGCTGTCTGTAAGGAATATAAGCCACTGCAGGCTTTCTGAGCAAAACTTGACACCTTTCCTAAAATCCAGTCTTTGCAGAGTGCCTTCAGAGAAAAAAAATAATAATTCTACTGTATAGTGGGGAAGTAAGTCAAATGAAATGTTTGGATTAAGCAAATTCTTTTTATTCTCAAACTTCACAGTTCTATCAGCATACAAACATGTGACCACCTCCTTTTGCAAAGATTATAAAAAAGAAAAACAGTTTTAAAATGTACTAAATGCAATGTTAAGTACTTTAAAGGTATTCTCTCACTGAACCTCCTAATAAGAGATAGTTGAGGAAATCAATGCATTGAGAGACCTCAAGTGACTCAATCAAGATCATATACCTGGCTATATAATCGAGACAGTGGGGTACACATCTGTGACAATATGGATGGACCTGGCAGGTATTATGCTAAGTGAAATAAGTCAGACAGAGAAGGACAAATACCATATGATGTCACTTACAAGTATATGTGGACTCTATAGAACAAAATAAATGAACAAACAAAACAGAAACAGACTCACAGATGCAGGGAACAAGCTGATGGTTGCCAGATGGGAGGGAGGTTGGGGGACAGGGTAAAAAAGGTGAAGAGGTTAAGAAGTACAAATTGGGGGCCGGCCCAGTGGCTCAGGCGGTTAGAGCTCCATGCTCCTAACTCCGAAGGATGCCGGTTCGATTCCCACACGGGCCAGTGGGCTCTCAACCACAAGGTTGCTAGTTCAATTCCTCGAGTCCCACAAGGGATGGTGGGCTCTGCCCCCTGCAACTAAGATTGAACACGGCACCTTGAGCTGAGCTGCTGCTTAGCTCCCGGATGGCTCAGTTGGTTGGAGTGCGTCCTCTCAACCACAAGGTTGCCGGTTTGACTCCTGCAAGGGATGGTGGGCGCACGTGCCCCCTGCAACTAGAAAAGGCAACTGGATCTGGAGCTGAGCTGCGCCCTCCACAACTAAGATGGAAAGGACAACAACTTGACTTGGAAAAAAGGCCTGGAAGTGCACACTGTTCCCCCAATAAAAGTCCTGTTCCCCTTCCCCAATAAAATCTTTAAAAAAAAAGTACAAATTGGTAGTTACAAAATAGTCATGGGGATGTAAAGTAAAGCATAGGGAATATAATAACATGGTAATAACTATATATAGTGCCAGGGGGGTACCAGACTAATCAGGGGGATCACTGTATTAATTATATAAATGTCTAACCACTATGCTGTACACCTAAAATTAATATAAAATAATATTTAATATCAACTGTGATTGAGGTGCTTTTTTTTTAAAAAAAGACTGTGTGGTACACATTAAAAATAGACATGGAGATCAAAAAAATAGAACCAGTGTCTAGTAAGAAACCCATGCATCTATGGTCCATGTAACTATAGTGAACTGATTTTGCACAAGGGTTCCAAGAAAACTAAATGGAATAAGTCTTTTTGATAAATAGTGCCTGGAAAAATGGAATTCCATGTGCAAATGAATGAATTTGGACCTCTACCACATATAAAAGTTAACTCAAAATGGATCAAAGACCTAAACAGTGTAAATCTTTGTGACCTGGATTAGGCAATTTTTTTTTTGTTTTATGCAGACACACACGTGCGCGCACGCGCGCGCACGGCACCTAAAGCACAAGCAATCAAAGAAAAAATAGGTCAAGTGTAGGTCAATTGTACTTCATCAGAATTAAAAATCTTTTTGTTTCAAAGGACAAGAAAGCGAAAGAAAGAAAAAGAACCCACAGAATGGAATAAAATATTTGCAAGTCATATATGTGATAAGGATCTATTATCCAAAATATATAAAGATGTACAATTCAACAATAAAAAGAGAGATAGCCTAACTGAAAATGAACAAATGCCTAGACTATAACATAAAAAAAAAAAAAAAATCTTGACTATCTTGAGTTTGACAATGACTTTTTAAATAAAACACCAAAGACACCATCTATGGAAGAAAGAATTGATAAACTAGACAATTAAAATTCAAAACTTCTGCAGTGTGAAAGATACTGTAAAAAAAAAAAAAAATGAAAAGACAAGCCACAGGTTGGAAGAAAATGTTTGCAAAAGACATTTCTGGTAAAACCAACCCAATTTAAAAAATGGGCCAAAGATTTCAACAGACACCTCACCAAAGAAGACAGACAGACAGCAAATAAGCATATGAAAAAACACTCTTCCTGTCATCAGGGAAATACAAATTAAAATAACAATGAGATACTACCACACACCTATTAGAAGGGCCAAAATCCAAAATACTGACAACACCACATGCTGGTAAGGATGGGAAGTGACAGGAATGCTCATACATCACTGGTGGCAATGCAAAATGATTCAGCCACTTTGGAAGACAGTTTGGCAGTTTCTTACAAAACTAAACATACTATCACCATATGATCCAGGAATTGTATTCTGTGGTATTTACCCAACGAAGCCGAAAACTTACATCCACACAAAACCTGCACATGGATGTTTAAAGCAGCTTTATTCACAATTGCCAATACCTGGGGGCAACCAAGACATCCATCAGTAGGTGAATGGATAAGTAAACAGTAGTACATCCAGATGATGTAATAGTATTCAGCAATAAAACAGAAATGAGCTATCAAGCCATGAAAAGACATGGGGGGAACTTAACTGCATTTCACTAAGTGAAAGAAGCCAATATGAAAATGCTATGTGGTGTATGATTCCAACCATATGACATTCTGGGAAAGGCAAAACTATGGAGACACTAAAAAGGTCAGTGGTTGCCGGGCGTTAGGGGGCAGAGAGGGTTGAATAAGCAGAACACAGGATTTTGGGGGCAGTAAAACTACTCTGTAGGATACTATAATTGTGGATACATGCCATTATGAATTTGTCCAACCCCATAGAATGTACTACACTAAGCGTGAACCCTAAGAGTCCATTCTAATGTAAAGAATGGTCTTTGGATGTTAATGATGTGTCAGTGTAGGTTCATTAATTGTCACAAATGGCCTCCTCTGCTGGGGCATGTCCATCATGGGGGGAAGCTATGTCTGCCTGGGGACGGGGGATGTATGGGGATGTACCTTCTGCTCAATATTTCTGTGAACCCAAAACTGCACTGAAAACGTCTATTAAAAAGCAAAAGATTAGAATAAATAATTTCTACGAAGAAGATACACAAACAGCTAATAAGCACATAAAAAGATGCTCAACATCATTAGTCACCAAGGAAATGTAAATCACACCACCATGAGCTATCACTTCATGCCTATTACGATAGTTATTAGAAAGAAAGCTGACAATAACAAGTACTGGCAATAATATGGAGAAATTAGAATCCTCACACATTGCTGTTGGGACTATAAAACAGTACAGTCTCTTTGGAAAACAGTTTGTCAGTTTCTCAAAAGATTAAACACAAGCTTCCATATGACTGAATAATTCTAATCCTGGATACCCGTGAGAATTGGAAACATATGTTCACACAAAAGAACTTGTACATCGGTGTTCACAGAAGCATTATTCATAATAAACAAAAAGTGGAAACAACTCAAGTATCTATCAAATGATAAATGGATAAACAAATGTGGGTATATTCATACAATGGAATATTATTCAGCAATAAAAGGCACGAAGTTCTCACCCATGCTACAAATATGGATGAATCTTGAAAATGATATGCTAAGTGAAAGAAGCCAGTCATAATGGACCACGTGTTGTATGGCTCTGTTTATATAAAATGTGCAGAACAGGAAAATCTGTAGAGATAGAAAGTAGATGAGTGATTTCCAGGAGAGCGGGAGAGAGAAACGCAGACTGAATACTAACAGGTATGAAGTTTCTCTTGGGGGTGATGAAATTGTTGTGAAATTAGATAGATAGTAATGATGGTTAGAAAACATGTAACAAAACCCACTGAATTGTATACTTTAAAAGAGTGAATTTTATGGTATCTGAACTATTTCTCATTTTTAAAAATTATGTCAACAGTAAAAAAAAAAAAAACATATATCTGATAAGCAAGTGATGGAGTAAGAATTTAAACTCTGGGCACTGACTTCAGAGCCACACTGCTTCCCAATATCGTGCTAATAGGTGATGTACATTTGCCAAATTAAACATAGTTGGAATTCATTCATTCATTCATTCATTCATTCATTCAACAAATTCACTCACTCAATAAGTATTTATTGAGCACTGGTTACATACCAGGAAGTATATTAGTTTGCTTTTTGCTTTTTATTGTGGCAAAATACGCATAACATAAAATTTACCACTTTAACCATCTTGAAGCGTATAATTGAGTGGCACTAAGTGCATTCATATTGTTGTACAACGATCACTACATTTCCAAACTTTTTCATCACCTGAAACAGAAATTCTGCAACTATTAAGCAATAACTCTCATTTTCCTTAACTTCTCCTCCAGTAAACATTATTCTACTTCTGTCTGTAAGAATTTGCTCATTCTAGATACGTCAGATAAGTGGAATCATATATTTGTCCTATTCTGTCTGGCTTGTTTTACTCAGCAAAATGTCCTAAGGTTTCATCTATTTTGTAGCATGTATCAGAACTTCATTCCTTTCTATGGCTGAATAATATTCTATTGTGTGTATATACCACATTTTATCCATTTATCTGTTACTGGATACCTGGATTGTTTCTATCCTTTGGCCATTGTGAATAATGCAGCTATGAGCATAGGCATACAAGCCAAGTATCTGTTGGTGTATATTTTTAATGTTTTGGGATATACACCTAGGAGTGGAATTGCTGGGTCATATGGTAATTCTATGTTTAACTTTCTGAGGAACTGCCAAACTGTTTTCTACAGCAGCTGCACCATTTTACAGCAATTTCCGAGAGTTCAACTTCTCCACATTCTTGCCAACACTTATTTTCATGTGTTTTTTTTTTTTTTTTTACAATAGCCATCCTAATGGGTATGAAATGGTATCTCATTGTGGTTTTTATTTGCATTTCTCTAATAGCTAGTGATATTGGGCATCTTTTCATGAGCTAATTGTTGATTTATATATCTTGTTTTGAGAAATGTCTACTCAAGACCTTTTCTGTTTTTGAACTGATCTGCTTGTTTTTTGTTGCTATTGTTGAGTTGTATGTATTTTTTTGTTTGCTTTTTGAAAACAGATGCAAATAACTGAACCAGAGAAAGCAAAGCAAAGCAGGATGTTTCCCTATTGCAAAGGAACCGTCCAGCATGTCTTTAAATATTACACTCCTCTCAAACTGGAAAACATGTTTGTTTATAGTCCATCTTGATGGATGATGGACTGTAAAGAACAAAGAGTAAACCACTGGAAATAAATATATTATTTATATATATACGAGGCTTGACAATTAAGTTCACAAGCTTGTTGCAACAATATTGCTAACTTTTTTTGATATCAGAAGGATTATTCATTATGAATTTGTACTAACTGGACAAACAGTTAACCAAGTTGACTATTTGGAAGTGCTGAAAAGGCTGCGTGAAAAAGTTAGATGACCTGAACTTTTCACCAACAATTCATGACTCTTGTATTACAACAATGCACCAGCTCACACGGAACAGTCTGTGAGGGAGTTTTTAGCCAGTTTTTAACAAATAACTGTATTGGAACACTCTTCCTACTCATCTGATCTGGCCCCCAATGTCTTCTTTCTTTATCCAAAGATAAACGAAATATTGAAAGGAAGACATTTTGATGACTTCAGTACATCAAGGGTAATACGACGACAGCTCTGATGGCCATTCCAGAAAAAGAGTTCCAAAATTGTTTTGAAGGGTGGACTAGGCGCTAGCATTGGTGCATAGCTTCCCAAGGGGAATACTTCAAAGGTGACTATTGTGATATTCAGCAATGAGGTATGTAGCTCTTTTTCTAGGATGAGCTTGCGAACTTAATTGTCGGACCTCATGATATATAATAAAATATTCAGTATTATTAAATAGTTCTTAAAAACAATGAAATATATAGGAAACTATAACCTCCCATACAAACATGGTTTATGAGAACGTTTTTCAAAATTTGTGTTTATTGACTGAATTTATTTACATCAGACGCTTTTCTAAAGAATTTGAGACCTTTATAAAATATATATTAAAAAAATAGCCCTCTAAAAAAAAAAAAAAGGATGCCACTCCTGTATTGTCATTCTTTAGTTCCTTAAAGAAATACCCAGATCTTATAAAGGACATCACCTGTGTGTCTAATAGGTGTATCTAATAGGACAAATTCTTGTGCCCCAAATTGAGCTCCAGATTCCCTTTCACCTCACTCCTTACAATCCTCTCCTCCCCTAATTGTCCCAACCTCAGAATCCATACTTCCAGTACAGGGGCATAACCCTGGCATTATGCTTGCCTCCTCATTTGCTCTCCTCTCATATCTACTCCATCAGTGAATCCTCACCGCTCTACTTTGAAAACATATCCAGTTTTTTCCTATCTCTATTGCTACTGCCCCTTGGTCCCTCCTTTCCATTTCTGCCTACTCTCCCACCTCCACCCAGTTTATTTTTGCCCAAGATCCTGTTCAATTTAAGTCAGAGCTCTGATCCCTTCCATGGCTCTCTTCACACCCAGAGTGAAAGTCTCACATAACCTTCCCTGCTCCCTCTGAACCCTCATGTTCCACAACTACTCCACCCTGCTTTGCAGCCACACCGTCTCTCTGCTATTCCTTGGGGACTGCAAGCACACTCCTACTTTCGGGCCTTTGCACTAGATGTTCCTGCTGTTTTCCTTAGATATACAGATAGCGTGTTCCCTAGCTTTTTCAGGTCTCTGCTCAGTTGTCATTTTTCAGGAAGACCATATTACCATCATAAGTTAAGTTTAACAATCCTAACTCACTCCAACCAATACCCCTCCCCTGCCCTTGTATTTCGTTATTTTTCTTCATGGCATTTTCTCCATCACACACACCCAACACATATACAGTCTATACCCCCCTAATTTGAAAGGTACTTGACAGCTACCTGCATTTATATGTAAAGCATGCTGGAGTGAATGAATATGGCTTCTTAAGTTCTATGACACACAACGTGTTCTGTATACTCAAGCCACACTCCAGACAGACTTTGTCACAGTTATTTATTATAGCGACACATTGAGACAAATGAAATATCAAATACTAGGGGATTAACTGTCAAGAACTGTTAAATATCTGAGATTTTAATCTGTTTGCAACATAACAAGTTAGCCTCCCTCAGTTTCTCCATGCTGAGCGAAGACACAAGATGCCTGGGGCAGAAATCAAAGACTTTATTACTCACTGCACATGAGGAAGCATGAGCTTTATGTTCACATCAGCTCCCTACACCTTCTGAGTCTAAGAGGCAATATAGAGCAGCCCAGATGGGTGCAGCACACAGAGTTTATCTCTGTCCCAGATATGGAAACTTAGAGCTTACAGTTTAAGAAAAGTCAGTCTTACAAGAGGTCTGCTAAGCAACCCTGACCAACCTTTGCCCCCGAGGAAAACATTATCTTTATCATCCTGGACAGAAAACAAACCTGCTCTCTGCTCCTGATAGAGAAACTATTTCTGTCTTTCAAGGTTGTTCTCTAAATCATCCTTGAAAATACAGGTCAGAACAAAAGTGCAGAAATATTTAAGACCCACAGAGAACTGTCTCCCAACACTAAATAACTTATTATGCATCCACACAGTGTGAGACCATGTAGTTATGACAAATTGCTTTTCAGAAGAACATTTAATAAAGTCAGAAAAAAATTTATGGTATGACATATAAAAGTCAGGCTCTCACACCCCAAAATTACAGAGAGAGAGAGAGAGAGAGAGAGAGAGAGAGAGAGAGAGAGACCTAATTTTGTTTTATATTGCTTTTCTATTTATATGTAAAGAAAAAGGCTGGCAATATATACAAAATCAACAGTAATTTTTCATGAGTGTTGAAATTGTGCATGTCTTATTTTCTTTCTGTTCTTTTGAATTGCATTTTCTGTAACGTATTACTTTTATAATCAGAAAAATGTCTTTTTAAAACTATACATAAATTTGATGCCAAAATCACAGTGACAAAAGAAAAAACGGGTAAGTTGGACTATATCAAATTTAAAAACTTTTATGCTTCAGTGGACACCATCAAAACAGTGCAAAAAAAACCTGACAGGAAGGGATAAAACATTTCCAAGTCATATATGAGGTCGGACAATTAAGTTTGCGAACTCATCCTAGAAAAAGTGCTACATACCTCATTGTTGAATATCACTATGGCCACCTTTGAAGTACCCGCCTTGGGAAGCTATGCAGAGACGCCAGTGCCTATACCACCCTTCAAAGCAATTTTGGAACTCTTTCTGGAATGGCCATCAGAGCTGTTGTTGTATTAGGCTTTATGTCCTGAATGTCATCAAAATGTCTTCCTTTCACTATTTCCTTTATCTTCGGGTAAAAAAAGAAGGCATTAAGGGCCAGATCAGGTGAGCAGAGAGGGTGTTCCAATACAGTTATTTGTTTACTGGTTAAAAACTCCCTCACAGACAGTGCCGTGTGAGCTGGTGCATTGTCGTGATGCAAGAGCTATGAATTGCTGGCAAGAAGTTTAACTTTTCCCACAGCCTTTCAGCACTTCCAAATAATAAACTTGGTTACCTCTGTCCAGTTGGTACAAATTCATAATAAATAATCCCTCTGATATCAAGAAAGGTTAGCAACATGGTTGCCACGAGTTTGCAAACTTAATTGTCAGAACTTGTATATGATTAGGAATTTACATCCAGAATATATAAAGAACTTTTTCAACTCAATAACTAAAAAGATAAATAATCCAATTAAAAAATGAACACAGGGGCCGGCCCGGTGGCTCAGGCGGTTAGAGCTCCATGCTCCTATCTCCGAAAGCTGCCGGTTTGATTCCCACATGGGCCAGTGGGCTCTCAACCACAAGGTCACTGGTTCAATTCCTTGAGTCCCACAAGGGGTGGTGGGCTCCGCCCCCTGCAACTAAGATTGAACACGGCACCTTGAGCTGAGCTGCCGCTGAGCTCCCATATGGCTCAGTTGGCTGGAGCGCATCCTCTCAACCACAAGGTTGCCGGTTCAACTCCCACAAGGGATGGTGGTCTCCACCCCTGCAACTAGCAACGGCAACTGAACCTGGAGCTGAGCTGTGCCCTCCACAACTAAGACTGAAAGGACAACAACTTGACTTGGAAAAAAGTTCTGGAAGTACACACTGTTTCCCAATAAAGTCCTGTACCCCTTCCCCAATAAAATCTTTAAAACAAAAAAAAGAACATAAAAAATCGAATAGACACTTCTCCGAAGAAAATATAAAAATGGTCATTAAGCACATGAAAAGATACTAAAAATAATTAGTCATTAGGGAAATGCAAATCAAAACCACAATGAATACCACTTCACACCAACGAAGATGAACAAAATAAAAGATAGACAATAACAAGCGTTGGAAAAATATGGAAAAATTGGAACCTTCGTACACTGTTGAGGGGATTTTAAAATCATGCAGCTACTTTGGAAAACAATTTGGCAGTTCCTCAAAATGTTAAACATTGGGTTGCCATATGATTGAACAATTCCACTCATAGCCAACTGAAATTCCACTTAAAAGAAATAAAAGCATATGCCCACACAAAAACTTGTACACACAAGTTCGTAGCAGCATTATTCATAATAGTCAAAAAAACAGGAACAACACAATGTCCATCAACTGATGAATGGATAAATAAAATGTGGCATATCCATAGAATGGATAAAAAGAAACAAAGTGCTGATACCTTCTACAACTTGGATGTACCTTGAGAACACTATATTATAATACTAAGTAGAAAAAGCAAGCCACAAAAGACCATATATTATATGATTCAAATTATACAAAATGTCCAGGAAAGGTAAACACATAAAGACAGAAAGTACATTAGTAGTTGCTGGGGGTGACAGGAGGAGGAAACGGGGAGTGACAGGTAATAGGTATAGGGTTTCTTTTGAGTGATGACATATTCTGGAATTAAGTAATCGAGATGGTTGTGTAACTCTATGAATATTTTAAAAAGCACAGAATTGTATATTATAAAAGAGTTAATTTTATAGTATGTGAATTCTATCTTTGTATATATATATCCAAATATATATATACTATACACACACACACACAAATACCAATTATTAAAATGGAAAAACACATAAATAGATAATTCATAAAAGTAAAATAGTCAATAAACATATTTTTGAAAACACATCAACCTTACTTACTAGCAATAAAAAAGTACAATAAAATAACAAGATGCTATTCCACCCTTTAAATTAGCAAATATTTTTTAAATAATAAAGCAATGATGATACAGTGAGAAAGACACTGATTCTGAAAATTGACATAACATTTTTGGAAAGTCATTTGGCAACATATATCAACCATAAAAATCTTCATCTTCTGTGACACAGTAATTCCATTTTAGGCTCTATCCTAAGGGAGTAATCACATAAGCATATAATAACTACAAAACAAGATGTTCACCATAACATTATTGTAATAGCCTCATAGGGAGACGGTTCACGGTGATAATAAAATTTCCATTAAGATTAAATCAATCATATAGTCTTCTAAAAGCACATTTTTAAAGACCACAATATGGTAAGTTAAAAAGCACATCTCACAAAATTGAACTGGGTGATTCTAAATTTCTAAACAAACAAATAAAAAGTTTGAATATTCATACAAAGAAAAAAAGCCAGATGGAAATATACTCAAATATTAGCAGTGGTTAATTTCTATACTGATTCTAATGTAGAATCAAAAGTAATATACTTTTATAACCTGAAATTATTTGTTAAACGAAGATAAAGAAGACAGACCATTTATTGCCAATGGTATAAAGGTGGTGAATGACACAAAGAAAGTCAATCTTCTCAGGCTCTATTGAGCTCTCTCTACCACAGAGAGAACTTGCAAATGAGCTCACTATTTTCAAATGGGGGATATGAAATTTTGTAATTATAAGTTGGTGAGTTTGACATTAATTCTAGGCAAGATTCTAAAATGGCTCCTTTAATGGAATTTTGTATGAACCTAGAAAAGGAAACCACCAATCTGCAGGAACGGGAAGGATTCACTCAGTCATCATCGCAGATGACTCCATTTCTTTCTTTGAATGAGCTACTTGGAAAGGTGATGGAGGACGAGTTCATCAAATGGGAGATAGATGGCACCAACCTGAGAGAACTAGTCAATCTGTAACCAAAATCAAGATCCTGGGAAGTGGGAGCAAGTGACTTAAGTCCCTCAGAAGTCATATCCGCCTGTCTAGCTTCTTTCTTGGATAAGATCGTGGATGAGGTAACAGACGACAAGCTCATTAGTGAATGGTCCCACACTGAGAGGAATAGCAGATGTGTATCAGGACCCAAAATCAGAATAAGGGATTAAGCAATAAGCTAAATCCAATGAGATAATATTCAACAAAGATAAGTGCAAGATACTATCATTCAAGGAAATAACAAGGGAAACTGAGCTTCACAGCACAATGGGTGGAGACAGCTGAGGGTTCTCTTCCACAGTAAGCACACCAGAAGTCCTCTGAGATAGAATGTGATAATAGAAACAATTAAAAAAATAGTTATCAAACTTTGCTCTTTCCCAACTCAACCAAACTTAAAATAATCATGTTTTCGTAACTCATTGAGTAAAGTAAGCACCAATATAAAGGGACTTAAAACCAAGCCACTGGTTGGTTGACAGAAGAGGTGGTGCGAAGTAATGACTTAGGTTGGAAGAAAGGGTTCGGGAGATGGCAGCATCAAACGAAATACTTGAAGTGCCATTTCCTGGAATGAGGGTTGACATATTCGGCAATATCCTAAGGAAGAGAGCTAGACCCAATTACTAAAAAGTACAGTGAGAAAGATTTTGATTACATATAAGGAAAACTTCTTAGTGAAGTTTCTTCTTAATGAAACTCTTTAATGAAAAGTTGTCCATGGTCATTATGAATCACCAAGGGACACAGCAAGTTCTCTGCATCAGAAGTATGAATCTTGGGGTATCAGGATACTTGGCTCAGAGGAAATTCACACATGAGTCTAATCCAGTCTCTCTTGCCTGAAACGTCTCCATGTCTTCTCTGATGTGTCCAGACTCTGCTTAGACACCTTTATTCATTAAAGAGATAAACTAATTCCTCTTATACATACATGCTGAATTGTGGGAAAGAACTTCTCTTATATCGAGCCAAGATCTTCTTCTCTGCAATCTATACCCTAAGTCTCATAGAGAATGAAAGTAGACTAGTAGTTGCCATGGGCTGCTACTTCTGCTCTCTGAAACAATTACAAATTTGCTTGAACCCTGGGACATATGCGAGGCTTTCAAATACTGAAAGACATCATGTAATAAGAACCTTTATAAAACTGTAGCTACCCTCAGTCATTCCACCCTGGACAATAGACATTAAGAAAACTGTAGGAGGGACTTTAGGGGCACAAAATCCAGACCCCCAATAGTGGAGAAAGGTTAAGTAAACTATAGTCAAATGAACAACATGCAATTATTAAATCAATGAATAGGTGGATGACTTCTGAATATAAAATATATATACAAAATAATGGTAGACAAAAGTGCAATAGGATAAAAAACACTCTATTTACGACTATATAAAAAGAGCATATTATCACACGTTAGAAGTGAATTTGGAGTGATACAAGTATAACTTCATACTCATTGGGTTGTTTTTCTGAGAAATTTTATAACAATAAAAGTCTATATTCCCTTTTGATGTGTAAGCCTGTCTATTCACACTACTTAAACAATTATTTCCAAAGTACTTACATCCTAGATACTATATAAATTATGCTATATTGCTGGGTACATATGAAAAAGAAAGATTTAGTTGCATGATATGCAAGACATAATCACAATTTCCTCAAAAAATTAAACGTAGACCCCAGTAATTCCACTTCTAGAATATACCCAAGAGAACTGAAAACTAATGTTCACAAAAAAAGCAAATATGTGACTGTTCTAACAGCACTGCTCATAACAACCGAAAATTGTAAACAAGTTAAATGCCCTTCAATTGATAAACAGAACGTGATATAGTATCTACTGAATGGAATATTAGTCTGCAGTGAAAAAGAGTGAAGTACAGATACATGCTACAACTTGGATGAACCTAGAAAACATTATGCTAAATGAAAGAAACAAGTCACAAAAGGCTACATATTACATTATTCCATTTATATGAAATGTGCAGAATAGGCAAATCTCATAGAGAATGAAAGTAGACTAGTAGTTGCCATGGGCTGGAGGAGGAAATGAGGACTGACTACAAATAGGTCCTGGGTTTCTTTTGGGGGTGATTAAATGTTCTGAATTATACACAGTGGTGATAGCTCCACAAAATGGTAAATGCACAAAAAACACTGAATTGTATACTTTAAAACGACTGAAATCGTGAAATGTTATTTGAATTCTATTTCACTAAAATTATATAGCATCACAAAATACATATCATATATGTGCTATGTATTTTACATAACATATTGACATTCACACGTACTTAACACTAGTACTATTAAAAGATTCACAATATTGTAACTAGTCATTGGCACAGTGCACATGATGCCTGGATTACTAAAGCAAATACTAAAAACGGAAGTGCTGAAATCAAGAATTATTCATTCCTTCTATTATTCGATTATCAGTTGATTTACTGTGTGTTTATTTGGTGCCAGGGACTGTGTTAGGTGCTACAGACACAGGGACGAACAAGATGTGATCCTCACCTTCATACACACGGCTCCTGGTTTAGCAGGGGAGTTTGACACTAAACAAACAACCACACAAATAAATATAAAACTTGCAACCAGGGCATGAGGTGAAATACTGGGTGCTGTGATAGAATATAACAAGCAGATGTGTTTTAGATGAGGAATTGGGCAAGAGCCTCTCTGAGGAAAATATATTTAATTTGAGAGATGAGAGATTTAGCCAGGTAAAGAGTGAGGAGAAGAGTACCCCGGGATGAAAGGGCAGTGCAGAAGTCCTGAGGCCAGAGAGCACCTGTCACCTTTGAGAAACCCACGAGGCCAGTGATGATCAGTGGATAGTAAATAACGAGAAGACTGTCACCGAATGACGCTGGGGAAGTGAACAGGAGTCTGTCCAGTCCAAGCAGGGCCTAACAGCCACTCTGGGGAGACTCACTTTATATCCTGGGTATGAAGGGAAGGCACCCAAGAATCTGAGCAGGGAAGAAACATGATCCTTTTGGGTCATAAAAGCATCATCCAGGCTCCCTCTGTGGAAAAAGGATTAGAGAAAAGCAAAGAGGAAACTAGAGACCAGTTAGGAGCCTATTAGAGTAGTGGCTCAGATGAGGGAACAAGGGTAGAAAGGAAGAAAAGACATTTTCAAGGTCTTTTTTGGAGTTTTGAAGGTCATCACATATTCTGTTTTACAACTCAGATTTACACGTGGGGGGAAAAAATGTCTTCCAGAAAGACCAAAGCACAAAACGATTACATAGCCAGGATCCTTAGACACATTAGCCTAAATCCAGTACCAAACCAGATGCTACAAGTGGGTCAGGCTGCTTTTAGGAGCCCTGAAGCCTTTTCGTACAATTAAGTAGTACTTGAACCCAAATTATCCCTATTCTTCCTGCAGGGTATTTTCTTACAGGCAGGTTTTCAGAGCAGAAAAGCAAGCCAGTGTAGTAGAAACCCAAAAGTTTACTGTGATGCATCCAGGTAGTTCCTGCTGTCCTCACGTCAACCCTACTGCAAACTAGCTTGTCCTTGCAACACTTCTCTATGGAGGCACCACTCTGGCAGAAAAATACCCTGCTTAGTATATGCTCTGTTAAAAGCTTCAGTTAAACACACACATACACACACACACACACACACACACGAAGAAATATGTGCAAAGCATTCCTGATTATTCATGTGCATCTGTCTCCTTAAACTGCACTCCCGGGACTGAAGCTGAATGCAGAGGCTGTGATAGATTTCACACCGTTTACAAAGAATAAATGAATGATTTGTACTGTAGTAGGAAAGCAACTGTACATTATACATGCACGCATTTCATTTCCTCTTAAAATAAAACCTTCCTAGCCACATAATAAATATAACTTTAAACCCACAATGGGTCAGGTAAACAAGTTTGTGTATATTCCTTATAAGCCACCCAAGACATGATAAAGATAAATCTGACCATCAATAATTACATATGTTGTAATACATGCTCTATAAGTTGTCTTGCTCTCTTTTCCATCTATGCTGTGAAAATTAGCACTTAAAAATGTAAAATGAAAAGAGATGTTGTTTAACCTTGAGGAATCATTTAATCCTTTCTATCTTTATCAGTGTTAATGTTTTCAGCTTCTTTGAGGTTGTAATTGATTGATTACATCCTATTTACACAACTGCATGATAGCTGTCTCCAATGCTCCTGTTCCTCCTTGACTCCTCGCATGTTAAGATTCAGCTCTTCTAAGGTTTCCCTCACCGTTTATGGTAGGGCTCATCTTCCATCATTCTCCACAACCACCCCCCACCTGCTGTCCCTTGTATACATCTCTACCCATATTTACAACTGCTTCTCTTCCAGCCTGGGAGCTCCCTGATGCTTTGTGCTCCCAGGACCTAACAAGAGCCTGGCATGTTAAAACCTTTCAAATGCTTGTGGCATGAAATGAATGAATGAATAAATTGGATTCACCTAACCTATGTAGTTTTATTTCCCCCCACCTGCATTACCCTAAATGTTAATTACCCTCAAGTCAATGACACGTCAGACAATTCTCCATTTCCCCACATTCCTTTCCATTTCCTGATAGAAGGGGGTTTCTTATTTGAAATACTACACTGCTTAGAGGTGTTTATGAAAAACAGTTTTAAGAATAAGTGATAATATTGCTTGCCGCTCAGGTTTACACATATGGCTTTGTACAGAGTGCGTTTGAATATGGACTAGAAAAGGCCTTTACTCCTCAAATTCATATTCGATAGGAAGATGGCATCCTATCACTCTTGCTATTGACATTCGCATCAGATAGCACTCTTACAAAGGTCCCTCTTTGTCATGACAAAGGAAGGACACCCTTGTCAAGGGCAGAGAGAATCCATGAGTTAAATTCATCATTCCGGAATAAATTATTTAGCACCACTTAAACCCTGAAAGCTTTGAGCCACCTACCTTGTGGTTTCTGGCACTCTCTTCTACGTTTACAATTTCCTGATTGTGAAGCAACAATTTAATTTCACCATGCAAAAGCAATACCATTTAAATTTACTGTTGGAACTGACAGGCTCTCGTAAACGAGAAGATTTATTGTTCCACTGACAAAATTATAAAGCTGCTTTTACCAAAAAAAAGTACTTAGGAACCATTCCAGTATTTAAAAATGAATTCTTCTTATTGGACTTAATGTATCTCCTCCTGCCAGGAGATGAATGCGATCCCTGGGGCTAAGTTCTGACTGCTCAGACTCAGCTTTGACTTAACTCTGTCAAGGGCTTAGATTTTTAATATGAGATCATCCTGGAAACACAAGGATTGTGGTAGTAGTAACAAGAGATAGTCAATAGGCTTTTAAAATATATTCTTTCACTAGTTTAGAGTTTTTATTAGACAGGCATGTTGATCACCTTTTTTCACTCTAAATTATATCATTGATACAACTATGAGTAGGAAGGTTTGGTACAACAGTAAACGTTCCCACTGTTATTTAACTGGAATGATCAGGGACCAGTCACTTTTGAGTGGCAAAAGCTGGTGTTTGAAGTACACCAGGGAATGAATCTTCTCCCCAAAGAACGAAACAGGCTGGAAAAGGCAAGAAGACTGAAGGATTGATAATATCATTAAACCTACAGCAAATATTGATCATGTGCCCTGTGTAAGGTCTACTGTGGCTGATAGCCTGATGATGGAAAAGCGGAAGAGGGACTTGGGCTGGTCTGAACCCTTAGATTTAACAAGCTTCCTGAATGCATTCAATTCACCTGCACATAACTCAATTCCTTGCACCTGTCATTAGGAAGGCTTGTTTCTTTCAACTGCTCAGAGCAGCCAAAAGAAAACAAAAAAAAAGATGATAAATAAATAAATAAATAAATTAATTAATTAATTAATTAATTAATAAAAGAAGACAGCAGCAACCTGGTGCGGGACCAGAAGGGAGCGTTTATCAGCAGATCAGCAGCCCCACTGCTCAACAGACAATTGGGGTTTCCTCCCATCCACCCCTACGTCCACTGCGCACCCCCAAGGACAAGAGGTTAGATGCAGTAGAAGCCAAGGCTAGGCCTGTGAGGCAACAAGAGAAAGATGCGGAGGTTCCCAGCGAACCGGGAGATGCTCGGGCGCCGCCTCCTCCAGCCTTGCACCCGGTGCTGACCCGGCCAGCGCCCAGCAGAGAAACCGGGCCTCCCAGAAGCTCAGCATCCCTCTTCCTGCTCCCTCCTCCGCCCGCGCCCGTGCCACCAACCTTGGGGGTGCGGATGTGCTCCATGATCCGACCAAGTCTACACGGTCTTGGGCGGACGCTGCCCCACGCACCTGCGCGCATCCACAGCGGGAGGGGGCTTCGCGCTCAGGGGCGGGTGGCGATAGGGCCTGGCTCCGCCTCCAGGTGCAGCGGCGCGCGCGCACTGCGGGCATGTGGGCACGAGGCGCCCGCGCGGCCCTAGAGCGGGCGTCCTTGCGCGTCTGCCACCTGCCCTGCCTGCCGCCTCTCTCTCTGCCTCATCTCTGTCTGAAGTCGCCAGAGCGAGAGCCGCTTGCTTCGTTTTACGAGAGGCAAGCAACGTAATACTGTGGAGCTACTGTTCCCCAAGACACAATGGGGGCCTTGTGTTGGGTGTGGCCTTTTGGAGGAGAGGCAAGGAATACGCTCTGCCCCACCAGCCCATCGCCTTCCTTCCAGAGCGTCCCAGGAGAGGTGCGACTTCAGGGTAGGGCCGGAAAAAAGGCTGCCACAGGCATGTCCTAGAGGGCTCTGTCTGCATATTTCAGCACGTGAGCAGCAGGCGTAGATAGCTTTAGGAATGAGGGTGGAAATAGCAGCAACACTGTTAACGCCGTGGGAGGGGCTCTATTAAGTCAGGCATCTCTCATCAACCTGCCGACAGCACGGTTGCACGGTTGGAAGAGAAGCTTTTCCTTGACACCGTGTTGGCTGCTCATTGGCCATCTTCACTTAGCTCTAACTGAACTGGAAGATATAGAGACAAGGCACCCATTCCAAGGTAGCACTTTTTCATTTACGGTATGTTATTAACAATAGTTGTTGCCAATTGTTAGTATTATGCCATTGGAAAAAAACAAAGAGAATGAATGCCCTCCCCCCGACACACACTTTTTCTTGCAACCCCAGTTGTAGAATGCTCCACCATAACTAAAATTTCATAAAACTGTGCTATAGTTCTTAGAATAATACCGACTCAGTTTTTTCCCAGCTCTTACTCACCGCCTTCTGACTAGATAGTAAATTCTTTGACTGTAGCAACTGTTCTTTATCTCTTTTTGTCCAGTGCCTCATAGGCACATTGCAGCCTTCCAAATATATGTTTATTTAATCAATACAGTGTTACATTTTTAAATTCTCAGATCTCCGTCACATATTTTCTGTCATTTCATCCTCCTACTGTTCAGCAAGTCAGTTGGGACAAGTCCTGTCAACTGATGTTTGCATACGACAAAGTTGACCCAGGGCCATAATTTATTCATTACTAAAGAACACCAGGAATAGAGAGTCAGGGGCACTGTGGTCCCAACTCAACACCAGCTTCTGTCTCCTCATTGATAATGAGGATGATTTCAAGGTAGCTTCTGTCCCCAAATTCCATCAGTACTAGAAATCCTATCTCCATTTGGGGGGATGCATTTTGAGTGGTTTAATGATCTAGGAATTATGTGCTTTCAGGACTCTTCTATTCCTGTACTGGTGGACTAATCATGAGTTTACCTGGTGAGTAATTTTTGCATATATATATTTCTAACTTGTTGCATATTAACATATGTTTTTTTAAAGCACACAAAAGCACTAATTGGTAGGTGAAAAGATATAAATCCTAAAAAACTGAAATAACCTAATGATAAGAAAAAATTTCCAGGACTAGTTAAAATATGCATCTTCCATTAACCATAGCTATAAAATCAACATTAGGTTAAAATAAGTCAAGAATTATATTCCAATTTTAGGATCAATTAACATACAACAAACTGAAATAAAAGAACAATAGGGAAAGAAATCTCTATAAGTAAACACTTTAGCTTGAGCTAACAGTTTTCTGAGGAATCCTCCTTGACTTGTCCCTCAGCCCTGGTCACTATCCAGGTTGTTAGACCACAAACTATGTTGACTTTAGACAACCATTCTGCACTTTCTGGTACTAACACTGCCTCATATCCCCAAGTTTCACTTTCTCTCCGAACCACCACCCAGTGAGGCAGAAGAGAGTGAAGGAAGTAGCAAGAGTTGGAAAGCAGTAAGGTGAAGGGACCTAGGGTACATTGAAATGGCTACTACGTTGATCTTAAGTAGTGCAAAAAGTGGAACTAGTCATTTATTTATTTAAGAAACATTGATATTAATTGACTGATGGTCATGCCCAAGGTATGATAGCAGACACTGGGAGATTGAAGAGAGACCCAGTGAAGAGTTCCATGATTGTGATATAACACCTCAGTATAACACCAAGGAAATGAAAAGTAAACTAAGATGGTACAGGGCATATGGAAATGCCAAAAAAAAAAACACCTCAAAGAAATTGTCTACTTTCTACCTTTTCCATATTACACAGAAAATAATGGATAGACTCAGGTTCATACACTTAGTTCTTAAAGGTTGATATCTAGTGTGCCTGGAATGAACCATAGGATATTTAGATGGATGCTGCATCTCTGAGTCTTTCCAAAGCAGAAATCTCTCTATCTGGCCTCAGAACCAAGAAATGAGAAGGGAGAAAAAACTTATTCTTCTAATACTACATAATTTGCTTATGGATTTACACCCAGATTTTCTACCCAGAAACTGGCTATTTTTCTTCAGCATGTGTTAAACCTGGGTAGAAAATAAGTATATTTCAACAAAACTATTTTCACCATCAATCAAAATATCAGACAATAGGGTTAGGACCTAGTTACCTGCATATTCATCAGATGACTTCCCATGCCAAGGAACATCATGGCTGTCCTCTTTTTATCATTAGTGTAGCAGGTTTCATTGATTTTGACCTTTGTGAAAATGGTAGATATGACTGTACACATCATTATTTAATCCTTCTGTCTTTCATGGGCACACAGAAGACTACACTTTTCAACCCTGTTACTCTTGGGTGGGTACGTGTGACCAGTTCTGGCCAATAGACTGTGAGAAGTGACATGTTACTTTTTGCCAAAGCTCGGCAAAACCTGTGTGTGGCCATTCAGCTTTCGTTTTCCCAGTCTTGATATTTGGAGGACAACTATTGAGATTATAGAGAAAATAATGATGATAAATAAATTCATCCAAAATATATGACATGACTGTGGCCCAAAACTATTCAGCATTAGATTGAAATAAATGAAGAGAGAAATAGACTATTTCCCTGAGTCATTCCTTGGAAGGGAGCTACTCTGAAGAGTCATAGCAGATTCCTTTGAATGAAAAGAATACCTTTTTTTGTGGTGGTTGTTGCATGAAAGCCACTGAGACTTAATGGTTAATTAAGTTTTGTACCTCGCCTAGCCTAGCCTATGCTAACTTTATAGAGAAAGGAATCTGAAACAGTTAAAATAATATACTATCTCTGTTTCTGTGTTTCTGATCTTTTTGAAGGGGGGTTGATAATGTTGTTTAAAAGCTCTAAACATGTCACATGCCAAAGCCTAATCTACTTTATTGTATATTACCAAACTTCTTCTGGAAAACATCTTCTTCAGAAATCTTTGTCACATAGATAGTCTAGTTGTAAATAAGATTGCTATAGGAATTTTTAAATAAAAAGTTGATGTTAACTGGGAACTTACCCCAAATCCTGTGATCATCAGAGCCTGAGGAGATTTGGATACTTATCAAAAACTTGCAAGACTTTTTCCAAAATACTTACATTTCTCCTGAGGCAACTAAAACTTCTGATCTGGCAGTGAAGCCAAGAAATGTTTCCTCAGGGGGTAGTATTGCTAATGATTACAAACTCAATAAAATCGTATTCAGCACTATTAAACCTCAGTGGTCCATATTCTGTGTGGAGGGGGGCACACATCTCTGAACAAGCCCAGTCTTAGCTAGAAACATATTAGATATTCAATATGATAGGGATTCTGCCTGGGGGACAAAAAATAGCATGCTCACCTTCAGGATTTTTATAAACTTGATGATGCAAAGTATCGATGTCTTCTTTGGCCTATCCCTATGCCAGATATGCCAAACAAGCACTCTATGGACTGCCGGCAGCTCTGGCCTTCTTCTAGGAACCAAAAGAGAAACTCCAGGCCAGCATAAAAAGAGCACTGACTCTGAACAGGCAATGTTTTGAGGTCGTCTCTTATATTTTGTTCTCCCTTCAGAAGGTGTATCGTGCAAGTCCAAGTCTCTGTCCTCAAATCACTTAGTATTGTTGATTGCCTTTTGACAGCCATCCCATCAAGCATCAATTTTATGCCCATCGTTCCCAAATTAATACTTCTAGTCCTCAATTCTCTCTCTGTCTCACATATTGTATTTCCATCTACCTGCTGAGTACCTCCACTCAGATGTCCCATCAGTGTAACCACCTTGGTGGGGTTAAGAAAGTGGGTTCTGGAAGCAGACAGGTCTATATTTGAATCACAGCTCTGGTGTGTGTTAGCTATGTAACCTAGAGCACATTTTTTAACTGTCAGCCTCAGGTTTTTCATCTGTAAATTGGAGCTAATGATAATATCCGTATTGCTTTGTTTCTCAAGCTGAGGAGTAAGTATCTCTATATATATGAGAATGAATGTTTATTATATTATTCCCTATGTTTTCGTATATGCCTGAGGTATTCAAAATAAAAAAACAGAATTGATGGCAAAAAAATGGGGGATAATTAAACCTTCTTAGGGTAGATGTGACAATTCAGTCAGATTGAGCATTTAACATGTTTTGTGACAGATGTTTATTGAGCACTCACCTTGTGCCAAGCACTGGGCATAAATGCGTGAACCAAAGCAATCACAGTCCCTGCTCTCAGCGTGTTTCAGTCTAATAATATCTGCCATTATTATTATTATTATTATTACCTTCCACCTAATATCAAATCCTCCTCATGACTTCATTACTTCTTTGCTTCTTTTGTTGATCTCAATCACTCAAGCTCAAAACCTTTGAATTTTGTCTCTTACTCCTCCCCATTTTGTCCACTGGTCCTTCCCCTTCCTTCTTCACCATCATTACTCTAGTTCAGATCCTCAGTGCTTCTTTCTGGATTGAATATTGGCCTCTGCTGCCAGATTCATCTTTTAAAAGGCAACTCTAATCACATAATTCTCCAGCTTAAAACCTTCAAGTGGTTTACAATTGCCTTCAGAATGAAGTACCATTTCCTTCTTCTATCCTTTAAGGTCCAGCCACCTCCTACTACTCTCTTTTATAAATGCATGTGAGTAAGTCACTGGCACTTGGTAGGTGCTTAAAAAATATCTTTTGAATGTATCCATTAGTCAACCAATCACTTTCTATAATCCTGCATTTGCTTATCTCTATGCCTTTGCTCACACTTTCCCATCTATCAAGTCCTTTGAGGTTCATTTCAACATTCACTTCAACACTCCCTCCAGATGGAATTCTTCCAAAATAACTCTTGTCTGTTCATTCCAATAAGCAGAGATCATCACAGAGAGTTTATTTTCATCTGGAAGTATAATTTTATGCATCTCTGTCACAACTTGTCCATGGAGGCCTTGATCAGTCTACTACTATTCCAAGAATACCCTGCTGGCCTACTACACTGACAACATCATGCCAATTAGATCTGATGAGCAGAAAGTAGCAGGTGCCCAAGATGCCTAAGTAAGGCACACACGTGCCCCAGGGTGAGAGATGTATTCTGGGAAAATTCAGGGTTCTGCCTTCTCAGTGAAGTTTCTAGGGCTCTGCGGTAGTCTGGGACTACCAGAAATAGCTTCTCTATCATGAAAAACAAGTTGCTTCATTTTACACCACTACCACTTTGTGTTGTAACCTATTACTCAGCTAGCCATATGGGCTACTAGCTCTGAGTGGGACCTAAAGCATGAAAAGACTCTCTATCTGACTTGAATTGTAGTGGAAACATATCAGCTACATGGCCCTTTGACACCAGCAGAGACAAATATGCTCAGATGTCTGCAGCACATAGGGATGTAGTATGGAGCCTCTGGCAAGCGACAATCAAAGAAACACAAGTCGTTACTGGCATGGCCCACTACTAGCCAACCAGTGACTTTGTACTAATTTTTTAAAGTTCTTTTTTTTTTTTTTAATTGTAGTAAAATACGTACAACAAATTTTGCCATCTTAATCAGTTTTAGGTGTATAGTTCAGTAGTGCTTACAACAAAAGCAAAAATAAATGAATGAGACTACATCGAACTAAAAATAACTCTGCACAGTGAAAGAAACAATAAATAAAACAAAAGAGTCCACCAGCCACATGGGAGAAGATATTTGCGAACAACACCTCCTACAAGGGGCTCATACAACTCAACAACAAAAAGCAAACAATCCAATTAAAAAATGGGCAGAGCATCTGAACAGACACTGCTCCCAAGAAGACATACAAATAGCAAACAGATATATGACAAAATGCTCAATCTCACTAGCTACTACCTCACACCTACTAGAATGGCTATTGTCAACAAGAGAAGTAGTAACAAGTGTTGGAGAGGCTGTGGAGAAAAAGGAACCCTCATACACTGTTGGTGGGAATGCAGATTGGTGTAGCTGTTATGAAAGGCAGTGTGGAGGTTCCTCAAAAAAGTTAAGAATAGAATTACCATAGAACCCAGAAATTCCTCTTCTGGGTATCTACCCCCCAAAAATCTGAAAACATTTATCTGTAAAGATATATGTACACCTATGCTCATTGCAGCAGAGTGTCCTTCGATAGAATATTGGGTAGAGAAAATGTGGTACGTATATACAATAGACTATTACTCAGCCATAAGAAAAGATAAATACTGCCATTTGTGATAACATGGATGGATCTTGAGATTATCATGCTAAGTGAAATAAGTCAGACAAAAAAAGTCGAGAACCATATGACTCATATGTGGGATATAAAACTGAAAGCAACAAATAAAAAAAGAAACAAAAAATCATAGATGTAGATAACAGTTTAGTGGTTACCAGTGGGCAAGGGACGAATAGGTGGTAGAACAGGGTAAAGGGGATCAAATATACGGTGATGGAAGGAGAACTGACTCTGGGTGGTGAACACACAATGCAATATATAGATGATGTAGTATAGAATTGTACCTGTTAAGCCCATATTATTTTCCTAACCTGTGTTACCCCCAATAAATTTAATAAAAAAAAATTTTTAAGCCAAAAACCAGATACAAAACTATATACAATATGACCCGAATTGTGTTTCAAAATGAGTATATGCGTGTGTGTGTGTGTGTGTGTGTGTGTGTGTGTGTGTGTGTAAAGAGACAGAAAATAGAAGAAAGAAATTTACAGATATAACAATTACATCTTGGTGGTGGGTTTGTAGGTGATTTTCATTTTCCGTAAGTTTTTTTTTTACATTTTACAAATATTCACATTGCATATTTTAACAATTATAAAGAACATGTATTTAAAAATGTCTTTTCAATAAAAACAAGTCATAGTCTATAATTATGACATAGTGTCATGAGTCAAAGTCAACACATTTGTAGAGGATACATTTTATTTTGGTTTTTTTAAAGCAAGACATAAATTGGATACCGAAAAGTTATGAGACCTTCAAAGTGTATGCTTCCTAAAATTTCAATCTAAAAATAATTTGTATGAGAAGCAATCCTTTTTCAAGGATAAAATCAGGCTTATTTTCCATGAGGAAACCATAAAAACAGATATCCCAAATGTATAACAATAGCTGGAAAAAGATCTAAGTTGTCAGAATCTTGGCAATGTTGTTTTTACAGCCAAGTGAAAAAAAAGATTTTTCTGTGAAGTTCAGTTAGATTTGGAGGAATATGCCCTGGTGCTTTAAAGCCAATGTTTTGTAAAAATTATTTAGTTGATCTTTAACTTTTAATCTGGAGTGTATCTTTGGTGTTTGCTTAATAGAATGAGAAAATAGAATTTACATAATTAGTAAAATCTTACCTTGCTTTTTTTTATTTAGATACAGATGGTAAATATTGGCAAAATGTACATAATCATGAATCTTGTAGCAAGGACAATTTGAGCAAGGACAACTTCTAATAAACAGATGTAAGAGTTGTACTTGGGCTACATTAGGGTTTCTTATGGAGATAATGAGTAATTTTGAATGCTGGCTCTGCAAGAACATTCTCCCTTTATTTCTTTGGCAGAGAGAATATTTGCAAACAATAGCAATGAACAAGATTTATTCAAAATGGTGAACTAACAAGGATTTGATCTGGATCTAACTTGTCAAGAACCACCTGTGTTTGCGTTTGGATTTGGCAGTCACTCTTGACTGTCTTGCCATTGCAAAGATGTATTTGAAAAGCCTGAACACAGCACAAATTCAGAGCACCATTATTTGCTGGTAGAACAAGTCAAGTTTACTTTCAGTGTTTTGTTCCTGATTATCCTACCATTTTGCAGGGAGTCTCCCTGGATAATCACCAATTTATGAATGAGTTGTAAACAATTCATGTTGCAAACAGGCTGTTTGTTGCTCAGATTTCACAAATAATGACTACATTTCTGGGCCATTCCTCAGAAGTGTATGCAAATTGGTACTAATCGTACTACTACTTACACTGTATCGAACTCCCATTTATAAAATTATGTCTGCATCAGAATGTCTGGGGTCTGGCTTGACCTTACATTTGTAGGAACAGACCTCCTACCTCCACCATAGAAGCAGAAGGCAGCAGTGGCCTGTGCAGCCTTAAGAGATAGGGGTGCCAACAGAGGCGACTTCTCTTGAAGACCAATATCTTAACTCTTTCTTTTTTAGGTTGTTAGGTTAAAGAACACCTGGAAGTCATAAAGCTTCTTAGACTCCATGGTTCCTGCAGACTATTAAACGATATTCTACTAGGATGTAGAATTACATGTATGTAACTATATATGTAACTATTTTTGCAGTCATATAGAGAAATATAATATCTCAACCACAATAGTGTGTCAATAAAAGAGCCTTTTCATAGGTTGTTCCTAAATTTTGTGGTAATATTTGTTAGCAATTTGTTCATTCATGTTGGTCTTGGTAACAGCTGACACAAAGATTTTAAGAAAATTTATAGGAAAAAAAGTTAAATCGAGATAATTCTATTAACTTTCTGAAAATTGAGAAAAACTCATCTTATTCTATTTGTTTTAATTAAAATTTATTGGGGTGGCAATGGTGAGTAAAAGTACATAGGTTTCAAGTATACAATTCTGTAATACATCATCTATGTATCACATTGTGTGATCTTGTTCTATTTTAACTGATGGCATCCTGGTACAACTTTTGAAAGCAATCTTTAAACTCTAAAAGTTTTGAATTAAAGAACTAAGGAGAAGAGGAAGGGATGGGATTGACTCAACAGTGACTCCCATGACTTTATATTTAGGACCCACCTTTGTGTGTCCAGTACCCCTGAAAACCAAAGTAGGACAATTGACTCACAATAGACTAGACAATAGAGCTTCCATGACTAGAAAGTTTTAAAATATGACAAAATACCTAATAGTGGTATAAATCAATATTATTTGTCCTTTTCAGGATACATAATGCATACACTGAACACCAAAAAGTAGGGCAAATACATAGAGACAAAAAGTAATTTGCTAAAGTAATTTCTGCTCTCAATTCTACTTCGCTCAGCTTACTTGAAGTAACATTGATATGAAACAAAATCAATTAGCTTTAACATTTTGAGAAGACGCTTGCTGGAAAAGCAAAATAATTTGCCTAGGATTGAGCAGGAGAATGTGATGATGCTCATTGACTATACTGAAATACTTATTGAGTGAAAACTGGACACCTGACTCCTTTGTGCTTTGAAAGCAGAAGCTGCTGCAAAGTCATATTGTTGGCAGTGGTTCTGGGAACTTCCCTGAGCCTTCAGATGTCTGGAGTGTTTGCAGTGAGAATTCTCAATCCTTAATTTAAAGATTTTTCCATTTCCACGATTAGTGAACTTTATCAGTCATGAGCTTTGACAATCTAATTCTAGCATTTTTTATTTTCCCTCATAATTCAATACATACTTGACAGACTTAAGTTCAAAAGTACACGGTTGCAACTAAAGCTAAACACCTGATTGTGACTAATTATTTGCATATGCTATAATTGTAGCACCAGTATCACTTTTCTATTACTAATTATTTAAAATAATGGCAAAATACAATAAAATATTCAATCAATATTCAAGTAATTGTACAAACATTTCTGGACAAACCAAGAAAGCATGGTTTAAAATAATGTGTTGACTGACCAGCAAGGTCATTGTGAAACTCCTTTAAATGTGTGTTTATCAGTTGATAAGTAAAAGTTGAAAGTCCAAAAACTGGGGTCATCATTATGGAATATATAAAAGTGCAGGTTGTTTAAAGTCATGTAGTTTATTTGTAAGTCAAGGTATTACCTTTATTTCTTCACTGTCCTTTAAGCAACAAAACATACTTTTTTCTTGGAAAAAAAATAAATGTCAAACTTTTCATTAAAATACTATGGAGAGTGAGTAATCCTTTAATACAAATTTATCTCTATAAATAGAAGATATAAAATACATGTATACACACACACACACACACACACACACACACATACACACACACACACAGAGAGAGAGTTCCCTGCACTGGGAGGGGTTATTTCCTACAAACTTAATTGAGAAGTTCATATAGTAAGGCTGAGATTAATACTTTTCTCAAACTTTTTTTTCTTGTAACACAATGTAAGCACTTTCCAGGAAAATAACTTTATTTTATTTATTTTATTTTTGTGAGATTTTTATTAAAATATAGCTAACATTCAATATTATATTAGTTTCAGGTATACAGAATAGTTATTCACCGTTTATATACCTAAAGAAGTGATCACCAGGTTGTTCAGCAACAACCTGACACCGTACCATGCTGTCACAACATTATTGACTATATTCCCTATGCTGTACATTACATCCCCATGACTTATTTGTTTTATTTTATACCTGGAAATTTGGACCTCTTACTCCTCTTCTTGTTTCCCCTTTTTAAATTTTTCAGTGACAGTTGACATTCAATATTGTTTTATGTTAATTTCAGGTGTACAGCATAGTGGTTAGACATTTATATAATTTAAGAAGTAATCCCCCGACTAGTCTAGTACTCACTTGGCACTATACAGAAAATCACTTTATTTTAATCTTTTGGAGCTTAAAAAAAAAAGAATTTTCACTTATCATTGGAAGCTGTAAAACCAATTATACTCACAATGAGTGTTTTGTGTTGTTTAATTATTTTTGCTTAATTTAGTTTTACTTTATTTCACCCTAGTGGGAGGCATGATAATGGAATATTTAAGAGCATGGGACTCAGGAGCCAGGCTACCTGGGCTTGAATTCAGGCTCGCCCGCTTCCCAGCAGTATAAGCCTGGGAAGTGCTCAACTTCCTTGTGCCTCAGTTTCCTCACTTGTAAAATGGGAATTAATAACTGGATTGTTGTGAGGAATCAAGGAGTAGTGAATGCAAAGCAATTAGTATAGGGCCTGTCATACACCCTTCTCCTGGGCCCAGCTCCTCCTCCATCTCAGTTCTCTTTTCTAGCTCAAAATAGGCAGAAATGAAAACACACTTCTTAATGGGCACCAGAGGTATTTTGGATGGGACAATTCATAGTGCAAGACTAACCAACAAATTGCAGAGTATTTATTGTCCTTGATGTCTGGGCACTAAATGCCAGTCGAATCCTCCTGTCATTGTGACACCCAAAAATAGTACCCCCACCCCCGCCAACCACAACATTCACAATTGCCCATCCAGGTTAAGAACCACAGTAGATATGCAACACTTACTTTCATTGATGTCAGCTAAAGATTATGGGGGGGGGGGGGGGGATGGAAATAGTGGTAGATAAAGTAGACAATAATAACATTAACAACTACTATTGGTTGAGTCGTACTATATGCTGGAGCTTGTAACAGACCTGTAAGGAGAGAAAGAAACTAAGACTTAAACATTAAATAACTAATCCAAGTTACAAAGGTATCCAGGTGGTACCGGAACTTGAATTCATGTTTATCTTACGGCATATCATGTGCTCTTGCTCATCAAACTAGATCGTTTGCTGTTTCAAGTTAATTAAACTAAGTCAGCTCAACTTCAGACACCTCCATCAGTTTGACTGAAGACCAGATTGGGTGCACAGTTAACACACTTACCTATACGTCTATTAAAGCATAGCTTGAACAGATCTGATTTTGCTCACCCTGAGCCTTGGATTCTTGACTTTAATAATTAGGTCATGTTCAAGCAGTTTGTAGATAGGTATGCATAACAATATCTACAGTGTGTAAAGTGACAAGAACATAACCTGGAAGTCTCTGGGTCTTTTTAGCCTGTAGATATGGCTTCCATTGGTCCATTGTCTTGACTTGCTCAGACAGAAATTCCTGCCTCCAGAAATGCTCCCCTCTAGTACGCCTCGGCGTTCCTAGAAGCTTGCTCAGATATGCCCAGGGTCACCTGTTTTCCCCAAGCTCCACTCCAGTCTCTGTCTTATGAAACCCCCTCCTGGGGGATACCTCCTCATCAACATCACTAATGGAGCCTTCGATGAGACGATTAATAGCTGTGCCAAAGGAGTGTTTCCTGGCACTTCCAGGCTGACCATTTTGAAGGGCCAGAGCCATGCTGGGTTTCCCACAGAAGTGGGGAGGGTGCCTGTCTTCCCAACTCTGGGTCGCATTGTTCTGAGCCATCTGCAAAGAACGTCTGCTTGAGCCCTGAGTCCACAGAATTTCTCAGGAAGCTCCTTTAGTTTGGGGCTCACCCATCTTTCCACTGGTGCTCAAACCTGTCTGATGAACCAGACAGGGAGCAAACAGTATGGCGGTCATGCTTTCCACTCTCCTTGTCTCTAAGAAAATGAAAGCATAACCGCTTTTTTGGTGGTTAACTTTATGTGTCAGCTTTACTAGGCTAAGGTGCCCCAGTTGTACAGTATAATATCAGTCTGGATGTTGTGTGAAAGTTATTTTTTAAGATACAATTAACATTTAAATCAGTAGACTTAGAATAAAGCAGATTCCCTCCATAATGTGGGTGAGCCCCATCCAATCAATTGAAGGCGTTTAGATAAAAGGCTAAGGTCCCTGAAGGAAAGAATTCGGCCCCGAGACTATCGTAGGACTCATGACTGCAACATCAACTGCTGGACGTTACAGCCCGCCAGTCTGTCCTGCACATTTGGGACTTGTCCCCCCTATAATTGTGTGAACCAGTTCCTTAAATCAATCTAAATATAGGTCTAAATAGAGATATTAGATAGATATATAGACATAGGACAGATATATAGAAAATATATACTATAATGGGATATCCTAATAGGATTTAGGATAATAGCATATAGGATCATAGAATATATAAAGGATAATAAGATTATATTGAAATACATATCATAATATTCCCTATAGCTCTCATATATATATATATATATATATATATATATATATATATATATATAAAATACCTATTTACATCTATATCTATATCTAATATCCTATTGGTTCTGTTTCTCTGGAGAACACTGACTGATACACTTATCCTATCCTCTTTCAGAGCACCCAAAAGTATACAATTATAGTAACTCAAACAGATGCCCACAGACATCACCTGCTTGTAAGGTCAGCAACCAGACATTGATCAATTACCATTTTGAGGTCCTCTGAAGTGCCATTTTATGCTGTAGATTAATGATTTATAGGAGATACATGGTGGGTTAGGATATCAGTCTCAGTTTCTCTCACCTAGGCCTCTAAACAAGTGTTGCTAAGAGGATACCTCCTGTGCTGTTCCTGTCTCATGTTGTTCTTTCCCCAGCCAGTTGGCACTGGAATATATGCTTCTTCAAGAACATTCCTGCTGCCACAATTTCTATTTCTACTACTACTATAATTAGCCAACATTTATTGACCATTTCCTCTTTAACCCAAATGTCAGCTGGGATATACTCACTCTCTGAGATAAAATTAGCTTGAATCCACAGCCCCATGAAAGTCCAAATTTCTGCAGATTTTTAAATGAGAAGTAAAGTCAACACAGGCTCTAGTGTCCTGTTGCATCTCTTCCATGGTATGTCATCTTAGACTTACACTCAGCTTTTTTTCTCTAATTCTATCTACAAGCTATTCAAACCAAATATTTGAGAATATATATGCAATACTGTGGATTTTTTAGGACTTTTAGGCTTGCTTATGTCCCAGTACCCAACACAGTATCACCAATCTAAAAATACATATTAGTGTAGTGAATAATATTTGAAATATTAATTGATGTTTCCTTTCTTTACATTTCCTTTTACCATTATCTTTCCTCTTACTACTGAAGCAGCTGTAATGTCTTTTGTGTACTCTTAAAAAGAGGTCAGATATAAGCCTTTGAGTAGCAGAGTTGAGCTGAGAGCCACAACACCTGAAAAAAATGTTTCCTGGCTTCCAGAAACTTAGCTAGAGCCAAAGCCTGAAGGAAGAAGATATAAAGTTTACTCTCAAACAATAAATGGGGAAGAGAAAGATGAAGAGCCCATTTTCGGCCACACAAAGAGGGGATAAAAGACTTTTTTTGGTTCCCAGCCAAAGAGAGTCAAAGGAGAGAAGACAGCAAGAGAGAGTTTATGAGTGTTTCCGGAATCTGCCCCCACTCTTGGCCTAAGCCAAGTCCAGGTATGGAAGGCAACTGGAAATCCAAGATGGGTTTAGGGAACCCAAGCCAGGGAAGGATTGGGCCTTCCTTCTCAGAACATAGCCTGGGCAGACTTCGAATCTTTTAGAGGAACTCTGCATACATTCTGGCACCAGCAAAATCTGAGAGAGATGCCCAGACATTTGGCCCAAGCACAGCCTCATGTGCTCCCTGGGTGATGTGGGGACAGCAGCAGAAGATTACCTTGGCCCTGAGAGGGGGACGAGGATGACACCCAGGCCAGTGGATGTGAAGGACGCTAGGATCTATGCCCGAGTGAGCAGGACTCAGAGTGGCCTGCACTGAGCAGATAATCTGGAGGCCTTTTAGGAGGACAGTGGTCATTTCAGCAGGACATGCATTCAGAGGCTGGTGGGATAAATTGCAGTTCAGTGGCTGCCAGAGATGGACAGGGATTAATGGAAGACTAGGCATCCTTTTCCTCTGATCTGGATGATCATTAAATTCTTTTCATTTTGGAACACATATCACCTCCTGGGCAGAGAGGAGGAAAACTTGAGGGAGAATAGGAAATGATTGAGAAAATAGCCATAATCTAGAGTTTCAAACCCTAAGTATCTGAGTTCACCTTGAATGGGAAGATTACTTTTGTCACTGCCTATTAAAAGGGGGGATTCCAATTTTAGTTCAATTCTAGATAAAAGAAGAAAGTTCCAGTTCTGTATACCTGTGTAGTATTGGGATAAGTCTATAAAAGTTTCATTCAAAACATCTGTCATTCCTGCCTTTAAAGTGCTATTGCACTCACCCGCCATGTTTCTTACTGGCCTTTCACCCAGCCTTTCTTTTTCTCTCTGACTCTCTACTCACAGGCATTTCTCTGCTCCTTTTCCACCAAAATTTCCTTGGGAACTCCAAATTCTCTTTTTGTAATGAGCAAGGCAAGTCAACACTCCCCAGCTCTTACTCTCATCGCATACCAACCAATTAAGTCTTTGGCAGCTTAAAGCGCTTTTCCATTGAACAGAATCTGTCCTTAAAAGTCACTTAGGGATATGAATGGCAACTTTCTCCTTTCACAGCTATGTACCAGTAATGTGCCAGTTGCCCTATGTATTTCACATCACAATAACACAAAAAAGGAAAACTGATAGCATCTCAAAAGAAAATGGAGGGAGATATGGTCAGAAAATGTGTGGGCAGTACTCAGATCCTGGTCTCTGTGTCCCCATTTCCTACACTAGTAGCCACTGTATTGCAAAAACTTCTAGTCTTTGCCTATGTGCTTGCTTAACGTCCTTGAGGATTAAGTTTTGATTCCATTTCTTCTGAAGGCTTGGATTTCTTCCAGTCTGCTTTGCCTGATTTACTGGTTAATGAAACGGCTGATGGCTGGTTGACTCTATCTCTCCAACTCAAGAGCTCATTATCTGCCTTTTCATTTTGGCAACTTTCTCAGTAGTGCAATCAGCCTTGCTGCCTTCTGAGGCCTGAGGGAATCTTTTAATTCCTCTTTGATGAGAATAGTCATTTCCTGCTCTGAGTTTCAACTGAAATTTAATCATGAACATTTCCTGCACATCTCTCTAGGAGCAGTAGCTAATGGGTGATATTATTGTTGAAGTTTTTTATGTTCCCCTCTGTGGACTACTAGGGTCACCCAAAGCAGTGTTCCTGCAACCTCCTTTGCCAAAAATTCCTCCAAAAGGGAGTTGACTTACAATAAATTCCAACCAATGTTCTCACAAGTAAATGAAGGAAAAGAGAGTTCTGTAAATAGGTGGGATCACCCAAACTACTTTGCCCTAGATTTGAAAATTATGTATTTGGCAATACCTAGTAGCTCATGAAAAGTAGACATTTCATATATTTTCTCATTTCTATAAAGACTGAAGAAAAAGCACATTGCATTTAACCTTGGCAAACCAATTATCATTATGAATTTTATCTATTTTAAGATTATTTCACTCTTAAAAATTAATAATTTTAAGACTTATTGAAAACAATCATAGCTAAAAAAATAATCTTTCATAAATTGATAAACTGTGCTACAGGAACTAAGCAGTCAAGTAAATCAAACTCAAATTTAACTTAACAAATTTCTCTGTTTTAAAAATCTATCCTAGGTTGGCAGATTGCTTTAACAATTAAAAATCAATATCAGATTAAAACAAAGTCCGTGTTATCATCTTAATAGATGCAGAAAAATAATTCCACAAAAATCCAACATCCATTCTTAATTTTTTTAAACGACACTCTCAGCAAACTAGAAATAGAAGGGAACTTAACCTGATAAAGAGTATCTGCAAAAATTACAGCAAATATCATATTCAATGATTAAAGTCTGAAGACTTTTTCTGTAAGAAGCAAGTCAAGGATGTCCACTCTCACCACTGTTATTCACCATTATACCAAATGTTCTAGCCAGTGCAGTAAGGCAGGGCCAAGAATGCAGAGATATCCAGATTGAAAAATAAGTAAACCTCTCTTTATTTGCAACTGACATGATTCTATACACAGAAAATCCTACAGAAATTACACACAACAAAAGCTATTAGAATGAGCAAGGAAGGTTAGCAAGGATACAGGCTACAAGATCAACACAAAAACCAATTTTATTACTCTATACTAGCAACTAATAATTAGAAAATAAAAATAATACCATTTACTATACTATTAAAAATGTAAAGTGGGGATAAATCCAACAAAAAAAATCTAACAAATCCTTATACTGCAAACTACAAACATCACTGAGAGAAATGTAAAGAAGAGTTAAATAAATGGAGAGTTATACCATCTTCATGGATTCTCTAATCCATGAACTCAATATATAATGTTACTCCCCAAATTTATTTGTACATTTAGTTCAATCCCAGTCAACATTGTAGCAAGTGTTTGTATGATTGACAAACTGATTTTATAAACCATGTGGAAATGCAAAGAACTTAAAATATTGAAAATAATTTTGAAAAATGAGAACCAGTTTGGAAGACTTACAGTAACTAACTTCAAAATTGTTAAACTACAGTAATCAAATCGAATTTGCTTAAGAATAGACATATATGGTCATATATGGTCAATTGACCCACACATATATGGTCAATTGATTTTCAACTAAAGTACAAAAGCAACTCAGTGTAGAAAGGATAGTCTTCAATAAATGGTGCTAGAAAAATTGGATATCCAAATGCAAAACGGATCCATGCTTCATACCATTCAGCTCAAAATGGATCATAGATCTAAATGTAAAACCTAAAACTATAAAACTTCCAGGAGAAATTTTTTGTGACTATGAGCAAAGTTTTCTTACCTATAACACAAAAACACAATCCACTAAAAAACATCATAAATTGGGCTTTATCAAAATCAAGAAATGTTTTCTCTTTGAAAGACATTTTAAGAGAGTGAGAAGACAAGCCACTGCCTGGAAAAAAATATTTGCAAATCACATATTTGATAAAGGATTTGCATCCAGGATTTGTATATAAAGTACTCTCAAAACTTGGTAATATGAAACTACACAATTTTTAAAAATGGGTGAACCACACATGGAAACAACCTAAATATCCATTGATCAATAAATGGATAAAGAAAATGTGGTGTATATATACACAGTGGAATATTATTCAGCTATAAAAAATGAAAATCTGCCATTTACAGCAACATGGGTGGAACTTGAGAGCATACTAAGTGAAGTATGTCAGAGAAAGACAAATACTGTATGATTTCACTTATATGTGTGATCAAAAACATCAGACAATAGAAAGAGTTGTCAGGAGTTGAGGAGTAGAAAAAATAGGGAGATGCTGTTCAAAGGGTACAAACTTCTACTTATAAGATGAATAAGTTCCAGGGTCTAAAGTATAGTATGGTGACTAAAGTTAACAATACTGTATTTTATACTCAAAAGTTGCTATGAGAATAGAGCTTTAATGTTGTCACCAAAACAACGACAAAATGGTAATTATGTGAGGTGAAGAATGTGTTAACTAACCTTATTGTAATAAACATTTAGAAACATACATGTGTATCAAATCATCACACTGAACACCTTAAACTTACACAATGTTATATGTCAATTATATTTCAATGTTATATGTCAGTTATATATCAATAAAGCAGGAAAATTGTTTTAAATGAAAAAGTGGGCAAAAAATTTGAGCAAGCACATCACCAAAGAAGATATATGAATCGCTAACAAGCACATGAAAATATGATCAACATGATTAGTCCAACAGGGAAATACAAATCACAAATGGATAAAATTAAAGAGATTAACCATATCATGTGTTAACAAAGATGTTGAGCAATTGAAAGTCTCATACACTGCCGATGGCAATGTACAATGGTACAAACACTTGGGAAAATAGTTTGGCAATTTCTTAAATAGTAACACATATAACTTCTATTTGACTCACCTATTCCACTCCTAGGTATTTACCCAAAAGAAACAAAAGCATATGTGCGTACAAAGACTTACGAGTATTTTCTGCTGTTGTTTGAAATCAATTATAAGGAACCAAATATGTAAGTTCTCTTGTGTATTAAACCTGCCACATATCTACCCGAAGTGGTCTGCCTCCTTCCTTTTCTCCTTGCCCTTCGTGGATAGGGGCCAGTTTTACATTTCACGGGGGGACTCTGGAGTTTGTGGACCAACGCTAAGCAATGCAGCTACATTCAAAATCGGTTACCTAATTCAAATTGCCATGCTCTGTCCTCTCTACTAGGTTATTGACAAGGTCATCATGTTAATGGGGATACTGACATAGTGCCATCAAATAGATCACTGGGCTTTTCCAGACAGAGGCTCACATCTGGTTCAAGTGCGCCATGGAAGGTACCTGAGTCTTGAGTTCAGAGCAATAACATATCTCCCTTTGGCCATCACACCATTGGCTATAAATCTATGACATAAATAGGAATGCTGTTGGAGAAATGAAAAAGAATATACATTTAGGTTTTTTAAAGCCCTACAAATATTTCAATCCTTCTTTTCTTTCTTTGAGCCAAATAAAAATTCTCAAATTATTACCTTATGGAAATAATCAACTCCTCAATAAGGGTTAAAAACTTGTACGTTTAATTGACTTTGGGTTTACTGTCAGCCTTCATGACAAACTTGGAAAAAGACACCGGGTCTATGTTAGTTCATTTCACAGGGTAGCTGCTTCGCAAATGTTTGTTGAATTGACCAATTATTCAGATCACCAGATATTTACTGAACTAAACTCTGTAGAGGCTCCAAGAAGAAAAGGTCTCTGTCCTCAAGGAGTAATGACCTTGTTGGGGAGGCTGGGTACAAACACTTGCTCCTACTGAGAATCAATAATACAACAGTTCAGAATAATAAAAAGCTAGTATGTAATTAATTGCTGGTAAAGTGATGAGAAACATAGTGAAAAATTTCTGAGCAGAAAGCAATTATTCAAGCATAGATATTCAAGTGTACATTTCACATGAGAAGATGGTTTGAATTTGATCTTAAAGGGTGGCTAAACTTTGGGTAGATGAAAGTGTTAGGAAGGGCTGCTATGAAAGACATGAGAACAGGGAAATGCAAAGATTTCCTTCCTGAGAGCCTGTTTTTCCACGGAAAATGGAGTGCAAAGTTATTGGGGTGAAGTTGTTCATGTCAGAGCAATCGGTGGTCTTTATTGATCTCAAAGAAGCAAAATGTCCCAAGTACTCTTTAGGATTTTGGATACTGAATAAAGTAGCTGAGATTCGAGTTTTGAAAAATCAGATAATCACTTTGTACTGATTTCTTTAGCTACTTTTTAAACTACACACGGAAGAAATATCATTTGGAAAAGTAATTAACTTTTCCTAGAGTTTAAAGTTTAGCTGCCATCTTAGTGTCCATGAGTTAAAGTTCAATTAATTAAATAATCAACAGATTCGTTTATTCCCCATGAATATGAGTGTTCATTGTAATTTTCAATATGCTGTATTTAAAAAAAAAAAATCCCAAGTGTTTTTGTCTTTTATAAGCTACTTTGTTCTCTATTTTTTCAACTTCTATATTTTTAATTGAGATTATGTTCTATGTGGAGAATAGTTTTCTGTTTATTTCTCTTTAATTCATGGCAGCATATCAGTCTTAAAGGTCATTTTCTCTTCCCAATAACTTGAGGTTCAGTTTGGTTTTGGAAGAACCTTGTCACGAGACAATTTTACACAGAACTTGTATCCTAAGTTTCCTGCATATGTGCCCATCTGGAAATGACAACAAATTGGTGCTTAGAAGTAGATTGCCTGGTTTTGAAATACACACTTCCTATACAAGAATGAGACTAGAACAAAAACTTCATTTGCTGAGGGAATCTAATAAAAGAAAATGAAAGGGAACATATCTATTATTGGAGCAAAAATTGTCATCTTCTTTCTAAATAGCACCAGAGGCACATGTGAAACATACTAAGAATAGGGGGAAAAATCTTATTTATTTATTTTTTATTTTATTGTTAATTTAGCTTGTGTGAGGCAGCTGCAAATCTTCACTTTCATGGAAACAATCCCACACCCTTGTTCACCCCAAAAAGTTATTTTCTTCCAACTAAGAACAATTTTTTTCCCTTTCATAAGATCATGGAATTTTGAAAGTTAGAGATCATTCAGTCTAATTTTATTAACTAAATGGACATGATAATGAAGGAAAATAATGGGAGCATCTACCCACATATCGCATCTCCCAACCTTGTGCTCATCTCCAAGCTGACTACACTCCAGAAGATCTGAAAGATCTGGTGATTTTAGGACTCCATATCTTGGCACAGGCAGTTCCCCTTGCCTGGAATGACCAGGTCCTTCCTCATCGGGAACATGCCTGCTCATCCTCCAAGGCCCAATTCAAAAGTCATCTCAGCTATGGAGTCTTTCCCAGTTCTCTGAGGCAAGCGCTGTCTTCTGACCCTTGTGTTTTCCTGGAGTACCTGGTTGATACCTCCATCATGGCACTTGTCACTGTGTATTATGATAATCTGTCATTTCATACACTAACTGGACCATGCGTGACTCTTCTTCAATCCTTCATTTTTATATATCCATTGCTTAGCATAGTACTTGCCACATAAAAAGATAGTTAATAGCTGATAATTGAATGATTGCCGGAACTTGTATGCAGCTCTCCTTGCCTCCAAATAGATTGCTTATACATTCTCAGATCTGTTTCTTAGCTAAATTGAAATCATTACTTGAATCATGATTCCAAGCCCCACACTTTTTGGATAATAAACTAAATTAGCATAGTTGTTTATTTTTAAGCTTCTTCGATATGTTTGTTGGATAAATTACTAACCACAACTAACTATTCATTAAATTGAAGGAGTATAGGGTCATTCAGACTTCACCCTAGGAAAATTTAATCACTGGACTCAGCAAATTTAAAGTAAAATTAGAGTTTGATTATTTTTGCCTTTTGGTAAGAAATTTCTTTGTCCTAACTAAATATGATTAGGCTTCATAATCGAGTTTTTGTAATTTCTTATCCTCATACTTATGCCTGGGGAGTTTTCCTTCACTTGAAAAGTCTCCTGTCAAGTATTTTAGGGACTAGGAAGGACAGAGAAAAATACACATATATCTTTCTAAAATATTGCCAAGTACAAGATATCAAAATTTTTAAATTTAATTTTTTGAAGTCAGCTCTTATCTTCCAATCCAGTGGTAAAATGGAAATTATTTATTCTGGGAACTCTGACTGCCTTACTGAGTAATCATTCCTGCTGTGACATGAGGCCCCAGTTCTGGGTTCCTGTGTGTTCTCTCCATTGCGATATCATTGGTTTTATATGTTTATTTAAAACGAGCCAAACTGGTATACACATTTCAGCTCCGAAGGAAAGGCCGCTAACCTGTCTGGAAGGGGAACTCTTTAGGAGTGTTGGACAAAACTTTTGGATAAAAATCAAAGGCTACATAAAGCCTGGTAAAAGCAAACTCTGTAAGCAGACATGGAGCCAAAAATAAATGTTGTGTATTGGCAACGGCTCAGGGCTCAGAAGTTAGGCTTTGAAACTTCTGGTATAAGTTTCAAACTTTCCCTGTAAACTGAAAATATTAGTATTTTCAGTTCGTTACAGTACTAAGTAGTTGTTCCCTGGAGAAAAATACAGAAATTCTCAATGTTATTTTTATCTACTTTTTTCTTCCATCAAGCCAGTTGGTGTATTTGTTTTTTAGATATAGAAACTATAGTCTTTAAATTTTGCGTTATGATTTCCTACAGAGAGTTTTACCACAGGTAAAATAATGTCTCCTCATATATCATGCTACCACATTTTTTTCCCCTAAAATACAAAGTGACTGTAGTGCTTGTATATCCTGTGTCTGGACACCAGAATGTTTTGCCCTCTTCTTTATTCTTCATAGATAAATAGGCAAATATGTGTATGTTGTATATATGTATATATATATTTGTGTGTATACAAAAATGTATATAAGTACAAATACATATGTAGAGAGAGAATTCTGTTATAATACATTTTTAAACAAATTACCAGATAGACCTTATTGACTATTAAAGGCCTATGATAGACGCTATGGAAATAATCATCTAATAATAACATGTGAAGTATATTTTCTCATTCTGCATCCCGGTTGTAACTACACATCCCATTTCACCTGGAAACAAAAGTAGAGACATATTGGGAAAAGATGTTTATACATATATATCCTGGGGGGCTGGCCCGGTGGCTCAGATGGTTAGAGCTCCATGCTCCTAACTCAGAAGGCTGCCAGTTCTATTCCCACATGGGCCAGTGGGCTCTCAACCACAAGGTTGCCAGTTCAATTCCTCGAGTCCCGCAAGGGATGGTGGGCTCTGCCCCCTGCAACTAGGGCAACTGGACCTGGAGCTGAGCTGTGCCCTCCACAACTATGACTGAAAGGACAACAACTTGACTTGGAAAAAAGTCCTGGAAGTATACACTATAAAAAAAATAATAATAATAAAAAAATTTATACATATACATCCTGGAAAGAGCAGGAAGTAACTGAAAAATCTCATGAGAGCCTTTCTTGAGACCAAGCCAGGCCAGTTTGGTAGATTCCAGATGTTTGTGAGCTTATTATAAACTTGGAATTGTTATCTGAACCCTGACACTCACCATTATTCCATCCCTTCCCCGCCCCCACCTGAAAATTTGAGGCAGTATGTCTTTATACCTTGGACTTAAAGAGGGAAAACCCAAACCACCCGTGACCCTGGCAAAACCCTTCACCAAAACCTTCCTATCTATCCCCTTGCCTTCTCTTTAAACCAAGAAAGGCACCAGGTTGCTTTCTAAAGTTTTCAAAGTCTGAATTCTAGTTTTCAAATATTGTTGCTATGAATCTAGCTCTTTCAGGAATTGTTTTGACTATTAGAACACTGAAGTACTTTCTCTCCTGAGTGAAAACACCAGGAGCCAGGCTCTACAGAACAGACATCAGATCCCTAACCTTCTGCTGCTCCCTCTCCTTTAATCCAAACTGCCACAGTGTGGAAGAGAAATTGCATATTTTCCAAATTATTTGAATAAAAGAAGAACTCTGTGTGTGTGTGTGTGTGTGTGTGTGTGTGTGTGTGTGTGTGTACATATATATATTTATATATATATATATATATATATATATATATATATATATATATATATATATATATGTTTTGCAAATAAAAAAGGAAGTCTCTTTCAATTGGAAGTGTTCTCTGTATAGCTTTAAATACAATGAAAGGCAAGCAGATAGGAGAACAATGCCTGGAGATAGAATAGCATCTGGAAATTTGCATGAGTTGTCCCCTTACCTTGATGACAGTGACACACCATGACTGGATGTGGCCTAAGCTTCCTCCTCCTCTGTGAAGTGACCACCTGAGCTGGTGTGTCTTTCCCATCACAGTCAGTCACTTAACCATGTGTAGAACCTTCTCTACTGTCAGGTGGTTCTGTTCCAAGAGGAGATTCACTTTAAATCTAAGAGTGTATTTTCACTCATTGATTTCCACACCCAAGTCCACTGACAGTGCATCAGTCAGCAAAGCCTTTCAGCATATGTATGTCACAAGATGTTTGACATTGTTAAGTAGAGTCAGCAATGATGACTCAAGCCCAGTTAAGTTACAGGGAAAATCAGCAGTCACCCCTCCATAACCCAGTTTTCTAGAGGCAAATTCTAGGGTAAAAAGAGCTGCCTTATAAGACTAAAACCTCAGTTTGTATTATTGAAGAAAAATGTGTGTCTTATTAATAACATTTAATAATTAAAATGTGTATCTTTTTTATTTTTGAAAATGGGTCATTTTCTAATGATCACAGACTAATAACAATCCAATCTTTGTGACAAGATTGCTTTTAGGAAGAATCAGTTGATTGCAGCTATAGATTTTGTTTTTGTTTTTGTTTTGGTGGGGGTCCCCCAACCAATGATTTTCCAAAAATCGAGTTTCTTTTACCCCTTGGAAAGCTACTTTCAAGTATTGCAGATTATTTTTGATCTTCTACTGTGTTTTTATGACTCTTGTTATGTGAGGTTGAGACGACTTTGTGACATGTATTGGACTCAAATAAGTGCAACAATAGCCAAGACACAGAACTAAACAAAAACATAAATAAAAACCATTTCCATAATATCTGTTCCCAGATCCCTGAGCCTGAGTAGCCTCTGTGCAGCTCAATCAGTTGCCGGTACCCAAAGGAGCTGTTTGTTCTGTGGCACTGGAAGGAAACCAGCATGTGCTGAGGTCGCGTCTTCGGTGCTGAGGTCACATGAGGCTGAGCACTGCGGGTGGATAACAGCCAACCAGGTGAGGAGAAGAAAGGGCTGCAGAGAGAATCGATGAATATGCATATGTAGGCATAAGATGAAATGTCAGAGGCGGTTTGGTTCAAGGGCCATGCGAAATGTACAGAGAATAAAAACAAACTTTGAAAAGAGTTGTAGTACGATTGCAACATGAGGAATAGAATCCAATGAAGTGTGGAAACTCAGAAGAAAATGAGGGAGACGGGGAGCGGGGTTAACATAGCAATGCAGGTCAGGTGGTGGTGGTGGTTGAGCTCCAGTAGTGAGAGTCACAATTTGGGTGTATAGTGTTTATTATAAATAGGCTCCACATCCAAAGGTGGTGGGAATTGGTGGAGCACCTTTGGGCCAGGGATCTAAGGACCTGTGAACTTTGTTTTTTTCAGGTTGTACTATTAGAGCACTAGAGTCCCAGATCCCTTTCTAATTTCTGTTCAGTGCCACCTGCAACTTCTAATGTTAGTCCTCAGTGATGAGGGATGAAAAGAATACAGAGCCACCTCTATTGATGAGATTGCTATTTGAAGGGTTTGGATAAGAGGCTCTCTAAATTTTATACGTATTAGTCACAGTGATGGGGAGTGAGGAAACTTGTTTAAAATATTAACAACCCAGAGATCCATTTTCAATAGATCTGGTGTCAGAATCCAGAAATCTGTATATATAACCAGCATTCTAGACCATTTTGATCAGGGCCAGTGGCTGGCATGTACGCAATGTGGTACCAATTAGAAAAAGTCATCTCCGCTTGGTGGGCCAATTTAAAAAGCTCTCCTTCCTCCAGTCCCACACACTCCTGCCAGACAGCACTCCCCAGCCAGCAGCACTGGTGGAATTTCAGCCCTGTCTCCTGCCCACTTGGCTTGGGCAGAGTACAACCTTTACAACCTCCTTCAGTTTAAATGTTGGCCTTGAAATGCAATGTGCGAAAACCTACTTTAATTCAACGTTTCCCATACAGCCCCGATGATAACAACATTCAAGTAACTTACTAAAATGAGGGATCCCTGTCTCCCACCCCAAGCCTATTGACTTAGGCTCTTCAGAGGCACAGTTTGGAAATGAGTATTTCTAACAAGAGGCTCGGTCATGCTGATGCTCAGAGAAGTTTGGGGAGCACTGATTTGAGAGAACATAAAACACTGGTTCAAACTTTGTCCTTGATGTGTTCTCTCACCTGAGGAAATCAGAGGCACCTTTCTACACCAGATCGTATTGCTTCTCAGAATGGAACAGAAAAGCATAATAATGTGAACAGAGAGCAGACTTGAAAAGTGTACAGGAAGTTCCAATGCAGGGAACAATGACAACCTGAAACAGGCTACCCATTTTCGCGGAAGAAGTTAGGAATATTTCCTTGCATGTGTAGGTTTAAGAAGCTGTAAATATGGGGTTTGCATCCACAGTGCCTCTTCCAGTTGCCACACTCTGCAAGATTATGGATGAAGTGAATTCAACATTTTCATGTCATCGACCCTACACATTTTGAACACTTTAAGTTGTAAGCTTATTTGATAATAAAATTTATCCATAAAATTAAAGGATATGTCTCACTGTTTTCACTTTAATTTTATAAAACAGTACAGAAATAGTATGTCCAGGAAAGAACAAAAGATTGAATAAAACTGTTAGAAGTAGATCTGATTTATATAATCTTATTTCTTAAATGTCTTTAAAAAAAACACAGCAGAAATGTGAATATAACACATGCTTTAAGAGTCCAATAATTTTCATGTGATGACCAAATCCCTATAGCATGCAACTTTATAGGACCAAAATCCTACAATGTGTGTAATTTGGAGTTACTACTCATCAGTGTCTTATTCTAAAACAAAACAAAACAAAAATCTCCATTATGGTGACCTGTGAAAATTAGATTCTATTCTTGAAGGTATTCTGGCCAAGAACAGGATTAGCAATGGATAGATGGTTGTAATATGAGTCAGAATAACTGTTTGATGTTCCTGGCGGGTATTTGTGACAAGCAGGGTCCTTGATTATTTGATGGTCTAATGACCACTCATAACCATGCCTGGAGATTTGGTTAACATTTTCAGGTTTTGTGTTCTTATGCAGAATTCACAAAATTGGTTCCTCATGAATGTAAATGTTCACATCTATTTCTGGAGGAGGGTACCCATGCTGTGAATATTTGTTAAGTGACAAACATGAAAACCCAACATGAAAAGACTATTCTAAGTCAGGACTGCTTTTAGAAAAGACAGAATTCTTTGTGAGCAGCCAATGGAAACCTTGCCAACTATCTGATTGAAACACCAAAGGTTTGAATGACTCAACTCTGTTTATGGAGTAAGGGTGCCACAGAGGCTGAAGATATTGGAAAAGTCTGCAGCCATGCTTCCTTCCAAGGGCGTGGTGCTAAGAAATGCTTGGCCATGCTGCTCTGATGCTGCTGAAAGACGGAAATGGAATGGGGACTTTCTCCTCCCAATAATCAACCAGAGTTTAATTAACATTTAGATTAGTTTCTCTGAGAAATAAATTTTAGCCTTTTAAACTTGTTTTTGTAATCTATATTTACAAGTTAAAAATAAGAAGCATATTTTTTTAGAGTTAATTTTTAAGGCATTTATTTCTTTTGATGGCATTTTGGGTTGTTCCACTTTAGCTCATCGTGTGGCAGGTTTTTGGGTATTCTGTCACTGTCCAGTATCTGTGTATGACTGAGTTTACCTATAGCCTGGAGTGGGTACTGCCACAAAACTGGCGATGAGCCTGTGTCACTACACATTATAGTATAAAAATAGATACTGACTTCTGAACTACACATATAGACTAATAGCTACTGCCACAGTTATCTACTCTAAACTAATCAGATGTGCTGTGAAAGGAAAGAAGCAAGCAAGAAATCTTAAAAATGGTTCCTTTAGAAAGTCGGAGAATTTGGAAGCTCTGTTAGTGAGAAAAGTAACAAGTGGTATCTATTAGGGAATCGTTAGCTTGGGGCTGACTTCCAAGTATAGTTTGCCTACCACTATGGTAATATTGCCTTTACCTAAATACTTTTTCCCTCCCCTAGTTTCTGCACTTCACAAACTACCAAAACTTGGACAAGGTGAAATAGATAACAAGAAAGAACTATCCAGGCCCAGATAGTTTCACTGGAAAATTTTACCAAGCATTCAAATAACACCAATTTTGTATAAATGCAATCGCTTTCATAAAGAGGTAGTACTTCCCAATTCCTTTTACAAGGCCATTATTACCCTGATATCAAAACCAGACAAAGACAACACACACAAAAATTATAGACCAATAGTTCTCCCAAACTTAGATGCAAAAATGCTCAACAAAATTTTAGTAACGCATAAAAAAATAATACACTATGACTAAGTAGAATTAATTCTGGGTATACAAAGTTGGTTCAATATTTGAAAATCAACCAGTGTAACCCACCATATCAACAGGCTAAAGAAGAGAAGTCATATTATCATATCAGTGTCTCTATCTGCAGACAACGGGATTGTCTACATAGAAAATACCTAGGGAGCTACAACAAAACCCTAGAACTCAAAAGTCAGTTCAGTAAGGTACTATGATACAAATCAGCACACAGAAATTAATTAAATTTCTATGTACTTACAATGAACAAGTGAACCCAAAATAAAAATGCAACACCATTTGCAATTGCTCTAAAGAAAATGAAACACTTAGACATAAATCTAACCAACTATGCACTAGGTATATATAATGAAAATTATAAAATGCTGATTAAAGAAATCAAATAAAATTTCTATACTTGGAGAGACATACTGTGCTCATACATTGGACAACTCAATATAAAAAAAGATGTCAATTCTCTCTAAATTGATCTATAGGTTTAACACAATTCCTGTCACAATCTCAGCAAGGTTTTTTGTAGACATAGATAAGCTTATTCTAAAATTTATATAGAAATGGAAAAGCCCTAGAATAACCAAAACAATTTTGAGAAAGAAGAATACATCGGGAGGAATCCCTCTTCCCAAGGGTAAGCCTTCCTACATAGTTAGCAACCAAGACTGTGGTACTGGCCTAGGAATAGACACATAGATCAGTGGACTAGAGACCCAGAAATAGATCCACACAAATATGGATTCAATTTATTTTTGGCAAAGGAACAAAAGCAATTCAATGGAGGAGATATAGTCTTTTAAATAAATGATGCTGGAGCAATAAATGGACATCCATAGGCAAAAACAAATCTGTAACCTAAACCTCACACCTTATACCAAATTTAACCTAATATGGATCATGGAATTAAATGTCTGACATAAAACTATAAAACTTCTAGAAAAAAAATAGGGTACAGTGTTTGGGTGTAAGGACTAGACAAAAATTTCTAGACTTGATAATAAATGAATAATTGATAAAAGGAAAATTAACAAGTTGTACCTTCCCCCAAATTTAAAACTTTTTCTCTGCGAAAGACCTGTTAAAAAGATGAAAAATAAAAATTGTGACTGGGAGAAAATATTTGTAAATCACATGTTCAACAAAAGACTTGTGTCTACAATATATAAAGAGATACAGTCTTTTTGGAAAATAACTTGGCACACATATTCCCAAGCCTTTTACCTAAAGGTCTCCCTTTTGGGACCTCTAAGGAGATCATCCTAAATAAGAAAAAAATGATGTGCAAGAAGAAATTTTTCATGATGTTATTTGAAATAATAAAAAATTTTGGATGCAATCTAATTTTCTAGCATAAGCAAAAGGGTTAATGGCATCAAGATACGCATCTATCCAGTGAAATTCCAGCTGTCATTGAATGTGATGGTTAAAAATACAAAGTAGCAAAAGGAAAAATGCATATAAGTTAATAAAAAGGACAAAATCAGGGTGCCAAATAGTATGCATTACATTTATGACAAAACAGAGGGTATGGACATGTGTAAGAATGATATGTATGTCAGTAGGATAAAAATTTGGGACTTTTTGCTTTTCTGTATTTTCTATGCTTTGTAAATATAATTTTATTTTTTTAACTCAAAATAAACAAATAAAATTCCCAACCCTTCCCAATGTTTACAACATTTATCACTTGGAGCAGGTTCAAATACATAGCTTTTGTATAACATCATGGCTGTGGGTGCTTGGTAGGAGGGGTGGAGGGGCTAAGCTGCACTGGTCACGTTTGCCTGTTTTTACACTTGGTCTGAGGTCAGTGTGTTACCAGGGAAAAGATATTTTTTGCCTTCTACTTTCTATTTCACGTGGCCCAGCACTCAGTTTAGTACTATGAACAATCATGATTCAGCCATGCTGTGGGTAGTATGTGCCATGTGAGCCATCCAGGCCCCTAATCATCACTTATTACATTGTTTCTGAATTCTAAATCACTGTCAACAGAATTGAAAAAGACCCTTGTACACTGTTGGTGGGAATGTAAAATGGTGCAGCCACTGTTTGTGGAAACAGAACAGTGTCCTCAAAAAATTAAAAATAGAACTACCATATTATCCAGCAGCCCCACTTGTGGATATATATCCTAAGGAGGTGAAATCACAGTCTCGAAGAGATATCTACATCCTCGTTATTTACAAGAGCCAGAATATGAACATCTAAATGTCCACTGACGAATGAATGGGTAAAGAAAATGTGGTATATACATACGATGGAATATTATTCAGCCTTTACAAAGGAAATCCTACCATTTTGACAACATGGAGGACATTAAGCAAAGTGAAATATGTCAATCATAGGACAAATACTGCATAATGCCTCTTATATGAGGTATCAAAATAAAACTCAGAAGCAGAGGATAGAATGGTAGTTGCCAGGGAATGGGGCGAGGGGAAAATGCTCAATGGGTATAAAGTTTCAGTTGTATAAGATGAGTAAATTCTAGAGATCTGCTGTACAACATACTGCCCATAGCTAACAGTACTGTGTTGTGCACTTAAAAATTTAAGAGGGTAGATCTCATGCTAAGGGTTTTCACCACCACCATCATAAAATAAAAAGCAAGGGGACACAAGAAGTCTTTTGGAGGCGATGGCTATGTTTAGTATGTTGGTATCACAATTGTATACATATTTCCAAACTCATTAAAATGTATACATTAAATATGTGTAATTTTTAATATATAAAGTGTATCTTAATAAAACTGAAAAAAAGAGCACTGCCTTTCCTGGGCAACAGAATATGGCTGCTCTGTGTTCTTTGTTGGCAATAAAAATCTTGCCTATAACATATCCCTAGTGCTAGCAGATGCAGTACAGTCTTCCAGATATAAATCTATTAATAATTTGGCAGTTTACAATAAATAACCAGTAATGATAATGTCAGTATCTCTTTATATTTTAATGCTTTAATATGGATCCCTCTGCATGTGTTTTTATAGGTCTGATGAACACAAGTGTTGATCCCTCCCCATTTCATAAAAATCAAATATGATTTGAAGGCATAACATGTGAGGGCAGTTAAGACCATGGAAATTCATTAGGTATTATGAATCCAGATATTTCCCTGGAAATGAGCAAATTTACCAGGAGATAGGTGTCTGACCATAAGAGTGCTCACAATATTGTACATTTTCTTCAGGTATGTTGTAATTCATCAATACATATTCATTTATGTAATTGTTTAATGTCTCTCTTCCACTCAATTTGAAAACCAAAACTCATAGCCTAGCTCATAGTTGGTACCTGTTGAGTATGCACAGAAATAATAAATGTGAGATTGTAGGTACATAAGATATTCTTCAGACTGTTGAATAGAGAGGATAAAACTAGTATTTATGAGAATCAATTATGTGTTAGGAACTGTGTATGTTTTCTTATTTAACTCTTGTTACAATCCTTAAGCCAGCTACATAATTGCAGTTGAAATAACCAAACTGACTATATTCAATATGGTTGCTGTCCTTATCACGGTGATCACTTCTTTAGGTATATAAATGTTGAATAACTGTTATGTATACCTGAAACTAATATAATATTGTATGTTAGCTATATTTTAATAAAAATATTTTTAAAATAAAATAAAGCATAGGCACAGACAACAGTTTAGTGGTTACCAGAGGTTGCCAGAGGTTAAGGGGTAGAAGAGGGTAAAGTGTGTCAAATATATGGTAATGGAAGGAGAACTGACTCTGGGTCGTGAGCACACAATGCAATATATAGACGATATATTATAGAAATGTACACTTGAAACCTATATAATCTTTCTAACCAATGTCACTCCAATAAATTTCATAAAATTTTTTTTAAAAAGAAAAGAAATAACTAAATTGAAGTTCAGAGAGGTTGAACCATTTACTAAAAGTAACACAGTTCGTTTGGAACCCAGGTCTATGTGACCTTAAATTGTTTTTTCCTACATCTCACTGCCACCTTAAGCCCTGCTGAGAGGGAAGGATTTAATAACCAAATCTCCTTTAGAAGGGACTGGAAAATAATTGTGGGGTCATCTGTGGAATAAGCTTAATGGAGAAAAGAGACCAACTAGCAAATATGTATTTTATGCAGTCCTTCCCTGAAAAGTCCACATAATGCTGGCTGGGTTGGGGCTGAACTCCGGCCACCGTCAGGTTGGAGAAAAAATGACATTGTCTTTGAGGGAGACACTACTCTCAGGGGTTACGATGGAACATGATTGATGCCACCATAAAGATGTCCAGTGGATTTTTCTTGGTAACTCTCCTTAATCCCACTTTGGTGGTCACACAACAACTTTGAAAGGTGCCTGAAGAACTTTCGATGCTATAATGACCTGAGCAGTTAAATTAGTTTAAGTGCCCTGCAAAACCTAATACCGTTATATCTCTGTTATTCTCCAAGCATATCTGCTTAAAATAAATTGATTATGGGGCCACGTGTACACTATTAAGGAACAAGAAACAAAGGGCAGTGTGCCAGTCACCTCGACAAGACCAGCCATATTAATTCCTTCAGCTAAAAGTCTTTTGTGCCTGGTTGTGTGCCCGCTGTGGGAATGCAAGACCAAAGAACAGAATCCTCCCTCATGAGGCTAACACTTTAAGCAATTATTAACAATAATCAAAGTCTGACCAAAATCCCCTGAGTAAAAGCCTAACAGACAACTAGGAATGAGAGTTACTTAACTCCATAGCTGACAAGCATTGTTTACATGAAGAGTTAGAGAGAAAAGTAATCGAATACATTATGTTCCTTTAGGAGAGAACAGATTTCTCTTTTTCAGGCCAAATTCCTTCTGTGTCCCTTGAAAAACAATGGAAGCAAAAAGGCAATGGGCAAAAGGAGTAATGAGGATTTATTTGGCTAAGCATTTTGTAACGATTGCCCATTTCCAAGAGATAGGTTAATGATGTATGTTAAACCACACGAGTTTAGTGAAATTCTTCAGATAGTTTAAAACTAATTATATACGTAAGTACAATTCTGTCTTAGAGTTCCATTTCATAAGGATAAAGTCTGGTTTAGAAACTGCTCCAACTTCAAGAAGCTCGTGCAAATACATTTTGATGAGTTGAGTGTAAGTGAATCAGAAACATATGGATTTCATTTGCTTTGTAATACACATGAGCTTAAAAATCAAGTGTAACAGTGGTTGTCAAACTGTGTTCTGGGAAAAGCTTAGAACAGTTTTTCTCTCAATCAGACCCAATGAAATCCTTTTCATTTGTATCCTTAATGAATTCTAGTAAAAACTTGGCACAGTTCTGAATTTTACTTTTTCTATTTTAATGTCTCATTTGGGGATATACCTCATTTAATAACCTCAGGCTTTAGGGATGACCTTTGCATTGCTTATGATTCTCTACTGAATACATAAAACTAAAAAAAAAAAAAAAAAAAAAAAAAAAAATCCTGTGTTCAGACTTATTAATTTAAGTGGAAGTGAAGTTGACTATACCTGTTTCCTTTAGTGGTTAGTGGATGGATAGGAGAATACAATTTTATTTATCGAAAACCAATATTGCATTTGAAAGGAGGTTCAGGAATGTGGATCTTGCTATATTATCCCTCAGTTTGCTGTAGAATTTTATAGCTGAATTTTTCTATACATTAATCTGATCGATTGTTTTCAATTGAAAACTCTTGGGAAGTTGACTGTGTAAGTTTTATCTGCTTTTATGGTGTTTAAAAAGTCCCATATTTCTCTAGGACTTGATTGAGGATCAATGCAGTTGCATCAAGAGAATTTTCAAAGCATCATAAGACCTCACAGTTTATTTAAAAAAAACAAACCTCAAAACCCAAATAACTCATTATTCCTTTATTACAAAATTTAATTTTTAAGTGCCAGACATAAAATCAGCTGTGCGTTAGAATTGCATAGTATTACTTTTCTTTCTTATTAAGTAAAATTTTATTTGTACTCAAAAAGAAAAAAGTTTGCCTGTGTGTGTATCCTTCATTCTTTTTAGAGAGGTTTACTTTTCTCCAGAGAAGTATAAAAACACACGTTCTTGAAATGATTTTTATAGCTAACTCTATGGTCATAGGAGATCAACCATAATTTTTACATTCAAACACCTGTAGAGGTGCCATGGCAGTCCCTTTTGCATACACAAAGTCAGGTTACCACTATTAATATTTAATTTAAGGAAAGTTGTTAGCCCTTTATACATTTTCCTAACAAAATTATTTAATATTAGCCTAATATTTATTTTCATCAAGCTGTAGTTAACAGTATAAATGAGAGCTTGTCGAAATGGTGGATCTCTGAATAAGAAAGCTTATATCACCCTGCCCCACCCTATCCTGACCATCTTCTTGGATAAAGTGTATGCAGTACAAGGAGTAAAACCTCGTCAGTCTCTGGGCATTGCAGCTAGTGGACACTTACAGTCTGTTTTTCACTTAGGTATTTGCCTAATGCGGTTATCACAAGAATTACCCAACATATCAAGCTTGTCAACTGGTTTTTGACACCTATGTCAACACCAGATAGAAAGCAATGATTGCAGCTCTGCAGCTACACCCCTCCACACACCCCCTGACATCGCTAATCACAGGGCTGCCAGCTGGGACATATGATCAAACAGTTTAGCCTTACTTTCTTTTCCCATAAGTTTTGTGTAAAGTTGTGCCTTTTGTATTATATTCTCTTTTAACCTCCCCCAACCATAGAGACATAACGCAAGCTTTCCTAAGCATTAAAAAAGATATCTTTTACATCTCTTAGGAAAAAAAAAATCAAGCAATATAGTAGGATGCCTAAAGCAATGTTAGAAAATTTGTCTTTTCTAGTAATGTACCCCGTGTACTTTTGCAGGCTTGGGACACATTTCATCTTGTTGACAAATGGTTTTGACAACTGACAGGTCACTGTCTTGCTGCCTCTCTAGCTACATTTCTACTCATGTCTGTGAAATCACAAGGTCAAAGGACAAGTTGTCCTAAGTACTGAACTCCTATATTTGTCCAGTGGTGAAGCATGTTTGAGGCAGATACTACTCTCCTGCCAACTGCTTCAACCTTGACCCACTGGACACCTGCCACCTTCATTACACAAGCAGTCATGCATTAGTGATGTATCTCTCCTAAGGTTTACATTCTTCTCAAGACATCCAGTTGGCTGGGGGAACTTCCAGAGAATTTCCATTACATATAAGCAATGTCATGGGACTTGCTTTGAGAAACAAAATAATAATGGAAAAATCATGATATCTAGTCTGGGTTTTTTCCCTAGTTCTACCACTAACTTCCGTGATGGTCTTTTTGGAAGATATTTAAATTGTCTAGGTCTCAGTGGCAATGTCATGGCTGTATGCGAAGTCAGAGGGGTAGTAGATGGGGGGAAGGAGGTTATCACTGTGTGAGGGATATAAATGATAAGTGTCTATTACATTGTTTTGTACACCTGAAACTAATAAATAAAATAAATAAAAATAAATTATCTAGGTCTCTATATACTTCTGTGTGGCATGAAATAGCTGTATTGGGTCATGCCAGAAACCCTGCTTTCACTGTTTCAATGCACCTGCATGGTTTACCAATAAATAGGGAGACCACAACAACAAGAACACAAATCCTAGGTTCTCTGCTGTCCTGTGACATGTTGGATTACCACTTGCCTCATTTTCTTGGAGATAATAGTAGAACCATAGAATAAAAATAATCTTAGGAAGTTATCTAATCCAAGCCACTTACCTGATCACATAGGTACATTGTGGGGACAGAGTCCCAGAGAGCAGTTTCCAGGCTCTTGGCCTCACATGGAAGGGTGCTGGCTCGGTTATAAGATGGCCATCAGCTGTAATCGGATGGCCACCACTGTGGCTGGGTGGCCGTCAGCTGTTACCGCTTAGCCATTGGCCACTAATATTACTGCCGTGGCTACGCTAGGGGTTGGGTTGGTTGGCAGAGAAGTGGGCTGCGGATTGCCCATAGGGTGGAGCCTGCTTCCTGTGTCTCCAACCCAGCTGCCAGCAAGAATATAGTGATATGAACCCCTTATCCATGGCTCCATTGATGTTCCTTTTTGGCCTCGCCATACCCTGTGTTCTTGTGCAGGGAGCGAGACCAGAGACCCTGAATGACATACATACTTGTAAGAGTGTTGAATATGTTGCAGGTTTTATTTGTTTTATCACCAGTGAATTTCAATGGGAGAGTACAGGCCAGACAAATGTGTGTAGAGTTTTTCTTCTTTGATGATTATATTTCCTTTTTATAATTAATCATAAAAATGAATTGACTGCCCAAGCATGATTTACTAAAGAACAAAATGATATGTAAACATCAAATTCCAAGTATATCATAAGTGCAAATAGAGAACACAACACAACCAGCATGAATGCAGAGTATCAACTAGTGTGTGCTGGGACAAAGGAACTGAAAGATGCTTTTACACAACCAGCTGCAAAACAGAAGTAAATAAGAAAGATCAATATCTGTAAACTTTTATTAGACTAGCGATCCTGTCACCTCTAGTCCTCAGGACACTCTTTATTATACAATGTTGTCAAAGACTGTCAGGAAGCCATGGGAGCTCTCATATCTTTAAAAGAAAAAGTACAGTAGCACATTTGGTAAGTCTATTTCCGTGACAAGCACAAAATAATACGTTCTGGTATAAAATTGATTAGTTTTGTTGCTAAACATAGAGACGAGAACAAAATACAAAGATATTCAAAATTGTACTCCTTAGAGAGAGAGAAAAAGCAAACAGGTAGACCTCACAGATACGTCAACAAGCTTGACAAATCAACTACAAACAAAGTTGAAGGCAAATATTATGCTCAGAGAGAAAACGGAATTAGCTCCTCCCAAACTCCTTTTACTAAATGACACGGTCAATGATAAATATTACAAAGGCATCCAGGGGTTGGGTTAGATGGGTAGCATAGAAAGCAAAGGAAAAGCATTCCTCTTGAAAATCTCTTAGGATGGTGGTGTTGGGATGTCAATGGTTACCACTTCAAAGACAAACGATCTCTTACTGAATACAATAAAATCAGTTTTCCTGCCACATTGGCACAGATCCCTACTACTTTGGTTGACATTGGATGAATTAGATGGATTTCATTAGATAGATTTCTTGGTGTGCAAAATAACCACTTAGTGCAGTGGAATGAGAGACACATGGGATCGTAGAACAGCTTAGGAATGAAGACAGACTCTCAGCCCCTATTTCATGCTTAATTTGAGGCATAAACACCTGGAGTAGAAGAGTAGGTGGAACTGTACTATTCTTTCTGTTTCTCTCTCAATCTCTCTCACTTCCTCTCGGTGCATAGAGTTGAATACTCCTAAATTAAATGTGCAAATTGTGCAATACTTTTGCATCAATCCGTTTTGAAATGATAGAACAACTCTATGCATGTCTTCATATCTATCATATTTCACTTTGCACTTAAATAACTGATGTGGAGTTCTTGACATGTATGTGAGGGAAATGTGCTTGACAACTTTGCTATAGGAGAAGATACATTGCAGTTAAAGACTATTTTGTGAACTAGATATCAACTGAAAAAACTGCACTGAGATTAGTGTTAATATTAGGAATGGGTGCAGCAAATTAAAAAAAAGGATTAGCACCTGGATGCTATCCACTGACTTATTTACAGAGGACAGTTTGTAATTCAAAACTATGCTTCCTAATGTTGATCACCTTGAAGCTTGTAATGATAATGAACTTCTAAATTACAAACATTTTCTCAAGTAGCTTATTCCAGTGACATATTTAGTACCTAAACAGAACCTCCCTCTCCCTCTGCACCTGCTTCTTCATGTGAATCTCCTATAATTATTTTTGCCTTGGGGTTGGGGAGGGGTGAGGAGAGAGGCAAGGAGGAAATGCAGCTGTCCAAGTGTTGGTAGGATAAGTTCAACTCGTAAGGGAAGGTTAGGACCTTAGTTCCAAGCTATAGTCACCAATTCCGTTATCATAAATCAAAGCTAATATTTGACCCCAACTTCTGTGTCTGTATCTTGATTATCTCAGAACTCAGAGAGAAAAGAAATTAAATTAATTCAGAAGCCAAGCCCATGAGGCATCAGTCAAGAGACTTTGTAAATGCACTAGCAGAACTAACAATGGGTTGTCAAGCTATCATAGGATGATGAGGTTTTTGGGTTGGCTGAAGCATTTGGTGACTGCAAGTGAACGGCAGGTTTTATAACTAATATATTGCAAAGTCTCAACTCACTAGAATATATAGAATAACAAATCCCCCCCCCCAACTGTGTTTGTTATGCTACCCCATTTCTGCCTGAGTAATTCAATTTTCTCTCAGTCCATTCTATAACTTTTCAAGAACCTTATTAGAGCAGTCTCAGTTCCGTTCAGTCTCAATAAAGTCCAATTCTTTATTTCTCTATCAGCTTTATTGAGGTATTCTTGGAATACAATGAACTGTACGTGTTTGAAGTGTATAATTGGATAAGTTCTGATGCATATAAACATCTGGTTCTTTGACCTACAGAGTAAGTTATATGTTATGAAAGACCAAATGAAAGTCTTCTGAAAATGCCTCCACCATCCATGAAAATAAATCAAGAGGAATATCACATCTTGAGCAGAATGGTAGAATACAGGGGCTGTGGTCCTGTCATACCCCGTTTAAATTTAATTTAAAATACACAGGTCAGGTAATGACTTGGGGACTTTGTGCTTCCCAGTTCTGCAACCTTTGCCTCTGCTGGGCCAAAGGTCCTCATTCCTGGGAAGGAGAGGCATCATTCTATGAGGAAACAGAGTAAGGGCTCCGCTGAATCTTGAGTTACTTCTTTTCCTTGTCGTTTTCAGCTTCTTATTCCAGAAGACAAATAAGCAAAGCAAAGAAGGAAGCCCTGGTTAACATGGAGATACAGGGTTACTACTATGTAATAAGGACAAGGAAAGCTATGTCTTGCATCCCTTTGTAGGAGCTTTCTCTGGTCATGAATGCACTTTTACCCATGTTCTGGGGTAGTTAACAGCCCCCGGGAGAAGTCCTGGACCAAATTTGATGGAAATTATCCCATTTCTCTCTCCCTCAGTGAGATAATTCTGAGTTAGATCATCTACACTGTTTCCCAAAGGATTAAGCACCACTTGTCAATGTAATAATTTTCTAGATAACACACCTTTTATTAGCTTCCTTCCTTTGCTGTCTTAATCCCCTGTTCCCTTATTCCTCCCAAATAAATTTCTGGCAGTAAAATCCTTGTCTCAGTGTTTGTTTCTGGGAAAACCCAAATGAAGTGTTCTAGCTAGTTGTCCTTCCTTTAAAGACATGGCAAGAACATTTTTAATACACCGTCAAGGTGGTCGTTAGCCACGCACACTTCAGTAGCCATTGCGGTACCGTATACGTAGTACAAAACAGTTTCTGATCACTTGCGTGCTCATCCTCACGACCCAAAGGTACAAGAAAATGTCTTCTGCATAGTCTCTTTAAGAGTCCAGGAAATTGCATGCTAGTTTTAAAAATCCATTTGAAATACTTATTTATAAATACATACATACACACAGGCATTTTAAATGTGGGTACTTAAAAGGACAAATTCCGGTTCTTTAAGAATTGTACCGATGTGGGACAGCTTGTTTCACCCTTGACTCCTCAATGAAGCGGCTTTGAAGGCTGTGTCAATTACACTCTGCCTAAACCCTTTCACACTGTCGTCCACATGAATGGCACTTCCTGGGGTTATGCAGGGCAAAGCTAGCCAGACCTTATGGGTCTACAACATACAGTTGAAAAACAAATGTTTACCCCCTTACATATTCCTGCCAACCCTTTTTTAATATAAAATGATGTGAAACATTCTATCAAACTGCACTTCCCCAACCAAATAAAAAAGGAAATGTTAAATTTTGACTGTTGAAGCTTTTATTCAACATCGGTTTTATTGTCCCAAGCTGCTTTATCTAATGCTGGAATGTACTCATTGAATCCTATTTTAAACCAGTATTTTCTGTGATTCTATATGCGCCGTACAGTCTAATCACATTGGAACTAAATAAAGGGGCACTGTCAAGTTCAATTTAGCCAAGATGGCCTCTTCAACGGTACTTCAAAGATTTTATTCACATACTTTATACAGGAGGATTAGAATATGCACTCAGTTAAAAAAAAAAGATTACTTTGCTAGTCTGATGATCATGCAGAATCTTATTGCTAATAAACTCCTTTGTATAATTTCCCACACAAACAAGTGGAGTTTCCCATGGGAAATATGCTTATGTAACTTTTTTGAAAGAAATTTATATTAACTTTATATTTGTTTAAAAAACAACAAATAAAACAGTACCTTAAAGGGAATACCATACTAGAATAGTACAGAAAATGAATAGCCACTAAGCCTGTAGCGAATGGGTTTAAAAAATAATTTTAATAAATGATTTCAATTGAATGCATGATTATATGAGTAACCTTTAGAACAGATGTTGAAAATTTGCAGCCCTGAGGCCTAATTCAGCCTGTATTTGTGTATTGCCTGTCTGGCTCAGTGTTTTTAAATTTTTGTATTTGAATGCTTTCTCAGTTCCATAGCTTCTTTCTCTCCGTCTTACTATTATCTGATGCCCAACTAGATTCAAAGTTTGGTGTTATCTGCCTGGCCTTGGGGGAGGCAGAAATTGCAGCATTGGAACTGGGGGCCCAGTAGATTTTCCTGAGACCCATACTTAGATGTATTTCATAACAAATGCAAACATATTTTTGCATACTTTCAATAATTATCACATACCTACATAGACTGCAACATGATTGAGAATTTAAAATTAAAATATTATAATTTCAAGATTTTTCTCTCCTCTCCTATTTTACTTCTGCTAGTTGTTGTTTGCACTAAGGATCCCCGAACCGTAAGAATGCTAGAAAGAAGGTCGACACAGGGCCAGCAGAAGGGGAAGGAGCATGACCAGTGTGCTGAAGTCCTTTTAGTCAATTAGTGGATCATGGGTCACATTCTGACCATCACTGCTGCTGACCCGTGGCGGTGGCACCAATCATGAACCACTGGTGAAGGGCTGCTTGGCAAATCAATCCGGTTTAAAAGAGTCACTTTTTGCCTAACACAATATACATATTCAACGCAATTCCTATCAAAATACCAACGACGTTTTTCACAGAAATAGAACATATAATCCTAAAATTTATAGGACACCATAAAAGACCCCGGATAGCCTCAGCAATCTTGAGAAATAAGAACAAAGTGGGAGGTATAACAATACCCAACACCAAATTATACTACAAGGCTACAGTAATCAAAACAGCATGGTACTGGCATAAAAACAGACACAGATCAATGGAACAGAATAGAGAGTCCAGAAATAAATCCATGTCTATATGGCCATTTAATCTACGACAATGGAAACAAGAATGTATGGTGGGGTAAAGACAGTCTATTCAATAAATGGTGCTGGGAAACCTGGACAGACACATGCAAAAAAATGAAGCTGGACCACCTCCTTAAACAAAAATAAATTCAAAGTGGCTTAAAGACTTAAATGTAAGATCTGAAACCATAAAATTCCTAGAAGAAAATATAGAAAGAAACTTCACAGACATTACCCGGAGTAAGATTTTTACTGATATATCCCCTCGCGCAAGGGAAGTAAGAGAAAAAATAAACATGTGGGATTACATCAAACTAAAAAGCTTTTTCACAGCAAAGGAAACCATGAATAAAACAAAAAGGGATCCTACTGACTGGGAAAAGATATTTGCCAATGATATATCTGATAAGGGGTTAATATCACAAATTTATAAAAAACTCACTCAACTCAACTCCAAAAAATCAAACAACCGAATTAAAAAATGGGCAGAAGACATGAAGAGACATTTTTCTAAAAAGGACATACAGATGGCAAACAGACATATGAAGAAATGCTCAACCTCACTAACCATCAGAGAAATGCAAATAAAAACCACAGTGAGATACCACCTCACCCCAGTCAAAATGGCTATCATCAATAAATCAATAAACAACAAGTGCTGGCATGGATGTGGAGGAAAGGGAATGCTTGTGCACTGTTGGTGGGATTGCAGATTGGTGCAGCCACTATGGAAAACAGTATGGAGGTATCTCAAAAATCTGAAAATGGAACTAGCTTATGATCCAGCAATTCCACTCCTAGGTATCTATCTGGAGAAATCCAAAACTCTAATTCAAAAATCTTTATGCACTCCTATGTTTATTGCAGCACTATACACAATAGCCAAGACACGGAAACAACCGAAATGCCCATCGGTAGATGACTGGATTAAGAAACTGTGGTACATTTATACAATGGAGTATTACGCAGCCATATAGAAGAAAGAAATCTTACCATTTGCAACAACATGGATGGACCTAGAAAACATTATGTTGAGTGAAATAAGTCAGACAGAGAAAGACAAATACCATGTGATCTCACTTATATGCGGAATCTAAAGAAAAGAATAAGTGAATGAACTAATCAGAAACAGTTTTGGCGACATAGAGGAAAAACTGAGGGTTGCTAGATGGGCAGGGGGGTGGGGATAAGGGGGAAGGTGAGGGGATTAGAAAACAGTCGGTAACCACAAGATGGCCACGGGGTTTTGAAAATTAATTTGGGGAATGTAATCAATAATGTTGTAAAGATTTTGTAGGGTATCTGATGGACACGTGTCCCATTTGGGAGACCACCTCAGGGATGATGTAGATGCCTGATCACTGCACTGTACACCTGAAGCTGAACAATAATGAATGTCAACTACAATTTTATACATATATATATACATATATATATATATATATATGTATATATATATATGTGTGTGTGTGTGTGTGTGTGTGTATGTATGTATGTATATGGTTACAGGAAGCGGAGTACAGCATTAGGAATAGAGACAGTGGAAATGTAATGGCTCTGTGCGATGTCAGAGGGATAGTGGATGGGGGGAGGGGGGTTCACACAGTGTGAGGGATATAAATAATAAACGTCGAAGTATTAGTTTGTCTTGTGCACCTGAAACTAATAAAAAAAACATTCTCAAAAAAAAAAGTCACTTATTTTAAAACCTTGGTTTATTTGTTTCAGTGTAATGTTAAAGATACTACTATATTACATGATTTATGTCCATAACCTGAGAATTAAGAGTTAGATTTTAAACTTTAAATGGTATCTGGAACTAAATTTCAGATTGATGGGGGTGTGAATCGATGCAAAACCTTAGTAACTTAAGTTGTTCCCTGTGGTTTCGCTTACTTATGTCTCTCCTCACAATCTTTTGGAAAAGTTAAAGTAATATTATCTCCCCCATTTCACAGGGGAAAATACAGTTGACAAGTTTTTTCTCATATCATATATTTGGTGTAGTTAGCAACCAGTAGGATTAATTTGTGCTCTTTGCCGCATGTGCTGGTAACATGCATGTGCCTTTTTATTTCACGATCTCTTGCAATTAGGCCAGGATCTTACTCAGGTGCAGCCTGGCTGTACAAACTGTCTGTCCAGTTCCATGTACAAGCACAAAAGGGCAAGTTTCCTCTCAAACTTCTGGAGAAGATGCACAGTTGCCCTGCAGACTGTGGTCTAATTTGATAGTCAAGACTAGGGAAGAAGCCACATGAGAGCCGGCAGATTCAACTCATCTATGTAACTCCAGGTGTTCTCCTCGTGACTAAGCAAGCCAACATTGACTTGTATGAAGAAGCAAGGTGGACCAGACTGCTCACCATTAACACAGACTCTGCCTTTCTGTCTAGGGCAAGAAAATTAAGTCTCCTTAATTTCCTGGGAGGCATCAATCTGTGCCCATCCAAATATAAAAGTAAACAGGTGAGAACTTTTAAGATATATTCTCTGAAGCACTTCTCCCCGGAGGTCTTTAGGACTCATTACCAACTCAGAGAGCTTTCTAAGGGATGGATCTTGTGAGCCTAAGCCAGACAGTTTAAGACATCAAAGTCATGATGAGCAAGAACCTAACTTTCCCTCTCCCTTCCCCCCACCACCAGAGTTAATTTACTTTTCATTGTTTGATCTCAAAGAATTTAAATTTTGATGAGGCTTGAGAGAATCTCTGGAAGGTGCTAGACAGGAACATTTTCCACATGAGTATTTTGAGACCCAAGTTTTGCAACTTGGAATTCACAGCATTGTGCAAGAAGTTGTTGCTAAGTGGAAATTAGAATTTAGATATTCTTTAGACTTGTGCAAGAACTTTTGGGTGGGTGATTCTATTATAGCTAGCTTTACGAATATATGGCATCGATGGTATAACCTGAAAGGTTTCAGTTCAGTATCTTAAAAGTTTGAATCTACTGCCTATCCTTCCACCACTGTGCCGTCATTCCTTTGGGATTTGGAGACTTCGTAATCATGCAACCCTTTTAGTGCCAGAACTTGGAATTGAACCAGCTTCTCTGAATTTCACATCTTGGGGTTTTCACTTCATTTTGATGCTGCCTTTTAGCTAACAGCTCTTGAGAACAAGAATGGGACTTATAGGAGAAGCATGGATTCAAAGGTGTGAGGGAAAGGTCTCAGGAGGAAGTGACAGGGAACTGCCAGAGATAATTAGGTTCCAATAAAGAGATAAATCTACTTGCAGGTAGGACTTCTATTCTCTTTTTGGAATTGAAATATCCCTCCTTTATTTGAATGAGTGTATGACACACTTCCTCTTGACAGTATCCCAGTGAAATATTTTGTAAATGGAAGATGAATTAATTTAATATGAATAATTGTAACACACACACACACACACACACACACACACATACACACACACACACACACCCCTGCCTTGGACATCTCAAAACCAAAGCTAAGAATAAGTATTGTCAAATCAGTACTGCGGTGGCCAGAGAAAGCAACCACACTCTTTTTAAACATAATTACACTGTCTCTGATATTTTGTCATAGAAATGAAATTAGCAGGAGGCTAATTTCTAGCAGTGACTAGAAATGAAAAACAAAGTCAGAGCTTGGAACAAGAGTAAGTAAAGGGGACCAAACATCCCAGTTTCCCTACGACTAAAGGGTTTCCTGGAACATGGAACTTTCTGTGCTAAAACTGGGATGGTCCTGGGAAAATCAGAATGATTGGTCAACCTTGGTAGGTGGCAAGTTAAATAAACACTGAGTTCTGTTCTTTACATGGGTTGGCCTCTCCATTCAAAGGTTTACCCAGTTAAGGAGAAGGTATCCTCAGTGAAAACACCATGTAGGGTCATTGTCCAGGAACATACACTTAAAGCATGCTTTCTGGAAGCTTACTCAGAAGCAGTGCAAAAATATGGCTGGCAACATGCACGGGCCTTTATTTTCTAGCTTCAGGTTCTGAGTATGGCCAAGTCTGGAAGAAAGCAATGAGATAGAGATGGATGAAAAGCAAGCAAGACATCATTCTGGAGGTGGTTGAGTGCACAGAGACAGGATATGTATAGACCCAAGTCCCTGTCAGGGCATGGCACTCACCCCAGATAAATTGGTCTACACATTGTACCCCAAGCATACTCAGTGCTTTCCCACCTCCTCTGACCCAGAATGCCTTTCTCTTTCTTATATAGCTGCAAAAAGGAAATACTCCCTGTCTTTCAAGGATCTTTTGAAATTCCACTTCTTCAGGAAAGGCATCTGTGACCTTTAAGGATCACTCTCCTTTAAGCACCCACAGGATGCTCAGTCATTTGGTATTTACCCTCTGTTGTGTCAATAACTGACTTTCCAATCTTATCTCCCCAGCTTGTCTGAAAAGGGTAGGCGAAGTCTGGATCATTCTTTCCTTGTAAAAAAGGCCTCTGGTCTGTTGCACTGAGCCTAGCTCAGAATAGGCTTATCCAATATCTAAAGCAGCATTGTCCAATAGAAAGAGAAGGTGAGCCACATGTGTAATTTAAAAATGTCTAGCAGTTTCTCTGAAAAGAAGTCAAAAGAAATGAGTGCAAATAATTCTAATGATATATATTACTTAGCTCAATAAATATATCCCAAACATTATTTCCACATGTAATCCATATGCAAAAAAATTATTAATGAAACATTTTTACATGATTTTAATTGTACTGAGTCTTTGAAATTCAGTGTATATTTTACTCCAGCACATCTCAATTTGGATTAGCCACAAATCAACTGCTCAAGAGTCACATATGGCTAATGGCTACTATATACAGCACAGGTCTAAAAGATAAGTTGAGAAAACGTACTGAGGTAGTTGATGGAGACTTTTTATGATAGAAGAGTTTAGTTTCATTCTATAATCAATGAGAAGATACCATGAGTTTTTCAGAAGACTGCAATAACTTGTCTTAAGATGATGAGAATAGAGATTAGGGTAGTGAATTCATACAAATCAAGAGAAAGGATTGTACCTGTGATGAAGTATAAATGGAGGAATAGTAGCAGAACTTTGTGACTGATGGAACATAAAAAAGTAAAGGAGAGAAAGTAGTAAACAATAACCTAAGGCACCTGGAGTACCAGGAAAATATTAAGAAAAACAATAGAGAAATACCAGTCTAATAAAGAGTTAGGCTTGTTTTCAACCATATAATTTCAGGTTCTGGAAAGTTCATCTTACCAGAGACACAATTTAGAGCAAGGATGAAAGATGAGGCTGGCAAAGTAGCTTTTGGAACCAATGCTGAGCCTTAGGAATGGATAACAACTAAGATTGCAAAGGTGGATGGAGATAAGAATGATTCAAAAATTTAATCTTAACAGTTCCATAGTTAGTAGGCAGGACAAAAAGTTATCAGGATGGTAGAAAGAAAACAAAGAGATCATGGGAGCCAAGGCAGAAGACAATTTCTAAACAAAAATGGGGAGGAAGTAGAGAATTTGAGGCAGATATGAACTGAGAAAAGTCCATTGGACATGGTTAGGAAGCAATTTCTAGAGCAATTAGAATCTTTGTCAAGGTTGAGGGAAGAAAGAGAAGGATTTATGTCAATTGAGCTCTCTTCTAAACCCCCAGTTTCCAATGCTTAGAGCAACAGACTGACTAAAGGTGTTTGGACTGAGAAAGCTGACTTTTTTGAGGAGATACAGACCCAGCAGGAATCCTGGCAGAAGGAAACAGAGACCAGCACAGAGTCCATGGAGCTCTAAGCGATTCTTGATTAATGGCCAAAGAAAAGAAAACCCAGAAATAAGTTAAGTGAAGGGTACAGGGAAATTCGCAGGGAGAGCCGTGCAGGATGGAAAACCATGGCGAAACCATTATTTGGTTTTAGATAAAAGACGAGCAAAAATAATAATTTAAAAGATAATTTGTCATTATAAGGACTTATTGTATTTTTTCAACCACTTTTTCAATATTTTATTGTTTACCTTAAAGGATGGGTAAATGTGGAATGTGTCCAGTGGAAAGTTGTCTTTAATTTTTCACACATTTTTGAAAGGGGGACAGGGGTGAAAAACAACAGTGGCCTGAAAACCCTTGAAACTCTAGTGGCCTGGAACTCCAATAGAATCCTGTTTCTCTTTCAAGCCTACTCAATTATAACACAAGCATCAGTATCTAGTATCCATCCATATGAAAAAAACAAAAACAACAACAACAGCAAAACAAACATACAAACAAAAAAACGGGGGAATTTTTTTTGTCTTTGCTGAAATAGCGCTGAGATAATGGAGTCAAAATTAGAACTAATGAGAATCAATTCATTCAGTCTTGAAAGTTAAAGGAAATCCCTTTCTCATGGACATGAGCTTTACTTTGGGTTGTATTTGGCAGGGGTAGGAGTACAGGATGTGAAATTTATTCAGCTACAAAAGTCCCTTGAAAATCCCTTCAATTTCCCTAGGAGTTCAGATATGCATAAATGCTTCTGAAATCTTTGGAAGATGATGATCTAGGTTACTGCTGCTGAAAATAACTAAATTGGATTTTCTGTTTCCATTCCTAAGGATACCAGAAGCTTGACAGATGACAGGAAAGTGATTGAGGTATTTCTGAGAGGGGGAGGGGGAAAACGGGGACAGGGAGGGGTGAAAGCATTACTTAGCTAAGAAGATACTAATTCCATTCCAAGTAGCAGGAATAGAGTAATGCAAAAGGAAATGCAAATGAAGATGAAGTCAAAATAGCTTAATTCATTTCAAATATTTTGTTTCTATATAGTCTATTCTATTTTCCCTCATCTGTCATAGTCCATTTTAGAGACTCATACTAGATCTGAGAACATTCTCTTCTTTCTACATCAAAACACATTTTAAAAGTTGAGAAATAACCAAAGATCAGATACAGGATTCACAGTTAATCAATAATTTCAAACAGGAAAAGCAATATGTAAGTCAAAGACTCTAGTGTGTTGAGATATTCATCAAACATCTTGTTAGAAAGGACTTACTGATTTTTGCTTAGAGATAAAATCATTTTTTTATTCACACACAGGAACACAGTGTGTTTTTGTTTCAGGAAGTACCCACATCAGATGGGCAGATTACTAGATAAACTCAGATTGGTATTTTGACTAAATTGCTGGTTTCTAAATGTCAAATAGTTTACTCCAAATCATTGTGCTGCAGCCTAATCACAAACTGTCCCTTCAGGGTGTTCAAATAAAAACATGTGAGGGAATAGTTTCTTACATTTAAAAATAACCTCTACTAAAAAAAAAAAAGGTGAAAAATTTTAGATCAGATCCCTCATCTTTAGAAATTAGAAAAAAGTTTATTGAGTCGTGACTCTTGTGTAATGCCTCCAGGCCCTTATGGGGTTGAGTGAAATTGGTGTCAGAGTCAATAGTATCATTTCCCTTGATGTCACTAATGATTATTTGCCTATGGCATCTGCTATTTACTGTAAAAATAAGTTTATATTGACAGAGTCTCTATTACTTAGGATACTTACTAAAACAGATGACACCTTTGAAGCCATGGTGCTATTTAGACGTCCACTTGTTTAATGTGGTCCATTGATGGCTCCATGATGTACGTGAACTTCAAAAATGATCACTGAGATTTTCTACATGTGACATTTTCTGGAGGGAAGCCCCAAACATTTAATCAGATTCTCTTGGGAATACATGTCTTAAAGAAATTAAGAATGATTTAGAACATGACATTAAAATTTTATGTGTAATGCATCAATAGGACTCGGGCACTTTACCAAAGTTAATAGTATTACTTACTAATAAATGAATAAAGAGATATTTACCACAGTTATAAACAAAATAGACTTTTCTATCAAACAAAAGTAATACACACTCACTGTGTATTATTGAAATTCAGTGTCTGCATTGCCTCCTTTTGGATTAAAATGAACAGTTTCACATCATGGCTTTCATTTCGTCAGAGACTCCTAAACAGTAGCACAACATGAGGAACCTTGATTGTGCAATTTACTCTCTTGGAAATAGCAAATGTCATTTCCTTGTAGCCCACCTCCAAGTAACCATTACTACCTATTCACATTACTGGAGTTTTCAAAATATCAACTGCACGTTTTTAAAAGCCTTTGTGATTTTTATTGGTGAAATAGCACGATTTGAGAAAGTACACTCCTCCGGAAGTCTGTTTGTCATTATCATAACTGTATTTTATTATAACTGTTTTCTTATTTACAAATTCTTCTCAATGAAAAGTAAACACGGGACAGACTCCCCTTAGATGAACTCTGCTAGGAGCAGCTTCAGACCCTGAGGTTGGGTCTGCCAGGGAAAGCAGGAATTGAGGGCTCGCCCGGTTTTCCGCCCCGCTCAGCCAGGCTCCCCAAGCCCGCAGTCCCTGGAGCCGCCCACCCGCGGAGCCCCAGGCGAAACCAAGCTCACGAGTGTCCGCGGTGCACAGACCCGGCGCCGCGGCGGCCGGACACCGCCTTCCTCGAGGATTGGCCCGCGCCGTCCTGGCAGGAGGCGGGCTCACGTGGGGGCGAGCGAGCGTGGGGGAGGGAAGGGGGTGGTGCCGCCCGCCCCCCGCCCCCCGTCCCCCGCCCCCCGCGCGGCTACACAGAAGGGCGCCCACGTGCCCAGCCCGCTTTCTGCCGCGCGGCGATTCAGGCGCTCCTCTCCGCGCAGACCTACGAGGCGGCGATCACTGCTCAGCCTTTGCGAGCCGCGGGTCCCCGACGCGCTCCAGCCACTCGCCCACCACCGCCCCCTCCGCGCGTCCCTGCGCTGCCCCAGTAAGTTGCCAAGTCTCCGGCCACACGGAGGGGCCTCAGGCGAGGGGCAGCCTGGGCGCCCCGGCCGGAGCGGAAGGGCTGGGGTGGGGGCTCCGAGAGCCGCGTCCAGCTGCGCACAGCTGCCCGGAGGACTCGCTCTAGCTACGCTGAGTCCCCGGGATGCGGGAGGGGGCTGCTGCCGCGGACACTCGTCTTTAGAGCTGCGCTCCGGGCTGTGCTGGTCCCCGTCGGGTCCCCGAGACATCGGGGTCCCCAGTGGCCACACGGATCGCGCGAGCTGGGAGCCGGCCTGGCACGGCGACTCCGCGGGGGCCCTTTAGCCACTTTTGTCCAGAGGGGCCCTGTGCATCCCTCTCCGGAAGGGCAGACCGAGTCTCCCAGCTTTCCGCACACTAAGGGGTCCCTGAAGTCGCCTTCCCCTCCCTTGAGGTTCTTGGTTTAAACATAGAATGCCCCTTGGAGTTCTGGAAACCTAAGTGACCCGTCGTAGTGTTTGGGTATTTTAAAGCGAATGGGTGCAGTTTTAAACCTTTTGGGACGGGCTGTACTTTTTAAAGCCTAATTCATTCAGTGTTCATCCTTGAACTCGAAATGCTATTCTTGACGCTTAGGCAATCACGAGACTCTTCACTCCAGAATACCGCTCCTCCAGAGAACTTTATAACTTCTCTTGAGGCGTACATGCAATCCAGGGAGTAACGTTTTCAGAGATTGTATCTTAGAGATATTTTTTAAAAATACGCTGACAGGGTCATCTAAGTGGAACCAATACCTAAATCTCAGGAGCAAAAATGTTCAAACTTTCAAATTTTCATGCAGAACTGCCTAAAACGGCGATTAGGAGATGTGACGCTTTCAGGACTGGCAATAAGATTTGTCTAGTCTTTTATACAGAAACACTCAGCCTTTTAATGAGGGGATATAGTTAGATGTTATTCAAATAAAGCTATCTGAATCTTGGGGGCGTGGGGGCTGGCATGAAGTTAGAGTGTGAGTCCCCTGACTTGACACTTTCTCATTCTTGCCCCAGCCGGTCTTTAAAACTTAAGTCCCCTCTTTTCCCCCTCAGAATTAATAATAATTACCTCCTCAGCAAATTGCAAACATTTATGTTTGTGGTCTTTTTCTAGGGGATGTACAGGGTAAGAATATTCTAATTATATACTTATGGTTGTTACGGTTTTTCCCTTTTGTAATATTAAATTCTTTTTTTTCTTTTAATTGCACTAAAGGTTAATATGAAATGATTTCTCAGTGCAGAAGAACATAAGCATTTATTTCTCCCTTTACTAAAACGTTGCTCGTTGGTGACTCTGGGAGGTCACATTATTTATTAGGGTTTTTCATGTTTCCTCCCTTGCCCCATACTTGGTTTATACTTGATTAGGGGATATCATTTACCTTAAGGCATTTTAATCTTTTAGGGTTTGCCTCAGCCTTGAAGACCAGAGTAAAACTCTGGCTGTTTCCTGCAAAGATTCACTTTGCAGACTCTTTGGCCTCTTGAGCACATCAGCAAAGCCTTTTGTTTCCAAAGTCTCTAATCATTATCACTGGACTTAGAGTCAGGACTGAACTGGAGAATATAGTCTAGGGGAAGAGGGGAGACATGGGAGCTATTGGAGTTTAAAAAGTCTAGAATACTCAGGAGTTTTGCATATCCTGTTCTCATATATTTTTTGTCATTTGAACGTATGTGCCTGAAGAATTGTAAAGCTCGTGTTTCTTGCTTTCCACTACAGACCTGCTCACCTTTGCAGAGTGGGAGTGCCTGGTCTCCTTTCTAGACGGCCCGGCTTTTGTTCTCTTCTCATGCTTCCTTATTTAAGTTGTCACTGTTTCTCCTGGCTCTTCTGGCCAGACCTGGAGCCCTCATCTGTGGCCATTTCATCTCTTGCCAGCCCACTTTTTCAAATGGGCTTTCCCTTCTAGTTTTCCTCTGGTGACCTCTATTTCCCTAGTCTATGCCTGCCCTTCTGTTTTGTTATCTTTGCTTATTGTTTCATATATCCATATCTATCTAGAAAGGTATGTATTTTTTTAAGTGTTCAGAGCCATCTGCTGGTTTTACTTTGGTGCCTTTTAGTAACCAACTTTCCAAATAGAATCTTGAAAATACCTTTCTGTTGCTGTTTGATTCTTCCTCAAACATGCTATGAGTGTTTCCCCAAACATTGATTTTTAAGGACTGGCTTCTTATAGACTACTTACTGCATGTCAGACATTAAAAGCAACATTTACAGTTGGATATATTTCTAAATATTCTAAACATGTTTAGTACTTTGTGTCTCATTTGAATGTTTTGTCACCCAGCTGAATGCAGGTATACCTCATCTTATTGTGCTTCGCTTTATCGTGTTTCACAGATGTGTTTTTTTATGAACCGAATGTAAGACCCTCCACCAGTAAAAAGATTACAACTCTATTGCAGTACTTCTGCTATCTTTATTTCTGTGGTCTGGACCTGAACTTGAAATCTTTCTGAGGCAGGCCTGTACTAAACTCAGTTAACTTTCAAATTTCAATTACATGATACCACTTGTCTAACTGGTTTTGAAAATCTAAGTGGTTAACTCATTTCTATACCTTTAATCTGAATATTCAAAACCACATACATCTAGCCTTGATTTTAAAAAAAAAGATAATGATATTGTTCTTTTCATTGTCTTCTGTTTTAACAAATTTTCATGCTACTGTGTAAAACAGTGTCTGGCACATAACACATGCCCCATATATCTTTGTTGTTGAATGAATGCTACTGATTTCAATAATCTGATAAAGGCTGTTATGTCTGTCTTCAAATGTATACTCCTTCATTGAAAATTGCTGAGTCCCTGCTCTGTACCAGGCACCAGACAACCAAAAGTAATGCATAGATCCAATTGTACAGGGATTCTGCCATTATTTTTGCATTCGATAGAGCCTCCATTGAGGAATTTTAGGAGTAGTTTTTTGTTTTGTTGTAATTTTATGGAAAGTAACAACACCTATAAACAGATGACTTCAGTACTGTCTACACGAGAAAGCAAGTAAGGAACACACTCTAATGTAGTCTTACGCCACTTAACAACAACAGGGATGCGTTCTGAGGAATGCCATGTTAAGCGATTTCATCATGTGGGAACATCATAGAGTGCACGTACACAAACCAGGATGGTCTATGCTTCATGATCCTAGGCCTGTACAGTGTGTTACTGTCTAAAACAACATACGAGTAAATCAATCTCAGGAGAAAATGATACAAGAAATGCAGTACACACAAGATGTGTGAAGCTGCTGCTGGTGTAACACGGCATACTGTGTTACAGCAACCTTTTTTTATAAGTAGAAAGAGTACACTCTGAATGATGCAGTGTAGTAAAGACATTAACGTAGTCAATTACCAACTATTATGTACTGGACATAATTGTATGTGCTATACTTTTATACGACGGGCAGAGCAGTGGGTTTGTTTACACCAGCATCTCCACAAACACGTGAGTAATGTGTTGTGCTAAGACCTTATGACAGCTGTGACATGTCACTTAGGCAATAGGAATCTTTCAGCTCCACTATAACTTTATGCGACCACCGTCGTATACACGGCCCGTCTGTGACCGTGCAGTCATTAAGTGAAGATGATGCTCCTTTACGATTTCATCATCCAAAGCACATGTGCTTGGTGTTTTTGTTTTAATGGTAGTAATAAATTTGTCCTGACTCTTCTTATGTTTTCCTTGAAATGCCTTTCTGGCTGTTATTTCAGAAGTGTTGGTTGAGGCTGCAGAAATGTGGTAGATGCCACTGACAAAACCAAACCAACAACTGAGGGTTCATTTCTACCAGGCGCTAACTAGTGGATCAGGCTCTCCCTAGCTGAGTTAAGATAATCAGACCACGATTTACCTATTAAGTTTTCTTGTCCAACTTAGTAAACGTAACTGTTATACAATAATCTGTGGAATCAAGCAGTATACTATTGTTTTACATGTGATTATGGGACTTCTTAACTTTAAATGTTTCTGAGGATGGCCTCTGCTGCCATTAGTTAGCCTTCTCGTTGGTAAGTACTGTCAGTGTTGACTTTAAGATTTCAGTTAACGCAGTTTGTGTTTAAAAGTCTGAGTTTGAATATGTGGGTCACATCTCTTCTGTTCTTATACAGACTTTTACATTGGATCTCTCTCCTCCGGGAAATCTGTGGTTCTGTTTTTCTGGGTGTGCATGGACATGATACGGTGTTGAAAATCTTGGGGTTTCTTGCATCCGAGATTGAATCATCAAGTTATAGTATCCTGTGTGATGACTTAGTGCTGCAGATGTCATGTGTTTAATTTTATGCCTTCTCCCTATCCCGCTGCAAAAAATAAATAAATAAAATAAAGAGAGCGCACACCCACCCTACTGCTGCAAACTAGCACCGCTCTTCAGAATTGGAGCCTAACCTGGTATTGAGCAATAAGGCGGATGATGGAAGAACATTTCGTAACCTTTCTTCCAGGAGTTAGAAGAAAAGAGAGCTCTATCTTGTATTCATTTTTGGAATATTTTGTGAACAATACACAACAAAGAATTGTTATGGCCCTTGTTGATTCTTGCTAGTTTTTCCCACAGTTGTGGGGAAAATTCTTTTCTTTCCTTAACCCACTCTGGCTTCATCAAGACTCCCTACATTATACAATTATACCTAATGCTATGCTGTTTATGCCGTCAAAGCACTTCCAGTGAAGACCTAGTGATCACACTGCATGGAGCCTGATGTCACCAGGGTGCTGTAGGACACTGTAATTATGATGCTCTCATTTTATTCTTCTCCGTTTGCCCATCCTTTTTGTGGGGGGGAGAGGGTCAGATTTTAAGATAATTGGATCGCTTCCACTTAAAAAATGCTTATTCGTTCAAAAAGGCAAGTAATAAAATCAAACTTAAGGGTCACTTTTTATTTATTCTACTCCTGTGTCGGCAGAAAGATCATATGTGAGTTGGTAACTTGATCATAATTAGGAGATAAAAGTTGTTAGGTTAGGGTCTTTTCCTGCCTTGGCTCTGGTATCTGTCATCTTGGTAAGTGACGACAATGATATAGCACTAGTGGAATTAACAGTTATTGTATGTTGAACCATAAAGGGAAAAAATGGGGCCTCTTTGCATGTTCCACCTTATTTGTTTACTCTCTTAATCTGAACTCTGGGCAGATTTTCAAAATGCAATCAAATTTCTTCTTTTAAATACCACCATAATCTCTAGACCTTGAAATATATTTGAGTACTGGGGGGTGGCACATAATCTCTGTATCACATGCAAGATGTATTTTCCCAAAGCCTGTGGGTTATATTCCCTCTGTCCCTCATTCGGGCTATCTGGTTTCTAAAAGAAGGTATCCATGTGATGGAAACAACTGGATTCGATTTTTGTGCAACATTTATAGTATTTAGCAATTGTATGTGCAACCAAATTACTTAAGACTGTTTTGATACATTGGGATTCCCTTGGAATAGGAAATACGACTTTGTAACTTTGATTCTAAGAATATCCTATGAGGTATTCTATTTAGAGTCTTCCACGATCAGCATTTAGTTAATCCATGGGTGAATATATGTTGTATATATCTGTGGCCCAAATCTAGAGTCTGTAGAGAAACAAAGAATAAATAATCTAGTTTCTGTTCTTCAGAAGTTGACCACTCAGTGAAGGAGTTAACAAGTACACACACAATGGGAAGAGAATGATAAAGCTGCCATTTGAGTGATACAAAAAGCAGGAGGAGAGAAAACATTCTTTTCTAAACTCTTTAATACAGAGGGTGCCAAAAAAAAGTGTATACCATTTTAAGAAAGGAAAAAGCTGTATTAAAATTGTAATACTCAATATACCAATAACAAAAGACGAATACAAGCCATGTGTATATATATTTTTTGGCACTCCCAGTGTATGCACTGTGTTCCCGACATAAACCACATGGCCAATCAGTTTAGGTATTGTCATCCCCATTACAGTTCCTGTCACTACTGTGAAAACTATTAGGTTGGTGCAAAAGTAATAGCAGTTTAAAAGGTTAAAACAATTGCAAACGCCACAGTTACTTTTGCACCACCCTAATACTACACTTCCTCCTCCTCCAGTTGCTTGCTGGTAAAACTTGGGTCACTTGGACTTCAGTGCAAGCTGAGCAGTTGTTCACTAAAATTTGCATTTTGGAGGGCAATAATGCTTATTCATAACTTGACAGAATTGCCCATCATTTATTACCCGGGGCATCTAGGAAATTGTGATGTTTAACTGAAAATTCAAATGATCCCGAAAGGTCTTAGAGGAAAGTTAAAATACATTAGGAGATTATATTTTAGATGCCAGTATTGAAGAACAAAGCCATTCCAAAAGTGCAAGCAAATTAAGGAGTTGAGTGCTGCACACCTGAAATGCCTATGATGTTGTATGTCAACTATACTTTAACAAAAAAATATTAAGAACGTGAGATTATCTTAATTTCTCACTCTGACAGTTGAGTTGTTACCTTAGGCAAGCTTGGGCCTTTATATGAATTGAATGAGTTTAAAAAACCCACCAAGGGCCTTGTCAAGAAGGGAAAGATGGTAAGAGGCCTTCAGCCATCCCATTATTGCTTCTCCCACAGAACACCCTCAGGACCAGGAAAGCAGTCCCCATGTACAGCTTCGTATTGGTTCCAATGTTGGCTTTCATCTTGGAATGGACGAGGGACTGATAAAAATTCTGATAGCTGAAGAGATACTTGTCTATTCCTTGTTAGAGAGGGAAGAGTTCTTTTGTTAGAAGGAATCATGTTCAGTTTAGTGTCCTACCATTGACTCAGTAGAAGAAAATAGGCTTTTTAAAATAATTATATAACCCAAAACTATATTTACTGTAGTCTTCAGTTGTTGTCAGACATAGCTTTTTTATTGTACAAAGGTTTCCATGAAGACATGGAGCTGGGTACCACAGCTTTACCTTCCAGGTTTCAGATTCTTGTGAATATACCTTTTTAAAAATAATCTGATAATTGTTCCTGAGAGGTGGTTGGTATATGTGTTGGGGGTGGGGGGGTGAGGCAGGAAATTGATTTATATCTTCCATCTACTAGGCAAATCTTTATTTAAAGGAATCCTGGGGTGAGTTCATTTCTACTAGTAAAAAATTACTTCACAAAGTTTTTGTTTAATGGACCTTATGTGCTCAGAATTCCATTAATCATAGCTCTTCCTTTGCAACACACTGTTGTTATGCCATTATTGGTTCATGTATGACCAATAAATATTCATTTTAGCTGCTTGGGTTGTTTGGTGGGTGGATATTCATTGTATTATTATTTTATAATAATACATGAATAAATGAAATTTTAAATCAATTTCTCCTAAATAAATTAATAAAAATTTTTACAAGTGTCTTCTTTGTGTTTGTCCTTCAAGTAGAGAACATCTGTATTGAATGAAGTTTTCCTTTTTCCTTTGGAAGAGCATCTTGCTTGAGATAGTGATTTTTTTCTTGCTGAAATTCACGTTATGCAGGCATACCTTGGAGACACTGCCAGTTTGATTCCAGACCACCACAGTAAAGCAAGTAGTGCAATAAAGCGAGTCATAATCCTTTTGCTGGTACAGGGTCTTGCTTTCAGTTTGTAAGGTACGTAACATCTGGGAAGTGTAATAAAGCAAAGCACAACAAAATGAGGTATGCCTGTACTCACTACTATGATGTTTCCGCTCTCTGGAAGAAAAGAGTACCCACTACTTTTGCATGGGCTCATGGTCCACATCCACAGGATGTTTGCAACTTGCTTAGGTGCGTGTCCTCATAAAATGGAGATGAAAACTTCCTGATTTCCTGTTTGCATCAACTTAGGTATGAATTCCTCTGGGAAAATCCTATGTCTAAAAAGTTCAGGCTACTTTGTATAGTCTTTTTATCTGCTTTAATGATATGAAACAACACAATTTTATATCTGTGGGTGAATCCAACAGCAAGTGTTAAGTGGTTTCTTTAATTCTGTTGTAGCTTGGGAGACATTTTTGTGAGACCTCAAAGAAGGCTGAGGTGAGTTTTTGACATTCTATCCTGAGGGCTCGATAACATTCTAGAGAGTTTGGGCCACTTGAGGAATTTACCTTTGTTCCAAGACAGCCAGTGCAAGAAAATGAAGTCAAATTGGCTATGGTTAATCAAGCCAAGTGAGATTGCTGTTTCAATGTTTAGGTTTGACATTTTGCATTGATCCGGATTTTTACGAAAGAGTTGGCAGAAGGAATGACAAACTTCACCGGAGTCCAAAACCTGCTGAGAGTTCAGTTTGTTCATCACCTCAAAACAAAATAGCACTGCTGAGTTTTTTAGTGAGTCTCAGTTTGGAGTAAATATTGAGCACCAGCTCTGTGCAATGTGAGGAGTGGGCCATGTGACAAATGAGGTGCCCCTGTGGACCACAATCTAGTCTCCATGGAGCTTCATGGTGGTTCAGTTACTTTCCTACAGAATCCTCTTTTCTCTTTGGCATTTTAATCTGTATTATGAATTTACATTAACATATTTGGAGGAGAAGTTAAGATCATGTTCTTTGTAGTAAAATCATGTTAATATGAGGTCCATGCTGTTTGAGCAGTCTCTGAAATTTCACTGTTCAACTCATAAAAGATTGGACAAGTGAATCAAGTGGGAGAACTAAAGAAATTCAGGTTGGAAAAGAAAAGATTACATTGACTTACTGTCTTTTCTAATGAAAAGCTTCATGGTAAGTTTCATACAATTGTGATGAACTGAACTAATGGTAATTGTAGTTCTTTGACATACAGAGAACGAACTCCTCCGCCTCTAGTCTAGTATTCTCTCCATTCTGATTATGTTTATACTTCATTGGAAAGAAGAAGAACCACACATTTGCACATAAGATGCCCCTTCCCCAATAACTTTGTGTAAGATTTCAAGATTCCCTGAATTCCAACCAGTGGATCCTTAGGGTTTCAGGAACCCAGGATGAGAGCCCCACAATTCAGAAGCCATTTCAGCTCCTAGGAAAAATATCTTAGGACAGAACCCTTTGGGGCAGGGTGGGGCCTTCTTGGTCATAACCTGCTGACATAAGACTGCTCATGGGCTCCAAGGAGGAGCTGAGAACTGGCTCAGAAGTAGGTGTAGCTGTGGGGGGGCTCTGAGTTAAAAATCTATGACGATGACACAATGATGCCCATTCTCATTTATGTCACGGGGGGAGCACTTTGGACTTCAGTTGTCTCCCATATTGCCACTCTTTCCACCAAAGTTTCAGATTCGCAGATTTCTATGTCTGCCTATGGACCTAGAGGTAATAAGTTTAGCTGAGATCATTTTAATTGAGTAATTATAAACATATGCAAATTGGGAAGAAAAAGGTAGATAAAAATAGTGCCCTCTTGTCTAAAATTGTTGCACCTTCGGAATGACATTGGAAATCCAACCTTAGAGCTCAATGTCAGTCTGATGTGCATCTTCTTGTAGAAATCTCTGGAATTTAATAAACTTAGGACAGTTTAATAGAACTAAAGAGGTCATACTAAAGAGCAATGTAAGCATCACTTCAGAGCCTGGTCAGTTTGTAAGACCTAAAGCTTTTCCTTTTACTTGTTTAATCATGTGCCAAATGAATAACAGTCAGGCAAAGTAAGCAATTTTAAAGTTGACTTCTGTACTGGAATTCTTATCTTTCACAAAACTTGACTTATAAGTGGTTAAGATTTGTAATGTTTGTTGCAAGAAGCCTTCTGTAAATGCATTACATTTGTGACATAGTGATTGTGTAGGTGGAGTAGGACTTGTGTATGCTGTATTCATCAAGAAAACAGCACAAAGCACATTTACATGGCATTGAGAAATAACCGTGGGTGGTAATAAAATTCGTAGTACTAGAGAGCTTTCAAAGCATATCCTGGGCTGGCCCTGTTTTAAACACTCCTGAAACTTAGAATTTCACCTTTAAAACAAAATCACTTTTTTCATTAGATGGTAATACATGAATAAGGCTCAGTATCCTGGAAATTTGGTTATACTACTGTAAAAAAATGGTGAGACACTGTTGTGCTTGCTAGTTTTGGATTCCTTACTCTAAACTGAACAATGCATCGAAACTTTTGGACAATTTCTGATGCTTTGGAAGTGTTCATCTCCAGCCCCTCTGGCCAGGGACAGTGCCTGAGTTCCTGGCCCTATGTAGATGCCAAGCACAGTGCAAGAGAGATTCGGAAAGGAAGCAAGCTTCTGAGAATGACATTTTATAACTTTTTTTGGATTAAGAAACAGATCGTATGAAGTGTAACTCATCGTAACTCTGCTAGGGGCAGAGTGAACACTTAATTTCAAGCATTTTGACTTAGCCAAAGCTCTGATTCGTATCTGGCCATTCTGCTTTTTTGAAAGCATGTTGTAATCACTATAATATACTACTTAAGTGGCAGGAATTTTATAAATGGGGATCAAAATACAATTTTAACTTTAAAATTTTTAGATTTTAAAATTCCTTGGAAATTAACATTTGAATAAGACATTTTAGTATACTGGCATTCTTACGATGCTAATTTTTTTAATGGCATGCTTTTACCAAAAAAAAAAAAAAACTGGGAAAATGTAATCTTAGCCTAAAAAATGATGACTGTACATATGGGTTCTGAGCCATCTTAAGCCATTAGGATTTAAACCTTGTAAGTGGTGCTTTTAAACAAGTTAAGTTCTGTTTGGAGTGCTATTGTGCTGTCTTAAAGAATACAATGCTGTTTGAATTTTTATTTTTTTTCTTATTATCATGGGTGACAGATGGTTTGCACTTTGTTCAGTGAACCAAACAAAAAAAGAGCAAACTTTGCATAAAATTTCTGTTGATACTGCATTTTGTCTCACTGAGATAGATCATATGATCTTTCTGAATAATGAATAGCATATTTACATTATCCTGATCTTTTTTGCAACAGAGTACAAAAGATTGTGAAGGACAAACAACCATTTTTTTTGTCACTTCAAATGTTATTCTTGTAAATTAAAGTATTTTTCTATTCTTACTGCATTGCTAACTCTAGGGATGTTGCATCCTTTGACTACTTCTAGTACTGATAAATTGTTCCTGTGACTTTGAAAACTGAAGGCACCATTTATTTCACTAAACTACTGGAAATAGTAGTAAACTAATTTTTATATGGATTTTAAACATTAAACAAAGCCTTGAGAACCCACATCATTAATCCCAATTTTGAAAGTATTTAGTACAGTTGCTATCTACTACCTGACTTTCTGCTGATTGACCATCACCAACTTATTCATAGTTGTCGGTTAACTGTTGTGTGTGGTGTTGAAAGGTGGTGGTGATGGTAGCGTAAGGCAAGCAGGATGTTATCACTGAAGGGGAGATAACTTGACTAGTGATGAGTGCAGACACCAGCTGTGGTTGTTGGTACCAATGGTAATTTAAAATTCAGTTGAAAGTTTCTTCTGTTTTAAGAATGAGCCTTTTCTCATCACATCTAATTTTAATGCATTACATATTAGACCAGGGGCATCAGTAAAGTTGAACTACATAATTTCACTTCTAACTTTGTTATTTATGAACCAGAATTCAGGTCATTTCAAGAACTGGAAGAAAAGTGGTCAGTTTATTTGAGCAAAGTTTAATTTCTATTGAGTGAATTAAAAAGGGAAAAAAGAATACAAGGAAATCTTTATTCCTTTTTTCTTTTCTTTTTTTGCCCCCCCCCCCAACAAAATGATGTGTGTAGAATAATGTTCAAGGAGGAAAAAGTAATTTTTCTCTAGTGTTTACATCAACAGAACTTCAACTGAAATTATTTTCTGAATTCAGTTTTCTGCATCTTTTAAGGCATAGCATACTGGATTCATAGTTTTACCAAATCATGAGACTCTAGGCTCAGAAGCCTAAATATTTTATTTCAAATAGAACCATGCCTAACCATTCCTCATAGGTGTGTGTATTATGTAAGAGTGAGCTGGAGATTATACATGTGCAGACATAACCGCAGAAAAGTCAAAATTTCCTAACTGGTAACATAAATGGAAATATTTTCATATTGAAAAACAATAAAATGTTGAGAATATTTATAACTGTAGCAAACAACCAGCATTTTCTCCTTAACTTCTTAATTCTCAATGATAAATGTTGATATTTTTTTCCAACTCCATTTCAGTCTTTAGGAAAAGAGGGGCTTAGGGTATCAGAAGATCCCTTAAGCTTCTTTGCTGCTCTAGAAGAAAAATAGCAAGCAGCCCGTTCTCATTTATTAGTCCCTAGGGTTTCCCGTCAAGAGTTTCTTGACATCTCTTTTGACCATGCCCGGTATGTTGCCACTCGTGTCTGTTAGAGACCCTGATATGTAGCTGGGATGGTCGTGGGGTGGTTGCAGCTGGTGGATATTTAAGATAATTCAATTTATAATCGACACAGCATTTACAGCTGGCTCCAGGTTTTCTTCTCCTCCTCTTCCTCTTGTCTCCTCCCCACTCCTTCTCTTCCTCCTTTTTCCTTCTCTTTCTTCTTCCTCCCTCCTTTTTCTCCTCCTCCTCCTCCTCCTCCTCCCCTCTCATTTTTCTTCTAGTTGGAAGTGTGAATGGGCAAACTATGTAGTTAAACCTAGGCCTAGCACTAGAGACCCAGCTGTCAAGGCTGAACTTTTTTGCAGACCATTCTCGGGATATCTCTTTTAACTATCTGCTGTCCTTGGCATGTAGGTTGTATTTTCTCCTTTCGATAAGGTCAGCCTTGGAGAACATTGCTACATGCATTTGGAAGATGCTTTGAGGAGCACTCCAGTGTGAGGGAAAACCGCACATCTGTTCATACGTCATGGCACGAGAGCGGTAGCACCCTCGCTTTCCCTCTCTCTCTTATTCTCTTCCTAAACTCCCTCTCTCCATCCTGACTCTAAATGCAAACTTTAGGATAATTGACCACTTTTTCTGAGTACAAACACAAACCAAACCGTGATGATAGGGAGTGTTAATTCTGTTTCATTATAGAAAACTCTGCTTCCCCATCCATTTATAGCATCACATTAACTTTGCGTGGAAGAGCCCTTTGTACTTACTCTAAAAAAGGGCCAGTGTTGTGTTTTCTGGAGATACCAACTTCTCTATTTGTTATCACTTTTAGTCATTGCTTTTCTGAGTAACTTTTAAATGGAGCTAGGAAGTGCTCAGTTCATGATTTGAGTGAGAATAATATAGTTACTGCTTTAAGAAATTCTGTTGTCATTTATTACGTTTGTTATGGTAAAGATTATTCACAGGACAGATTCAGTGAATTAGGTTTGTATTCCAGTAATATCTGTCTAAAGCATTAATCATTATGTATGTATATATTAAAAGAACTATCAAACTTAAAAACATCTGGCAGAACATATTATAGTTTGGCTTTTTTAAGGATAATAACCATTTTATAAGGACTTGCTGTCAGGCACTAACTCTGGGGGATAAACATTGAAATCACTTCCCATTTATAACTGCGACTCTGAAAGTTAGAATTTAGAGAGTTGGAACCCATAACAACGCCACCAAAGTTCCTTCACAAGCCTCCTCTTCACAAACTGTGACATATAGAACCAATGACTTCATAGCATTATTTGCCATTTTTGAAGCAAATGAAATCTTTGGCTCATTGGTCCAAAGATAAATATTAAACTTTATAATTCAATTTTTCTTTTAAAACCAGAGAGTAGTCAATTTAAAAAATACTGTGCCCCAAAATATACATTGGGAGTTGGGAGGAGTGACCTAGAAAACATTTATAAAGAACCCAGAAGAGTCCCTCACATTGTGAAAAGAGTAGATGTGGAGTAAGACTGCAGCCCAGAAAACCTCAATTTTTATTCTAGATCTCTTTAAATAGGTCAGAACACACTGGTGTATAAGTAATTTCAAATATATTTTCCCTTCTTGAGAGTACACAGAGAAAGGAAGAAACTGGGCAATATGTAGCGGCTGTTGACGGGAGTTGACTCCTTGCAGCAATTAGGTGGGTGCAAAAGTACTTGCGGTTTAAAAGGTTAAAAATTATTGCAAAAACCACTATTACTTTTGCACCAACCTAATATCTAATTTTGGGTTAACTTAAAATGTTAATTTAATTTTAATTTTTAGAATAACTTAAGGTTTCCCTCTTAAAGCTATTCTGGGAACAAATTTCAATTTTTGCTCTAGAACAGGGGTGTCCAAACTTTTTTCAACGTTATTCACCAAGGGCCATATGCGGTAAAATACACAAACAGCCGGGCCACTCACTCGAGGTGAAGTACGTATTGCCTCACCTGGTTTATTTAAGTAAATATATTTTTGGAATTTGCTGTGGACCAATTAACAATGGATTGCGGGCCAACTGGGCCGCAGTTTTGACACCCCTGCTGTAGAAGGTCCTTTTCTTGCTTCTTAGATTCCCATATTCATCTCTTAAGCTAGCTTCACTATCCTTCATTCAGCCAAAAATGTTGTCTTGTAAAAGTGATCAAAAAAGCTTCATCTTCAAGCAGATTCTAGTTTTTCAAATTATGAACCACAACTACCGTAAATCCTGGAAGTATAACAGCAATTAGGATAAAGTCAGTGGAGACTGATGAATTTTACTGAAATGAGAAAGATAAAATCTGTTCACGTGTGATCTAAATATTCCCAGTATTTAGTATTTTCTAAGCTAGAGCTTTTCTTTTCTGGTCTTGCAGAACAGCGTTTTGTGTATGATGGCCAGGTGCATTGGTAGAGCTGTTATGAAAGGTATTACCTGCTATTCAGAATTAAATATTCCACTTAGGTGTATAGGGAAAAGGAAAGAGAAAGAGGAATTATAGTTCTTAACACAAAAAAAGACTGTTGCATCAGGTGAACCTTTAAACTTAAGACCCATTTACCAAATCAATATGTTATTTGATCTGAATGGTGGATGTGTAATGGTGTAATGCCCTTTGACACTTTTCAAAAGTCATCACTATTATGAGGACATACCTGGTGGGGTTTTTTTCTTTTTTTTCCTGGTCATTGTGAACTTATGTGTCTGCTACTTTTTTGGAAAGTGAGGATGTTGAATGGGGTGGGAGGTTTTGGCAATATGGACTTCAGTGTAAACTACCTATTATCTGACCATTGGTTTGTGCATATGCAGAGAATCATGAAAAACTTCGTTTTTCAGCCACAAAGAAAGAAATTGTACTTTTAACTCAGAATCTGAGTTGGCAGATACCCTAGCTAATACCCTTCTAACGAAACCTTGTTCTGCAAATTTCTTAATCATTTTGAATCACCTGTTCTCTTTAAAATAATGACAGAAATCTGACACCTTTATGGGTGGGCAGCTTCTTAGGAGAACACTTTTCAGTCGTAGCAAGGTCTACCTTTTATTTGGTTACTAAGATACTCTTTTTATATTTATTTCCTTTATTTGAAGTTTTTATCTTCTGGTTTAATGTGGATAGAGTCCCGGTCTTCTTACACATCACCACTCACATGTTCGAATGAAGTTTTATCATCTCTTCTCTAAAGTCTTATTTTCCCCCAAGACTGAAAAGAAGTGAAATGTAGAAATAATACCAACTTATGTTTCTAAAGCGATTTCCTATTTGCCAGATGCTTTTCCTGTTCATTTATGTCTTAGAGCAGCTCTGTTTCAAAGATGAGAGACTGAGACTCCAGTGACCTGCCCAGACCCATGGCTGCTGACTCTCCGTGCTTGTTGGCTAGACCCTGAGCAGGGTTCCCTCTTGGGGTCCCGCTACATCCCTGCTTAGTGTGTCCGAACCCCTGTTTCTTTAATTGCTCTTCAAGTCATGGCGTGGTTTCCAGACCCCTCACCTTCTTCACGTCACTCTTTAGTGGATATACTTCTGGTCAGCCTTTAAGAAAAAAAGATGGTGGCTACAGCCAAGTATCCAAACATTCAGAAATATTTGAATCGCGACTGTGTGTCAGGTACTCTGTAGGTTTTTGGCCTATACAAGTGAGCAAAGCAGTCAAACAAAATCTCTGCCCTTATGAGGCTTATATTCTGAGGGTTTTCACTGGTGCAGAGACCACTGCCCCTAACCAATATCCTACAGGAGTTTGGAACAAGGGCCTAATGAGTTGGACTAGCAGACTCGGTGCTATTAAGGAGTTAAGGTGGGGATTCTATACAAAAACTTCAAATGATGTATCAAATATATATCTAATAGCTCTGCTGGTTTTCATTCCTTCAGCTAGATGTCTTCTGTGACTTAAGAAAATAATGTTGACTTCAACTGAATTAGACCAGTTCATTTGTAGGCACAAAACGAGGCTATAGAAAAAAATTTGGTAATGGAAAGGAAAGGCCCCTGATATTACCAGAGGCCATTTGCAATAAAATCTAAGCAAAATGAAAACACAAAAGATGTGATTTTCAGGGCCAAACATCTTTATTTGTTCTGAAATACATTTTAAATTCAGAAATATGGGGAGAATTGAGAATGTTAGATACATGAAAATGCAAGAGATGGATAAGGAATGAACTAGATAAATTGTAAAATGAATACTATGTTTCCGAAAATCTTACATGTTTTAGTAAAAGTCTTCAGCATTTATATTAAAACTTTCTTATATTAAATCTTTGGAGGTTTTTGTATCTAGAAGAAGTGAGTTTTAATACATGTTAGAATTTTAATACAGACTAAATTATAATGCTTATTTAGTTCTTTTTCTTGGTCGTTAAAATGTTTTTCTCCATTGCTCCCACCCTCTTCCTTTTTTCCTTCCATTTTGCTGCCATAACATCCAAACTAAAGGAGCAGTATCCTGCAACTCTTGAGCATACTATATTGAACTAGATGATGTAATCATTAGCTAACATTGGCTTTTAACCAAGCCGTGGCGACAAGTTGCTTTCCTTAAGGCATGCTCTGGATAGTATTTCATCTCAGTTTAGAATGTGTATGTCATAACTGGGCTATTTATTGGCGAGAACAGCAGCCTGTGCTTCACTTCTGGGATGTGGTAGTTAACACTTTGCTCAGCAGGGCACACTCTGTTTCTTCAGCCTAGTGCTCATCGTGGGAAACTTTTAGCTCTGAGAGAAGTGTAAACTCCATGCTTGTCTCTATAGATGGCACAAACCAATCAAAAACTGCAGTGGCTGTAAAAAACTAGAACCATTAGGGAAAAAAATTGTGTTTTTTAAAAAAAATTGTGAAACTTCATGACGTTGCTTCCGAAGGTAATCTTATTGCCATGTTTCCCCAAAAATAAGACCTAACCGGAAAATAAGCCCTAGCATGATTTTTCAGGATGACATCCCTTGAACATAAAAGTCCTAATGTGTCCTTTGGAGCAAAAATTAACGTAAGACCAGGTCTTATTTTCGGGGAAACACAGTGTGGAGAGTCAGACAGACTTGATTTTGTATTCTGACTTTGATATACACTAACTAGTATTTAATCTCTCTAAGCTTTGGTTTTCTGATCTGTAAACTAGAGACAGTGATACTACCTGTCTCATAGGGTTATTGGGTAATTTAGTTGGGTGAATATATGCAATGCCCTTGATTAATGTCAGCTCTCAGGAATGGCAGGGGAAGTAAAAGCCATAGTGGTGATAGCATATTTGTGTGCATTTTATGAAATTGTCTCATTCCAGGAACTTGCCAGAACTCTTCTTAAATTTTAAATTGATGGTTGAATTCTCTTTAAGCAATATCAACAAGAGTCTCTCTTTTATATTCCTGCTGCCATGTTCTTTTTTTTATTACTAATTTCAGGTGTACAAAACAACATAATGATTAGACATTTACACTCCTCACAAAATGATAACCCCACCAAGTCTACCCACCTGACACTGTAGATAGCTATTATAGCACCATTAATTATATTCCCTATACTGTACTTCACATCCAGTGACTATATATATATTTTTACTTATAGTTGACATTCAATACTATTTCATATTAGTTTCAGGTATACAGTGCAGTGGCCAGGCATCCATACAACTTATGAAGTGATTTCCCCTGTCAAGTCCAGCACCCATCTGACACCATACACAGTTTTCCAACATTTTTTACTACATTCCCCATACTGCACTTCACATCCCTGTGACTATTTTGTAACTACCGATTTGTGCTTCCTAATCCCTTCACCATTCTCACTCATCCCCTCAACCCCCCTCCCATCTAGCAACCATCAGTTTGTTCTCTGTGTCTGAGTCTATTTCTGACTTGTTTATTTATTCTCTTCTTTATATTTCACATATAAGTGAGATCATATGGTATTTGTCTTTCTCAGTCTGACTTATTTCTAGGCCCATCCACGTTGTTACAAATGGTTAAGATTTTATTCTTTTGTATGGCAGAGTAATACTCCATTGTATAAGTGTACCACAATTTCTTTGTCCATTCATCTATTGAAGAGCGTTTTGGTTATTTACATATCTTGGCTATTGTGAATAGCATTGCAGTACACATGGGGTGCATATATTTTTTTGAATTCGTGTTTTGGATTTCTTTGGATAAATACCTGCAGTAGAATTGCTGGGTCATAAGGTAGTTCTATTTTTAATTTTTTGAGAAACTTCCATACTTTTTTGCATAGCGGCTGCACCAATCTGCAATCCCACCAACAGTGCACAAGGGTTCCCTTTTCTCCACATCCTCGCCAACACTTGTTGTCTATTGATTTATTGATGATAGCCATTCTGACAGGGATGGTATTTCATTGTGGTTTTTATTTGCACTTTTCTGATGATTAGTGACGTTGAACATCTCTTCATATGTCTATTGGCCACCTGTTGCCATTTTCTTTTCCCAGGATAACTACAAGTTGCCTGTCTCTGAATCCTGTTCTTGCAGATCTGTCCCTCCAGGTCAGCCTGCACTGAGGATGTGGAGTTTGGGGACTCATCTTTTGCCTCTCACCCTGCTTTCTACATAGCTGTTTGTATCCAATTGCCTTGTGCTTCCCTAATCTTTGCTTCAAACTCTTCAGACTGGTGCTCTTACTTTTTCCCCTGCTATTGGACCTCATTCACTTCAAGGTCACTTTTATAAAGAAGGTGCAAGTTTCTCCAGGTCTTCTGAATAAGAGTGGCCAGATTCCTAAAGCAAATGTGCACGTTCAGTTTGCCAAGCTGACTCTGATGGCTCAAAATATTCTCTGCTGTCTTTTCTCCGTAAAGCCGTCCAGACTGCTCCAGTAAGAACACCCTGCTTCTTCTCCTAGGAACCCTGGTAAGGGATCCAGCAATCCCGGTCTACCAGTAGGACAGTTGATAGGCTGAAATAACTTATACCTCAACAATGAATTTAGGAAAAGAAGAGTTTTCTGTAGAAGGAATTATTAGTTATTATCGTAGTGAAACATATGTTAAAGCTATATTATATTTAGTTTTGAATGCTATTTGGCACTTATTTTAGAATTTGGAACATTTTGAGACTTTAATAAGTGACAAATGCATTTAAAATCCTAAAACATACTTGTAGGTTATGTGTAACAAATAGCAAACGTGTTTTAGGAAAGAATCATCGAAGGTAGAACGTTTCTTATTATGGCATATGTTCCATTAAAATATATTTCAAGGCACAGTTATATCAAGCTTAGAGATTCATGAAAGTGTATTTTTGGCTCTAATAAACCATATGGATGTATGTTTATCCACACACACAAATAACTCATAAATCTCAACAACAACAAAATCCAATTAAAAATGGGCAGAAGGCCTGAATAGACATTATTCTAAGGAAGACATACAAATGGCTATCCTGTTTCTCTGAAAATAAGACCTAGCCAGACAATCAGCTTGAATGCATCTTTTGGAGCAAAAATTAATATAAGACCCAATATTATATTATATTATATTATATTATATTATATTATATTATATTATATTATATTATACCTGGTCTTATAGTTAAATAAGACTGGGTCTTATATTAATTTTTTACTACAAAAGATGCATTAGAGCTGATTGTCCGGCTAGGTCTTATTTTCAGGGAAACACAGTAACAGATAAATGAAAAGTTGCTTAACATAACTAGTTATAAGGGAAACGTAAATCAAAACCACAATGAGATACCACCTCACACCTGTTAGAATGGCTATGAGCAATAAGACAAGAAATAACAAATGTTGGAGAGGCTGTGGAGAAAAGGGAACCCCTGTACACTGCTGATGGGAATGTGAGTTGATGCAGTCACTATGGAAAACAGTATGGAGGTTCCTCAAAAAATTAAGAATAGAGCTACCATATGACCCACCAATGCCTCTTCTGGATGTCTACCTGAAAACTTTGAAAACATTTATTCTCAAAAATGTATATACCCATTCAATGCAGCATTATTTACAATAGTCAAGACGTGGAAACAACCTGTGTCCTTCGACAAATGATTGGATAAAGAAGATGTGGCACATATATACAACGGAATACCACTTTGCCATGAAAAATGAAACATTGCCATTTGGATCTTGAAAGTATTATCCTAGTAAGTCAGAGAGGAAAGGACAAGAACTATATTATGTCACTTACATGTGGGATATAAAACAAAAAACAACAAATGAATGAACAAAACCCCCCAAAACAAACTCATACATACAGACAACAGAACGGTGGTTACCAGAGGTGAAGAGGGGTGGGGGGGGGTAATGAAGAGGGTAAAGGGGGCCGAGTATATGGTGATGGAAGGAGACTAGACTTCAGGTGGTGAGCACACGCTAGAGTATACAGATGTATTATAAAGTTGTACATGTGAAATTTATATAATGTTAACTAATATTACCTCAGTAAATTCAATTTTAAAAAACAGTGCTGTAAAAAAGTCAATACTTTTTCAACACAGAAATTGTTGAAAAAATTGTTTAAACATTTAAAATATTTTAGTATTTTTTACAATTCAAGGGTTATGTGGTAAGTTCCAAAGGGGTTATATGAAGACACATAGGACACAGCTTCTGCCTTCCAGGTTTATCAAATCCGTGTGTTGGAAATGAGGTGATAAGCCAAATACATACGGTGCTCCCGTCCAGGGCACAGTTGATACATGTCATCCAGAGAGGTGTCAACAGGACATCATGGGCTCTCCAAAGAGGGGTCACTTCCACTTGAGGGGATTAAGAGGAAGTTTCATGGAGAAGTCAGGATTTGAAAAGGACCTAGAGAGAGGAATAAATATGTTTGGGCATAAGGGTATTTACAAGGAGAGAGGAGGTTAAGAAGACATTCTTGGTAGGGAAACAGCATGAGCAAAGGACTCTGAAAAGTATGGGAACTGTTGGCAAAATAACACACAATTCTCTTTGACCAAAATAAGGTAGAATGTAAGGGAGTTGGGGGGAGAGGGAGGGGAAAAGAAGAGGAATAATAGTAACAGCTCACATTTATTGAAGACCTACTATGTGCCAAGCACTGTTTTAAGCATTTGTATTAACTGATTTAATCCTAAGAAAGATAAGGCTAGAAATACAGATTGAGTCATAGTTTGGACTTTGAATGATGAGGTATGGAGTTTGTATTCTGGTTGGCAGTGACGTGTCTGAAGTGCAACAAGGAATAACTGCTCCTGTGAAGTGAGGACCAGGGGATGAACTAAGGTTATAGCAGTTAGGATGGTGTTCACAGAAATTTTAAGTTGAGGTAGTTGGGCATATTAGAAATCCCCATGAGCAGCAGTGTTAGTATTTTCAACATTTGCAACTTTCCAAGAAAGACGATGTCTTTTAAAATAGAGTAGCGTGAGTTATTTCAATATTGATTTGTGGCCATACATCTGCTATACTATATACATTTTTTAAGTATCTTTTAAAAATCATAGTTACCTGCTTTAAACTTACTTAACTTTTTAACCTGGAGCTAAATATATGTGTTACTGAAAGGACGTCTGTAAAGCTATTTCAAGCTTAGAATTTTTTTGGATGTGATTTGTTTTGGAAAGATTACGTAGTACCATAATGATATTTATTCTCACTGATTTGTTGATATTATTCATTAGGCTAATATATGCAAGACAACTACAAACTACATTATTTTCCCTTATTAGTCTTTTTTGTAGTCCTTGAGACTTTTTACTTGCCTTCTAGGAAAAATATATTTAAAATATGAAATTGTATATTTTGGATGCCAAAGAATGTTTGTCTTTTAGGAAAGTGCAGGGAAATCCTTATAGGATTTAGGGAAAAATTTGGAAAAGCTGTGCTTTCCCCCCACACACAAAAGCTTATAAATGGTTTATGTTTGTTCTTTGTGGTCGATGGCAGGGTACAGTGTAGGACTGGAAGAATTCACATCAGATTAATTTGGCAGGATTCTGATAGTTCCTTGATATTCTAGGCACACTGTTTCTGTCCTGTTAGTTTGTGTAAGCTTCTTGATTAAGGAATTGCACTAAGGGAGCTCTCCTGTCTTACCCACACTGAATTCTGCCTGCCATCCATCTAGTGCCTCTGGAATTCTGCTCCTGGGCCAGACCTCTCTGTGAAGACAGCCATGGTGGGACCCAGCCCAAAGGTGGTGCCAGTAGCCCCAGCATGGGGCTCTTCCCTGGAAGAAGCCTCACTGGGCTGTGGCATCTTTTCAGCTTTCTGGCAGCAAGTCTCTCATTAGCATGGGGTGCTGGGATACGCTTAGCTAAGGAAAAAAACCCAAGGCAAAGCCTTGAAGAAAGCCCTAGTCTTTACTTGTGTCCATGCCCAGAATGATGCATTGCTAGCATGCAGCCAGTTGTAAAGGGAAGAAATCAAACCCAAATGTGAAGGCAAGTTTCTTAACGCTTTCATTTAAAGTTTTCTGTCATGCAGCGTCCTTAGGGAGAGAACACCCAGTGGCCAGGCTCAGGAAATTGTATTTGGAAGTTCTTTTAACCAAGATTACAGAATATCATTGAGACTGTACACAAATGACTCTAATGGCTGCAGCCACACAACCTCTTAGGCAAGAGGAGGAAAGTGATCCAGGCTATATGGAGCCTTCGAGACTATAAACGTTACCAAACGTTACCAGCCACAGCAAAGCAGTGCTGAGCGTGTATCCTTGGACCTGAACATGCTGTGCCACCCTAGTAAGTGGCCGCAAGGAGGGACTAGGCAGGATTCTTACTATGTTTCATCACATTTTCTCAGATGATATAACAAAAAGAACTGCTTGTCATCAACATCTACTTTTGTTTTTACCTGGGCATATACATAAACACTGAAATCAAGAGTAGGCTCTCAGCCTCCCCTGAAGACTCCATCAAATATGCTGTTTAACTCATTCTGTTTAACAGGGTTTTACATTTCTAGGATTACATTTTTTAATTTCTACAAGTTATATTTAGTTCTTTAAAAAAAATCTGCCTGGTTATTTTGGTAGTATCTTGTTTTGATTCATTTTTTAAATTTAATCTTTTTTCTTTAAACTTTTTGTACATAGTTATTCCATATGCTTGTCTGGTATTTCTAGTATATGACGTGGTAGGGAGTTTAAATCTGTTGATTGTTTCCATGGACTCTTAAACATAGTAGTTTATTTTGCGTGTGTTTAGGAATTTTTTATTGTGAGCTCATATTACATTGACTTTAATCAGTGGGAATCCTGAAGGCCTCATAGGGTGGGCTTTCCTCTGGAGAGGATTTGCATTTGTATATACAGATAATCTAAGAGACTGTTTTATTAGATGCATAACCTGCTACTGACCTAGACTACTTATGCCTTTTTGTCCTGCCCTAGCATATAGTCTTGTTATGAAGGTCAAATGACTCTCATATCTTGAGGAGAGCTTGTGGCTTTGTACTTACATAGGCATTTATTCCCTTCACGTTAACTTAGCATCCACTGTTCTGCTTTTATCTCACTCATTCACGTTTATTCTGTCTATGTCTGTCTGTCTGTCTGTCTCTTTCAGTATGTGTCTATCTGTGTGTCTCTTTGCCTTGTGAAATTTCCATTATTTTCTGGTGAGCTCTATAATATTATGTTGTCATTTATCCAGGATTAGTTGTATTTTTGTAATAAAACTCTTCAGAGTATGCAGCCCACTATACTTCTGGAAATGGAAATCCTCATGTACTTGCTAAGAATTAGCAGTGTAAGTATATTTTTAGAGTTTTCAATACGTAATTCTGATATGGGAAAGATATCCTTGTACCTGTAAGATTTAACAATTACATATATTTGCAAGATTAAGCCTCTGATTTCTCAGGTCTCCTGACATTTAAAGGACTGTATTGTAGAGTCTTCAGAGACTCGAATGTCAGTGTGCTGATGTTTGGGCATAAGGGAATTTTATGTCAAGAAACAGAACTTTTTGTTTCTCAAATACAAGGGATTTCTTTTTTCTCTCCTTTAAATGCCTCTACTTCTAAAATTTGGATTAAGAGGAAAAGACTTGTTCAGACAAAATCTCTTGGAAGAGAGGGGTGGGATGGGGGCAAGGAAGGAAGGGGAGCCTGCCCCTTTGGTCTCACAGGGTGGGCTTCCCCTGAAATGCTTTTGGGGAGTGAGTTGGAGAACCACTGAGAAGTACAGCATTGGTCACCTAGTTTGTAAATAAATCTCCTTTCAGAGCACGCTACCACATATGGTCATGATTAGTGGAGATAGAATTCAGCATGGTAAGCCACATGGTGTCATCTACTGAGCACTAAGTGGAATGGTGAAACCTGGATTCTGAGCTGATCTCATTAGCTATCGATGCACCTGGAAAAAGTCCCTGGGCCTCAGTTTTCTCCTTTAAACTTAGAGTACGGGACTGGTAGTCTTTTCATTCTAAATCTTAAGTTCTGTATATCTACAAATCTTTTTAAGTAAAAAGTAAGTGGCTTTTATAAATGGATTATTTTTGGTGTTCCAAGACATAAATGCCAAACACATCTTTATATTACAATAAATGAATAGCAACTGCCATACATTGAATGCCTACTCTGTAGTGGGCACTTCACGTATATTTTCTCATTTGACCTTCATAACAACCTTATGAAAATATCATTTTACAAGTGAGAAAATGAGAACTGAGAGGTAAACTCTGCCTGCCTCTAAAACCCCAAGCTCTTTTCCATACTAGATTGCTTTTATGAGTCTGTTTTTATTACTAGCTATAGGATCAGGTGAGTGTGGATGTTAATATTATAATTACACCTGATTCTCATTAGAATTTTTAAAGTGTTTAATTTTGAGGGCTGCTTAAATTTCTTTTTGATGCCTGGGAGGATGGGAATTTTGCTGTTTTGTTGTTGTTACCATTGTAAAGGGGCAAATGAAAAGCAATTTGCCTCCTCTTCCCCGTTTAATTCCCACCCCAGAAATGAATAAAAATTTGGCTGAAGTGTTTATGCATTTATGTATATAGTTGTGATTTTCCCATCTAGCCCTGATTTTTTGTTCTAGTTTGTTTGTATTAGGGAAAAACAGAGACACAATATGTCATTTGGAACAAGTTCTTAGCATATGTGATTTGTTTCCTGGGGCTTACTTGCTATGTATACTGATAGCACTTTAACTTTTGGATGTGGAGAAATTACCAAAAATGATTGATGGGGCGAGAGTGAAGGATGACTCAGAACTAGACTGTGTCCCTACATCTAGATAAAGTTGTAACCTAACATGGAACCATTTTCCCCCCATATTTTCCCTGTATTTTCATTACATTTGTGTTGCTATCCTTTCAGCCCATGAGAGAAGTTTGCCTTGACTTTTAAGTTGAATAACATCCATCACTGGGTGTCTTAAATGTCTGAGGCTCTAGGACTGCCCCATCAGAAAGGAAATTTTGGTTATGAGTATTTCTCCAATTTGAAGGACAAAAAGTTGTTTAGAAGTCTTTAAAAAAGAAAAAACAACAACAACTCTACAATATGAAACAAGAAAGTGGCCAAAATGCATTGTATAATTAGTATTAGTATTTATTGCATTTTCTTCTGATTGATCAATAAATTGTCTTTACACTCACAGAAAGATGTCCTAGAAAAAGGACCTTACACAGATATGGGTTTGGATGTTTGAACTATAGGAGTGGCAAGTCCAGAGGGAAACACAGGTGATAATCCAGAAGGGTCTGTTTGCTGGGGTTTTAATTCAGCAATGAGCTGTCTACCTTCCAATTTTCATGGTAGAATTCTGAGTGCTTCCTTAGTGATTGGGTGCGTGTGAGCTCATGCTTAGAGTTCATGAAGCAACTCGATGGTGCTATAGCCCTAGATGATGAAATGCTGTTTTGCTGCTTGCAAACAAGGACATTCCCGCAAGGAGGATTATTGAAACCTTCCTGGGAGAGATTGTTAAACAAACTTGGTCTTTGTGGACATAAGATAAATGAAACACAGAGGCTGAGTAGTGAGATTTTAGGAGTTTCAAAGATTTTGCACAAGCTGTACTTTTTGGTAGTATTCAAAAATATTTGTCTCTTGATGACAAGGAAAACATTTGCTTATACCTTAGAATGTTCCATAATGAACAGCTAGCAGATGCAGTCTGTGTACCCTAGATCTTTAGAAAGCAGATTTCTAAATAGTCAGAGAAAATATTAATATAACTATATGGACTGTATGCAATCCTAAAAGGTAATACTATTTGGAAAGAAGTAAAGAGAAATAACTGTACAATCAAAATCCTAATCAAGTGGCCAGTGTGAGGAACAAGAAGGGCAGATACCAGAAAGATTCGTTGTGGTTGCCACGGAAATTCATTTGAGGGGCTCAGAGTTAAAAGAGGGGATAAAGTGAATGGTATGAATCTGTTAAAAATAGCAAAGGAATGTTTGAGTTGAATCTTTATGAAACATTTAGTCAAGAAGGAGAAAAAAAGGGGGGGGAACCTGGTGTTGTACCAACAGGTGACTGAGGGAAGGCCGAGCTGCTAAATGTTGTCTTTACAAGAAGGGTGGCTATCTGATTAGAGGATAGAACACATAACTGAAAGGGAACTGGAAGCCCAGATTGGTGAGAGAGAACCTTGCTTCTTTAAACTAGTTTACAATTTCAGGCCTGGATGAATTTGTATCTCGTAATATTAAAATAACTTGTAGATATGAGAGTGGAAAACCCATCTGCAGTCTTGGAGGGAAGGGAGCAGAAGAAAGGAAAGAAGCAGTTAACCTTTATTCTCAAAATGGAGGCCAGTGTAGATTCTAGAAACATCTGGTCAGGAAGCTGAACTCTGTTCACCAGCAAAATTCTAGCAGTTTTAGCTATGTAGTTGGAAGAGAAGTGACTGATTCCCAAAAGTCATTAGTTTACTAAGAATAAGCTATGCCTCGCAAATTCCATATCCTCTTTTTACGTGGTTATTAGATTGGTGGATTTGGGAAGTGTAAACATAATGAATTAGGATTTCGGGAAAGCATTTAAGATACTGCATTATGATAATCTTGGGATAAGTTGGAGAGAAATGTGTATTTTTAGTTGTTTGCATGATATACTAGCCAGGATGTTGATTAATGGGTCAACGCTATTTTGGAAGGACAGTGTTGGTGGTGTGCCATGGTACTCTGCCCTTGGCCCTGTCAGGTATGTTTTTGTCACTTATTTGGATTAAGATAAAAGACATGCTTATTGAATTTTCAGTGAGATAAAGAAAAGTAGGATGCTTAATATATCAATTTATGGACTTGTAGTACACATAATACCAAGTAATATTAAACTTAAAATTATGAATTTAGATTATAAAATAACCTCTGAAACAAAATGGAATCAAGAAGAGCAGTCTGTACAGATATCTTTTGGAAAAAGACCTCAGGGTTTTAGTGGACTACAAACCAAATATGAGTCATTCATTCACTGAACAAATGTTTACTTCACTCCTGTCTATGTTTCAATCACTGTTAGTACACTGGGAATGCAACAAATGAATAAAATACAGACTTTGCTTTTAAGAAGCTTTTAGTCTAAAGGAGTGTATTTATTTCCTAGGGTTGCCATAAGAAAGTAGCACGACCTGGGTGACTTAAAACAAAACATGTGATTGTCTCGCAGCTCTGGAAACTAGAGGTCTCAAATCAAGGTGGCAGCAAGGCTACGCTCCCTCTGAAACATGCAGCAGAGAATCCCTCCCAGCCTCTTCTAGCTTCTGGTGGTGGCCGTCAAACTGTAGTGTTTCTTGGCTTTGCAGCTACATCACTGCAGTTTCTGCCTCTGACATCACATGCCCTCTCCCTGTGTGTCTCTGTCTTCCCACACCACTTTCCTCTTAAGAGAACGCCAGTCATATTGGATTAGAGCTCACCCAAATGACCTCATCTTAATTTGATAACCGACAACGATCCTGTTTTCAAGTAAGGTGCCAGGGTTTAGGACTTCAACATATCTTTTGGAGGAGCACAGTTCAACCCATAAGAAGGAGGAAAATTTGTTCATCCAAGTAGTTGACTATAATTATGATAAAGAAAAGGTGCCACAAAAATACAGAGTGCTGTGAGAACAAGCAATAGGGTGACCTACTTTAGCTTGGGGGAAGGTGTCAAGGATGATTGGGGGTTATCTATGCAAAGAGGAAAAGGAGCAACTTTCCAGGAAGAAGAAACAACTCTGCAGAAAGCCTGGAGGCAGTAAGAGACTTAGAGTTCTGAGCAAGTTAAAAGGAAACTCAGTGTAGCTAGAAGATGTGAGTAAGAGGAAGAAGATGGGCTAAGGAGATAGCAAGGCAGACCCAGCAGAGCTTTACACATTGTGTTTAAGTGGTTTGTGGTGGCTATTCAAAATAAGACATAAAGAATTAATGTAAATATATAGAATGGAGTAAGATAATAAGCAAATTAGATTCTGTATTTGCTTGACCATATCTGGAATGCTTTACCTTGTTGGGAGCGTCATTTTAAGTTAGTGTTTTTCAAAGTGTGATTGTTGTATTTTGACTTAATGTAATTCTCTGAGAGGAAAGAAGTCCTAGGATGGTAGCCATTGAGGTTCTTTGAGTGAGAAACGTTTTCTGTATTCTTAGGGCAGAATTAGGCCAACGGGTTGGGGTTGTAGGAGGGCTCCATGAACGAAAAGTAGAGAAGAGGATGCCTTAAGAAGTAGGCCTCTCCTTGCCCAAGGAGGGTGGCCACCTGTCGGAGATGAAAGAGATTCTGCAGTAAAGGTGAAGTGAAGGACGATTCGCTCTAAGGTCCCCTATAAGAAGTATCCTCTAGGGTTTGAAGTGCGATATTAAAATTTCTAAAATACATTTACACATACTTTCTAATTAAAAATTAAGAGCATTAAAGAGGCTTTAAAATTAAATGTCACTGGGGGATTACTAAAAACTATATTTAAAAATCTTTGTAATGCAATGCTATATGTCAATTATATCTCAATTGAAAAAGGCTTTGCAGAATTATTCAGACACATTCGTAGTTGCAGTGTCATTTGCCTCATGTCTTTGGTACAACTATCTCTTTCCTTGCCCTGATGTTCTCTCAGCTGCCCTTGCTCGCCTTGTTCTATCCAACTTGTTTCTAAGGAGCAATTGCCAGTCACTTATGTTAAGCCAAACAAATCCCATGTGGAAGTGATGGTATGTAAATGTATACTTTCCTTTTACACCAAAAAAGCAGTTCTATCTTTACTGGGGGAGGCGGGAGGGGACAGGAATGGTGCAAACTACTAGCAAATGTTAATCCTACCCAAGTATCTTGGGACCCAGTCTCTTCAGGGTATTGTCAAAGTAACACCGACCCACTGCCAAAAGTATATTTACAAGGAATTTCGACTTCCCCTCGTATCTCTTGGAGGAGATCCAATTCATATCCCACATCAGCACTTCTCAAAATCCCCCTTTCCACACCACCCTGCTTCTCTCTGCCAAGTGGATAGTCTCTAGGCTTCTGGCTTTTCTTCTGTCCCTGGCCCCTTATTATATACATCAGCATGTCTTACTTAGAAAAATTAAGTGTGTGGTGTATTTTTTTTTTCTTTTCTTTGAGTCAAAAGAAAGCTCAGGAGTTGAGAGAGAAGGCAAGACAGAACCTCCCTGCTGTCTCTGCAATAGCTCAGAAGGCCTAGGAACCAGAACCCACCGTAGAGGACTAGGGGGCGACCAGAAACACACAGGTCAATACATCTTGTCACCTACGTGTGGACAAGAATGCAGATGCTCTAGGGGTAGGTGGACAAATTGGACTGTACTATTCATGTGGAGAATAACAAAACATAAGGCTAGGAAGGTAGGCTGAGGACAGAGAATGGAGGGTTGGTTTTAAAACCAAGGCTGAGATGTTCTTTCTAGTTGCGGGAGAAGTTGGCAGGAGGCGGATTAGACATAAGTATAAGTAAATAGATTCAAAGCATTAAAATTCAGCCCATTCTGTATATTTCAGAATTTGGTTACTTAGGAGTATGCTGATATTTGTAAACATTTACAAGCATGTTTTAAAATTAGGGACGCTCAATTCTGTTTGACCAAGATAATTCATTTACACATCTCTGCACAGCATGGTTTCAAATAGTTTCTTCCTATCCCAGGCATCATTTAAAGTCAGGCGTGGGAAATAACAGTGCTGGTTTCCTGGACAGCTAGAATCAGAGCCCAGGACAGGATATTTCTCTCTCTGTATCTTAGTGCTGAATATTCTGAAGGTCTGATGAAACAGCTCTTTGCAAAGAAGCAGCAGAAGTGTAAAGATGAAGTGAGTTTATTTATCTTCTTGTTTGATTCTTATTTTAATATTACAGGTGTAACATGGCCATGTTGTAATACAGAGCCGTTATAGAGGTTTTAGAGGTGAGAAGGCCAAGTTATAGTTTTATTTTTGGGTAACAAAAAGATTAAAAATTAGTGTTTTTAAAAAGAAGTTTGAGCAACTCTTTGAGTAGTAGATATATGTGTACACATATATTTTAGATTTCTGCTTAAATGGCAGGTCTTATAATGCTGTATGCTTTTTGTTTTTATGAATTATATTCCTTGTAGAGCCCATGCTTCACACATTATTTATTTGTTTAGAAAACTCTTATTGATCAATGATTACCAACTAGAGCTTTTAGAAGATTATGAGGTAATTTGAATTTTAAATTATATAAGAGCTTAAGCTATTGCTGTTCAAAATTAAAAATCAACATAGATGTTTCCAGGAACTTCTAAATAAGATTTTGCAGATAAATATTATTATTTTAATGATGTGTTGCTATTTATTAGGGAAATAACTTCAGTTGTTATTAAGTATTTATATAATATTCATTATCTATTTCCAAGAAAGGAATTTTCTTTCAAATAAAGTAAGGAAGAGGAAAAGTTGAACTTTTAAGTAATTGATTTTAGGAAGTGGTTGATTATATAAAGTTCAAAACGAGTTTTAAAGATTACGGATATTGCTTAGTTATTAGAAAAATTCAGTTGGTTTTCTTGTTTATACCTTTGTTCTAAGGGCTAGTTAAGTAGTATTCAGCTTCATTTATTTTTTTCTAAATGAATTCTGGAATGCAAGAATGGATAACAAATCAGATCAATTATGGCTCCCCCCAGGGAGACCCCACCCCCAGCCCAAATCTAAACAGGGTGCCCCCACTGTGAGTCCCAGTAGTATCCGGGACCCTTACCCACAAAGCTATGATATGGAGGTGGCCACTCTTTTGCTCCCTCTGCCTATACCCACTGCTCCCTGGAATTTTGGTCAGAAATTGCATTTAGAACATTTCCATTTTTCTTTTTGAAATTTCTAAGGCTTGATCTTTTAGAGAAATTGACAGTGCATTAAGTAATTGATAGGTTGAATTCAGTCTATGAAATAAATAATATACAAATTAAGAAAAAGTCTGGTGAAGACCTAAGCTGGAGAAATTGTTTGTAGCTATGACATATTAATAAGTAGAATATACATGTGGCAAGACTGTCAGACCTCAGTTTTCAGGACCTCATTTCAAGTTGTTTTGATTTTAAAAATCCTTAGTTTGCATATTCTAAACTTACATTTTAGAGGCTCTGAGTCATGGTGATGAAGAACTGGCACAGTTTTAATTGCTTTCTCTGAGCACACAATAGAAATGTTTAATTCAGATTTATTTGAAGCCAACATGAACTTCCAAATCTCTCTCAGCCAATAGCAGTGTTTCAACAATCTGCCAAGATGCTAATGATAAAAATCTGTGATGATACATTGTGTCTGTATTTTAAGAAGTAACAAATCAAAACATGCTTTTCAAAATTGAAAATACAGTTTCAAAAATGACCATTTTTTCAAGAAATGATTTTCCAGCAAAACTATAAACCATAAGTACACTCGATATATTATCTATCTAAATTTCTTGAATTTGGACTAAAAATGAATGTGAATTTTTGTTGAATTCCTTTTCTGCCACAGTTTGATGGAAGCAAGTTTACCTAGCATTGAAATGAAAGTGGCTTCATTAATTAAATTAGATAGCTTTTTGGGAGGGTTGTAGGAGGGTTAATTGAAAGGGGTACTTTCGCTGTATTTGGAAAGAACGATTAGAGGAAAGTAGCATTCTAAAGTATTTCTCAGTTCTTTACTCTCAGACAAAAAGAGCTTTCTGGTACTTTAACGCGTCTCCTAGTCCAAGAACATACTTCTAGCATCTTTAATCTGAAATTCAGCTACTAATACAGAAATAAGTGTGTGTGGGGGGGGAATACACAAAGAAACTTCCTTAGCAATGACTATTAGTCAATAGGAGCATGAGGTCTTCCAGGTTACCTGGATTTTGTTGGTATCTTTGAATTGGTGCTAATTTGTGTGACAGTGGATTAAAATGAAGGTAGTAGTGAATATTTGGTGGGTTTTTTTGCTTGTTTTTAAAATAGTTATGTTCATCTTTTTAGGCAGTTTCTTGAGAAATAATACAGAATGAATTATTTTCATGTAAAGATGAGCTGTTTGGACTCCTGTTTTCACAGTAGATACCTATCATAAGTTCTGTAGCACTTAGCAGGATCACTGAGTTGTGGCAAGATTTGATCAATAGGCAAAGATTGAGAGATTTAAACTTCAGTAATCTAGGAAGCTCACTCATCTAGAATACCTTGTTCCGTGAAAACATCCTGCCAAATGTTACTGTGCTTTCTGACAGTTCAAAGAGCTTGACATGGAAATTTTAATGATATTCTAGGAGCCGTGCTTCCCCCTACTTACCTCTAGCTTTTCCCCAGCCCCTAAACTCTCAGCATATGGAACTACTCTCTCTCCCTTTGCACTCTCCATTCCCTGTGCTTAGAACACTCATAGTTTCTACCAGTCCCCTCCTGGCCTCCTTCCCACTGTCCATGCAGATGGCTACATCCAGCTCATCCTTTAGGTCTCAGATTAGACATAGCTTTCTCCAGGAAAGCTTCTCTGACCACCTGAGTCCCAATCAGAGTCTGAGTTAAGAGCGCTACTGTGCCCCCCACTCCCCGCCCCGGCCCTTATGCACAAGCATTCCTTTACAATATTGCTCTGGCTCTTGTCTGTGCCACCGAGCAGACTGTAAGTGCCACGAGGGGAGGAGACGTGGCAGCCTTGTTCATGGGGGTTTCAGTGCCTAGCAGTGAGCACTGAAGTATTTGTGGAACTAATAAAATAGTAGGAGTCCTTTTAAGTAATTTGCATTTGTAACAAAAAATAGCTCGCTAATATTAAAGTCTTAAGGCGAGGCTATTGGGAGACTTCTCTGACTCAGGAAGCTCTTAAAACTCTTTTCCAGTATGATAAAATATTTCCAGTGCTTCCTTCACTAACCCTCCCTTCATTGGGTGAATAATTGCTCTACTAGTTTACTACTATAATTCATTGGTGAAAAAAAAAAGTGATTTAAACATCATTAGTAAGTACTCTAGAGCCCTTGTTTGCTATATCTGGGCTTGACTAGGTGCGGGATGCTCCTTGGCCAGCAGTGGGCATTGAGAAATATGGTTACAAGAGCCCAGGTTGGTTGTATATACATCTAAGAAGAAACTATTTCTTCTGCCTACCTCTTTCAGGTGGAAGATTTATGAATCTGTGGGTGGATGTAAAGGCAAGTTTAATGCATGTTCAACTCTATGAGTTCTTTATAAGAAGAATACCTAAGCAAATTCAAATCATTGCATCAGGAAGTCTGCTCTTGGAAAGGAGCGGTTATCAGGAAACCCACTGGAAATGGCAGGAGATAGCGGAAGTTGTGAAGGGGTGAAATCAGATGGAGTCAGGCAGAGCAGACCTTCTCGATACCACCTTGACCTTCATCAGTGGCTTCCAGTTTCAAGGAACAGAGACCACTCAAAATAACTTAAGTGAACAGGAGGTTTGTTGAAAGGACACCAGGGAATCTCACACACCCAACATCAGGAAGGACAGCAGGGTCTCGGGGAAAGACAAAAGTTGACCCCTCTGAGTCTCGCTGCTGGGACTGCAGCGTCTCCCATCTCTACTCTCCTGAATGGCTGTGGTCTGGCTTCTGTTGCCAGCCTCTTGGTTTCCGCACGCTGTCCAGCTGGCCCCCAGCCTGCATGCCTTCAGCCTGCGCACTGGATCATCTGACCAATTCAGATTTCCAAGAATATCAAGTGAGCATACCCAGCCTTCGGAGATTTAACCCTGAGTCAGGTGTCTGTCTCTGGTCCAGTTACCTGTGGCGAGGGGGTGGGAGGACCATGCTGTGGGGAGAGCAGATTATCTTCAAAGAAGGTGTGGGCAGTGGCAGTGACTGGGCTCTCTGGCAGTACAGCCTAGTGGCTGTGAATAAAGCCTCCAGAGTCACATCTGCAGGGTTCATCCCTGGTTCCAAATGCAAACTGTGACATTGGCTAGCCTTTCTATGCCTCAGTTTCCTCATTTGTATTATGAGATTCACAATAGTCCTGATCTTACAGGGATATTTTGAAGATTCATGAAAGAATAAATGAAAAGGGTTGAGATTATACCTGGCACATGGTAAGTGATCAACAAACACCACGCATTTTATTAGTATAGCACTCGAGTAGTGATGGGTAAAAAATAACTTTAGAAAGGGTATCTCTTGATTTTTGAAATGGCATGTATAGGGTGACTGTTCCTAGCAGACGACGCTTCCTTGGGTAAGCTGGTTGGGGAAAGGGAACAGGAGGTACTCTCTGGCCTTTGCAGTGATATGTTAGCCAAAGATTGCTAAGACCTAATGGAAACGGGCGTCTGCCTGGTGCCGAAGCGTTCTACCGTGGAAGTGCAGTGCTGACTGGGCTGATACTCCAGTTGCACAGGTGCTGAGGGCTCTGCCCTCTTTTCTTCACATTTTTTTATTTTACTTCCTCCCTTTTTCAACCTTAAAAACAAAAGTTGGACACGTAATTTTTTTTATTGTTCTGCATCTGTTTGAATGAGGCAGGTAGGTACACTTTATTCCTTTGTTTTTGCCTTTACTAAGCTAACTGGATTCACACATCTGCCTTTACAAACTTTCCAGAATTCTCTATCAGCTGTTGGGTTGCTGGTTGTCCTTAGGAAAGATGCTTGTCTCTATCTGGATTCTGTATCAGATATTTTGAAATAGGTTAACTTCCTGGTATACCAATTTGATATAAAAATAGAGAAAATAATGTATTTGCTATTGCTACAATAATTGCAACTTTGTAATGGCCTCAATTGTGTGTTTAATTTTTACTTATTTCTACATTTGCATTCACCTGTCTGGAGAAAACTTTGGCAATATTGTTCAGAAAATTTGATTTGGAGAAAAGATAAGTTTGGACCAAATATAAATAAAATGTATACAAAAACATATTTTTGTTTTCCAGAAAAATAAATATTTTAGGTTTGAATGCAAAGGTTTATTGTTGTTCTTTTGTTTTTTTCTAACCAAAGTGAACAGTTGCCATTTCTGATTATCTTTTATCCTGCATTATATTTTTGATATACAAGTATTTTTGGAGAAACTAATATCTTAAAAGTAAGTAAAAAGAATGAGAAAGTCAATAAATCCATTGTATCATGTCCATATCCTTCCCTCCTTTTACTAAATTGTTTACCCTACAGCATAATTTGAAAATTGTTTTTGAACTTTAAAGTTGTAGAAATGTAATTGACGTAGAGTTTGCAGATTGCAAAACCAAAAGGTCCAGTTTAGAGAACACACACACACACACACACACACACACACACACACACACACACACACAGAATGGGACAGAGACCCCAGTTATATATGGCTTAATTCCTTTTTCCCTGTTATTCCAAAAACAGGAAGTGCAGGTGTCTCACTATGATTCTAGCAACTCGAATAAGGAAGGAAAATTTGGTTCTAATTCGGATGAGCTGATTTGTTGAGGGTTTATTGGAATGCCTGCCCCACGGGCTTGCCACAACTCCTTTCTCCTGTAAGATTTATCATCAGGGCCTGTGATACTGAGACAGAGTGTGAAATTTCAGCCTTGACTTAGGAGAGGAGGGTAAAGATTCATTTCTATGCGACTAAATGATACATCAAACTTCTGAACCAAAGTGAAAATCCAGGACCAACTTTTGACTCTAATTTTCAGATTTTGAAAGATTTCTATGGTTAGTTGAAAGGAAGTCTGCTCTATGGTATCATATCATCTGGGCTAGGTATTTACTTGACCTAAAATTCTGTACTGTCAAGTTTACAACCTGTATTGAAGATATTTGAGAAGGAGGTGCTTCCAAGTTGCTGAGGAAGAAATTTAATTTTTCAGCAAGAATTAATAGTGGCTCCATCAAAGAGCTAGGTGTCTTGAAACTATTATCCTTAAGGTTGGGGCTAAGGAACATCCAACTGTATCATCAGGCTCATTAAAATCATTCAGATATTTTTCTGCTGCAGAGTTTATTACAGATCCCTTCCAGGCTTCCTTTGGATAATTACATTTTCATATCTAAGCTGAACGTGTGCATATTTTTGTCCTCAATAAAGAGGGCATTGTCTTAGTAATTAGTCAAATAATTTTTCATCGAAGAAAGATACATATCTCTTTCTGGTATCACCAGAATCACTTGTGACCTTGTAGGAATGTTGATCAGAGCTTTTATATTCTAAGGCTAAGGCCACGAGTATGAGTGTTACATAGGCCTCTTCCCAAAGTCAAGATCATTGTCATTATTCCACATATGTAAGCTTCATATTAAATATCAATCCTTGGTCACAGTAGCAGTGGCTGGCAGTGGTTATGATGGTGTGACTCCTTTCTCTGCTCTTGGGAAAACAAAGTCTTGCTCTCCAGAGTAACAGAATCACCTTCAAATTCCTTGCGTATTCTCCCTGCATAGTTGTTTGTTGATGAGACAGTACACCAGAGCCTTGGAAAGGGCAGTGGATGCAGACCTGAGTCCAAGGATAGGTATGAGTGGATTTTTCTTCAACAATGAAAGAACCTTGTAGAAATGAGAATAAGGTTGTCATAAGCATTGCTCATAAGAAGCATACTTTGGTAAAATGTTTTAAAGGAAGAGATATACAACTTTTAAAATATGTAAATATCAAATTATATCCCTTATATTAAACACAAATATCTTATGTTTTTCTCATTCCCCTGTCGCCACTCTATTTTCATGTATCGATCTGTTTCAAAAAAAAACATACTTTACAAAAGCACAGGATTCTTTTTTCTTTCTTCACTAAACATTGTCTGATACACCTGCTAGGACTTAATAAATGTTTGTTGAACAGTGATTCATTAAATTGACTCAGTATGTTTTACATTGCTTTTCTCCCATCCCATTATATTTCTACAAAATTGGTTTTCTGTCACAGCTTTTGCAATCAGTATTTTATCAGCTGTGCATAGTTGAGAATGTACGCAAAGAACATTGCGTAACCTGTTCTGAGAAGAGTCCCTGACGTTTGCTTTTCTGTTACTCAAAAGCAAATGAATGCTTGGCAAATGTCAGTTTTATCTTATTTCTTTGGGGAAACATGGGAAAACCTAGCGTTACTACTTTCCAGTAGCAGTCTGATCTTAGCCGATTTAAGCTATACATCTCTGTAAAGAACAGTTCTGCTTCCTATGTAATCTAGAGTGAATTAAACTCACTTTTATATCGAGATCATGGTCACTCTTTTACTCATTTTGGGTAACTGTTAACAATAAGAGTTTTCACTGTTTTTAACATTTTCAGAGGTTTAGTTATTGGTTGACTTGCTTATTCCCTTTCATTGTGTGTGTGTGTGTGCATGCATGTGTGTATGTGTGTTTAAAAAGAATTTTCACAAACAACATTATGACTATATTACCAGAAAAAAAGGATTAAAAATAAATAAAAGCTTACTCACAATCTTTTCACTCTCCAAAATGTATTCTTAGTTGTCCTTGCTTTATTCCAGATCCTTTCTCTTAAATGTGCAGTAGTTACAGAATTTGTGTCTTTTTTCGTAAATATTGAGGTAAATCAAGTACTTTATCAAGACAGTGTTTTATTTAGCCAAATGACAAACAGGTATGCCTAATTTTGTATCTTAGTTTCCTAAAGTTGTGTATGTTGGGTCCCATTTTCACATGATCTTAAATCATTATTAAATTCAATGGATCTAGATCATTTCTGAGCATTTTTTCATTGTCAGTGGTTCCTAAATCTTCATCGTTGCATGTCTCTGTTTGTATAAAACGAACTAAATGTTCAGGAAGGTTGGCATTTAATAAATACCCACAATTCCATCTCCCGCCTACATCAGTTGACCTCTGTATAACTTCAACTTTTCACATATTTATTTATTTTTTTAAGCAGAACACTTTTCTACCTTATCTTCTAGATGTGTTATATGAGAAGTAGCAAGTTAAGGGATAGTTAGGGGAAGAAATTGATACACATTTGATTTATAGAAGTATTGAGAGTTTTTGACTTTCGAAGCCAGAATATCGCAAAATTGGAGATGTCATCTGTATTTGCAAATTTTTCAACAAGTATTTGTGAAGTGCCATGCTTGGCATTCTGTCAGGTGGTGTGGAAGACACTGATGAGTCAAACTTTATTGTTATTGTCAGGGAACTTGTACCTCATTTTCATTTTTCTTTAGGAATTTTTTCTGTATTCTTTGAGTTGCTCTCAGTATCAGGGACTTGCATTTGTATTGATGTGTGAATAATGTTCAGTAAGTTAGCTTTATCTACTAGGTTTAGTGTGAAACTGGATTATTCATGCCCCAGAAAATATATTTCTTATGAGCAACAAGTCATTTAGATTTAGTAGAGAAAATTTATTTTATCTATTATTTTTAAATAAAATAATTTTTAATAATAGGGGTTTTTTTTTGCAGAGATAAAAGTTGAGAAATGTTTAAGGGTTTATTTTATAGGATATGAAACCTCTAAGTTCATCGAAGAAGATTTGTGATCTCACGAGTTAAGATTATTGATAATGAATATAATGAGATTGAAAGGGATAGCGCTATGTTCAACCTCTGTAGATCACAATGCAGTAGAAGTGGCAAACATGAATTTGAACTTCTAACAGTTAAATACATTTGATGATATTAACTGATAAGCTGCATATACCATTATACTCCCTGTTCCTTAGTTATTTCCTAATCTGCTGAATTATATCTCTGTAGACAAGGCCATTGAGGGCTTTTTAACTTTTATACTTCTTTTATATATAAATTGTACATACTCATCAGAGATAAATTAGAAATACATATAATATTAGCAATATAATACACATTGTATAAAATACATAGAAGTAAAAATTAGCCCACAACCCAAAGATCAGTATTGTTAATATTTTTATATATTTTACTTCAGACTTTTTGCTGTAATATGTGTATACTTTTTTCCTACTAAAATCCATACTTTGTTTTAAAACCTGATAATTTTTTTCAGTGTTAGGCTGTTTGGACCTGTCTGGGGTGGTAGAGGTGGAGACTTTTCTGTCTCACTTTATTCATGCCATTTAAAAAGAACACATAATACTTGGCATGGACTTTTGGGTTCATTTATTTATTTAGAGATCTCAAGTAACTATAAATAAGCACCTGTATTTTACTACAAATTCATACTTAAATTCATTCTCCTATTCCTTTACACCCAAATAAGCCATTGTCGCAGTCTCTTCTAAAAGGGCATGTACGGTATGAGTGAACTTGAAGAAATTCACACCTTTGGCTTATTAAGCGGTCCTTCTGATGGCTCCGGGCCACACCTCTAACTACAAGTGAAAAAAATAAAAATCTAGGGGCCATAATTGTGCTGAGAACCTGGGCAGTTGATTGGAGGGATGATGATTCTAGATCAGCTCCTAACCTCCTCCCTTCTTTCTCTTCCTCAGGTTGACCTCTTCAGAATGATTCCCTGCAGAGCAGCACTGTCTTTTGCCCGATGTCTGATCCGGAGAAAAATTGTGGTTCTGGACAGTCTAGAAGATTCTAAATTAAGCCGTTGTTTATCCACCGTGGACCTCATTGCTCTGGGAGTTGGAAGCACTCTTGGTGCTGGGGTTTATGTCCTTGCTGGAGAGGTTGCCAAAGCTGATTCTGGCCCCAGTATTGTCCTTTCATTTCTCATTGCTGCCATTGCTTCAGTGATGGCAGGCCTTTGCTATGCTGAATTTGGGGCCCGAGTTCCCAAGACTGGGTCTGCGTACTTGTACACTTATGTTACTGTTGGAGAGCTGTGGGCCTTCATCACTGGCTGGAATCTCATTTTATCTTATGTGATAGGTAGGTTTCCAAAAATCAATCTCATGGTGTGGAATGGTAGAAACAGCACTCCTGAGTCAGAGTCTGTAGGGTTCCATTGTGGGTCTGCATTAGTTAACAACTACGCAATCTTGACTGAATCTCTTGATTCCATGGTGTCTCCATGATCTCATCTCTAAAATGTCTCCTCCTAACTGCAAAACTGGGTGATTCTGCTTCATCTGTGAATATGCCTTTTAGTGGATTTGAAAACCTGTTGTTTTTTTAAAAAAACTATAGTTCTTTACAGCAGGTAAAATTACCTGATTCCACACTTAATGAACTTTAGCATTTGATTACTGTTGTATAATTGTAAAATTATAATTTTATATGTGATTAAAATTTTCAGTTCTGTCTGAACTAGCCCATGTTTACCCTAAAATAGAGTGACAATTGATGTTATGTTAATTTTCTCCCAGTGACCTTGTATTCTCTGAATGTTCTGTGTTTTGGGAAGGTACCTCAAGTGTTGCAAGAGCGTGGAGTGGCACCTTTGATGAACTTCTTAACAAACAGATTGGTCAGTTTTTCAGGACATACTTCAAAATAAATTATACCGGCCTTGCAGAGTACCCTGACTTTTTTGCTGTGTGCCTTATATTACTTCTAGCAGGTAAGAAAACCAATTACACTTCTCCCTATGATGAGCCAGACTAATTGTCCCAGGAAAATAAGTTACCATGAAAATTGGGGCCTGAATTCCCAACACTAGGCAGCATCTGTGTACACTCAGGTTGTTATTGGAGATCTGCGGTCCGCTCCCCTGGCAAGGATCACAATTTATGTGATAGGTATGTTTCAAAAATAAATCTAAGTGTGTGGAGTGGTAGAAATAGCACTTCTGGGTTAATGACACCTGGAATGCACTAAATAATAGGATGAGGCACATCAATTTTATAATACTGATTGGAGATTTGCCAGAATGGCAGTCAAGTTTCAATAGGGAAGAACATGTAATTTTTGGCATTATTTCGTTTTGTTGGAATAAGGAAGGATATTTGCAAGCATACTAATTCTAGAAGAAATTCTATTTGTGCCATCATCTATATAATGTAGGCACCAGGTTGAAAAGGAAGCATATTCAAGCCACCTGTTGTATTTTAATGTAGACATTACATAGACAAATGTGCTTGATAACTAGGATTTTTCCATTTTCATCAGTACTGTAGCATAGTGGTTTAGAAAGACACAGGAACTAGAGTCAGAGTACCCAAATTTTTAATCCCCCTCTGCTACTTACTATCTTTGGAACACGGAGTGAGTTAATTTTTCCATGACTCAGTCTGCTCATCCATAGATATCAGTGTGTATCTTGTACAGACTTGGTACCTAGTAAGCACTTAGATGGCAGGTAATTTTATTTTGTAGGCATAGTTAATACCCTACTGTCCATTTATATTTGTTTTTAAATATTTGAACATTTCCTGTGTTGATTGTCATTTCTACCTCCACTCCTGTTTGAATGTATCAAGGACTGCACTAAGAATAAAATCCATATTTGTTTCCACTTCCTACTTGATCTACCCCAGGTAATCTGCCCCTTGCTTTCCTTTCCAACCTTAGCACCAGCTACGTTCTCCCTTGATTACAAAGACATGATTGAAAGATCTTTCTATAATGACTTGTAAAATTATATAATTTTTAAAATAGGTTTACCCTTAAAAACATTAGTTGTTAATTAAATGTTTCATATAGGGATAGAGTTAGAGACATGAACAAAATTTCTAGGTCTAAAATATTGGCATTTTGCTTCTAATATCAAGAAAAATCATATCAATTGTTTTTCAGCAGGTGATAGATTTTGTTTTGGTTTCTAAACAGCCCAGCTACCACTAAATTAGTTACATCTTATTTTATTCAGAGGTGGTTTCAATGAACTTAAAATATTTGGCTTTAATCTCTAAACAATGAGAAGCATGTGGCTGTGACACAGTTAGAATCATTAAATTCGATGGCAAGACTCAGGCCTTGGCCTCCATCATTGTCCTGTGTTCACTGACCATCATGTCTTTACTTTAAATATAGGCTAAGCTTACATAACTTTGTTATTAGAATCTTTGAAGATCAAAACTTCCTATTATACATTTTATTCATATATATGTTATACATGGGCAGACTGCACATATACAATCAACACTAATATTAAAAGCAAATAACAAACTGGGAAAAACACAGGCAATACATGATAGGCAGGGTGCTTATAGCATTATTATATAAATAAATCTTATAATCAGTATGAACAAGAATAGCCTAACAGAAAAAAGTGGATAATTTAAATCGGGCCAAACTGTATGGAGAATGTTTTGACTATATGAACCAAAAGCCTTGTATAAAAGTGCATATCCTTGATACAGTATTACCTTATAGAAAATTATTGTAAGATAATTAGCAAGTGTACAAAGATATGCAAAGGTGATTATGGTCAGTACTGTTTATTGTTTTAAGAAACTAAATGTGACCTGATTGTCTATAAATAAGGGATTAAATTATAGTGTCTCCATATATGGAAGATATGTGGCTGTTAAAAATAAGATTATATATTTATTGACATGAAAAATGTGTGTGTGTGTGTGTGTGTGTGCGTGTGTGTGTGCACGTATGTGCAAAATTCTAGAGAGGAAATTACCTTTGATCTTTACTTCCTTCATATTTTTTTCTGTATCTCCAACTTACTTGAACAGGAAATTGATTACTTTTATAATCAGAATATGTAACTATTAAAATGAGAATCAATTTAACTAAATATCTGTTTGGCATGATAGTTGAGGAATTATTTTGTTGATGTATTTAGTTAATATAATGCAGACATATTCGATTGAGCTTTTACTTTCAAAATTTTGCAGCTACTAACCTTCATATGTCTTTAGAACAACATTTCATTAAAATTAAATTACTTTACCCCTACCTACCTATTGGTAATAATAGCCAAAGTTACTAGAGTTATTTATTTCTTGGAGAGTGGTATATCCTATCTATGAGCACAATCTGCCTTCTACAATCAAGTTGGTTATATTCAGAAGACATTTTTTCACAGGCAATGAGTAAGACTTCATAACAGAAAGGGGAAATGTGAGTTAAATAGATGAATGCTGGTGAAATAATATCCTAAAGCCTCTGCCTCAAAATGCCATTATCTTTCCTACAGGTAAAACTTAATTATTTTTTCTTTTCCTATAGGTCTTTTATCTTTTGGAGTAAAAGAGTCTGCTTGGGTGAATAAAATCTTCACAGCTGTTAATATCCTGGTCCTCCTCTTTGTTATGGTTGCTGGCTTTGTGAAAGGAAATGTGGCAAACTGGAAGATTAGTGAAGAGTTTCTCAAAAATATATCAGCAAGTGCCAGGTAAAGCATTTGTTTTTTTTCTCCCTCTTATTCTGAGTTTTTCCTTAATTTGCTTAATTTGTCTTATGTTACATTTTCCTCTACCACAATGGTTATGAAGTTTTTGGCTTCAGAGACCTTTCTGAGGGTCTATTCTATTCTAGGACTTTTCTTCCCAGGCTGCCCTCAAACATAAATAGCTATGTTCACTATTGCACAGCTATAAAACCATGCAGCTGTCGGTTCTCAACCTCAAGCTCTGCTCAAGGTTTAGGGGACAGAAAGGAGATTGTAACCATTGGAAAAATACTTTTTTTCTCCCAAAGGTTTGCCACTTCTAAATAACAATGAGTATTTTTGAGCCATGCATCCTTCAGATCTTCCCTTGAGACCACCATTCAGTTTCATTGCGTTTTTTTCAGCCTTGTAGTAATTTTCAGGTCTCATTTTCTAGAGAATGTTACTACGTAGTTGCATAAGCAGACTTATCCATGCATTTCATTTTAAACCTGATAGTCTCAAAGATTAAATTAATAACAATTATATATGAAAGGTTTCATCATAGAATTTATTTAAGCATAATATTCCTATGTGTATATGAAATATGATTACAAAAATATCTATTACATGGAGTGAGGTATGTCTATATGTTTTTCTTTACATGAGCTGTCTGATGAGGCAAAAAATACTCTGGTTTTATACAATTTTTAACATGTAACAAAATATTCAACTTCAGTATTATTAATCAAGCCTAGAGAATTTTATCTCACTTTTTCAAATGTCTTCACAGTAAATTGTTTAAATGTGCAATCTGCCCAGTTGTCCAAAAGATGGAAGTTTCTAGTGTTTATTTCAGATCATGGCCCATAGATGGAGTCTGTGCTCTCAAAATCCTGCCTGGCTGTGCGTTCCAGCCAGAGTGGGTCTGGACCTTCTGCGTATGCAGTCAGCCTCTAACATCAGTGTCTGTAACCTGAGAGGGTGCCATTGTTGGGAATACCACCGTCTCTAGGACAGGGTCAGAGATTCAGGGTTTACTTTTAGGTTGGTATATGTCAACTTCAAAAAGCTGATGAACACAGCAGCCTTCTGAGGATGCAGTTTCAGACAAATCACCAGAAGAAGCAGTTTCATATGAAAATGACATTCGGACATTTGTTCTCCTTCTTAGAGAGCCGCCGTGTGAAAATGGAACAAGTATCTATGGGGCTGGCGGCTTCATGCCTTACGGCTTTGCAGGAACTTTGGCTGGTGCTGCAACTTGTTTTTATGCCTTTGTGGGATTTGACTGCATTGCAACAACTGGTAAGAGCAGAGTCCTGGCTCTAGGTAGAAGGAAAAGGTGCTCTTTGTACCACATGAGGACCCGTGGGTGGCAGCAGAGGGTCAAGGAAAGAGAATGAGATGTGGAGCTGATTGTAGCCCCAGCTGTGACACCTGGTGTATGTGATAAAAAGAACTTACTGAAACTCGCTGAGTCTTGGTTTCCGTTGGTAAAATTGGGAGAGCAGTACCCACCCCTCAAATGTTATGAAGGTTACCTAAGATATAGATACATATGAAAAAATACTGTGACGGAATTGTGTATGAAAAATGCTTTGCAAGTGATCAAATACTTTATAAATGTTAGTCATAATTAGTATCCTTAATTTTCTATCTGGAAGTGCTATCACAGTGAGTAACAAATGATGACCATGCTCTTAAATTGTCTTTTTTAGTGGGACAAAATATATTTCTCTTTATCCTATACAACAAAGTAATCATTCCAGAATCACACTCTGAAGTATCTGCTCTGTTCATATTTTTGCATTGCCTTGTAATTGACCATGTTTTAGGTGATTCAAATGCCAAATCTTATTGGAAGGATCCAAAATATACTATTTTCTTTTAAAACTAGAGTTTAATATAAATAGATGAATCGGGTAGAAGTTTATCTGAAGCCTTCATATTTAAGGGCCTAAGAGTATCACGACAGTCATTTAATCTCTGTGGATTAATCGTTTCAAAGTGGAGTCTATTGTTAAACATTTAATAGTACTGCTCTATCATGTTCTTTCTTTCTGGAATTGGATTTTTATGTCATAGCAAGTATCCTTAAGAAGAGAGAAAATTTCATGTAGAATAGATGGATCAAGTTAAGAAAACAGAAGGAACAAAAGCAGAGTAGAATTCCTATGGAGGAGGAGCAGAATTAATGCTGTACCAATTAATGTTTTATTAAACATGCAAAACTTTTGTTTATGTTTCCTTAGGTGAAGAGGTCCGGAATCCTCAGAAAGCTATTCCTATTGGAATTGTGACCTCTTTGCTTGTTTGCTTTATGGCCTATTTTGGGGTCTCTGCAGCTTTGACACTTATGATGCCATACTACCTACTGGATGAAAAGAGCCCACTTCCAGTAGCATTTGAATATGTTGGTTGGGGACCTGCCAAATATGTCGTGGCAGCAGGCTCCCTCTGTGCTTTGTCAGCAAGGTACGTTTCATTACCTTTGGGCCGGGGCTGTTTGGGTTACTGCAAAGTTTAGACAGTGTCTAAAGAATTCCTTTTGTGTGTTTTAAAGATAATCCTAATACGAGGAACATATTATGTAACTGTGTGTTCTCTGAATAGTTTGCCCAGAATTGCTTGCCTTAATCTTAAGTGATAAAGTCCTTCACCCCCCATCAGTTAAGAGTAAATTTTTCAAGATAATGGTAGTCCACTCTTCAGTAGAAATACATATGGCATTGGTACATGCACCCACGTACACACTTGTATATGTCATACGTGTTCATATATGTCTGCATTATAAAACTTTAAGATGCTTATACTACTGGCTCTAATGTTACTCAGCTACAGACAGCTGAGACCTTAGGTACAGACTTGACATTTTTTTTCTGTTGCCTTTTAAAGCAATATGAAGTCTGTGTTCATGGAAGCTATATACTGTGTCATTGTTAAATATAATATGATTTTTATTGTGAAACACTGAGACTTTTTCTCTTAGCACTGATCAGAGTGAACTTGGTCAGAAATAGAAATTATTATTCTCAAATTAATGGTGGAAATTTATATAATATCTATGTGAAAAGAAAAAAGTAAGTCAATTTCAAGTGTTCGGATTTTCAGTAGCTGCTTGGATCAATACTTCAGAATTCATTTCTCAGGTTTCTTGAACTACTCACGTTTGAAAGTAGCATATGATCGTAAGATATTTCATTCTCGTTTTATACTGTACTATACAGTAGAGCACTCTTATGAAGAGAAAATTAATATCTGCCTAATTACTAATTTTTTAAGTGAAAATTATTTTCTAAAAGACTGATATTGGAAAAAGAAATATTTTTCTGTAATTCATCAGCCTAGCTTTTCTTTTCTCAAAATCCTTTTCATTTTCTATTCAAGATCATGGGAACCAGCAATTAGAAATTGCCCCCGTTGGTTTCTCAGCCATCTGCTAGTGAAAAGTTTTATTCTGAATTATTTCAAATAGTTTCAAAAATCTGAACTGTGACAACAAAAATCTAAACTTGCCATCATAGTCCTAGAAGAGACGAACACAGATTTATCTGTGGCCAACCTCAATCCAGCTTTATTAAAAGATGAAGAAGATATATGTTTTTAAATAAACTATTTTCTTTTCTTTTAAATGGTTATTGTTCACAACTAAGTCATGTATGGAATAATGCATCCAGTAAACAGTCAAATAATTTAAAACACCTACATTTCTTTAAACTTTTAATCCTGGCTACATCTATGTACTAATCTTATAGTGAGTTGATTTTTTTAAAAAAAAAACCTTTCTCTATCTTGATTATCTTATGATTCTGGGAATTATTGCTAATTTGAAGAAAGATCAGCCTATATGAGGAAAAATAATGGTAAAAGAAATGTTAAAAATACATAACTAAATAAATAAAGGGACTATTCTATGAAGTCAAATTACTTAATCTCTTCTTTAATTACATATCAGTTTAGGAGTTTTATTTTCTGAGTTTTTGCCATTAATAATGTCTTAATGATATGATTGGTTTGGGTTGATTGTTAAGTCTTAATTACTTAATGTTAATTCAGTAATAATCATGTGCATGCAAAAATCACTTGCATTGTTTTTTTTAGTCTTATAATTGTGCTAGGCAAATATCTGCAACAGAATAATAAATAGCACAGTAGTAAATATTGGCAGATATTTTTAAATAGCCCATCATAATACATTTTAAAAATAACAAGACTTTTTAATCACATATATGATGCTGAATTTTATAAAATTACTTAATTTCAATTCTGCAATGTAATCTTGCATGAATGTGTTTGCCATACTGCATGTGTTTGCTTTTTATTCAGTCTTCTTGGATGCATTTTCCCAATGCCTCGTGTAATCTATGCTATGGCAGAGGATGGGTTGCTTTTCAAATGTCTAGGTCAAATCAATTCCAAAACGAAGACACCAATAATTGCTACTTTATCATCGGGTGCTGTGGCAGGTGAGAGTTTACTTTTATTAAGAAAATTGGGGATCTTTTTTCATCAAGGATTCTGAAAAAATATGGACAGTTAGGTGGTTTTCTGTTTTGATATACATAAAGGTCAATGACTTTTTTTGTGACTGTTTCCTATTTTGAATTTTTGGGGGCATAGGTTCTGCACTTTAGTGTGTCTAGTCTGTACCTGTATGTACCTGTCTGGAATACTGCTTGTAATAACTCACACATGGATTATGAATTTTTCTGTTCTAGTCTTCTGGGCTCTATGTTTCCTTTACCCCGAATTCTGTTTGCCATGGCCCGGGATGGTTTACTGTTTAGATTTCTTGCCAGAGTGAGTAAGAGGCAGTCACCAGTTGCTGCCACATTGACAGCAGGGTTCATTTCTGGTAAGCTTTACAAAAATAGGCTTCTTCAACATTCGACTTGAACATTTTTTGCGCATGCATGACTTATACGGAGGGTCTGCTTGCTGTGCATGTAAGTTAAAAACAAAATCACTGATAAATTCGGGTCCGGGCATTGGGATTACTTACATTTGAAAATTGTGGTGGCAGTGGTTTACTGAAACTCATTCTTAACTGACCCTTTGGGATTTTTTGCTATTTTGTTAATTTAACCATTTGGGCTTCTAACAAATGTGTAAATGGCTGTAGTGGTTCTTCACTGTATGACAGATATGAAATGCTTTTCAGACAGATGAACTAGCACATATAATTGTATTGCTAACACATATAATTTTAATTAAAGAATGATTACTTAATTTTTGACTTATTCATTAAGAATAATGATTCCATGCTTTCTTTTTTGTTCAGGATTTAAATTGAATATTGCTAAAGGACCATAGCATTTTTGAAAAGCTAAAGTTTATCCATTCTTAATTAAGCATCAGAAATGTCAAAGATAATTTACACTTGGCTGTTGTAGTCACTGCTGTGGGTATGGCAGATGTCCCCACTTCCTGGGACATGGTTCTCTAAGAGTAAACCCCAGTAGGAATCTATTTTTCTTTCAACAGTTTTGGTATTTAAGTCATGGTCAAAAACTCCAGAGGCGACCTTTTGGATGTAAAATGGACAGACTCTTATTCCATGCACAAATTTTCAGATATTCTATAGATCAACAGCATGGCCTTAAATGTCCTTTTATAGGAAGCAACAGAAAGACTCTAGCAAACTTTATAGATAAAATGATAAGCTATCTTAGTAGTAGAAATTCAACCAAAAATGATAATTTTGCTCAGGCTCTAAATTGTTGGGAAATTAGGTTAGAGAATGCTAGTATTTAGTTATGTATGAAGTGGGATTTATTTTTCCAGAGTAAGAAAGAATTGTCTAAACAGCCTCACTTTGTAAATATTTTCTAATAAATTTGGCATTTTATTAGACATAAGATTGGAGAGTCAAGTCACTTATTTTCTCAGAGCTTAGATTTCTGCCCCCATAAAATGAAAGTTGCACTAGATGATCTAAAGCCCATTTTATTATTAAACAGTGCATTATTATATTAAAGATACTTTATAATAATGACAAAGGATTACGTTTTATTAATTCCACACAAACTTTATATTTTCCAACAAAACCTTGCCCAATAGTACTCTACTATATAGTCAGAATTTTTAAAAATATGTCCTTCTTCCTTCAGGAAGAATTTAATTTGGCAGCATAAGAAGATATTAAAGTTAATAATTAAATGAAGATAATGGTAACAAAGGGCTTTTTAATGCTATAAAATATTGTATTTTTGTTATTTTTTACTCCCATACCTTACTTTGCTTATTTTTTAATTAAATGAGGTTGTATGGGTAATTATTTTCTTCTGTCTTGGCAACATTATTTTGACTATCTGTGATCCTTATAAAACATAGTGAAATTTTAATAATTTAATGTACAATATACTAGCAGTGGAGAGTTTTCAAAGTAGGTATAAGGTGTATTTAAAGGAACAATTTAGTATTGTAGGAGGCATATGTACTTTAGGTGGAACTCTGTTTCTACCTAGTAGTTGTAACCTTGCTAAGTTAACCTGTCTATAAAATGGGGATAATAATCCTTAGGGCAAGCCATGCAAAATAACTGTTTATCGTTTGTTTGTTTGTTGTCAAAAACAGTCAAATACTGGCGATTTTATATGGCTAAACCTAAATAATTTTTCCTATCTCACGAAATTATTGAATTGAAGATAAGATCATAGAGATATAAAGCTTGCAGAGGTCTAGAACACCATATAAACGGAATGTGGTGTTATCTACTTACTAAGTTAGGGACAGCTGTGTGGTAAATTCAAGTTAATATTATCACTATTTTGATGTTTCAATGGAGAAAAAAATTTTAAATGCAAGTTGACTATTCCAGTATGTAAAGTAGATTTTGCCTCTTAACGTTGTTGGGATTCGGATACAGGACCATAAATTGAGCTCTCAAATCTAGTCAGTTTTACTGGCTTGTGTGGTTTTAAAAAAAGTAGAATTTAACCTATATATAAGAAACATAATTTAATTGGAAGTTATTTTATTTTGTATATGATATAACTCGAAATGCAGATGTAAATCAAAATGATTATGTATCATTTATAATGAAAGCTCTCCTGTTTGAATTCTTTATGGTTTTAAAAAGGTAGCTAGCTAATATTTTTCAGCAATGTTTTTCTTCTGAAACATCAAAAGAGAGTATTGTGTTATATAATATTTTCACTCTTTGTCAGGCCAATATTTTCCAAGTTATCAAAATGGATTATTTTTATAAATCAAAGTAGTTACCTATCAGATAATGGGGTTTTTTGAAGTTTTATTAGCAATTTATATGACCTGAAGAACATCTTATTAATTGTGAGAAATGTATTTTCTGTACTTTCTTTGACTAACTTTGGTACTAAAACAACAACAAAAATGTCAGTCAGTTGTTCCTGACTTGAACATTATCAAGCGTATATAGAATTTTATCATTGGCCGTTCACCATTCTTTTCTTTTCCCATTAGCTGTGATGGCATTTCTTTTTGACCTTAAGGCACTCGTGGACATGATGTCCATTGGCACTCTTCTGGCCTACTCTCTGGTCGCAGCCTGTGTTCTCATTCTCAGGTGAGTTGTCCTCGTTGACAGATGGTTCTGAAGGATGTGTGTCATGTGGGGCCCAGGGGATAAAGAAAATTGGGACTCACCATCCTTACTTTTAAGGAGTTAGCAGTCTCACAGAGGCAAGAGGTCATGGACGTAGAAACATCAATATAAAGTATAATAATCATACTTGGTCCTCAACAAAGAATCAAATATAGTTGATAATTAGTGAAAGGTTGTCGCAATCTATGTGAATGGCAGGTTCTCATACTGTATAAAGACACTTAAGAATATTATACTTTCTGTCCCAGTAATTTAACTGCTGAGATTTTATACTAAAGATTTAATCAAAGAGGCACACACAGATATACGTATGTAAAGGATGTTCATGGAAAAGATAATTTACATTAGTGAAAAATTGAGCTAACCTGAATATCAATAAGAGAATGGTGAAATACATGAGGATACATTTATTCAGTGAACTCTTCTACAACAAATAAAGTGATATTTTATTATTTGGAGAAATATATCAGTTTCAGGATATAAAGCTATATGTAGCATCTGAGTTTATTTAAATAATAACATAAATGTACATGAAGAAATCATTTTTTGTGTACACACACACACACACACACACATATATATGCATTTATGACCTCCTGAAATTGTACTAAAATATTATCAGTGATGAACACTGTGCACTAGTTTTAATTTTCTTCTGTGTACTTTTGTGTATTTTTTTCTCAGTGAGCATATTCCTTAGATGGAGGACAAATGTTACCTTTCAATTTAAGTAAAGGCTGCTCAGAGGGAAGAGACCACCCTGGGGAGGCTGGGGCAGATACTAGCAGGTGAAGCAGGCTGATATCTTGACACAGGCTATAGAGGGTGAGGATAAAATAATAAAGGGGAGCGGCACGCATGGGATTGGGAGGTGGCAGAATGGCGGGGCGAGTGAGTCAGGGTGAAGCTATAGGACTTGGGTAGGCGAGGTCAGAGGCAGATTGTGATGAGGCCTTTGGTTGCCAGACTGAAGACTACATGTTATTCTGTAGCTGATGCTTAATCAGTTTCTGTGCTGTTCCTGTGAACCACGTTTCCTTTGGATGTAGATACTTTCAGAATAATCATTACCACACTTGTCTCACTTTAAAATGTAGCTCCCTCCTGCATCTAATATATAACTTTCTAAATAAATGGCTATCAAAGGAAAATCAGAGTTGGTGCATATATTATATTGAGCAGGTTTGTGGTCGGACCCCCCCCCCCCCCAACAAGTGTTGAGTTATTGCACAAGCTGTGACACTGTAAGATACCTCATTTAGAGTCTTCGGTGCTCGTTTCATTTGAGGCAAGGATCTCATTCAGAATAAAGACACAGACTTTTATTTGGGGGTAGGTACCAGCCCGGCTTACCTTACGAGCAGCCCAAATATTCTCCTGAGAAAGAAGCTCTGAGATCATTTACCAATGCAACCTCGGAAAGTGCATCCCAGGCCATCATGCTGCAAGGACAGGGTTTCAGCCTGCGATCCCTCTTCAGCCCCTCGGCTCTGCCTACACAACAGTCATCTTCTCTTGTGAGCTTTCTAGTCGGATTCCTTGGTAAGTGCTTTCACTGCATGCATTATGAAGACCCAACAGATGTGTGTGGCTAGAGCAGGTAGGATGTAAGAGAGGACAAAAGGCCTCACATTACCCGAGAATATGTTAGCAACTACCCGGAGCCCTGAAATTTCCACCTAACAGGTCACTAGACTGGAGATCATATTTATGTTAGTAAGATAAATGTATCACATTTGAGTAAATGAAGACGACAGGAAGAAATTCCCTTAGGTGAGAGCGGCAGAAGTGCCAAATCGGTACATTTCATTTGCTGTTAGGGAGCAACCTGGGTGAACGCGTCAGGCCAAGTACACCTGCCAATCACGGAACGGGGACCCCAGGAGGCGGGCAGGCAGTATAGAACATCCTTGTCTGCTCACCCACAGTTATGTAATCTCTCATATCTTCAGCAACATTTATTGAGCATTATCTATGTGCCAGGAACTCTGCTGGGATATCAACAGATAGCTCTTGATATCTTGAGATATCAAGAGAGATGGCCCTTGGACTGGGCTTTACAGACAGGATTATAGGTAGCAAGCTAGGGGCCTCTGAGAGCCCATAGGATGGACCCCTAATGCAGACTTGATGGTCAGAGATACAGTGGGTGGGTGGTGATGTCACTCTGTGAAATAGGGAGAAAAGATGCAGATCATATATTAGTTGTTTACATTAACAATCAGTATTTACAACAGCTAAAAATGGGTAGACTTGCCATTTCCCATTTTTACAAAAAGGGAATTATCCATCCCTAAGCTTCCCCTTAATCCATGTGATATAGTCTGGGACAGTAGCAGATGAGGACCCGGGTGGCACATGGGCAGAAAAAGCAAGAGGGTAGTGGCAGAGGGGAGGTTGACTTCTGAGGGGGAGAAACTCATGAGTCAGCAAGCAGTGTTTCTTAAATCAGTGAAATCAGCCATTCTGCTCATAAAGGAAATGAAGAATCTTAGTATTTGGCAAGAAAGAAGGAAATGATGTCCTACCAAAATGGACTGTTTGAACAGAAGCATCTGAGTGAAGTGTGTGTGCTGATTTTGTTTTGCATCCTTATCTCCTCTGCAGCGTTTCTTGTTTTGGGCCTGAGTATTTTGACCACATACGGAGTCCATACTATTGCCAGCCTGGAAGCATGGAGCCTGGCTCTTCTCGTGCTATTCATTGTTCTCTTCATTGTCATAGTTCTCATCATTTGGAGGCAGCCCCAGAATCAGCATAAAGTAGCCTTTATGGTATGTGTAATGAGGATTAGAGATGCTAAGTACTATGCACATTTTCTCTTATATGTTAGTTTTTGTGAGTTGTCTCTTTAAAAAAAAAATAGGACTTCAGATGAAGTTAACCAATGCCCAAGTGGGTCACAATTCTTTAAGATGTTCCTTTTTGTCATAGTATTCTCCCTACATTGGTTGTGTTACTTCCCTTTTCAAAAACTTGAATATTCTCCCATCAATATATTATTATATATACATAGTAGTAAACCAATTTCTTTTCAAATAATCTACAGTAGCAGAATAATAATTAGACTATTTTATTTTAAAAACTCAGGACCCTCTCAGGAAGCTTATTTTCACCAAAAGCCCTTCCACTTCAAGTGAAATTATCCTGTCCCATTCTAACTAAGGGCAGGTTTCAGCTTTAAGAGAGTTTTCTGGAAGTATCCCCTGAGATGCTGTGTGTATCCAGAGTCCCAGAAGCATGTCCTGTTGATGTCTGAACTGAATCAGTAGACCCTAAACTAAACTGAAGCCTAAAACCCATTGCATCTTGGTGATGATGCAGGCATTACAAGGCTGGATAAATTCCCTGTGGCTTTGGGCTGCAATAATTAGTGTAAAATGGCATGCTCTCCTTCGTATTCTCTAGAAGAATGAGTTTTATTCAGGTTGTCCTTTTTGTAAGAATATAAACTTAATGAAACAAAGTCAAAGTGTATACAATGTCAAATTAGTTACCACCGTGTCAGAATAATTTGGGGAATGTGCTTTCAAAATTTGAGTATATTTAAGAAGATATTTTTCCCCCTTAGGTTCCGTGCCTACCGTTTTTGCCAGCATTCAGCATCCTGGTGAACATTTATTTGATGGTCCAGTTGAGTGCAGAGACTTGGATCAGATTTAGCATTTGGATGGCACTTGGTATGTCTTTTAATATTTTAGCTTTCTCAACTTAGGCTTTTTCCAATTCCGTGCACCGTGATTAGAAAGATTCGTTTCTTCCCCCTTCCTGGAAATTAAGGCTTTTTCCAGTTTCCTCCTTGCCCACTTTTTAGAACATCTGAGGGCTTACTTTTCCAGATGTTTTCAGATGCCTTTTTAAAAATCATTTTCTCTCAGTATCCTTGTAGAACCCTATAGGTTCTGTTTTCTGCAGCTTAATGGATGAGAGAAATGCAGCCCCCAAAGGTCAAAGGATCTAACTTATAAATGGCAGCCCAAGACTCTGATTGCAAAGCCAGTGCTTTCCAGTGTGCCAGGAAATTTCTGGAGACATTTTGAATGTGCTATTAGCAATAAATCTCTTTTCTGATATCTAACTTTCTTATTATGAGAGCCTGGGGGGAGGGAAATTTAGCATTAAATAATATGAGTGAGCTTATTTATTTCTATATTACACTGTTTTTCATTGTAACCTCTTCAGTTTTCTGTGTGAAAATTGAGTTGGGAATTAAGAGTTAAAAAGATTGTTGTAACTCAAACACTGAGTTTTGCTTGTATTTTGGGGGATCTTACACAGTGCCTGGGAAGTGGGGTGGTGGTGCCTTGGGTCAAAAGTTATCCATCTATACAGGTTACACTAAATGGTTCTCTTTCTGTCAAGGTGACCATTTCTGGTAAGTGGCTCTGTTGCTTCAGGGACAAGATCCTGACAGGAATCAGCTACCAAGTGGCTACACCCTCAGGGATGTCCCACACAGCCATTGCTTGGGGGTCCTGCCACCTCCCCAGGTGGCTCCAGGAAGCTGAGGCTAAATTCCAGGGCACAAATCTAGCGAATTCACTCCCCTACCCTGAGCCCAGAAGAATCTCATTCTAATCTGGTAGTAAGCTTCTCCATACTTCCTGCCTTCCGTTTCTTCTTTCTTCAAATTGTAACTCACTATGGTTTAATGTACTTCATCTTGGTTAAGAATATGAACTACAGAGCCAGTCTCTGTGTATTTGAATCCCCCTCTGCCATTTATTAGCTGGGTGACCTAGGCCAAGTTACCTCCCTGGTTTTGTGCCTCAGTTTCTTTGTAAAATGTTGACAATGGTCCCTTTATTTGAGGTCAGGGAGGGCCAGATCTTCAAATCTCTGAGGACAGGAGAGGAAATAGAATCATTCCTAATAACTGGACATGCCAAAACACTGGTTGGTAGTCTACTTCCCATTATTCTGAAAGGGGGAAATTATAACACATTTCATATCAACCCGAAACTCTCAACCAATTTTTAAAAATATTGCTAAAACCCAGCAATATGCCTATGTATAAGTAACAAACTATTTTGTGAGGATGCTTGAAACATTTCCTTCTAATCTCTGCTAGCATGGCTGTTAATAAACAGTTGCTTTGTACACAGTTCTGTGGCCTCGCCTGGTGGTAGTAACATGTGTAAGACACACCCACGTGCCCTTTGTTTACACAGGGCATGCTTCCCGACGTATCTGACAGTGATTCTGATAATCCACTGCTTGTATTTGGGATGTAATTTAAGATTATGCCCCATATATCCTTTTGTTTAAAGTGTAGTATTAAGTTTTGATAACACAAATATACTTTTTTTCTACATAAATATCTGAAAAACACTTATTGAGAGAAACACACGTTCTATAAATATTGGGTTTTGCAAATGAAGTGCATTCTACTGGGAAAATATTAATCAAGGACCTTCTGTGGGGTATCCTGTACTTGCGTTCTGTTCTTCTAAAATAGCACAGAAAGAGAAGGCAAAAAGCCCTGTTAAGTTCCGTATTAAATTTTCCATGTTCAGTCATTTTCTGACACATCTTAAATGTTGATATTTTGTTATCTAAAAGGTTTCCTGATTTACTTCACTTATGGCATCAGACACAGCCTGGAGGGCAATTCAAGGGATGAAGATGATGATGAAGATGCTTATTCAGATGACATTAATACAGCAACAGAAGAAAAATCTGCCATTCAAGCAAATGACCATGACGAAAGAAACCTCAGTTTACCTTTCATATTCCATGAAAAGACAAGCGAATGCTAACGCTTGTAGGAGCAGAGCTGGTCCACAGTCTTAATGTATATCCTACATGGAGTAAACCCTGACGGATGGCATCATCAGGCTAGGTTGTCATGGGTTTGCTGAAGACATAGTTCACCCTCATTGATACTTTACCACCTGGACAGCACCTCCTCAGATGGTGAATTATGTACCTGGAGAAACCTGAGCTCTCTCCTCAGTGATGAATAGCCCCAAAAGTGTGTGTGTGTGTGTGTGTGTGTGTGTGTGTGTGTGTGTGTGTGTGTGTGTGTTGAGGAATACAAATGTTAAAAGTTGTTGGTGTTTCACTATTACATTTTCTCAGTGTTGTCGTTAATTGGTGGCACATACTGCACATACTGACATGGAGGTATTCACTGAATCCAAACATGTTGTGTGTGTGCCTGGTATGGTTAGGGAAATAACTGTTGCTTTTCCTAGTTAGACTTCATTAATGGCAATTTAGAACATGCACAAATGCTCAAGTACCCATGTTGGTGTCTATCCTTGGTCAGGAGAAGGAGGAGGGGATAAGAAATGAGCCTTTTGTGTAACTTAAAAATGCCAGCAGTGGGATTCGTACAGATTTTTCTACTATGAGGTATGCCAGTTAGCTAAAACTTTAGCCAATAGGAATGTTTGCCTCTGCCATCCTACACAGGGCAGGAGTGGTATTCTGCATCACCAGGTGGCACCCCTTTGAACAGCTATCTTCTCTGAGAGCAGTGGTCAGTAACTCTGAGGCCTTTACAGCTGTGAATGATATGCCCCCTTCAGCCCAGTCAGGGGCTTGAGAAAGGTTGTGTGATCTACTTAAGACACTTTATGCTAGAAAGTGAAGGTGATTCCCATGGCCAGAAAACTAGTATAACTGGCAATGATGAGGATATGTTTGAAAATCAGAGTTAGACAAGTGTTTGGATAAGTAGATCACAAACATTCTTGTTTTAAAAGTCACTTACTTTAAAAGTAAGCCATTAGACTCTCCCAGATCACACAATTGGTGGAATGATTCATACTTTTTCCATTATTTAGTAACTAATCACAGTTCAGTTTTTTTAACCTGTCAGACACAGAATTCACTCCTTTGTTTCTATTTGCATTTTGTCTTGTCCTAGAGATTTCCTACAGTAGCAGATGTTTACTACATGCAAAAGAGGAAAAAATAAAGGGCTTCAAGAAGAGAAAATTTCTCTGTTCTGATTTTAAAGTGCCTATTCATATATTAGAGGGCATATGGCTCAATTTGAGGGGTTCAGGACAAATTTGCCTCTGATGTTTCTTTTGGAAACATTTAAGGATATTTTTCCTTCCCCATCCCATAGCAGTTTAGTGCTTTTTATTTCATTTATTTCTATAATGGCCACATTAAAGTTATTAATATAAGCTCCAGTATTCTCAATAACCCATCAGTGGTTGGGAAATAAAATAGTTTGGTTAAATACATGATTATTTAAAACTTTAAGCTAAAAAAATTAACCAAATTGAGTTAAAGCTATATATACACAGTAACCTTAATTGAGTAAATGATTTGTTTTTATATTTAAGATTCTCTAATTACTATATTTTACTTTATGGGATTGTCTAATAGTGGACTATTTATCTGCAGTGTTTTTTACTTCTCATGAATTATTTTTCTTACAAACTTTAAATGGTCCGCTAGATGAGGCTACAGTCTGAAACATACACACACATACACACACACATTACATTCCCAGGATAAACGTTATCAAGCACATCAGTTGACCAGCTCAATCCAAAGGCAAGGAAAACATTTCTGACAGCTCTTCCAAAAGATCAGTTATTTTATTGATACCATTAAAAAGCAAGTTGTGATTGTTTATCTAATCAGGAATTTATTGTGATTAAATATCAAATAAACAGGTAGAAAGCCTAGGTTTTTGGCTGCTAGTGCCCTAGCATCCCTGGTATAGAACTCAGTACTGACATTCCACAATTTCCAGGGTATAAATGGTAAAATCTGATGCCAGAATTCTCTTTCAAGTTGCATGTTTCGTTGGAGAGGAAGAGTTGGATAGACAGGGGGTGAAGTATTTTTATAAGGACTGTAGGCATACTCATAAATCTTTGTTGTCATAGCCATATCCTGATAACCCCTTTTATTCCATAATCAACCTAGAATAGGCCCTTCACACAGGGAACATGAGGAATTTCATATATGAATATTTAAATCTTTTACTGTAACGCAATCAAGGAGTGTGTTTAGAATGTGATAGGCAGCTAAAACTATTACGCCCACTGTGTTCAATTAGAATTTAGTTCAGAATTATTTTTCCACATTGAAACACTTTGCTAGCACAAATATCTATGAAAACATGCTTTGTCAGTGACTGCTTTTGTTCTGTGAAGACTCAAATGTGTGTCCGTATGTATGTGTGAGTGTATATAAATTATATATATATGTGTATATGTATGTGTGTGTATTTCAGATGTCAATGTATAAGTCAGTTGGGTTTATTATGGGCTTTCAATACCATTGTGTGGATTAAAAAAAAAAAACTGATGTAGAGAAAGAATACTGTTTTATATTGATAGGTATGCTTTTACAAAATTCTTAGGTTTTAAAGTATTTTGAAATACACAGTGATTTTATATGTATAATATTTTCTACGGATAGATTCTTTTAAAAAGCTATATTTATAATGTTTCTAATATAAAATCACTAAACTCTAGTACATTATAACAGGTGCTTTATAATCTGAAATGGAGTGGGCGTAGGGGACATTAGGGTATTTCTGTTTACTTGTCTCTGTGGCACCTTTTCTGACATCTCTGTCTTGGTATGTGTTTATTAGGAAAAGCCAGTGCTACCAGCTCTGTTACCACGTCCCTGTTCCTACATTTGAATTCATAACCTTTTGAATAAAATGTTGTTTTTACTTTCTTAGGATTATCAAAATGTTTTGTATAGATTTGACTAGAAATCAATCATGTTTATATAAAGTCGTCTCTAGAAATTAAAAAGTACATATACATATACATAGTCTCTTTATTGTGTTTGTGTAAAAGCAGCTTAAATTACTTTTCTTTTTTATACTAGGAAATATGTTCTCTTAGTATTTTCAGTGAGAAACTTCTTATAATAGCACCTTTATTTTAAACTCTTAAAAAAAGAAGATAATTTGATAACCATATAAAGGCCATCCCTACCCTACATTTAACAAGGTAGCTATGCAAATTCAAGTGTAAAAACTATGAGAAAACTTATATTAGAGCTTTTGATATATACTGAAATACAGATTATTACATATTAATAATAACATTTTCCTGAGAGATGAACATCAAGAAAACTAAGATCGAAACATCATTTGGGATATATACGTTAAAAAAATTAATGTTGATATACATAAAACTTTACTCTTACCAACCATAGTTGATGGAAAATGCCCGTTTCAGAATTAGCTTCCCTTAAGAGACAAGAGCTTCTCTTAATTTTTCTGAATAAAATATTTTAAAAACTGTTTAATTTTAAATATTAGCCAAAATAGTTTCTAAATCCTAGGAATCGTCAGGCAGTTGTTAAAATATTTTGAATTAGAATCTGCATTTACCAAATTATTTTCTAAACTTATTTGAATGCGTAGCAGGGAGAATAAGGAAAAGCAATCCCCCTCTTGTACTGAGCATGCCAGAGGGAACAGATCAGTCTTATATTATTTCCTCTTAAATCAGGGCATATTCCAAGATTACAAACCACATAATAAGGTTGTGCCAAGATTCCAACTCCCCTCCCTGTGATGCTGCTCACAATGTTCTCTGCCTGATTTCCCCTGATGTGCGTCAAGTGACTGTTAGTTAACACCAAAAATACAGTTTTCACAGAATTGTAAAGGATTGGGCTGTACATCATGGAGTATTAAAATTCACGTGATTAGAGTGATTTTTTGGGGTGGTGGTGGTGGTGGTAACTTTTATTTGGCTAGTGCCAAAATAGTGACTTCTCCATGCATTTACTACTTACATTCTCTAACATGTCCTAAAATATCAAGGGAAAAAGTACCAAAGTTCATGTAGCAAATAATGCCAGCACAGTCATTTTTTAACATACATTTGAAAATAAGGTTGCTTGACTTTGTTGTTTAGCTGAGATTTTTTTTTTCCTTCTTGTATAATTATGTTTAAACATTTTTAAACGGCTTTCTGATTTCTGGACTTTGAGAAGCCTTCTCTGTTATTATTGTGGTGGTTAGTTTGGTTTTGGGTTTTTGTAACATTCATTATTGTTTATATGTACACAGTTTGGTCTTACTGATTTCAAATGCATTTTGGTATAGCTACAACACAGTTGTCAACCCTCTTTGCTGGGAACACTATACTTAGCTTTTCCCTTGATATTTGCCTGAAGCCAGTGCCACAATCGCTGGCCTTGAGCTGACCGATGGGACTCCATGAGGATCATAAAACAGGACCTTGGGCTGATTCCAGGGCCAGGCAGCCTACAAAGTGTGAGCATCTGTAGCTACCCTTGCTGGGTGAGGTCTTGGGATGACAGGGTAAACTAAAAGACTTCACACAAAAATAAGGTAGTTTGGGGCCCTTAATAGCAGTTCCAAATATCCCATAAGTACCCGTACATCAAGGTAAATGATAAAGACCAAGGAATCTCTAGGACTCATGGACAGGATGGCTGCTTCCCGGAACTGGCACCATAGGACCTGACTCACTGCAGCCCTGGGGTGGAAAGTTCATGGGTCACCTTCAGTTGGTAAAGAACCTTGAATTTCCAACAGGGCGACTTTCTCTGGCCCATGTCTGATTGAGAGGCCCCTCATCTTTGGTGTCCAGAAGGAGTTCCCAGTTGTTTTATTGCTTTATTTTGTTATCAGCGTACTTAATGGAAACTGTTGATAGGCCCCCAAACCCTAGAGAAATTCTATGTCTGTGAAAACCAACAGATAACATTGGCCTTCTGTGAAATGTAAAGATTTTTTGTTGAGTAGGTAATTGTGGGGGCAGAGCCCCAGAAAGTAGTTTCCAGGCTCTCGGCCTCACATAGAAAGGTGTTGGCTCAGGTAGTAAATGGCCAACTGTGATTGCATGGCCATCAGCTGTGGCTAGTTGGCCGTCAGCTGTAACCAGTGAGCCATTGGCCACTAATATAACTGCTGTGGCTACACTAGGAGGGAGAAGGAAGGAGAAGAGGAGGAAGGATGGGGGCTAGCAAGAAGATGGCGGCTGGGCTGGCAAGCGTGGATGGCAGTTTGCGGACAGTGTGGATCCAGCCTCCAGTGAGAGTATAGTGCCGCCGCCAGAGAGAATATAGTGGTATGACTCCCCTACCTATGGCTCCATGGGTGTTCCTTTTTGGCCTCACCATATCCTGCGTTATGTGAGGAGCGGGACCAGAGACCCCGCAGGCCTCCCCGCACAACAGTAATTTTAAATTTAAGTGCTTTTAATGATAGTCAGTGTTCCTTTTTCCTTATCAAGTTGGATTATTTTTTAGAATTTATAATAAATAAAAACAAATACTGCTTTACTACTGTAAAATATGCTTTCTAATGTGACCCTGTATTTTTAAATAAATTTTAATACAACTTATAATAATGTGTATGAATATATATCACATATACCAATAGTATACATATCACACTTATCTGATTTAAACTATTTTATTTGAGAAACTTTAAAGTTCAGAAATATAGTACAACCTAAATGGAAACAATTATATTGTTAAGAATACTCACCTGGAAGCTCAAGCCTGCTGTGTAAATAACCAAGTCCTACAAGATAAAAGAGATGTCTTCACATATCCTCAGTCCTCATGGCACTCCAACAAACATCAGTTGCTCCTGAAGCATGCCACCCCCGGACCACACGTACTAAATCCTACCACTTCAGCTGCCACTATTTTTTTAAATTAGTTTATTGGGGTGATAAGTTACATAGGTTTCAATGTACAATTCTGTAATACCTCATCTATATATCACATTGTGTGTTCACCACCCAGAGTCCCTTCTCCTTCCATCACCATATGTTGGATCCCATTTACCCTCGTCTACCACCCCCCTCCCCCTTTACCCTCTGGTAGCCACTAAACTATTGTCTGCCACTTAATGAACCAATCACTTTGATATTGCTTTTATCTGTAAGAAGCTCCTCAATGTCCTCCCAACCAAATCATGGCTTTTCATAATTGGTGACCAGCTGTATGTAACTAACAGAAATTTGTTATAGTATAGTGAGTAAATATTTACCAACTTCAACCCTCTTTGAAGTTGGAGGGAGGAATCAAAGAGCTTTCTGACATGGCTCAAATTATTTAAAATTGCAAATCTCTTGAATTTGTTTAATTTTGAAACGTCTTTGTGTATTTACTTAATTCCTATCGATTTTAGTAAATTGGAAGGATCACCACGTTGAATTAAAAAAACTTTCGCATCAATTTAGCCAGCATTGAAAACCCAGCTAAAACAGCAAAATATTTGCTAAATAGAAGCCTAAGACCTCCTTTATCTAATCGTTGGCTTGATTAGGATTGTTACTAGGCTTAGATACCCCACCTTTGCTCGGGTACCAGGGGAGCATATGAAGGAAGTGATCCCCAGGAGCTGTGTCTAGGCTGTGGGTCCAGGCAGGAACCCCTGGATAAAGGATACCCTCTCCTTGGTGTTCTTTAAAGAAGACCACAGATCGGTTTCCTTTTCAGGCTAAGGGCTCAAGGTCCATGGAGTGATGATGATTGTGTTCACAAGTCCCCATCTGTCTGTGTAGACAGAGTGGTTCATTTCACTCATCCCATTAAATCAAAAAAAATTTCAAAGACGTACAAAACTAACTCATTATCACACTATCTCAACTTGTCAAGTAGGTCAAAGTACAGGTGAAACTAGAAAGTCAGCTCAATACTGATTTACTTACTTGAACATTTTAAGTCACAGATTTGTAGCCAACTCTTAAATACTTTTAGGTACCAAAGAGTTCAGATGTCATAAACCCTGGGTAAAGAATCTCTGTTACTCTCTACTAAGACTAGAGCAGTCATCATGCAGAGGAAAACACAAGACAGACTGCACTACCCAGGAGTATTAGCAGCTTAGGGTGGACACATCTCTGCACAATGGGAAGCAAGCTCATTTCTGGGCTCTGGAGCCCTTAACACTCAAGTACTACAGTATCGTGATTCAGGTTTCTGCGGTTTCTTAATGGCTGAGTACCCAGGTCTCCAGAATGTTCCCCCACTTGCTTACTGAGGCCTGATATTTCTTCAAGCAAAGACAAAGGGGTTTCACTGCCCTGCTAGAAATCAGACTTAAAAGGCCAATGATCTTGGAATTGAAACATTGACTTAAATTGGCACCAAGTTATAGATAGAAGATGTTTTTCAAAAAGTGAAACGTCTTTCACTTTTAGAACAAATAAGCGCATTTAGAACAAATAAGCAGGAGAAACAAATAGGCACGGGTCAGCTGAAGTAGGAAAGAGGGACACCATTAAGTAAAGCAAAAGCAAAGGAAGTCTCGAGAGGATGGATGTTTTAAGTCATTTACATTTAGCTTAGAGTTGTGCCTTTTCCCCAAGTCATTTAGAGGCTCTTGTAACCAACAGACAGATAATACATCTTTATAGTATGCTATATCCTGGAGCTAGGGAAGTAGTTTCGTTTGCCCCATCTATTTTAAGTAGATGAAGTTCCGGGGATCCTTGCCTTACCCTGTGGTGTCCCTTAGTGAGTGGCTCTGGCAGCATCAAACATGTCTGGCATTTCTATTAGAATGAAATTTTCAGGGATATATTTAAAACCACTATAGTTATCTCCTGCTAAAACCTTGAAACATTAACTTTAAAAATATCTTGGTTGTATTTCTATAGTTAATGAAGACTAGTTAGAGAGGTGAAATGTCCTAATTTGGGGGATGGGGAGGGGATGCCCAAAATCCTATTTATTTATTTATTTGTTTGTTTATTTATTGGCTCACCTAACAAATTCCTGATGCTATTCAATAGTTTGCAGGAGTGGGGAGAAGGCAGAAGGAACAGAAGAGCAGAAAGATTTCTCAGGACAGAGTGGTCACAGAAAACTATCATTAATTAAGATTTATAATGAAAATAATGTATAACATAATTCAGAAACCAGGAAATCATAATGGAAGCACTGAGATTTCACTCTAGCCTTTGGTAACCTGAAGGGATTGCTGATGCTGCTTCTTATCGTCTATCAGATACACATTATATACCAACTTGTGTTTCTAAAGAAAATTGAAAGAGATATGCTTTTTATAGACCTAAGTCTATGCATGCAGCCTGCTGGATCACACGCACTTCTCTCACTCATTCATTTCCTGATTTTTGCTTCTCCCTTCTGCTACTCTCCTCTTGACCTTTTCATTTGCTAAGCCAAAGCTAGGGGCTGCTGGCCTTGCTATTCAGAGAAATGGCCAGATAATGCACAATTGCTCAGATAATGCTGTGCCCTCCCAAGAGTAACAGTGTTTTGGACACTGTTTTTAAAAGACTGCTGTTTCTGTGCTTTCAGCCTCCTTTCTTCTATCATCAGGAAATAGCTGATGATTCAGGGGAGGCTTGGACCCTGATTTGTTCCATCTCTGGGCTACGCTGTGCTTCATGGATTACAAACACTAAACCTAATGTGAGAGTAAAGTGAAGTGAGCAGACAGAAAACAGCTAGTAAAGAAAAAGTGGGTGTTACAGGTAATATGATCATCTATTTAAAACCCAAGACATCAACTAAAAACTATGTGGACTAATGAGAGGGTCCATTAAGGTGACCAGATACAAACATAGCAAATTTAATCATACCTTAGGAAACCAGGATTCCAGTTGTATTTGTCTTCGAGCTGTAAGATAGTCCTTATTTTAATTGGCCAATATTATAGCAATTGTTGGATAAACAATGGAAAAGATCAATGCAAACAGAGATTCTAATAATAACATTCTTTCTCACCCTAGAGACGAAGCAAATGGGTTTTTTAGTGAAATAGAACCCATAAAAAAATACAACTTTGGCAGTTTTGTTTTTCAAATTCAGAGTCGTTTTTAAGTTTTCTCATTCAAGGGTAATAAGCCTTGTGATTAAGCAGCTACAGGTTTGGGAAAGCCCCTGTATTTTTTGTAACTCTTGCTGTCATCCTAACAGACTATATTTGTTCCTTACGGCTGCCATAATGAAATATCTCTGACTGCATGCCCTAAACAACAGAAATGTTTTCTCACAGCTCTGGAAACTGCGAGTCCAAGAATAAGGTGTCAGCAGGGTTGGTGTCTTCTAAGGCCTCTCTCCTTGGCTTGTAAATGGTTGACTTCTCCTTGAATCTTCACATGATCTTCCCTCTGTGCCTGTGTCTGCGTCCAACTTTCTTCTTCTCACAAGGATACCAGTCAGACTGGATTAGGGCCCACTCCAATGCCTTCATGTTAATTTGATTTTCTCTGTAAAGTCCCTACCTTCAAATATGGTCACATTCTGAAGTACTTGAGGTTAGGACTCCATCATAAAAATGTTGGGGGTGGGTGGGTGGGGGGTAGATACAGTTCAGTGCCTAACACAGACCTACCATAGGATAAGTTTAGGTTCATAAACTTAGCTAAAGTATATGCGATATGGAAGAGGATTAGGAAGTAAAATTCCAAAATTATTTTCTATGCATCACTTAACCAATTTGAAAATGTAATGGGGGAAATTTCATTCATAATAGCAAAACAAATTTAAGCAAACAAAAATAAATAAGTCTAACAAATAACTTGCAAGACTTTCGTGGAAAAAATATGTAACTGTAAAAATAACTATACATGTTTAACTATATAACTATACACACATATGTATATGTACATACACACACACACACTTATTTAGGGAGCCCAAATTTAGCTAAAGTGTATATGACAGAAAAGAGGCTTGGGAATGCAGAAGTCCAAAACTGTTGTCCTAATACCAGAATTAGCCAATTATAAAATATAATCGGGACATAAAAGTAGACTTGAGTAAGTGGAAAATATATAATATTATAACATGCTTGATTGGGAAGACTGAATATTGTAAATACATCAATTTTTCACCCAAACATAAATCCAATGCAATAATAACCAAAACACAATAAGTTTTCAGGGAAATTAACAAGCTGATTCCAAAATTCATCTGGAAGAGAAAATGTACAATGATGATTAACAGAAGAAGAATGATGGGGGCATCCTTGCCCAAACAAATAGCAAACATAGTACAAATCAGTACCCGTTAGTGCAGTGTGGTATTTCTATAGGTAGAGATAAAGAGCTCAACAGAATGAAATAGATCAGAAACAGATCCATGTACATATGCAACTGAATACACACTAAAAGTCAATTTAAAAAGATAGAAAAAGGATGAATCATTTAACAAGTGATAGTATAACACTAACCATCTATCTGGACACACAAAAAATTAGATTTATATATACATATATATCTGTATCTGTCTCTCTCTCTCCATATATATATATATATATATATATATATATATATATATATAAAGACAGGCGGGTCCTGATATATATATATATATATATATATAGAGAGAGAGAGAGAGAGAGAGAGAGTTTTAAAGACTAAACATGAACAACAAAATTATAGAAGTTTTAGGTGAAAATATAAAATTGCTTGATAATTTGAGGCAGAGAAGGCCTACCTAAGGAGATATAAAACCCAGAAGCCATGAAAGAAATTATTGAAAAATATAATTGCTTAAACATTTGTTGTAATTGCTTGAAGAAAATCACCATTAGCAAAACTAAAACAGGAGAAAAGGATCAGAGAAAATGTCAGCAATGTGTATAACACCCAAGTATTTACTAGCCAGAATATATTAAGATTCTACTATCATAAGACAGTAATAAAAGAAAAACTCAATTTTTAAAAATAGGCAAATAGAAATAGCTAATAAAAACATGATGAGAAGCTCATCCTCAGTAGTAACAAAAGGAATGGGAATTGAAAGAACATAATGAGATTCCCCCTAATGTTGTAAAGATTAAATAGAATAATCACATCCAGTACTGGTGGGGCTGTGAAGAAATGGGTAGGCCCAGCTGCTCCCAAAGAATAGAATTGGCTATAAATAGGAACAGCTTTGTTGAATTGGCTTCATTTACCAAAAATATTAAATAGCATGGCCTTTGGCTGAGTAATTTCACTTCTGGGTATTCATTTTATAGAAATACTCATGGGCATAAAGATATTTTGATAAGGATAGTTATTGCAGTATTATTTGTAAAAGAGTTTTTTAAACAACCAAAATATCTATAAACAGGAGAAAAAATAAACAATGGTGTATCTTTACTATGAAATACTTTATAAATAGTAGGAAGTAGCAAGAAGCATAAAAATATATTTTTATTATTTTTATCATTTCCTGTCCTGTATAATTCTGTAGGGGTTTAAAATATTTTAAAATGGATTAATCGAGTAATTTTTTTTAAGGTGGTTCTTTTTAAAATAAGAAAACACAGGTGGAGCAACTGAGTGCAGCAGCTCTTCATTAAAGTCAAATCTCTTCACAAGTGGTGTCATTTAGCTTCTCTATTTCTTGTAAACAACCAGCAGGGGCTTGCGGGGGGGGGGAAGCGAGTTGCTGAATGATCCTGGGCTGTCCTTGTGTCGGAGGCTCTCAGAGATTCTAAACTTTGTGGCAGTCTGAAACTTTTAAGAATTCATGGAAACGGTAGCTGTTTTCTTCTAAGGGCTGCTTTTATAACAGCCGGATTCTTCTCCGGACTCCTGCAAAAGGTAGAAGAGATTGTGTGTTCCCACTCTCCATGGAATGGTGTGGCATGGAATTCCGTTTGTCTGCTTTGCTTGCCTCGGGATCTTAACACAAGCCCCCAGGTAAGTCACAAAGTACTCCTCGCCAGTCTTCGGGGTTTAAGGGCAACTTGGTGGCCTCACCAGCGTATGGGTCAGGGGGGTCCTGTTTCAGAGCTTTTGTTTGCAGTGATTTCAACAGCTCATGTTAACCAATAGAATGAGAGGTTAGACTCACACACTTGGGAGTCAGACAAAATCTGGATTATGATTTACTTTGAGTTTGCCTTTGGGCATCCTCATCCATAAAATGCGGGCGATACTAATAATACAGCCTACCACCTAGGTTTCTGGGTAGGATCAACAAGAAACACTCGTGAAGGGTCTCAAACTGCCTGGAACACAGCAAGTTCCTAATAATTATTATTTTCCAGAAAATGGTAGTGTGGGGGCAGAGCCCCAAAAAGTAGTTTCCAGGCTCTCGGCCTCACGTAGACAGGTGCTGGCTCAGGTAGTAAATGGCCAGCAACTGTGATTGTATGGCCATCAGCTGTGGCTAGTTGGCCGTCAGCTGTAACCAGTGAGCCATTGGCCACTAATATAACTGCTGTGGCTGCACTAGAAGAGAGAGAAGAGAGGAGAGAGAGAATGGGGGCTAGCAAGAAGATGGCGGCTGAGCTGGCAAGCGTGGATGGCGGTTTGCGGACAGTGTGGATCCAGCCTCCAGTGAGAGTATAGTGCCGCCAGAGAGAATATAGTGGTATGACTCCCCTACCTATGGCTCCGTGGGTGTTCCTTTTTGGCCTCACCATATCCTGCGTTCTTATGTGGGGAGCGGGAGCAGAGACCCCACAGGCCTCCCTGCATGACAAATGGCGCAGTGAGCAGGGTCTCCCGCATGACAGGTGGTAAACTACAAAATTTAATAAGACACACTTCCTGCCTGTGAATTCACAGGGTAGTGCAGGAGATAGAAGCATAACCAGATTCACAGCTAAATTCTGCATGTTGTAAGTGCTATGATAGAAATATTCACACCAGAGAAGTACTTAGCTCAGCTGGGAGGAGGTGAGGTCTAAGCTAAGTTTTGTAGGATGAGTTAGGTCAGGGATTGGGGTATGGCGAGAGGGCATGCACGTGGTAAAATGGAGGAGGGGACTTTTGGGGACAGAGGGAGCAGCAGGAACAGTGGCCCACAGGGTGGTTGGGTGGGTGGGTGATGGGAATGTACTGTTTGCGTGGAGGGTAGAAGAGGGAGTGGCTACCAACAGAGAAAGCTGAAGAAGCCAGCAGGGGCCATGAACTCTGGAGTCTGAGCCTTGCTGCAGAGACTTTGAAGGGTTTAAATTGTGTTAAATTTTTGTAGAGTTTTATTTCAAGACAGCTAATTGCTGAGGAAAGAGTGGATTGAGGTACAAGATGGAGGGGCAGAGAGACCAATTAGGTGGCTGTAGCCATATCCCCGTGAGAGAAGATAACAGCTTGAGCCCAGGCAGTGAGGTGAGGGATAATGAGAGAGGGATGATGCATAGTCAGCAGGTAGACCAGGCGGGACCTGGTGACTATATGGAGTGAGGGAGAGGCCGTGTAGACTGGACTCCAGGCTCCAACACAGCGTGAGTGTGAAGCTATAAACTTCATGGGGTCTGAATGAAAAGGGATCTCAGTAGGGACCAACCCAGGCCATTTAGTCACTCCTGTGTGCTCCCAGAGTTTTTGCACAGAATGCTCCCCAGAAGGTGATATTTCACATTGCAGTAGTTTAAATTCTTATCTCCAGGCCAGTGTCTACTCTTTAAAAGTAGGAATGATGTCTTAGCTTTCATATTTATGATAGCAAACACAGTAAACATCTGTTGAAAATCATCTAGTTCTCTCCCTTTACCAAGGGGAAACCCCAAATCTAGGGAACTTAAGTGAGTTGTGGAAAAGATTGAGACCTAGTGGCAGTGATGGGACCTGAACTTTGGTCTCTGGTACTCCCAGGCAGTTGTTCTCTCCACTGCAATGCAAGGAAAGGCAAAACTAAAGCCAGAGCTGGAGGTGGAAGGTAGAATCCTTGGTTCCTCTGGCATGAAGTGACTGGTAAGCACCAGTTTCTCATGAATTTCAGATCTTCTTCCCTTGGGTGTTGAGGGAGAAGTCCTCTTCCTATTATTTCAAATTACCCTAGCTTTAGTACTAGTAATGTTTGAATGAAATGGGCTGTGAGGGAGGCCCTGTTTGCCACTTAGGGGAATTCATTGGCATGTGCACACCTGTAGGTTGCTTTGATCTTATGAGTTTGCAATCTCAGAAACCTGTGATGGCCCTCTGCAGAGAGGCACATGGATACCCAAATTCTTGCTCTACCACAGCCCTACCTTCCACAGCCCCAGACTATTGGTTCAGTCTTATTTCCGACTTTCCTCCCCCGGTGAATCTGCCCTTCCAATCTGGCCAGCCAGAGTTACTAGGCCAGTTCTTACTTTGTGCCTTAGCCCATTCTCTCCTGACCAGTGGCCTGCCAACCAACCTAGAGGATGCATTCCTCCATTTTCCCTTCTCCCTCCTCTGCTTTCCAAATTCAAGCCCCACCCTTCTGTGATTTCCCATCTCTCCAAACCTGCACTCACCTCTGCACTTCTCTAGTATTAATAGCATATACTGCACAATTTAGCAGTATTTTTATATCTTGGGTTGCAATGCTTTTTCATTTTAATCACCTCAGCATGCTTCATGAACCGTCTATGGGAAGAATTTGCTAGAAATGGGGAGCATCCTGGGAGAAAATAGATGCTACATTTAGAAGAAGCCAAGAACATTGATTTTGACTTTGAAGTGTGTGTGTGTGTGTGTGTGTGTGTGTGTGTGTGTGTGTGTTTTGGGGGGCAGAACGGAGCAGGTACTGTTTACTTGGATCTGTTCTCAGGCACGGTCCACAGGAACACCCCAGGGTAATGGTTTTGTGAGTGAGTGCAAGTGATAGACCAGGGAATGAACAGAAATACTTAGGGGGGCAGGGAGTGCTGCTGACATTTGGACAACTATTGTTAATTGTGACCCCATCAGTACCCACAGAATTACGCTGGGCCTTCTTGAAGTTGGTAAATTTGGGGAAACGCCGAGTTGGAGAAATTGGAGGAGTGACTGTTGTAGTTCACATTTCACCCTTAGCCCTTCATCTCCGCTCAGGAAAAAGTGCTGTGCTTCACAGCTCCGCCAGGGGGCAGGAGAGATCACATTACACATACAGAGAATTAAAAAAAAAAAAAAAAAAAAAAATCCCCAAACTTTTCCCCAAAACTGTGTTCCTCCTCATGAAACCGAATCCTCCAGCTGTGGCGTTCCAGGCGCCCGCCCCGACCCGCCGTGGCTCCCGCCCGGAGGCGGCGCCCGCCGCCCGCCGCCTCTCCCCACGCCCCTGCCCGCGCCCTGTGCTGTCCGTGTGCCTTGGACACGCTGTCCCCAGCACCTCTGTCCCTAACCTTTGCCCTGAAGATGAAGCTTTGGCTGCTGCTTGGTCTTCTGCTCGTGCAGGAAGCGCTAGAGGATGGTGAGTGATTCAGACCGGGGCTATCGGGTTTGTGCCATAACTTTAGCCGGGATCCACCCAACCCACGCCGTTCTTCCCCCAGCCCTCCCAGTCCTCCAGCCAGTTTTTCCTCTATCTTCTGACCTTCCGAGGTTTGACCCTGGCGCCACTCCTTGCCACTTGCACCTGCCCCCTCCTAGTAGGGTCTCCTTGCCTCCCTCTTTCCACCTCCCCTGGGAGCTCCTGGGATGGTGGTAGCTACCTCAACCCTTAGGATCCCCAGCAGGATCGCTCCACTGCTCCCAGAAAGCCCTTGGCTGGCAAGCCGAGCATCCCCCAGCCAGCGCCTGGTCCAGCCCCCAGTGTCAACGTGTCGTTCTGGGAGGTGGTGCAGAACGGTGGATCCCTTCCACCTCCATCCAAGCCGCCGCGTTTGCCTCGGGATCTCTGCTTCTGAGGGCGGGTGCTACCTGAGCAAGGCAGTTGCTGATTCTTTTGCAAAATTCTAAGTGTCCTCCTCCTCCTGCCACCCACAATCCTGGATTTGTTTCCCCTTAACACCTTGGGCTTGAATCTCGCAAGATCTGCCTGAGTCTTACTCCAGATATTTCAATGCATTAAACCTCAAAACGAACCCCACCCCCACAGCTGTTCGTGACTGTCCTATCTGAGTGAATCGGAAAAGATGAAGAAAATGCATGTTTGTACAGCACCTGGGAGCCCTCGTGCCTCTGCACTATTTCCAATGTGTGCCGCTGGGCCCACCCTGTTTTGCAGACTCACAAACACATGGTCGGGCGTTTTTTATGTGTGTGAATGTGTTGTTTGTATCTATGTCTATATCCATATTACTGTTAGCATTTAATTGTTTTGCTGGCTCCACTATTTATTTGATTAGTGTTATTTGTACAGTATATTTGGCATCTAGGTGCATCCTGGCATCTTCAGCTCTCCCTTGGAATTCCTCAGCTACATCCACAATTTTGCTTAGTTTTGGTTGAAAAACAGCTTTTGCTGTTATGCAACCTCATGCTGGAGCCAGCTTAACCTGGCTCACATTTTATCCACTACTCAGTCCTGACCAGTTCCTTTCTTTCCATGAAACTAGAAGCATTTGCCAAAATATAGCACATTTTATTTTGCAAAGTCACCAATGGTTGTGGGACTTGAAGCTGAACACGAGGATCCTTAAGCCTGGAGCCTCGCGGGAGAAAGTGTAGGGAGCATTTCTATGGGGGGGCAGCAACAGGTGCTCTTTGCCCAGAGGGGAGTTGGCATAAGTTCATGTTGTAAAAAGTAATATTAAAATGCTCCTGGCAGGTCCTTGTATGTCACTTGCTAAAGTGATGGAAACGTGGTATTTGGTATCATTTTTTGTCTGGCCAGGAGATAGCCAGACAAAATAATTTCAAGTAGTCTACTCACTTGGTTAGACAATCCACCCAGGATTCCTGCCTCAGAGGCTCAGGAAACAGTGTCAGCTTCTGCCTCCTGAATTTTTCTGGCCTGTGTATGCCCAGACCATAAGAATGATTACAAACTGCCTGAATCAGTTAGCATCTGTTTTAGTCCAATGTCATTCACACAATAAACATTTATGAGACAATCAGAGAAAGTTGAACACAGACTAAATATTTTATAAGAGATAATTGATAAATTTTAGGTGTGGTAATAGCACCATGGCTTTGTTTTTAAAGTATATACTTTAAAATATATAGAATAGACTATTTATGAATAAAATATTGAATACGTAATTATAAAAGTAAATCTGCTTTGTTAAATTATATAACAGTTTTCCTAAATCTATTAAGAATTTTTCTTTTTTTTGCTGTTTTGAGTTAGCGGGTGGCTGGCTGGGGCCCAGGAACAGGCCAGTGATAGTGGCTTATTATGGGAAGCTATGCCAGTTTCTGATTGGCAGGTTGAGATATGCTGCATTCTCAGCCAACTGAGGTTTAATACCTGGACACAAGGCCCATGACTCAAAACTGATCCCACGGCCTTTCCACTCTCTGATCATTTCTAGGAGAAGCTTTCTAACAGTAAAATACTTCCCGCAAATGCGTGTTGGGTGTATAGTGCTCTAACCCAGTGATATTTGCCTGGCCTGATTCTAAAATGCTTTACATTTTTAAAAGCAATGTTATTTCTCCTCGTATCAAGTGGGAGCTAGAAGGGCACATATTGGTCTTGTGGCATGAAAGTGAGTCATGAGAATAGTTAATAAACAGTCCAAGACCCCACTTTGAGTCAGCCACAGCTCATAGCACCTGATTTTTCAGCATATGCATGGAATATGTACCACTGTGTTTGTTGACAGGATGCTGCTATTTTTTCCATTAAAAATTATAAAATCACAGGCACTTAACAACTTTTGATTAACCATGTATTTTATCCAATGATGAAGCATAAGGAATGATTTTTTACTGCCGTTTTGTTGATCTTCTGCCAGACCCTTGATCAATGCCAATTTGATCTTCAGTCTATCATTAGTTTATTTTGGATCCTGTGAAAAGTTATCTTTCTGGGAGGACTAAAGAGATTCATTATGATGTGAGGACAATACAGCCAGATCTCTGGAAGGAGAGCAATACTGATGATCCTCTCACCAAGGCTCTGTATCATTTTTGTGTCTCAATTTATTCCTTGGAAAAGAGAGTAAAGACATTCTTATAATGAAAAAAGAATGATGCAAGTTCTGACTGTTAACAAGTGCAAATGAATACTTCAAAGCACTTAGGATTTTGGCCTGTATGTTTGACATACAGAATAATCTGTGATCCTTGGGGCCAAAAAAGTTTAAGGGCAAGAAAGAGACTGTGCCGGTCAGAGGCGTGAGAGAGGCTCTGTAAATCGATGGCTTTCCCTGCACCAGGTTGCAAAGCCTTTACTTTGTGGCACTCACAGTCTAATGGAGAGGACAGATAATAAATAAACGAGTAATGATAAAATTTCAGGAAATGATAAGCAGCACAAAGCATCAATAGTCAGGGCGTATGAATTTCTTAGGGCTGCTGACATACTGTACCACAAGCAGGATGGGTTAGGAAGTTTTATTCTTGCACAGTTCTGGAGGATAGAAGTTCAAGATCAAGCTGTCAGCAGGACTGTGTTCCCTCTGTGACTTTTGGGGTAGGATCCTTCCTTGCCTTTCTAGCTTTCTGCTCGTGGCTGGCAATCCTTGGCATTCCTTGGCTTGCAACTAGATAACCCCAATATCTGCCTCTGTTGGCACTTGGCCATCTTCTCCCTCTGTGTCACTGTCTTGACGTGACATTTTCCTGTGTGTGTGTGTGTGTGTGGGGGGTGTCTTTTTCTAAGGATAGCAGCATATTGTATTAGAGTTTACCCTAATGATCACCTCTTACTTTGATAACATCTGCAAAGACCTTATTTCCAAATAAGGTCATATTCACCAGTACCAGGGGTTAGGACTTCAGTGTATCTTTCTAGGAATGCAATTCACCTCATACCACAGTAAGAGGACGGAGAAGGCTGCAGAGGGGGTGAGAGTATGGTTGATGGGAGTCAGAGGCCTGCCTGGAGGGAGGAAGCAAATGCTGCAGGTGTCTGAAAGAAGACAATCCAAATGCATGGGAAGCATGACAGCTTCCAGGTGTCCTCATGGCCAGCATGGCTGGAGATGTGACAGAGATGTGGCAAAGCTTTGTAGAGCATGGGAAGACACAGGGCTTTATTCGAAATTAGATGAACGCCATGGAGAGTCCTGAGCAGAGGTGTGCCCACGATCTGATTTATGTTTTCAAAGGTCAGTGCTAGGGTGGAAGCCGGGAGCCTACATGAGCTCAATTTTTAATCATCTAGGTGAAGAGTATCTTGGTCCAGGGTGGTTGCAGTGGCTGGAGGGAGAAGAGATTGAGCTCAGGGTCTATTTTGAAGGCAAAGCCAAGCAAATTTGCTGCTGGATTGGACATGGCTTAGGAGAGAAAGAAAAGAATCGTGTGACTCTGAGGGTTTTTGTCCTGAGCAACTGGGTGAATAGAATTGCCATTTACTGATAAAGGGACACTGGGGAAGGAGCCAGTCTGAAGGGCATCCAGAGTTCAGTGTGGACATGTTCAATTTGAGATGCCGGCTAGCTTTCCAAGTGGCAGTGCTGAGTAAGCGATAGGATATTCAGACTCCGAGTTTAGAGGCAAAGTCAGGACAAGAACAAGGCAGCTCTCAGCATACAAATGGTGCTAACACCCAGGGGTCCCTATGAGACCACTTAGAGATTGAGTGTCATTAGCAATTGCATTGCCAGGATGAAGCCCTTGGGACTCAGATCAGGCAGGAAAGGGAGATGAGGAAGGGCTGCCAAACAGCCTGAGGAGTTGTCAGTGATGCAGGAGAAAAACCAAGTCAGTGCTGTGTCCTGGGAGCCAAGCAAGTCAAGTGTTTCAACAGGAGAGTGATCATTTCACAATATGTGTCTACAAATATCAAATCATATTGTACACCTGAAACTAATGTTATACGTCAATTATACTTTCATATTTTAAAAGAGAGTGTGATCAACTCTGTTCTAATGGACGTCCTGAAAAATGTTTTAAAGTAAGGCCTTCATCCTGGAATATAAGTGTCTAATTCTTAGAAATTACTGTTTTAAGAAAATGATATTTTTATGCATCTGTACAAGTGCGAAGTAATTGGACCTTTTAACCAAATGACCCATCAGACCTAACTAGATAGTTGGTCAAGCTGGCTGACCATGGAATTGGTCAGCGGTTTATGATAATGACGCTAAATTAAAGGAGACAGATAACGGGTCCCACAGACACCCAGACAGTCCTAGGATTGAGTGACTCCCAAATCTCACGTCTAACTTTTTAAAGAACATTTCCAGAGGCCTCAAAAATATAAGAATTTGTGTTGTAGATAAATAAACGTGAAAGTCCATTACCATTTCATTGTTTGAAACTACTATATAGTATATTTTACGGAGAAATAAGTGGTAAAATTCACAAACCATTAAATATCTTTATTGACTTCAGGTCCTGGCTGCCACATTGCTAGCCGTATGGCCTTGGGAAGTCACTTCGCCTCTCTCTGCCTCAGTTTGCTCATCTGCAAATTGAGGATTCTACGAGTATGATAATGATTATCTCCTGGATTGTGGTGGGGATTGAGTTAATATTTTAAAATGCTGAAAACAGGATCTCACCCACAGAAAGTGCATGCTAAGTGCTACCTCTTGTTTTGTGGTTGTCTCACAATAATGTCTCATGGTGAGCTCCATGATAAACTTGTGTTGGAGGCAAAGCAACTATTATTCTTCCTAATTTACAGGTGGAAAAAAAAAAATGAGATCACAAAGGCCAAGTAGCTCATCCCAGGTCACTAAGAAGGTAGTGAAAAACCAGACCCTTTGACTCCAGATCTAGAGTCTTATCGTGCCATTGTCTTTTGATATACATAGAGGTTAAGATACTGTAGAAGTTTCACATTATTTGCACAAATCTCATGCACAGCACCATTGTCTAAGTGGTTTCTTTGTTTGATATGCCCTGGGTTTTGTCAGTGAGTTCCAAGTCAAACAAAACTTGATGCCAGGGATGAGAGCATAACCTTCCTGGAGGGGCTGAAGATGCTTTTCCAAGGCATACATTAGAATCCCCAAGCGAGGAGATGCTGGGCAAACACCCATCTCCAGAATGAATGAATAAATGTTACAAAGCTGGACAAAGGGCTATAAGTCTTCAACATCAACTGAGGGTTGTTATCAACCCTCTTTCAATAAAAGTGACCTGACTATTAATCTCTAATTCTATAGGGCCGTGTGGGAGGAGAAAATAAATTCAGTAGGAGAATCACTGCCTGCTACTTAGATGAGGATTACACGTGAACAGGCTTTAACATCAAAGACCTGTAGCTGTTTGGTTTTTCTCCCCATGGGCAGTTAAGGGGAAAGGTCGGCCCTGAGGGTAGTATCAAAACCACCACACTATAAATTTGCTGAGCAACTCAGGAGTTCCCCAACGAGTTATATAAACTGAGAGCCATGCCCCACTCTCATTTTTCCATTCTTCATGAAACACCCCTAGGAACACATACACTTTTCCAGTACAAAACTGAGAAGGTGGGAAAGTGATGATACTCGGGAGATGAAAATGGAGAAAGATGAGAGCCTTTCTCTCCCTACTCCTTTCGAGAACCCCACTCCAAAATACCCCCCCTACCATTTCTGAAAGTATCACTTTTATTTATCTATAATATAAATTCTTATAATTTTTAGGCCTCTGGAAAATAGGTTACATAGTTAGGCTGAAGAGCCATGTTCTTTAAAAAGTTACACCTGGGGAGTCACTCAATCTTAGCACTGTCTGGATGTCTCTGGGGCCACGTATCTGTCTCTTTTAACTTAGCGTCATTATCATAAACCGCTGCCCAATTCCATGGCCAGGTAGCTGGACCGACTATCCGGTTAGATGGACTGGTGGGCCTGTTTTGTCAAAAGGTCCAATTACTTTGCAGGAATAATAGCACGTGTTTGGGTGCATAATATACATAACTAGGTAACCAAGCATTCCTGAGGAGGAGAGCCACAAGGATCTCATAGCTTAGAAGTCAGACAAGTTGTACTGGCTGCCTAAATTCCAGCGTGTTTACAGAGAGCTCTTGTCATTTTTTTTTCTTCAATTTATTGGGGTGACAATTGTTAGTAAAATTACATAGATTTCAGGTATACAATTCTGTATTACATCATCTGTAAATCCCATTGTGTGTTCACCACCCAGAGTCAGTTCTCCTTCCATCACCATATATTTGATCCCTCTTACCCTCATCTCCCACCCCCCACCCCCCTTACCCTCTGGTAACCACTAAACTATTATCTGTGTCTATGAGTTTCTGTTTCTCATTTGTTTGTCTTGTTCTTTTGTTGTTTTTGGTTTATATACCACATATCAGTGAAATCACATGGTTCTCTGCTTTTTCTGTCTGACTTATTTCGCTCAGCATTACACTCTCAAGATCCATCCATGTTGTCACAAATGTTCCTATATCATCTTTTCTTACCGCCGAATAGTATTCCATTGTGTACATATACCACAACTCCTTTATCCATTCATCTATCAAAGGACATTTTGGTTGTTTCCATGTCTTGGCCACCGTAAACAAAGCTGCAATGAACATTGGAGCACAGGTGTCTTTATGTATAAATGTTTTCAGATTTTTTGGGTAGATACCCAGGAGAGGGATTGCTGGGTCATATGGCAATTCTATTCGTAATTTTTTGAGGAACCTCCACACTGCCTTCCATAGCGGCTGCACCAGTCTGCATTCCCACCAACAGTGGATGAGGGTTCCTTTTTCTCCACAGCCTCTCCAACACTTGTTACTATTTGTCTTGTTGATGATAGCCATTCTGACTGGGGTGAGGTGATATCTCATTGTGGTTTTGATTTGCATTTCTCTGATGATTAGTGATGTTGAGCATTTTTTCATATGTCTATTTGCCATTTGTATGTCCTCTTTGACTTGTCATTTTTGATAGCTTGAAGTCCTGTCATGGGATAAAGAAAACACACCATATCAGACATCCATCCAGAGGTTCATGAATCTCATAGGCATGGTGTGACTAAAACGCTTGCAGTCACAGATGGCTTGACATAATAGTAAGCTTTTATTTTCTACCTTAAGAAAAATACTGTGACTTTTATTCAGTTGCAAAACAGAGGTTTATGCTTGACAATTGGTGTTGCTGGATTAGGGTACTTCTGTTAGTCTGACCTGTTTCCATGGTTACAGTGCTTCTCTTTCTGGGAGGCTGGGGCATGCCTGTGTGCCACTGCCCACCTCCTTCTGTCATTGGAATCCTGGGGATAAATAAACCAAATGTGCAGGGCAAGGGGAAGTCTTGGCAAAGGGCAGGTTCAACGGCAGGTACTGGGGACACTCGCCTTGGAGACTGGGGCTCAAGAACACAGCTCTGATGCCTGGAAAGACAGAGAAAGCTCAGTAGGGCCCATGACCCTGAGGAAAAAGATAGAGGAAGAGACTCAGGCCTAGGGAAGGAAAGAGGTCAGTTGGACCTGCGGTCATGGAAAAGAGAGCATGGCTCAGGGAGCAAGGCGTTCAAGTCCAAAGGAGACAGTGTGCTGAGGAGTAGACATTGATACTGAGCTGGGAGTGGGATTGGGTCCAGAGCCTGGGCCAGGCTGAACCAAGAGTCAGGCGAAATGGCTCCTGATTGGAAAGGCCAAGGGCTACACGCAAAGGAATACAAGTTCATCATTACATAGTTGAGTCCAGATCAGTTGAGTTCTTGGTACAAATCATAAGAGTAGGGCTTTATGAAATGCTCAGAAACTGCACACACCCCTGTAACCGGCCCAGATCAAGATGGATGTTCCTGGCAACCCCCCCGGTGTCTCCTCCTGGTCATCCCCACCCCTCCCAGGGGAAAAAAGACCACCTGACTTCTAACCTCAGAGATTCAAAGCTGACGTTTATAAAAAAGGCGAGTTTCGGATATTTGTCATTTAGGAAATCTGCATTTCTGCCATCCTTTGAGGAATCAGATCTGGCAACCAGGGGCATGTGTCCTTTCAAGGCAGTGGCATATTGAAGCAGGAGCAGCTGTCCCTCGGGCACACCTGCCTGGCCCACTGGCATAAGAGCTTATACCTTGTGCCTTTTTCCATCTCTTGATCCTAATTCCAATGTCTTTGCACCACTCCAAGCCTTTTGTATACGAAGGTAGTATGAGATAAATAAATACATATATCATAAAGGAAAAAGCAATTTTTTTTATTTATCCCACGTCTCCATTTTATACAAATGCCCTGTCATTCCCTCAGTGGGCCAAGGTTTGTGTGGTTATCTCTTCAAAATATATACAGGATGTTTATCTACACATAGCAAGTGAGCACTTGGAATGGGAGTCCAGAGACCTGACTTCTACTCACACATTCTGTCAGTGACCAGCTTTGTGCAATTTATGTAACTTTTCAGGGTCTCCTTTAGTTTTTTAATTTACAACATGAGAACTTTATCTAAAAGACCTCCCAGGAGCCTATAAGTTTGGACATTTTGTAATTCTGGGGCCAAATATCGAGGTTGTCTTTGAGCGAATGCAGACAGATGGGCAGACTATCACTGCACAGTCTCCTTCTCATCCATTGGAGACAAGCGCCTGGCTGCTGGGCTGGGTGGACAGTTGAGATTCCTGGAGCCCAGAAGCAAATCAAGGGCAGGGCAGTGGGAGCAGTCTTTTCTGTGTGCAGGCCATAAGGGGAGCATTGTTTGTGAAGAAGGGGAAAACCGTAATACAACAGACTTAAAGTAGGTCAGTTTTTATTCTCACCCTTCGTCAGCAATTCTCAACCATGTTGGTAATAAAATACTCCTCCCTGTAAAATATTTTGTTGGCTAAGTTCTCAACCACTGCTACAGTTACTGTTGAGTTCGAATGGCTTATATGTAAGCTTTAAATGAGCACAGGTTTAGTACTTGTTCCTTGTTAAACCTTGTATTCTATGTGGATGCTGTCAGCCTCTGACACACAATGACTCCACTGTCCCTGCATTTGGGAGAAAGTTTGTAATGGTTCGAAATCTTCCGAGTGTGCTTGCAGTGCCATTTGTGTCTCCACTCAGTGGAGACAACATTTTCTTGCATTTAAACAGTAGATTCAAACTGCACAATGATAGCACTGAGATTGCAAAGACAGGAAATGGACCGCCTTGAGTGGCTTCAGTTCTGCCATTCTGTGTGACCCCTTAGAGATCACTAGTATGAATTACAAGGAAAAATATTTTGTTTCCTAAGTGCAAATTTTAGTTCATACATGAAATGTATTGCTGAATATGAATAAAATCTTTGAAGCTGAAATGTATTCTCTTTCAGTTGTTAATTCTTTTAGAACTAAAGAATGAACCAAGAAAATGATTGTTATTGGGAATAATTTTGGTATATGAAAAGAGGGGTATTAAAAAGTCATCTATTTGAGGTGTTAAGTAGTCCATCCAGGTGTGTTACTACAACAGCTTATTGTTCTCTCCTCACATTTGTACTAGTTACTGGCCAACACCCTCCCAAGAACAAGCGTCCAAAGGAGCCAGGAGAGAACAGAATCAAGCCCACCAACAAAAAGGTGAAGCCCAAAATTCCTAAAACAAAGGACAGGGACTCAGCTGATTCCCAGCCCAAGACACAATCTATAATGATGCAGATGATGGATAAAGGTCGCTTTCAGAAACCTGCTGCTACCCTGAGTCTGACAGCAGGGCAAACTCTAGAGCTTCGATGTAAAGGGAATAAAATTGGATGGAGCTACCCCACATATCTTGACACTTTTAAGGACTCCCGCCTCAGGTAAACATTTATTTATTTGTTTTACTTGCTTTGGGTCAAGTGTTTGGTTTCATTACCTCGTTAAATGCTGTATTGTTTTAGACATCTACCATTTCACTCCAACAGCTTATAAAAATGAAAGCTGGATGAGCAAATGCAATAGATTTTATTACTTCTTTGACCGGTTAAAAAAAATTATTGCAAATCTTATCAACGTTGGCTAAAAGAGTGAAATTTTATAGGTAGCCATGTGACAAGCAATTGAAACTTGGATGCATAGAGATAGATATTTAAGAATTCATATTGTAAAAAAGAATGGACCCATGCTTTGTTATTTTATAAGTAATAATGATGAAAATTGAAATGACCTAACAGGAGATACCTAGGAGTAACTTGACCAGAGACCAACTTAAGCTGTTTTTGAACTTTTCAACGACTTCTGATTACTTTTCTGAGTATGTGACTTTTATATTCAGTGGCATTGGTTGGTAAGAAGGCCCAAAACTTCTCATGTTTGAATGAATACCTCCAGGAGGCTGGTTTCTTGTTCAGGAAAAGTGGTTAAAGTGATGATTATGAAAACTGAAAAGCAAGAAAACAGTGTGCTTCAGTGGATTCTGGGAGGAGGTTGTGGGGTTAGGGGATGTGAGTCCTGTGTGTCCTTGGCTACGTCTCTTAACCTCCCTGGGTCTCAGTTTCCTCATGCATAGAGTGAAGGGGATCATACTACATGATTTATAAGATTCTCTCCAATCCTTTCTTCATTTGATGTAGGGTAGAGAAAACCAGGATATTGTCTCTTTGGGGTGACTAGAATGGGAGAAAGAAAGAATGTGGGTCTCAGGCATCTCAACTCTGCATGTTCAAAGCAGATTCATATTTCCATGTAAATGTACCTCCAATCTTTATCTCCTTCCAGGACACCACCATCCATGCCGCTGTTCAGTCAGAAAACTGAGGAGCATCCTCGCCTGCTCCCTCTTCTCTCACTCCCCACCCACATCCAATCAATCACCAAATTCAGTCAATTCAGCCTTCTAAGAGCCAGAAGGCTGTCCTCTTTCGATTTCTAGTGTTGCTGCCCCCAGTCTCAGTGTCATCCCTCCTCCCCAATACACAGTAACCACACCGAGGTGTATCCTCCCAACCTCCTCACTGCAGCTAATGTGATGTTTACAAATATCATCTGCTCATGTCACTCTCCTACTTAACACTTGGTGGGTTTCCACTGGGGGTAAAGTCCAACATCCTTACGTAACTACTGAGACCCTCTCTGATCTCCACAGTCTCTGTGGAGTCGTGTATCTCTAGATTAGTGTCTCTGCTTTCTCTGGCTAGACTCTTGTGAGATCATCAAATACTCTAGGCCTTTGGGGCCTTAAAACTTGCCCGAACCATTCTTGGCACCATCTTCACCTGGCTAACTTCAGCCTAGTGGCACTTTCTCTGGGAAGCCCGTGTCAGGCCTCCCTAAGTTTCCATTCCCATGGCCCCTGGTACATTCTTTTTTGAGAATTCTTTATATTTGTAATTCCTTTTTAAAAAAGAAAAAAAAATCTGTTTTTCACTGGAATTTAACTGAGTACTTGGCATTTAGCTTTATGTATTGAATGACTGAAGGGCAATCTCCTCCTTCTTTCTTGCACACATACATCTTGGAGTATAAATTAATCAAAATATATTTGTAAGTAATACCTCTCTGTCTATCTTACTTCTGGCATTTAGACCTCTTCAGAGTTTTATTCTGAAGATACTCTTCTGGCTTCCTGGTATGTAATTGTACAATCATTTTCTTATGGGATATTATGTTAGATGAGGAGTGAAGGGTGATAGAATGCGACAGTTTTTCCCATTTTGATCTCCACACTTGAAATATGCACGTGTGTGTGTGTGTGTGTGTGTATCCCCTGCTTGGAACAAACCTAGAAAGACATATTACCATTTACGTTTTAAATGTCTTAATTTACCAAAGTCAGGTATACACACTTTTCTTTAAAACCAGAATTGAGCTATTTTAAATTATTCTGAACAGTTAGTCTTTAACTTACACAAAGTATCCTAAACCTGGATGATTTGGCCCTGAAAGATTTAGTATTTTTTAGGAGTACTTTTGAAGTTATATTAGCCAAAGTATGTTTGAAAATATCTTAAGGACTCAAAGTGAAGTGAACATGAATGGAAAAGAAATATCCAGGAGCTGAAAAACCCAATTTTGACTTAACATTAAGTCGTATTCATTCAAAGCACAGTTGGGGCTTTATAAGAAAGTAAAGACAGATGTGGGCCCCCAAGGACTTTTTGAAAAAATGTGAAAAATGTAAAAAAACATCTAGTCATAACTCTATATCAAACAACAACAACAAAAATCACGATTTATTTGACACCAGAGATTCAACAAATCGACTCTTGACATCTTTCCCGGAACATGGTACTTTTGGATAGAAGAGAAGTATTCATTCTGTGTTTTCTTTTTCCGTGGAATGAGTTCTTTCCAGTGTTCTGACAGCTTTGGGGTTGGAAGCTCCCCAAGTGCGCTTCTAGCAAAACCTGGTTATTGTAAGCAATTTTGGTGGCTTTCTGAAACTGTGTTCACATACTACCACATTTATCCAAATTTAATCTTCTGACCAGAAGTGAGAGAATGTTATGGAACAGAGCGGTCAGGCTGAGGCACAGCTAGATTTGAACCCTGCCTTTACCACCAACCAGCAAAGTGATCTTTGATCAGTAATTTCCCTAGAACCCAATTTCCTCATCTGGAATATGGAGATAGTATTATCTATGATAAGCGCTGCCTGGTCCGTGGTAAATGTTCAATAAATTGTAACTAATTATTACTAGGCAATGCAGTAATCCAAGTTAGGGTTTCCAGGCAGGAATTCCTGCCCATTCTCAGGAATTTTTTTCGCTTTCCCATTCCTGAATCCCGAGACAGAAACTGTTTTCTATTCTCCACAATGAATCATTTCCACAAAGTGACGGCCGATACTGGGTTCAAGGAGCCAATTTTCCCAATTTCCCGACCAACTTTTCTCGGGATTAGGGAATGGGGAAGCGAAACAAATTCCTGAGAATGGGCGGGAATTCCCACCTGGAAACCCTAATCCAAGTGATCTAATTGATCTTTTTGGACATTTAATTCTGACTAACACTCACATAAATCAGGGAATTGTGCATAGCTAACCTGGCTTCTAATATAGAGGATCCAGGAAAGTTTGTACACCTTTTTCCCACTTTTATTTAATTGATAAATTCTTTGTAATCTGGGGCCTGTGTCCATCTTCCCCCATGAAAGCATAAATACCTTGAGGGCAAATACCACGTCTGTTTGGCTCATCCTCAGATTCCTAATACCAAGAATAATGCCTGACTCATGCCAGAACTCAGGAAATATTTTTTGGTTTCCTTAGGGGTTTAGGGATCATATCAGAAGTCAATTCCTAGTCAGGCATTCTTCATTCAACATTTAAAGATAATTATACTGAGTGCTGATGTGTGCACTGTATACATTGGAAGGAGGGTAACAACAAAGTATGAACGTATTTTATTTATTTTACTTTTTTATTTGTATGTTTGTAAATAGTCTTTATCACATTAAGGAAGTTCCTTTCTTTTCCAGATTGGCTAACAATTCTTTTTTAACATTTTTTTTTTACATTAGTTTCAGGTGTACAAAACAATGTAATAGTTAGACATTTATCATTTATATCCCTCACACAATGATAACCTCCCCCCATCTACCCCTCTGACATCACATACAGCCATTTCCACCGTCTCTATTCCTAATACTGTCCTCCACTTCTTATAAATAAATAAATAAATAAATAAATATATATATATATATATATATATATATATATATATATATATATATATAGTAGTTGACATTCATTATTGTTCAGCTTCAGCTCCAGCTGTACAGCGCGGTGATTGGGCACCTACACCATCCCTGAGGTGGTCTCCCTAATGAGACAAGTGTCCATCGGATACCCAACAAAATCTTTACAACATTATTGATTACATTCCCCACATTGACTTTCATAACCCTGTGGCAATCTTGTGGTTACTGATTGTGCTTTCTAATCCCCTTGCCTTCCCCCTTTATCCCCTCCCGCCCCCCACCCCCGCCCGTCTACCAAACCTCAGCTTTTCCTCTATGTCTCTGAGACTGTTTCTGATTAGTTCATTCATTTATTCTTTTCTTTAGATTCCACATATAAGTGAGATCATACTGTATTTGTCTTTCTCTATCTGACTTATTTCACTTAGCATAATGTTCCCTAGGTCCGTAGTATTGTTGCAAATGGTAAGATTTCATTCTTCTTTATGGTTGCGTAATACTCCATTGTATAAATGGACCACAGTTTCTTAATCCAGTCGTCTACCGATGGGCATTTCGGTTGTTTCCATGTCTTGGCTATTGTGTATAGTGCTGCAATAAACATAGGAGTGCATAAATTTTTTCGAATTAGAGTTTTGGATTTCTCCGGATAGATACCTAGGAGTGGAATTGCTGGGTCGTAAGGTAGTTCCATTTTCAGATTTTTGAGATACCTCCATACTGTTTTCCACAGTGGCTGCACCAATCTGCAATCCCACCAACAGTGCATGAGGGTTCCCTTTTTTCCACATCCATGCCAGCACTTGTTGTTTGTTAATTTATTGATGATAGCCATTTTGACTGGGGTGAGGTGGTATCTCATTGTGTTTTTTATTGGCATTTCTCTGATGGTTAGTGAGGTTGAGCATTTTTTCATGTCTGTTTGCCATCTGTATGTCCTCTTTAGAAAAATGTCTCTTCATGTCCTCTGCCCATTTTTTAATTGGGTTGTTTGTTTTTTTGGAGTTGAGTTGAGTGAGTGTTTTTATAAATTTTGGATATTAACCTCTTATCGTTTATATCATTGGCAAATATCTTCTCCCATTCAGTAGGATCCCTTTTTGTTTTATTGATGGTTTCCTTTGCTGGGAAAAAACTTTTTAGTTTGATGTAATCCCACAAGTTTATTTTTTCTCTTACCTTTGCGCAAGGGGATAGATCAGTAAAAATCTTACTCCGGGTAATATCTGTAAACTTTCTTCCTATATTTTCTTCTAGGAGTTTTATGGTTTCAGATCTTACATTTAAGTCTTTAATCCATTTTGAATTTATTCTTGTTTATGATGTAAAGAGGTGTTCCAGCTTCATTTTTTTGCATGTGTCTGTCCCAGTTTCCCAGCACCAATTATTGAATAGTCTGTCTTTACCCCACCGTAAATTCTTGCTTCCATTGTCGTAGATTAAATGACCATATAGGCATGGATTTATTTCTGGGCTCTCTATTCTGTTCCATTGATCTATGTGTCTGTTTTTATGCCAGTGCCATGCTGTTTTGATTACTGTAGCCTTGTAGTATAATTTGATGTCAGGTATCGTTATACCTCCCACTTTGTTCTTATTTCTCAAGATTGCAGAGGCTATCCAGAGTTTTTTATGGTTCTGTATGAGATTTAGAATTACATGTTCTATTTCTGTGAAAAATATCCTTGGTAGATTGATAGGAATTGCGTTGAATCTATATATTGCCTTAGGCAGTATGGACATTTTAACGATATTAATTCTTCCTATCCATGAGCATGTTATATGTTTCCATCTATTTGTATCTTCTTTAATTTCTCTCTTCAATGTCTTATAATTTTCTGAACACAGATTTTTTACTTCTTTTGTTAAAATTAGTCCCAGGTATTTTATAGTCTTTGAAGCAATTGTAAATGGAATTGTTTTCTTAATTTATCCTTCTGATATTTTATTACTGGTATGCACAAATGCAACTGATTTCTGAATGTTAATTTTGTATCTGCTACTTTACTAAATTCATTTATCAGTTCTAATAGTTTTTTGGTGGAGTGTTTAGGGTTCTCTATATATAGTATCATGTCCTCTGCATATAATGACAGTTTTACTTCCTCCTTACCAATTTGGATGCCTTTTATTGCTTTTTCTTGTCTGATTGCTGTGGCCAGAACTTCCAGCACTATGTTGAATAGAAGTGGAGAAAGTGGGCAACCTTGCCTTGTTCCTGATCTTAAGGGGAATGGTTTTAGCTTTTCCTCATTGAGTATGATGTTAGCTGTGGGTTTATCATATATGGCCTTTATTATGTTGAGATATGATCCCTCTATTCCCACTTTCTTAAGGGTTTTTATCATAAATGGCTGCTGGATTTTATCAAATGCTTTTTATGCATCTATTGATATGATCATGTGATTTTTATTTTTTATTTTGTTAATGTGGTGTATCACATTAATTGATTTGCAGATGTCGAACCACCGTTGCATACCAGGGATGAATCCCACTTGATCATGGTGTATGATCTTTTTAATGTACTGCTGAATTCTGTTCGCTAATATATTTTGAGGATTTTTGCATCTATGTTCATTAGTGATATCGGCTTGTAGTTTTCTTTTTTTGTAATGTCTTTGTCTGATTTTGGGATCCGGGTGATAGTGGCTTCATAAAAAGTGTTTGGGAGCCTTTCCTCCTTCTGGATTTTTTGGAATAGTTTGAGGAGAATAGGTGATAGTTCTTTTTTGAATGTTTCGTGAAATTCACCTGTAAAACCGTCTGGTCCAGGGCTTTTGTTTGTTGGGAGCTTGTTGATTACTGATTCAATTTCCCTGGTGGTAACCAGTCTAGTCAGTTTTCTGTTTCTTCTTGAATTAGCCTTGGTTATATGCTTCTAGAAAATTGCCCATTTCTTCTAGATTGTCTAATTTCTTGGCATATAGTTGCTCATAGTAATTTCTTAAATTTTTTTGTATTTCTGTGGTGTCTGTTGTCACTTCTCCTCTTTCATTTCTGATTTTATTAATTTGGGTCCTCTCTCTCTTTTTTGATGAGTCTGGCTAAAGGTTTGTCGATTTTGTTTATCTTCTCTAAAAACCAGCTCTTGGATTCATTAATCATTTGTATTGTTTTTTTGGTCTCCATTTCATTTATTTCCACTCTGATCTTTATTATCTCCTTCCTTGTATTCCCTTTGGGCGTATTTTGCTGTTCTTTTTCCAGATCTCTCAAGTGTGAAGACAACTTGTTGATTAGTAACTTTTCTTGTTTCTTTAGGTAGGCCTGCATTGCTATGAATTTCCCTTTTAGAACTGCTTTCACTGCATCCCATAGATTTTGGGTCATCGTGTTTTCATTTTCATTTGTCTCGAGATATCTTTTGATTTCTTCCTTGATCTCATGGTTGACCCATTCATTATTTAGTAACATGATATTCAGTCTCCATGTATTTGTGTGTCTTCCAGTTTTTTTCCTGTAGTTGATTTCTAATTTCATAGCACTGTGGTCAGAGAAGACAACTGGTATGATTTCAATTTTCTTAAATTTATCAAGACTTGTTTTGTGGCCTAACATGTGGTCTATCTTGGAAGATGTTCCATGTGTGCTTGAGAAGAACATGTATTCTGCAGCTTTGGGGTGAAATGCTCTTAAAATGTTGATTAAATCCAACTGGCCCAATTTGTCATTTAAGGCCATTGTTTCCATGTTGATATTCTGTCTGGAAGACCTGTCCCTTGTTGTCAGGGTGTGTTGAAGTCCCGTACTATGATAGTGTTACTATTGATCTCTGTCTTTATGTCAGTCAATATCTGTTTATATATTTAGGTGCTCCTATGTTGGGTACATAGATGTTTACTCGGGTTATGTCCTCTTGTTGGATCGATCCCTTTATTATTATATAGTGCCCATCTTTGTCTTTTAATATGTTCTTCACTTTAAAGTCTGTTTTGTCAGACATAAATATTGCAACTCCAACTTTTTTCTCATTTCCATTTGCATGAAATATCTTACTCCAACCCTTCACTTTCAGCCTGTCTTTTTGATCTGAGGTGAATCTCTTGTATATGGTATATGCAAGGGGTCTTGCTTTGTTAACCACTGAGCCACCCTATGTCTTTTGATTGGAGCAGTTAATCCATTTACATTTAAAGTGATTATTAATAGGTACATAGTTATTACCATTTTTTTATTTGTAGTTAGATTGTTTTCATCTTTCTTCTGTTTACAGAAGCCCTTTTAATATTTCCTGCAATGCTGGCTTGGTGGTAATAAATTCCTTTAGCTTATTCTTTTCTGGGAAGCTCTTTATCTCTCCTTCAATTTTAAATGATAGCTCTGCTGGATAAAGCAATCTAGGTTGTAGGCCTTTGTTTTTCATCACTTTGAGTACCTCCTGCCACTCCCTCTTGGCCTGCAAAGTTTCTGTAGAAAAGTAATTTGATAGTCTTATAGGAGTTCCCTTGTATGTAACCCACTGTCTTTCTCTTGCTGCTTTTAGGAATCTCTCTTTGTCTTTCACCTTTGCCATTTTAACTATAATGTGTGTTGGTGTGGACCTGTTTGGGTTTATCCTGGTTGGAACTCTCTGTACTTCCTGGGCTTGTATGTCGGTTTCCTTCACCAAGTTAGGGAAGTTTTCAGTCATTATTACTTCACATATGTTCTCAATCCCTTGCTCCCTCTCTTCATCTTCTGGTATTCCTGTGATGTGCATCTTGTTGCACTTGATGTTATCCCATAGGTCTCTTAAACCATTTTCATTGTTTTTTTATTCTTTTTTCTTTTTGTTGTTCCATTTGGATGATCTCTGCTAACTTGTCTTCTAAGTCGTTGATTCAATCCTCTGCCTCTAACCTGCTGGTAATTCCTTCAAGTGTGTTCTTTATTTCAGTTATTGTATTCTTTAGTTCTTACTGGTTGTTCATTATGATTTCTCTATCCTTCTTTATGTCATCACTAAGCTCCTTAAACATTCTTATCATCAGTGTTCTGAACTTTGTCTCTGATAAGTTGGTTACCTCTATTTCATTTTGTTCCAATTCTGAAGATTTCTTCTGTTCTTTTATTTGGGACATGTTTCTTTGTTTCCCCATTCTGGCTGACTCTCGGTGTTTGCTTCGATGTATTAGGTAGATCCCCTAGGGTTCTTGGTTTTTACTGGGTTATCTTATGTAGTATGTGTCCTTTATATTTGACTTACACCACTTCCTTCTTCTCCTCCTCTGCATGTGCTCCAAAGGTGATCCTTGTGTTGTGTATATTGTCCTGTTAAAGTTGAACTTTAATTGCTTTTGGCTTGTCAGGAGGTGGGATTGACTCCTAGTCTGACTAGTTGTGAGACTTGGCTCTGCCCACAGTGGGTGAACTGCATGAGAATTGACTGCTCAAGTGAGACTTGGACTCTATGGGCTCTTGTGCCTGTAGAGAATCCCCTCTGGGTGTGTCACTTGTAGGTCAAACCCGATAATACTCTGGTTTGGTGTGGAGTTGGCCTCTGGTTGTGTTAAATCTTGTGCCTCTTGGGCTGGGCCCTGGTGTGGGGCAATTTCAGAACAAAGCAAATCACCAAGTACAATAACAATGAAGAAAAAACCAAATACACTCACATGTAAAAACAACCGATAACCCACACTAAACACAAGCAAAAATATCAAAAATATAAAAACAAACCAAAAGCAAAGAAGCAGTGCCAGTCTTGGCTGAAGCCCACCAAGTAATCTCCAGGTTGTCCTCTGCTGTACCAAAGAGTCCTCTGCGTCTTGTGCAGGAAGAGCCGGTCAGTCACCTGGTGCCCAGAGTGACTCTGGTACTACAGTTCTAGATGAGTGGGGCTGTGGGGTCTGGATAGTAGTTTTTACAAAGTCAGTGCAGTTTCTGCTCTTGCCTGCACATATGTGCACTGAGAGTAACACAGCCAGCCCTGTGCCCAGGCCTCCTGAGTCTTAGGGCACTTGTTCCGTGTGTGTGTGTGTGTGTGTGTGTGTGTGTGTGTGTGTGTATGTGTGTGTGTTAGTGTGTGGAGGGCGCGAGATTTCTGAGCTGCTCAAAGCCCGGAGCTGCCTCTGCCACCTGCTGCTGACCCCCGGGAGTGTCTCTGCAGTTGTAATTGCCCTGCCCTAGGCAGGCCAGAAAGAGTAGGGGCTGGAGATGGAGGAGTCTTCTCTCTCCCAGCCCAGCAGTGTCACACTCTTCGCAGCCTCTTCTCTGGGTCACAGCAGCTGCAAACTGGTTCCTTCCAGATCCTGAGTGCTACTGCTCTTCTGTAATGTGACACTACTCCTCAGTTCAGGGGCCAGCTTGAGTCTCTAGGTGGGGGTTAGGATTGGGAGAGTGGGGGAGGGGCCAAGGTATGGTGTTTATTTGCTTTGTCCAGCCTAGGGCCCAGCTGGAGGTCTCAGCTGAAGTTACTGCTCAAAGGCTGGATATGTGCTGCTCTCATGGCAGGAGAGATCAGCTGTGGGATGTAGGGAAAAAGCCCACCTCCTGGCTCTTTTGGTCTCTGTTCTGTCCTGGGACCCCCTGCATCTCCGCAGCCACAGTTGTAGGCAGCGTCTCTACTTGGCTCCCTTCCCTCTTCCCCTGCTCTCCCAGTCTGCCCACCTTCAAGTAATCCTCATAAGAGTCTCTTAGCTGTTCTGTGTGATGAGCAGAGAGTCCTTTGATGGGTTATAGATGTTCAATTTGTGGTAAGTTCCGGAAGAGAACTCAAGAAGACCACCTCGCTGCCGCCATTCCTATGACCTGAGTGTATTTTATATTGAGGGTGCTGTGCCACCTAGATCCATCCCTATTATCTCAGAGCCGATTGTTGTTTGACCTCCTGGAGACATTAGTCAGTTGATTCCCTCAACTTCTCCCTCTTTATCCATCGTATCCCCTTCTGTCTTCACTTCTCTCTCTTTCTCTTATATTCCAAGGTCTCTTATTTCTACTAAACTCTTGAACACATCTTAAGTAAGTTATTTTGCCCTTTGTTTTCCTTCATTTGGAAATTTCTAGCCCCCAGTGAACCTCTTTTCTCTTGTTGCACATGGAACTGAGCACTGCTGAGGGAAGCCATGCAGCTGGCTGGATGGGTGCCATTAGTGTGCGGTCACCTCTCTTGTTTATGGCAAAGCTGAATACTTTTCTCTAGAGAGCTCACTTTTTTCTCTTCTTAAATCTCTGATCTTCTCCATCTCTCTCACTTTCAGCTAATGAAATTAGCACCTAATTTATTGAGAAATTGGAATCTTTTAATAGCCTTAACTTCCTCTTATCACATCTCTTCCTTTCCTGCTGTCCCAATCATAGTGGAAGGAGGGTTTCTCCTCTTGACAAAGGCCAAAGCTCTATCTGTGCCCTGGATGTCATCCTTATGTGCTTTCTCAGGAATCTTAAGACATCAATGATTGCCCCCCATTTTCACACTCCTTTTCTCAATGAGGTCTTTTCCATAAATCTTCTCTATATTAAGTCCCACCTTAGCCCCCATGTACCCTCCAACCACCTTCCTCTATCTTTTTACCTTCACAGCTGGACCCATGTAGGAGTCTATCTCTACACTCATTGCCTCCACCTTCCTCTCCTAGTTACTCTTCAACTACTCTACCTGACTCCTGCCCCACTACTCCACATGCATTTTGTCACCAAGGTCAGGGTCACTAACTCCGGAGTTCACTTTTCCATCCCCACATCACTGCTTCTGTAGGTCCATTCAGCAGAAAGGAGCATTCCTCTTGGTTTCCACAATGCCGAGTTCTTCCGGTTTCCTTTCTGCCTCACTGGCCCCTCCTTGCAGTTTCCTTTACCAACCCTGCATCCTCTATTTTCCCAGACATGAAATGTTGGTTCTGTGCCCTCTTCTCTTCGCACAACATGCTGCCAAATGCCCTTCACTTATCATATATTAGGTTAAATCTTCTATGCTCTAGATAGAACTCTCCAACTGTCTGCTGAACTGCCCAGATCTTTTCCTGAGCCTTTCTTTCAACATAACCACCTAAAACCCAGCTCATGGTCTTTCTGCACACCTGGTCATCCTCCTGTGTCCTTTAGTTCATGAATGGCACTAATTCCATCCAGTTGCCCTTCACCAGAGACCTGGGAACCACTTTGGACACTTCCCGTTTACTTCCACATCCAATCAACCACTGTGCCCTAATGATCCTATTTAATTATTTCTTGGATCTCCCCACTTCTTTCCATCTAGTGATGACTAGCAATGCCTTGAGGCTCTTACTTACAGCAATAATCACATAAATGGATTTTCTGCACCTAAGTTAAACCAGACCTCAGTTCTCCACACAGCAGTCAGTTTTTTCACAAAAGCACACCTGGTTCTGTCATTTTCCTGCTTCAAGCCCTTCACTAGAGCAATTCCTTACTGTTAGAAAACAGTTGAACCTCCTAACATGGCCCACAGGGCCATGCATAGTTTGGCCCCTGCGTTTGCCTGCTGCCCCATTTCATTTCACTCTCTCTTGTCCACACTGAAGGCTCTATGAACTTTTTCTGGTCCCCAGATGTGTCAAACTCCTTCCTGTCTGGGGTTTTTGCCCATTTGGGTCCTTCTGCCTATAATGCACATACTGGAACAGCTGTTCTCCATCCTTCAGATCCAGGCCTGCCACGTCTTCAGGGAGCCTTCCTTGCTGTCCGTACCCCCTCCACTGGCCTCAGTTATACACTCTCACTAAAGCATTTGTCATCGATGGTATGATTACCATTTCCTCGACCATTGATGTTTGTGTCCCTCACTATGCTGTAAGCTTGGCAGAAATGATGTCTGTTTACTCACCAGTGCTTCCCCAGCAACCAGCACAGTGCCTCGCACACTGCAGATTCTCCATAGATATTTCAATGAGAGAATGGTGCTGAGGGCACTGAGCCTAGTATGGGTCTAAAGTCAGACCCCCGTCATCATGAGACCTCTGGGAACAAGCTCATTGAACTTGAGAGATAGTTATCATGCTTAAGCCACTTTTTTTTAACAAATGAGGAAACTGAGAATAGTCGAGTATAGATGGCTGGTCCAGAGTGACAAACTGGTGGGTGGCAGCATGAGTCTTAAACCCCAGCTTCTTGGTTCTCATAGCAGAGCTGCTGCCCTGCTCAAGTGCTCTGAGATATGACTAGCGACATACATGCAGCCTGAAGAACACTCTTGGCTTAATGGAGGTAGTAGCTTCAGGGAAGACAGATGTGTTTCCTATTGTTTTTTTTTTCTCCTTGTGTAGTAGACTAATAAATCTGGTCTCTAAAGTTAAGATTAAAAGGAAATATTTTCCCAGAGTCGTGCATTAATTTCTTGCTGGGATGGCTTTGAATTGAAAGTGGTTGAAATTGATTTGGGGTACATTTTTGGCCATCAGAATGTTAAAACATTACCTGAGGTTATTGAGAAATGAGAGCTATGGCAGAAGATCTCAAATGATCCCCCATCGTAAAAGGGGGACTCGGCACCCCAGAGCATGGAGCCAAGGTGGTGCGTGCTGTTGTGGTTCTTCAGCGTCTCCTATGCTGTGATGCATGCTTCCTTCGCCTTGGCAAACCCATGGAGTCAGAAGTCCACTAGATGGCAGGTTTCAGCCGTGGTAGAATTGTCTTGCTTTCACCAGTAAAAGAAACATTTAAAATGAGGCTGAATTTGGGTAAAATAATTACACATCTGTGCTTACGGTTCTTTCATCCTTTTAGGCTAGTCAGTGGTCACAGTTTCAAGTTATATTTTAAAGAATACAGAATTCAAGTTCCCAACAAACAAATTTAAAAAAGGCGTGGGGGCATCTGTACATTTCTGTGCCCACACAAAGATAAATTCATTGATAGTTCTGAGTCCTGCTGAGTCTTTGCAGAGCACTGGGCACTTTGAATAACTTAGTTGGTCCCTCAGAGGCGAACAGTAAAATGCTGAAGAGTCTGTATTTTCAGATGCTGAAATTGATTCAGTTTTTAATTCTAGACTCGGTCCATCCCAATCACACAGATCTCCATTCTCTTTTGAGAACAGGAAAGAGCAAAGATATTTTTCTGGCAATAGGTGTTACCATTTATTGCATATATGTTACCATTTACTTACTGTTTTCTGACTCCTTTGCCTCATCCCTTTCTTGCTCTCCCACTTTCTTTCACCTTCCCCCTCCCATAATTCATTTTGTTCCTCTCTTCCAACAAGTAATTTTTAGCATCTATGATGTTCACAGACTTGTGCTAGGTAGATGCTGGGGGTACGATAGTGAGCAAGAAAGACACGACCTCAGTACCTACAGAGCTTTTAGTCTTGTGGGAAGACAGACTATTAAATAAGCAATTCTAATACATAGCGGTGTGAGTGCCTTGCTAGCAGAAGTACAGGGTCAGGGAGGAGAACATTCAAGCTAATATCTAAAGGCTGAGAGTTAACTAGGTAAAGAATGGGATAGGAGAAGAATGTAAGAAAGTTCTAGTAGTAGGGAACAGCATGAGGAACTGCCAAGAGCTGAGAAAAAGTGTAGCACCTGGAGCATTGAGAGTTTGCGATGGAGACCGTGTGGCTCAAGGGTCGGGGGAGGAAGGAGGCGACCAAGGAGATGATGCTGGCAGATAAGCAGGAGTTAAATCAAGGAGGGCCTTGTCAGCCATGTTGAGGGATTTAGAATGAAATCTAAGGATGATTATGAGTCATTGACTTAAAGCCTTTATAAAAAGACATACTTAGACAGTACAGAGGGATATATATATATACATCACGTTGCGAGTGTTATTCCTCCTCGCTGCCTTTAGGAGAAAGACAGTGTCACTTCTCAGTCTCAGGTGTACCTAATCTCTCATCATGTGTCCCATCCCCTTTTCCCACAAACTGGTGTCTATAGACATATTCTTGGACCTAAGTTTCTTTGCAAAAAAAATTTTTTTAATTTTACTTTTATTTTGTTGATAATTTAATAAAAAACATTAATCTATAATAAGACTATTCTGGACCACCTGATCAACCTCTGCTGGGGGATCAAAATAATCCATTTCCATCTTCTCTGGAAACATTTTGTGTCTTCAATCTCATCATAACACACTTCCAGAATTTAGAGCAGGGGAATTCTTGGCACAATGCTAAGCCAGGGAAGAAAATAAGAAGAAACTTAGAATAAGTGGCCTGGATGATGGTTTAAAATAAATCACTGTTGGAGATTTCAGTGAGGTTGTTAGCAATGTACCAGATGTAAAAACAGTCTGGGCTAATGTGGTGATAAAGAAATCCGGGCTTTGCTCCTAGGAAATCCGGGAGCAGGCATTGTCTTTCAGGATGTTTCTACAGTGTCTGATCGGATGTGAGCATTTTTCAGTAAAGAACTGTAAGTTTGGAGGAGTGGGTGGGACACAGGAGGTCTCTTTGATGGCTGGTTCCTCTGAAAACAATAAATAGCTTCTAGAGAGAAGGGAGGGCATCTGGGTTTTCGCTCAGCCACCGTTGGCAATAGCTTACTCCGCCCACAGACAACACAAAGGGAGGGTGGGCTGAGGAAGCAGACAGCGGGTCCCAGGCCAATCTAATCCTATGTTCCAGCGTCACCGAGGAGAGTGGTCTGGGGACATTTTAAAAGGAAGAGAGAATGATGTTAAGAAGTGTTTATAAACAGAAGACGCCCACTGCTAAGAAAGAATCTGTCCAGGCTTTGGTAAATATTGTGGATAATACTCTGGTATTGTACTGAGGAAGATGTCTTTTTTCCCCCCCAATTTTATTCTGGTCAAATATTCAAAACATAAAATTGGCCCTTTTAACCGTTTATAAGGCTTCAGTTCCGTACATTCACAGCAAGTACATTCAGCAAGTACAGTCACACTGTTGCACAGGTGTCTTTTTCACTCAAGCTCACTTTCCTTCAAAACTCTTTATTTTATTTTCTGAGCTAAACAGATGATGAAGTTCCATGAAATCCTGATGTTCTGCCTTTGCTTTCATAGGACGTTTGCAGTGGGAAATCAAAAGCATATGCTGCAGTGGTCAAACTTTGGTACTTACCTTCAAATGGATTTCTACCCCAGAAAACAGTCAAATGAACAATAAATAACTTATCCCACCCTGAAGACAGAGCTCTCTCTTCCCAGACTCCATGGCCTCAGGGCCAGGTCCTCCAGCATTTCCCCAGAGATGGATTGGTGGGGGTGGCAGGATGCAGGACTTCTCCGGGTGTACTAGATGTTCTGACCGTGTTCAGGCTGCAGGAAAAACGTGGCTCTATTCCATTCAGGAATGGGTGGGGGAGGGCAATAATAGAATCTGCCTCGCTGTGGTATTGTCAGGATATGATGAGGTCATGGAAGAAAAGCACTTGGCACACTTAGTAAGCCAGCTCAATAAAGATGAGCTGTTTTTATTCATAATACTGTACTCAAAGGAGGTAAAGCACAAGAAAACAGCCAGTTTTTTCAGGAATTTTTTAAAATTTCTTTTTGAGGTAAAGTTGACATATAACACTATGTTAGTTTCAGGCATAAAACGTGATTTGGTATTTGTATACATTACAAAATGATCATCACAATAAATTAACATCTGTTACCTTACATGCTTGCAAAAAAATTTTTCATGTGATGAGAACATGTAAGATCTAATCTCTTAGCAACTTTCAAGTATGCAGTACGGTATTATTAGCTATAGTTAACCATGCTGTACATTGCATCCCCAGAACTTATTTATTTTATAACTAGAAGTTTGTACCTTTTTACCCCCTTCACCCATTTCACACACCCATCACCCCAGCACCTCTGGCAACCACAATCTGTTTTCTTTATCGATAAGCCTGGTATTTTTGTTTTTGTTTCTTTTAGATTCCACATGTAAGTGAAATCATATGATATTTGTCTTTCTTTCTCTGACATATTACACTTAGCTTAATGCCGTTGAGGTCCATCCATGTTGTCACAAATGGCAAGATTTCATTCTTTCTTATGACCCAGAGAGAATTATGTTGCATACCACACACACACACATACAAAAAAAAGTACCTATATGTATAGATAGATATAGATACACACACATAAATAAATATATATCACACACACATAAATATACATATATGTGTGTGTGTGTATATATATATATATATATATATATATATATATATAGAGAGAGAGAGAGAGAGAGAGAGAGAGAGAGAGAGAATCTGGTATTTAATGTGCAAAAATGAAAATAGGTGCTATTGTAGCATAATTTTTTGCCAAATATTTAAATATGCAAAATGTAAACAAAAGGGTTTTGAAGGGTATGTCAGACGAGGAAGCAAAAAAGAAACAAAACAGGAATAAGGATAAGCTATAAAATGGGAAATCTTATGTCAACTAGTGTATAATTGCATACGAGTAGAATGGCACATTATAAAAAGCAGTAAAACTAAGATGTCAGACCTTTGCCTCCAGTCTTGGCTCAGCTGCCTTAACAGCAACATCTGCCCACACACCTGGCTGCATGTGGGCAGGCCAGAGATCACTGCCCTTGGGAATCTGCCCAGAACCTCAGGTGTCACCTCCTAACCAACATGTTCATTCTGCCCTGGGGCTTCAGGATCCTGTCACCTCCCTTTGCTTGGTGCTTTACTTTGTAGATGCTTTGTGCAGATTGCCTTTTGGGCTTGATCTTGACTTTGCCCTGGACTTCAGATGACGTCCTACTCTCTAAAGCCCTATTCCCAACCCCACAGTAACTCTTAGCACCCAGGTTCAATCTGGTGCCCCCACTTGCCAAGGAGAGGAAGTCAGACTGTGCCAGCTCACCCTTCCATAGAAGCTCTGCTCTTCTTTATGAACTTGACTTAGTAGGTGGGACAAGGCTAGTTGGACCCTGTGTAACCAACCCAAATCGATATGAGAGAATGTGCCCTTATGCGTTTATTTACACAGGTGGCTTGTGGTATGGCATGAGTTATGGCATCAGCTGGTGGGCATCCTGGGGGAAGAGGCAGGGGACAGCAATTATCCACATAAATGCAGGAGGGGTGACCACGGCAAGTGTGTCACAGCTTGAGATTAATAGGTATTCAGAAATTAATAGATTAACAGGTGCTCAGGAGAGTGTATTGCCAGATAGAATTATTATTAGCCTAATTCATATAGAAAGACAGTTTACTAAGTCAGAAAGGTATATGTGAATAAACAGAAGTAGTCCTGACCACAAGCAGCTTATGAACTAGTGGAATAAATGACATACATGCCAGATACAGTTACAGAGCAACAATGGACAGCTTGCGGTCAAGGGTGAGCGTGAGGAGGGGGAGGAAAGAAGGCAGCTGTCAGCATGGGCTGGAGAGGCAGCCTGGTTCATTGAGTGACTGGTTACCTAATTGTAGGAGATCAGGCCTTAAAGATAAGATAGATGTGGAAGGAAGAGCCAAAGAGAAGAGCATAAAACCTCCCCAAGGGATTGCCAGACACCAGCAACTTGGGGATCCACTGATCTGGCCTGGACCCTCCATTTTACAAAGAGACTAGGTTAGACCCACAAACGCTGAGGAGCTTTCCTCAAGTTTGCACAGCTTTTAGTAAAAGTAACCTAGACTTGAATCTAATTCTCAACACTTCTCTCGTCTCAAGAAAACAGTCTATTTCTTTAGGTTTCTGATGTTTGTTCAGAAGATTTACCATCCAAATAGCATGAGTGTGAGTGGGCACCTTGAGAATGTTGGCAAGACGGCAGATTTGGTGGATCCCTCTCTGCTGTGAATTCATTGTGCCAGGTGTGAATGGGGCCCGTCCCAGGGCGTCTGCATTCAGTATTATAACTTGCCCATAATACACTCACTGGCTGTGTGCCAGCCCATTAGTAACCCACAGTTTGTTTCCCTAAAGGGTGGTGGTGACTTGTTCCATTGTCTTCTGTGACTCCTCTTCCCAGGGCCTATTCTTCCCCAGTGTGGCCATTAGCATTCAGTTAAGTGGAGCGGGGGTCTTTATTTCTTGTGACTAACAGAGAAATGCTGATGGGCTTATTCTGCACAGGAATATTAGAATTGCCAGAGATGTAATAAAGTGAGTTGTTCACATAAATAACCCCTATACATCAGAATCATATGGTTGCCAAGTTTGAAAGATGGCCTTGTAAAATTCACGTGCCAACAATGATTTACTTGTTATTTCTGTGAGTTTCTCTATGTGGTCAGCACACCCACTAAGTTGTATCTTGCCTCACCCATGAACTGGCTGTGTGACCTCGGGTGAGTCACTTGATCTCTGTGAAATGAGGGATCCAACCAGATGACCTCTAAGTTCCCTTCTTGTTCCAAAATAATTCTTAGCACTTGTGCTTAATTCGTGTTAGATGACATGGGCTCCAAGGAGTAAGGGCCTTTGGAAAGTTATTCAACTCAGATGCACTCATTGAATTCTGTTCTAGGCTGCTCATAGTCACCTGTAATTGCTTTCTGCGTGGCTTTATGTAAGGCAGAAGGCGTGGGGTGATACAGGCAAGCATGAGACATGGTTCCTGTTTGGGAAAGGATCATTTCACTAGGGAGTTGAAAAAGTCTATTTGTTGGCTGATAGAAAGTAAGGAATGGAACAGGAATGGATCTCAAAATTCAGCCTGGATGATGGGTGGAGCTATAGCTCCATTAAAAGAAATTGGGAATCGAGAATGGAAACCAGGTGAGAGGAGAGGCTGAATGAGATCCAGGAGCCTGGGAGGCAGGGAGCTGGCATAGTCTGGGAAGGCCACATGCCCCAGGGGAGTACAGCAGGTGTGAGAACAAAGTCATGTGGCACTCTAGATTAATTTTTATACTCTCACTCACAATATTTTTATTAATCAGTGAAAAATAATATACTAGCTTTTTCAGGTCTCCAAAGGAATCCCTGCAGGTCCTGCCTTTGGAAATCCACATTCTAAAAAGTCAACATGATATAAAACTCACCTCTAGATTTTTAAAGTACAATGGCATGTTTTACAGAGCATCTGTTCTGTAGTTTTTAACTTGTTTTTCTTTTATTATCGTTTTTATATTCTTCTTACAAAAGAATACATACTCTTAATTTAGAAAGTTAGAAACTATAGATAAGTCAAAATAAGGAAGAGGTCACTGAATATCCCAAGATATACTGTCAACACTATAGTATGGAATCTCCCGGTTTTATTTTTATATGTAAAAATATTGTATCAAAATGTACAAACTTTTATGATAATTTTTCTCTAATGTATCATGCATATTTTTCTGTGTTGTAGCTAATTCCATACATAGTATGTTTAACTATATTTCCATTGTTGGAATCTTAGATCATGTTCCTTTTTGTTTTTCACTATCCCAGTCATTGCTGCAGCAAACATCTAGGTAGCAATGATTTATTCCTGCAAGTGGAATTGTTGGGCCACAGACATGAACGTCTTAAGGCCATTATTCTAAGAAGCCTAACAGGATTCTCTGTTTGGTTAATCTCTGATTTATCAGGCCTCATTTGGCTTGTGGTGTCAAAAGGATACCTATGTCTCAATTTCTTAGAATCTGGGAAATCTCTGAAGGAGGAAGAATCACTTTTCCTTTGTAAAGAAGCCAGATGGGTTGGCAAGAGAGGCGACAAGAAGGGATGACATTAGGCTGGAGGAGGTGGAATGAGAAGAGAAGGGAAACATTGCAGTACAGTGATCAGAGTCTATGGTTAGTGTCAAGGAAAGAATCTGGAAAACTGAGAGAGACGTTGGCAGGGCTGGAGGGACATCACATATGTGAAAGTTACAATGCCTATCACAACTTCTTTTTAAATTATACAGAAGAATCTGTTATAAGTCACTGTAGTAAAAAAGACCCGAGTCACATTTCACGTACATTAGCATAAACTGTTGTTGGAATAGAAATATTATAGTTATATTGCATGGGTTTTGAGTAGGTCCTTGGGCATGGAGGGAGGGAGAGGCAGAGGGAGAGGGGGGAAGGGAACAGGGGAGAGAGAGACAGACAGAGAGAGAGAAAGAGAGAGAGAGAGAGAGAGAGAGAGAGAGAGAGAGGTGTATTTCAGCTTAATGTCTGATATTGAGTCTATATTCACTTAGAAGTTTCTCAGTTAGCATATTTATTTCTCTACTAGTTTCTCATACATATTTCTTTTCATCTTCTTTTCTTAAAATCATGAACTGTGGAGCTTTGATATGTTTTACCCAGCTGTCTATTTCCCAGAACTGGTACTCTTTGTTGATATGGCTTCGTTCCCAGCACATCATGGAGCAATTATTTTATGACACATTCTTGAAAGGAAGCTTAGTGTAAACACAGACCCTGTACAAACACTTGAGACAGGGACAAGCAAATATGCATGAATCTTTATCTCCCTGGATGCTTGGCACAGTTCCTTGCATGTGGTAGAAACAAAATAATTTATAAACGTGAAATGAATGTTGAATACGGAGGATATTTGATTTCATCTTTTTACCGTACTCCTTATGTTCCTGTTTTATGCTACTGGAGGCATCACAAGGTCTCCACGTCAGAATATCTGGAATTCTGTAGTTGAGTGGCCCTGGGAAGTTATTTAAACTGAACTTTAACTTCTGTGGCGCCAACACTTACTTGGGAAAGTTACCGAACCTCAGTTTGCACACCTGCAAAGTAACATGGATCTAATAGTAGTACCCACCCCACAGGGCTTCAATGAGGATGCAATCAGTTAAAATATGGAAGGGGCTTAAAACAGTGCTTAACACATATTAAGGTGCTTCTCTATGTTACAGTTTTCCTCAGTGGGAAAAGTACCTTCATCCTAATGTTCTGAGAACTAAAGAGCACCAGCATAATCACAATATCTAAAAATGTGCTAAGCACTTACTTTGTGCCAGGCACAGTTCTAAGTCTTGAACTTACTTGAAGCGCTGAGTGCAAAGCCCAGCACTCGGTGTTAGCCATTATTGCTGTTGTTACTACAAGTTGAAGAGGGAGGTGTAGCCAGATGGTGGAAGGTGTCAGCTCTACTTAAGGAGTCTGGTGGTCATGGTGGAGCTGGGATTTGAAATCCATCAAAGCGGCTCCAAAGGCCAAGATCGTATGCCTCACATGCCCACTGCCTCTCCTCACAGTCCTTTGCCCACCTGTTTTCCAAACGCCCTTTGTTATGCACCAGACCTGCCTTTTGTCTCCTTTCAGGGCATTACCCCTTAGAATGCATGCCCACAATTTTGTGCATGTTGAAATCCTTCGTTTCTCTCAAGACTCTCTCAGTCCTGAACCTTTTCCTGGTTGCCCTCCTTGGAATTCCCATGGCATTTTGTACAGGGGAACTTGAGAGCGGGAACTCTTTAGAATCACTTTGTACCTCCCTCTCTGTTCCAGAACCTCTCACTTAATTTGCAGTAAGTTTTTATGGGAACAATGACTAATTATCTTACAACCCAGGGCTCACCTCCTGTCCTTGGCTTATAGATTCTGGAGGAAGAACAAGAGCATGGACACCACCATCATTACCTCGTCACTGCTCCAAGTAAGATGCACAGTGGTCTCTAACTTTGGGAGCTGTCACCCCTCCTATGTGCCATCCCATGAGATAGGTCCCTTTCAGAAGACAGTATGCTGGGCTACATGCAGGAATGGACTCTGTGTTTGTAAAGGCCATGGGAGCCCATTGTAAGACACACACACACACACACACACACACACGCAGAGAGAGAGAGAGAGAGAGAGAGAGAGAGAGAGAGAGAGAGAGAGAGAGAGAGAGAGAGACACCTAAATTTTGAACAAACACTCTTTGAAACCTGGATTTGTCCAGCACTGAACTCACTGGGGGTCAGGTCTGAAAGTGCTAGTTTGGAAGAAAAAGGCCGTAGGTGAGCTCATGTAATGGGGTGTTCAAAGCTACTTCCAATTAATGTAAATTCTGCTTATCTTAATTATACTTTTTTAGGGGCACTTGTTGCAGCACCTCTTTTTGCTCCACTCAAACTTCACATCCTCCACTTCTTCCATCCCTGGGGATTTGTTAAGTGATTACAGGAGAAGGGGTGGGTCTTTGGTTGAAAGATCTCTGTCCAGCATTCTGCAGGGTTCAGTGAACCCTTGTCTTCATTTCATGGAGCAGACTCTCCCCTCAGAGGCCTTAGGTCCTAATCCCTTTGGTAGGCTATCGCCTAGACTAGGTGAGGCCATTAGTAAAAATGAGCATTTAAATCCAGGCATTTAAACTGTAATCCTGCTAAATAATTTGTGTCTTGTTTTATATTGTTTGCATATGAGAGGGGGTGGAAAAATTCAGAAATGTTTTCCAGTGCATTTCCTTCCTTCCACCCCCAATCCTGCTAAAGATACAGCATGCAGATTTCATGGTGGTGGTAGTGTTATTCCCAAGTGCTAAATTTTTATGTGCCCAGTTCCTTTCCTGGTAGGAATGGCATTTTATACTTTTTATCACTATGGTGCTAGCAAATGCTGGGTCCAGAGAAAGTTCTCAATGACTTTATTGATTACATGCTGATGCTGTACCCTGGTTTTGAGCTCTGCAGGGAATGTGGCCATGACATGTGGTCCACCTGGGAAGACCTCCACCTCCATTTTCTCTTCACCTTTCCGTTTTTATCTGCTGAAATCCAGCTCCAACATCACAACTGAAATTGCTCTTTTGGTGACTGCCAAAGACTTTCATTCTGCCAAATGTAGTGTGTATGTTTGTGTTCACAAACCCCTCTTAAAGGCAATTGATGCTTTGGAGCATCAATTTCTTGAATCTTTCTCCTTGATGATTCCCTTTCCTGTTCTTCTTTCTTTCTTGATTCTTCCTGTCCCCCCTTTCTACCTCTTCTTTTCCTTCTGGCCCCCTAGTTGGGCTCTAGATTTTGTCCTCAACCTTCTCTTCTCTCATTGGTTTTTCTTGTTGACTTCACTCATTCCTTTACCTTCCACTCTTACCTCTATATAAATGACTCCCAAATACAAATCCAGTGTTGTTTTTATCTCCTCGGTGCTAAGCCTGTATTTCCAACTGCCCATGGGACATCCACACTTAAGTGACCCACATTTGATCACAAATTCAAAATCTCTAATAGTGAATCTATTATTTTGCCCACTCCAATCTCCTTTCTCATCTCCACTATTCCATTTCAGTCAGTTAAAACTCCATTCTTTTCAACAGAAATACGAACTGAGTGGTTATTCTTGATGTCTCTCTTTCTTCCACCTCTTATACCCAATCTGTCATAAATTTTCCCCAAGAAAATATTCCTTAAATTTGCTTCCATTCTGTGCACTTGCGGTGCATCGCAGGAACAGCCTCTCCCACTTCCTCCAGCCTCCTCCACTCCTGTTCTCTTTCTGTACTCTGCACAGATTTATTGCTTAAGGAGTACAAAACAATTATGGTACCGTCCTAGTCCTCAGAGCTTTTACCATCCATTGACAAGAAGCCAAGGGTGCTAGCTGTGTGTATCTAAGGTGGGCTTATCACTTCCCACCTCCCAAACTGAAGGTGGTTCCTGCTGCCTGGTGAGTGAACTGTGCACCCTTCTCACTGTTCTCAACCATATGCCCCGTGACTCCCAACGCCTTCCCTCCATCTCCTTCTGTAAAATGGATTAAATCCCCAAATTATTATAGGGTGCCTTCTGCCCACCACACACTGAGGCCATGGCAGTGAACAGAGCAGACCAGGTTCCTCCCACTACTCACAGGGTTTGAGTCTTCTGAGCAAGTGAGCTCACTGCCTTTCCGCTGCCTTGCTGTCTGTCCCCTTGCACCTCCACTGTTAAAAGTCCAGCTTGTCTGACCTCCTCCTCAAAGCGACCCTCAACATCTTCAACCCACAGTGATGAGTCCCTTTTCAGAATTCCTGTTGTTCTTGTTGTGAGCACCCCTTTAGTTAGTCTCTGACTTTTTACATTTATCAGTTTTAATTCCTAACGGGATTGTAATATCCTTGAGGTCCAGTGGTTTTTATTTGTGGCGTTAACTATTCCCAGTGTTAGGTGTGTATTATTTGTCATTGTTGTAATAGTGTTCACAACAACTACTACTAATCTGCAATGATATGTAATTAAGACATAATTAGGATAATACAATGAGCCAGGCATGGCATGAAGTGCTTTATATGCAGTTTCTTACCTGATGAGTGAGCATTCAGTGCATACTTAATTGATTTAAGTAATTGACCCAGTATTCACCAGCTATGGGTCTCAAGGAAATCATTTTTGCTGGGACTCAGTTTCCTCATTAGCAATATTGGAGCTGGAGGTCTGCTTTTCAAGGTTCTTTCCAATCCTGGGTTCAGTTCTATTTAAGTCTATTTATTTCTGGGGAATCCTTACTGTGTACTCTGCACAGATTTATTGCTTAGGGAACATAAAACAAATATGGTACAGTCTTAGCCCTCAGAGTTTTACCATCCATTGTAACAGGAAGCCAAGCGTGCCTGAGGGGTAGAGAACAAGGAAGCCAATTACATCACTAGGAGAAAGTGGGAAGATTCCTGAAAGTTGTTTCTAATTAGAAGCTTCCCGAAGGAGGAGAGATTTCCGTTCAGTGGAATGGAGGCAGTTGACTGAGTGGGAGTACAGAGGCACCTCTTGGCAGAACTGGTGGGCAAAGCAGCTACTCAGCAGTGAAACCAGAACAGGTTGTTTCAGACCAACCAACCAGACGTTTTGTTGTGTACTAAATTTAAAGTGGTGACCATGTTGGAGTTGCTGCAATATGCGACTGGGGAATCTCCACACTATCCAAAAAGTAAATGGATCTCCAAGGGGAGAGACTTTTGGATATTTAAGATGCGTCTTCAGATTAAAACTGTTTATTTTGGCATCTGTCCCAGGAATGATACATCTGGATTCCTGACACATATAATACAATTAATTACAATGACAATTGGCTAACACTAGTGTTTAATAATAAATATTTATGTCTCCTCATTTCAAAATGGAACTGATGGGATTCCCAAATATATTCACAGGCAACAAGATAAAAATACAAGAGGTAAAAAATGAGAAAATAAAAGTGAAAATAATAGGGTGAGCCAGGGGGGATGTGCAAATGGCGCAAGGCTCTAAATACTTTACCAGAGGTGGGCTGCATACTTGGGGCTTGACATCTTAGCAACCAATGCATTTTTCCCAAAAGAAAAGTGTTTTTTTTTTCTCATTTATTTTATAATAAAATTTTTATTTTAGAACAGTTTTTGATTACAGAATTATTGCACAGAGACAATACAGAGAATTCCTAATACCCTATGCCCAGTTCCCCTATTACTGGGGTCTTATGATAGTATGGTACATATGACACTATAAATGAATTAATATTGATACAATATTATTAAATAAAGTCCATAGTTTATTCAGAGTATTTTTTTACCTAAAGTCCCTTTAAAATTTTGTTTTTCAATTATAGTTGACATACAATATTATATTAGTTTCAGGTATACAAACAGTGATTAGACATTTATATAACTTACGAAGTAATCACCCTGATAAGTCTAGTACCCATCTGACACCACACGTAGTTAGATGATTATTGACTATATTACCTAGGGTATACTTACATCCACATGATTGTTTTATAACTGGCAATTTGTACATCTTAATCCCTTCCCCTTTTCACCACATTCCCCCAAACCCCGTCCTGTCTGACAACCATCAAAATGTTTTCTGTATCGATAAGTCTGTTTCTGTTTTGTTTGTTCATTTATTTTGTTTATCAGATTCCATGTATAAATGAAACCATATGGATTTGTCTTTCTCTATCTGACTTATTTTACTTAGCATAATAACCTCAGGTCCATCCATATTGTCGCAAAAGGCACAATTTCATTCTTTTTTATAGTTGAGCAATATTCTATTGTATATATGTACCACATCTTTAATTTTTTAACATTTGTAAATATACTTTTATTTTTGTTATTTTTTAATTAAATTTTATTTTTTATATTAGCTTCAGGTGTACAAAACAACATGATTAGATATTTACACCCTCACAAAGTGATAACCTCCATCCCAAGTTGACTCCCCTCTGACATCATATATAGCGGTTACAATATCATTGACTATATTCCCTATGCCTATGCTCCACATCCCATATATATTTATATTTAACACATGGTATTCTACATCAGCTTCACATTGTACCACATCTTCTTTATCCATCTGTTTAGTTAGGTTGCTTCTATGTCTTGGCTGTTGTAAATAATGCTGCAATGAACATAGGGGTGCTTATATCTTTTCAAATTAGTGTTTTCGATTTCTTTGGATAACTACCCAGAAGTGGGATTGCTGAGTCACATGGTAGTTCTATTTTTAAGTTTTTGAGGAACCTCCACACTGTTTTCTATAGTTGACTGTACCAATTGGCAATCCCACCAACTGTGCACGAGGCTTCCCTTTACTCCACATCCTGGCCAGCACTTATTGTTTGTTGATTTATAGATGATGGCCATTCTGACAGTGTGAGGTAATATCTCATTGTTGTTTTAATTTTAATTTATCTGATGATTAGTGATGTTGAACATCTTTTCATATGTCTATTGGCCATCTGTATGTCCTCTTTGGAGAAATGTCTATTCAGGTCCTCTGACTGTTTTTTAATCAAATTGTATGTTTCTTTGGTTTTAACTTGTACGAGTTCCTTGTATATTTTGGATATTAACATTTTATAAGATATATCATTGGCAAATATCTTCTCCCATTCAGTCTCCCCTTCAGGGTTCCTTTGCTGTGCAAAATCTTTTTAGTTTGATGTAGCCCTATTTGTTCATTTTTTTTTTTATTTCCCTTTCCCAAGGAGACATATCCAAAAAAGAAAATGTTACTAAGAGTGACATCAAAGAGTTTGCTGCTTATATTTTCTTCTAAGAGTTTTATAGTTTTGGGTCTTACATTCAAGTATTTAATCATTTTGAGTTTACTCTTGTATATGATGTAAAAAAGTGATCCAGTTTCATTGTTTTGCATGTAGCTGTCTGGTTTTCCCAGCACCATTTATTGCAGGGACTGTCTTTACCCCATTGTATATTCTCACCTCCTTTGTCATAGATTAAGTGGCCATATGGGTGTGGGTTTATTTCTGGTCTCTCTATTCTGTTCCATTGATCTACATATCTGTTTTTATGCCAGCACCATACTGTTTCTATTACTATCGCCTTGTGATAGTTTGATACCAGGTAGCATGATAACACCAGCTTTGTTCTTTTCTCAAGATTTCTTTGGCTATTTGGGGTCTTTTATGTATTTTAGGATTATTTGTTCTAGTTCTCTGAAAAAATCCCATTGGTATTTTGACAGGGATTGCATTGAATCTATAGATTGCTTTGGGCAATATGGAAATTTTAATGATGTTAATTCTTCCTGTTCATGAGCATTGTTTTTAACCTTTCATTTATTTGTATTTTCCTCAGTTTCTTTCTTCAATGTCTGATAGTTTTCTGAGAACAGGTTTTTTACCTCCTTGGTGATATTTATTCCTAAGTATTTTATTTTTTTTATGCAATTGTAAATAGGATTTGAAAATTTTTTTCTTTCTGTTAGTTCATTATTCCTGTATAAAAATGCTACCAATTTCTGAATATTAATGTTGTATCCTGCTACTTTCCTGAATTCATTTATTCTCATAGGTGTGTGTGTGTGTGTGTGTGTGTGTGTGTGTGTATGTGTGTGTAATCTTTAGGGTTCTCTATAGTATCACGTAATCTGCAAATAAAGACAGCTTTACTTCTTCCCTTCCAGTTTGAATTTCTTTTATTTCTTTGTCTTGTCTGATGTTTGTGGCTAGGACTTCCAGTACTATGCTGAATAAAAATTGTGAAAGTGGACATCTTTGTCTTGTTCCTGATCTTACAGTAAACGTTTTCAGTTTTACACCATTGACTAGGATGTTAGCTCTGGATTTGTTACATATCGCATTGATTATGTTGAAGTATGTTCCCGCTAGCCCTACTATGCTGAGATTTTTTTTATCATAAATTATGTTGCCTTTTGTCAAATGTTTTTTCTACATCTATTGATATGATATTTTTATCCTTTATTTTGTTTATGTGGTGCATCACATTAATTGATTTGCAGATATTGAACCAGTCTTGCATCCCAGGAATAAATCCCACTTGACCATGGTGTATGATCTTTTTAATATATTGCTGAATTCGGTTTGCTAATATTCTTAAGGATTTTTGCATCTATGTTCATCAGACATATATATATACACACACACACACACACACACACACACACACACACATATATATATATATATATGTATATCGATAGGTTTGTATAGATTATCTATAGGTTTATAGATATAGATATATAGATAGATATAGATATAGATATAGATGTATATATTATGTAATTGGTAGTATCTCTGTCTGGTTTTGGTATCCGGGCAATGTTGGCTTTGTAAAATAATTTTAGGAGCCTTCCCTCCTCTTCAGTTTTTTGGAATAGTTTGAGAATAGATGTTAATTTTTCTTAGAATGTTTGGTACAACTTTTGTGATGACATCTGGTCTAGGGCTTTTGCTTGTTGGGAGTTTTTGATTACTGATTCGCTTTTCTTAGTAGTTATCAGTCTGTTCTGATTTCCTGTGTTTTTCTGATTCAGACTTGGAAAATTGTATGTTTCTAGGAATTTATCCATTTCTTGCAGGTTGACCAACTAGTTGGCATATACTTGTTCATAGAATGTCTTTATAATCCTTTGTATTTCTGTTGTGTCAGTTGTCACATCTCTTTAATTTCTGATTTTATTTATTTGGGCCCTCTCTGTTTTTTTGATGAGTCTGGTTAACGGTTTATCAATTTTGTTTGTGTTTTCAAAGAACCACCTCTTGGTTTAATTGATTTCTTACCTTGTTTTTATACACTCTATTTTGTTTATTTCCACTCTAATCTTTATTATTTCCTTCCTTCTACTCACTTTGCTCTTTGTTCTTCTTTTTCTAGTTCCTTTAGGTGTAAGGTTAAATTGTTTATTTGAGAATTTTCTTGTTTCCTGAGGTAGGCCTGTATTGGTAGAAATTTCCATTTTAGAACTGCTTTGTCTATAGATTTTGGGTCATTCTGTTTTTATTTTGATTTGTCTCAAAGTATCTTTTGATTTCTTCCTGATCTAATTGTTAACTCATTCATTGTTTAGTAGCTTGTTATTTAGTCTCCTCATTTTTGTATTTCTCAGTTTTCTTCTTATAATTGATTGCTGGTTTCATACCATTGTGATTGAAGATGATACTTGATATGATTTCAGTCTTCTTAAATTTATTGAGATTTGTTTTGTGGCCTAACATGTATATGATCTATACTGGAAAATATTCCATCTGCACTTGGAAAGAATGTATATTCTCCTTCTTTTGGGTGAAATATCCTAAAAATATCAATCAAACCCATCTGCTCCTTTCATGTGTCATTTAAATCCACTGTTTCCTTGTTGATTTTCTGTCTGGATGATCTATTCATTCCCTCACTAATACTGTATTACTGTTGATCTCTACCTTTATGCTATCAATATTTGCTTTATATATTTAGGTGCATAGATGTTTACAAGAGTTATGTCCTCTTGTTGGATTGATCCCTTTATCATTATGAAATGCCCTTTTCTGTTTCTTATTATAGCGTTTGTTTTAAAGTTTATTTTGTCTGACATAAGTATTGCTATGCTAGCTTTTTGTTTGTTTCCATTTGAATGAAATATCTTTACAATCCCTTTGCTTTCAGTCTGTCTTTTGACTTGAAGTGTGTCTCTTGTAGGCAGCATATATACAAGTCTTGTTTTTCATCCACTCAGCCACCCTATGTCTTTTGATTGGAGCATTTAGTATATTTAAAGTAATTTTTGATAGGTATGTAGTAATTGACATTTTATTGTTTTCTGATTGTGGAATTCTTCTCTATTTCTTATTCTCTTGTTCTCTCGTATGCTGATGACTTTCTGTAATGTTGTGTTTTTATTCCTTTCTCTCTTTTTCTTGTACGTCTCTTGTAGGTTTTTGGTTTGTGGTTACCATGTGCTTAATATATACCAACCTATGTTTAAAGCAGTCTAAGTTGATGGTCGCTTAAGTTTGAACACATTCTACAATCACTACAGTTTATACTCTCTCTCTCCACATTTATGTTTTTATCATTTTTTACATGTGTGTGTGTGTGTTGCGTGTGTGTGTGTATCCCTTAATTTATGGTTGTAATTACACACAATCTCCCTACTTTTGACTTTTAACCTTTGTACTAGCTTTATAGTTGGTTGATCCACTGCTTTTACTGTCTTTGTTAGTGAGAATATTTTTCTTTCCTATATTTACTTATCCATGTTCTTTATCTTTTCTACTTAAAGAGGTCTCTTTACACTTCTTGTTTAGTAAACTAGTTATACCTCTTGTTTAGTGGTGATGAATTCCTTTAACATTTTTTGTCTGGGAAGCTCTTTATCTCTCCTTCGATTCTAAATGATAGTGTTGCTGGCTAGAGCAATCTTGGTTGTATGTCTTTGCTTTTCATCACTGAATATTTCATGCAAATCCCTTCTGGCTTGATTTTTCTGTTGAAAAGTCAGCTAACTAACTGCTTTTCTCTTGCTACTTTTAAGATTCTCTCTTTGTATTTAACTTTATCATTTTTTATTATGATATTTTATATCATTTTAGTATTAGGTGGGCCTCTTTAGGTTCATCTTGTTTGTGACTCTCTGTGGTGTCTGGACTTGTATGTATATTTTCCTCACCAGTTTAGAAAAGTTTTCAGTCATTATTTCCTCAAATAGGTTTTCAATCCCTTGCTGTTTCTTTTCTCCTTCTGGTACTCCTATGATGTGAATGTTTGTATGCTTGATGTTGTCCAAGACCCCTTAAACTATCCTAATTTTTTTAAATTCTTTTTTCTTTCTGCTCTTATGATTGGATGTTTTCTGCTACCTTGTTTTTCAGATCGCAGATTTGATCCTCTGCTTCTTCTAATCTTCTCTTGCTACGCTCTAATGTGTTATTCTTCATTAGCTATTGAATCTTTCATTTCTCACTGGTTCATTTTTATGATTTGTATCTCTTTGTTGAATTTCTCATGGAGTCCTAAGTTCATTGAGCTTCCTTATAACCAGTGTTTTGAACTCTATCTCTAGTAGATTGCTTTTCTCCATTTTGTTTAGTTCTTTTTCTGGAGTTTTGTCCTCTTCTTTCATTTGGGGCCTGTTTCTTTGTCGCCTTATTTTGGCTGACTCTTTTTGTTTGTTTCTATGTGTTAGGTTGATCTGCTACAGCTCCCAGTCCTGGCAAGTGACCTTATGTAGCAGGTGTCTTATGGGACCTGGTGATGCAGTCTCCGTTTACCTGAGCTGGGTGCTCCAGGGGTGCTCCTCGTATAAGTTCACATGTTGTAGTTGAGTCTTGATTGGTGTTGGCACATCCGTAGGTGGGGTTGACCCTCAGGCTCACTGTGAGGGCTGGCCGTGACTACAGACGACAAGCTGTTATGTGGGGGCTGAATCCATGGAGCAGGAGCAGTAGTCACTTTAGCGGGGCTTTGGTGCCAGCCGAGTCCATCCTTCATTTGTGTCATTTGTGGAGCTGGTTGCGTAGTGCCCTGGTGGGGTGTGAAGCCAGTCACCAGGTGTGTGGTTCTGGAGCCTCTTGGGAGGGGATCTGATGCAGGCCAAAGTCAGTCTCCTTTTATGCCTGGATGGAGGCCACCTGGTGGGAGCTACAAAGTGATCTGCAGTTGGTTGCAGCTTGTGCTGGGCTTGGAGGTACCTGGGAGAGGCCATGCTGTGAACTGAGACAGCTGCCAGGCTTGGGACCCTTTGGTGGGCACCACAGTGTGAGCTGAGGCCAGCTGCCACTTATGCCAAGCTTGTGGCCACTTAGTTGAATTTACAAGATAACACTGGCTGCAGTTTATGACAAACTTTGGGCCACCTGATGGGACTTGCAATGCAAGTTGAGATGGGCCACTGCTTATGCTGTGCTTGGGGATACTTAGCAAGAGGTATAGGGCACACTGAGGCTAGTCACTGTTTGTTTGGGCTTGTGGACCACTGAGAGGTTTTAGGAAAGTCCACAGCATGAACTGAGGAAGGCTGCTTGTATGAAAAAGCCCTCTGGAAGCAGCTCGGGCTGAAAGCACTAGCTGGGTGGACATGGTTTCAGGGAATCTCCAGGGCAGAAGTAATGGTATTAGCCAGGTTAATGAAGAACTTAGATTTGGTGCCCATATACTAGCTGTGTTGGGGGGAGGGCTTAACAAAGAAGTGGCAGAGGACTGCCAGAGCTTCCATCCCAGCAGAGACCTGCCCTGCCCCTTCCGCCCTCACCCTGAAGCTAGTCAATTCACTTCCTCCTCAGATGTCCCTGGTGATTTTGGAGATGTTATCCCTGCACTGGAGCCCAGAGCAAGTGAGTCTGTGAGTGAGCGAGTCTGTTTTGACCCCTCCAGAGGAATGCCTGGGATGCCAGCAGCACTCTGTCTCACTGGGATGCAGTGCTGCTGGTTTTCATAGCCAGATGGTATAGGGACTCCTCTTTCCGGCACTGGTGCCCTGAGCTGGGGAGGCTGGTGTGGGGCTGGGACCCCTTGCTCCTCAGGGGGCACGTCCATAGCCGAGATATCCTTTCTGATTCTTAGTCACCACACTGTGGGTGTGAGACTTGCTTGTTCCATGTCTCCACCCCTCCTACATGTCCATGGCTTCTGCTTTATATCCTTACTTATAAGACTTCCGTTAGCTAGACTTCAGGTGGTTCTCAATGATTGTTGTGCTATAATTTAGTTGTAATTTTAATGTGGTTGTGGGAAAAAGTGAGACAGTGTTTTGCCTATTTTGCCATCTTGATGGGAAATCTAAAGCAAAGCTTTTATTTTAATTTTTTTATGTGTGTTTTTTTACTTATAGTTTTATTTTTTATTATTAAATGTATTGGGGTAACATTGGTTAGTAATATTATATAATTTTCAGGTATGCAAGGTTATAATTTGATATCTGTGTACTCTGTGTGTGTTTTACCACCTGAAGTCTTGTTTCTTCTGTTACCATATATTTGACCCCCTTTACCTACCTTGCTCTCCCCCCACCTGCCTTTTCTCTCTGATAATCATCATTCTGTTGTCTGACTCTATGAGTTTGGTTTTGTTTGTTACTTTTTGTTTTATATTCCACATGAGTGAAATCATAGATTTTTGTACTTTTCTACCTTATTTCACTTTGTATAATCTTGAGAGTATTATGCTGTTTATTTTTAATATAATAATGTAGCATCTCAAAGATTCCAAGCTTGTATTTGGAGACTTATCCTTATTGATGAAAGATTTTGCATGCTGGATAATGCTGGGTTATTTCATTCAATGTTAACTATTGTTGCAATGAACTCACTAGAAACAAAAGCTGAAAGCAAAGCACCTGCCCACGGCTTTTTGGCTGAGTTTCTGTGGCTACATTGCAATGTACCAGTGACTTTACTTGAGGAAACCCCAGTTCTGTGGTCGAAGAGAATTTCCTGTCTTTAGAAACATAATTGTCATTTTAAAATTTTTCTTTTAGGAAAAACTTCTCTCTGCCACCCCCTTCCCACTCCCCCCAACCCCCCGCCAGCACACACTTTTATTAGTTTGTGCCACCTGAGAGAGGGTACTCTGCCCCAGCCTACTAGGGTGTTTATATTTGAGAACAATGGAGCAGAGAATTATGGTTGCAAGTCCCCTGGCTCGGGTGTGTGACCTGGCTTTGCTTCTGTTGACAGCGTGAAGCAGAATGAGCGCTACGGCCAACTGACCCTAGTCAACTCCACTGCAGCTGACACTGGTGAGTTCAGCTGCTGGGGGCAGCTGTGCAATGGCTACATCTGCAGGAAGGACGAGGCCAAAACAGGCTCCACCTACATCATTTTTACAGGTAAAAGGTTTGTTGCATTAGTGGAACTCTTCAAACTTCTGGACTGGGCCCATATTAAAGGTTCCCACTGTGTGCTGAATATCAAATAATGACAATGAGAGCACCCACTCTTTGCCAGGATCTGGGCTCGATGCTTTACATCAATTATTTCATGTAAATCTCACAACCACCCTTCAGGGTAAGGACTAATCATTTCCTTTTCTCCTCCAATGACAACGTTGAGGTTTAGAGAGATTAAATAAGTCTTTAAGGTCATGACATAAGTAAGTGGATGTATCAGGATTTAAACCCAGAATGGTCTGACTCCAGAGTTGGTACCTACATTTTATAACATGGGAGCCACTAGTCACAGGTGACTACTTAAACTTAAATGGGAATTCCTTAAACAAAATTAAAAACTCAAGTTTCTCAGTGGTACTTGCCATTGCCATCTGAGGCTAGCGGCTACCCTACTGGACACTGCTGATGGAACCCCTCCATCATTGCAGAAAGCTCTCTGGGATGGCACTGCTGTACGCTTTTAGTTATATGCTCTCAGAACCTGTGATGCTCTCCTTTCTGAACCTCCACAGTCAAGGATGCCTGGCTATAGACCTCCTTGTCTTTGTTCTCATGGGTACTGTGAGCTGATATTTTGGTGGCAGGATTTCCAAACGTTATGGCCTTTGTGGCTCTAGTCCCAATCCCTGGGCCTCAGTGAGGTGCCTGAAAAGGTGCACGGGTCAGAGTAAACCCTTGTCCTGCCTTGCAGCACTAGGGATGTTTTTGCCAGGTGGAATTGAACATGGAGAATCAGGCATTGCAGAGTCGCTTGCCAGCCTCCTTCCCCTGCAGAGCTCTCTGAACTGAAGTTTGGGGGATTATGTTCTCCAACAAGGTTCAGAGGTCAGGAACAACTTTCAGTAACCCTACAAATGCCATCCCCTGGTGTTGCTGTTATCCAAGGCATTTCAGGTGAAGCCAGAATGCTTTCTCAGTGCCTGGGCAGGGACTTTCAGGCAACTTGTCTATATCCTGAACCCATCTACCTTTCATACCTGAGTGATTTAGGCCTATGACTCAAACGACCTTATGCCCTGGACATTAAGGAATGCTTTAGTAAAGTCTCATTTATAATCTCTTTCTGCCCAAATAGCTCCTCTCTGGCAAGCAGATACATTAGCCGAGCACTCTACCATCCTGGAGTCCCATGTATCTCATTTCATTTCCGCAATACCTCTAGGAACTAAGTAGAAACTGTTTTATTATCTCTATAGTAGAAATAATGCTCATGCTGAGGCTTAAAGGGCAAGGTGATCCATTCAATGTTTCATGACTTCCAGTGGCAGAATAAAGAGTTAAACCCTGTTTTTCGACCCAGGATCCAATGTTCTTAGTGCGCTAACCCATGTCTAAGACAAGTGATTGCTAGATGGGCAGACAGACACTAGCTAGCATAACTACGGTTGTCAGGAGAATTGCTAGCAGTTGTTCATAGGTAATCCCTTCTGATCCTCATTCTGGAATGTGCTACGCAGAATGCCCACGTGCTCTTGGTGTTATATCACACTGGGAAACAATAATGGAAAAGGCAACTAAATAAGCCTCCTAAGAGCCTGTTATTTTGGATGAGGAGTGATGCCGTACTTCAAATATCAGAATGAAGATTCTTTGTTATAGTCAGTACTGTTCTGTCTTTCCAAACTATTGGTTTTTGAACTGAGATTTTGAACTGAAGACCTCCCTTGAGCAGAATGTCCTGTTAGGGTTATGGGCTCTCTTTGAGTTTTAGAGGCAGGTCTTCTTCCTTAATGTAGGGAAACTCCCTCGTAAATACAAGGAATGCCTCCCAATTAATATTTATTTCCACTTTCAAAAAACCTGGATCAAAAAGGGATGTGATGTAATGTGTTGTATCATTTTCTTATTCCTCAACACTGTTAAGAGCTCAGTTGGATTTTTGGAATAGGGTGTAGCAATTTGTTTTTCCAGGCCTGCGTGGGTTTGCAAAACCAAGATGGGCTGTTGGAGCTGAGCTTTCTGCTGCTGGCTCTGGATTCCCTGCAGAACATATGCTTCCCCGCTACCCACACAGAGAAACGTCTGGCATTCATTCTGTTTGTATGTTTCCTAGAGTTTGATTGCAAACACTGTGAAGCTTCCTTTTGGCTGTTGTTCATTTGTGCAGTTTTTGATTAAGCAGCTATCACATATTTGATTTTTATCCAGGACGCGCTCAAGAGTGTTTCTGTTTTCCTCTCTAACTTTTTATTGAAGTATAAGATATATAAAGAAAACTACATAAATCATAACTATACTCAATATATTATCCTCAATTGAATATACACGTGTTTAACCACCACGCAGATCAAGGAGGAGAACATTACTAGCAGTGGGGCTTTCTCATGGCAAGAGGCCTGGGCTCCAATTTTCATATGTAGTAAAACCACATTAATGCGCACTTTTATGGAGTTTGTTATTTGGATTTTATTTTATAGCCTATTAACTTTGATTTTTTTTTTTTTTTGGAAGTCTAAATTTCCACATGCTTAGTTTTCTTAATGTTTGTCATCTACTCAAGTAGATACAAACATGTTTGCAGGGGACATACGTAATCTATCATTGTTTAAATGAACTTCAACATAACTCCTTTTTTGGTAGATAGAATCTACTGCTTATACATGTATATTTTTCTGTTTGTTAAAGCAACTGGTGTGGTCATTTCTTTCAAAGCACCTATTATAGTACAAGAAGTAAGACCATATTTTTGTGTTCTGAAATTCAGATTGTTATTCTGCTGGCTTTGCTCATTGGTTCTGTTTCCTCTACAAAACCTTAAAAGTTGTGCTAAATCTTACAGTCATAAATTCCTTCAATGTTTTTGCTTTAAATCTTTAATACTATCTACTCTACAAAAAGGATTCTTCGCTTTACAAACGGGGATGTGGAAGCACAGAGAAAGTGACATATCCAAGGCCATACAGACTTCCTCTTTGTGAACACAGGGCCCTTGGGTACAACATTGACAGAGGTACCCCTTGCCTAAGTCTGAAAGTCAGCTTATCATGAAGTGGCATGCATCACCCAGCCTGATATATACTGCTGCAAAATATAGAGATAACTCTTTCCTGATCTCAGTCAGAGCCAGGAGGAATAACCTCCATGTTAGTGAACTTGTACTCATTGCCAAAGAACTCTTGCCCCATGAAGACATTTGATGGTGTGTCCAGAAATTCTGTTCCTACCTTAACATCATACAACTGGGACACAAAGAAGGGTAGTGAAGGAGAAAGTCAAGAATAGTTGGTTGTTTCAGGAACATTGAAGGAAAAACATAGGAAACAATGTAACAGATGTTGGGGTTTGATTAAAAGATTTCTCTTAGCAGTTACTATAATAATTCGCTCACAGAATAGAAAACAAAGGATTTAATGTGCCATGCCAAAAACAAATCCTCCCCAAAAAAACCCAACCCAGATTCCTTTGAATGTACTAAAGTATGGGTAAACCAGTCCTCGTTTCTGTAAGATAAAAATACCATCATCTGGAGCTTAAAGAACACAGAGTGATTTTAGAGGAAACAGGAGTATAGGAAACTGGCTGAAGGTCCCTAGCCCAGTGGCAGCCCAGCCCAGCCGAGCTCAGAATCTGAGATAGTGAGTTCCTCATCTGTTTCTACTCAACTCGCTTTCCATTGACCTTTGCAGGAAGGAGGTCCTCTGGGCTGTGAGGATGCCAGCCCCTTACTGGACGGGGCTTCTCAGTGGATCTCTGCTGTGCTGGGACAGGCAGTGACTGAGCATAAGCTATGAGGCTAATTTCTCCACACACAACAGATTGTTTATAGGTTTTAAAACTGCTCTTACCATAAGGAAATCAGTCTCCTTCCCTGCTTCCTCAGTGGGATAATGCATGGTCCTGATCTGGGCTAGAACGAAAACCTATTTTGTTTCCTTTAAGGAGATTGGGAAGTAACATCCTTCTTCCCCTATAGAAAACCATTTTAAAAAATGACGCTTTCTATTCATAAGGACTCAGTATTCTGAGTATAGTCCGGTCCCCTCTCATCTTTGTGCCCTGAATGCAAGAATCCGTAAAGTGCTCATATCTTGCTTCTACAGAATAAATAAGCCTGTGTCTTTTCCTTTGCAGAGAAAGGAGAACTTTTTGTACCTTCTCCCAGTTACTTTGATGTTGTCTACTTGAACCCGGACAGACAGGCCGTGGTTCCTTGTCGAGTGACTGTCCTGTCAGCCAAAGTCACTCTCCATAGGGAGTTCCCAGCCAAGGAAATCCCCGCCAATGGAACAGACATTGTTTATGACGTGAAGAGAGGCTTTGTGTATCTGCAACCTCATTCTGACCACCAGGGGGTAGTCTACTGCAAGGCAGAGGCTGGGGGCAAGTCTCAGATCTCTGTCAAGTATCAACTCCTCTATGCTGAAGGTAAGCTGGCTTCCTACCAGTGCCTAGATTTGTGTTGCTTCCAGTTGGTCTGTATCAGGTATTGCTGTTCCCAAGTATGGATGGAAATTAGGAGGCACAGAATGCTGTTCTTAAAGGCTCCTTTAAGGGATTGCCATTTCTAAAATGCTCTACTTCCTTGTCTGTGACCCTGACTCAACATTCCTTGACTCCCTTCTCTCCAAATCCATCCAGCATTCAGTCTGGTACTGCCTCTGTATGACTAATCAGCAATTCTCCAAAATCCCCAGACTCTCCTTAGAACATTCTCTCAGATGAGAACATCCTCTCTGAACCCAAATAGACTGTCTTCTCAGGGCACCATCCCTTTCCCATCTCAAGGTCAGGAGGTGGGTTTGGTGTCCTTCTAGAACTCATTCCCACTTCCTGATTCTCACTCTTTCACCCTCTGTTAGGAACCTCTGCCCTTCAGAGACATATAGCTCATGGCTATATCAGCTTTCTCATCTTTTTTCTTGTCACGCCCTAATGGGCTCATTGTCCTCTTCATTCCTCCATTTTCTGGGTGACATCAACATTCACTTGGAACCGACTAGCCTGGTTCACTGACAGCCTTGTCCACTCCACCTCAGACAGCCCTCCCTCAGTCATAACTTTAACAAGCCAACAACAGCCACTGCTCTGACTTAGCAGTCACTGAGTCAGACCTCCGTCTTGAACCACAGCCTCGTACCTTCCCTGATTCTTTTTTTTTTTTTTTTTGAAGATTTTATTGGGGAAGGGGAACAGGACTTTATTGGGGAACAGTGTGTACTTCCAGGACTTTTTTCTTTTTCCCAAGTCAAGTTGTTGTCCTTTCAATCTTAGTTGTGGAGGGCGCAGCTCAGCTCCAGGTCCAGTTGCCGTTGCTAGTTGCAGGGGGCGCAGCCCACCATCCCTTGCAGGAGTCGAACCGGCAACCTTGTGGTTGAGAGCCCACTGGCCCATGTGGGAATCGAACCGGCAGCCTTCGGAGTTAGGAGCATGGAGCTCTAACCGCCTGAGCCACCGGCCCAGCCCCCCCTGATTCTTCTGTGGTTCCTTCTGCACCAACCCTCACATCCACCCTCTACTCTCCACATTCCCTACATTCTCTGCCCGCCCCAGCCCACCCAGCTTAGAGTCCAGGGCTCATGGTTTCAATGCTCTCTGTCAATGCCCTGAACTCCTTGCTCTTCTGTATTCTCCTTCCGCCTGTCCAGGAAAACACCATCCTAAATGAACATAACTGTACCTTTTCTCCATGCTGAAGGCTGCTTGGAAAATCCCATGGGCGGGTAAATTCATTCTCTTCCAGTTGGCCTCACTGCCTTCTTCTTGACAGAATTGAAGTATGCTCGTATCTCTCCATTAAACATGGAAATATTTTTTTAATATGACCATTTTAGTGAGGAGTTTCAGTTCAGTGGTTTCATACATGAAACACTTTCTTTTGTTCAGGAACTTCCATCAATCCTGCCCCCTTTTCTAAAAATAGTGAGGTCCATTAATGATATCTCAGTCCAATTCCACATCCAACAGGCACTTTGGATTAGGAAGATAGTCTTATCCCCTTTCTAACACTGTTCATATAAAATCTTTAACCCCACATTTGAGACAAAGCCCGCTCTTGCTCTCCCCACCAGCCTGCAGGCTACACTGGTGACTCCAGCAGCTGGAGGGAGGGAGTGGGGTGGGAGACGGCTGGCTCCCCTCCTTGCTCTGGTGCTAGGCTGGGGGCAGAAAGGGAGAGGCTGCAGCCCAGAGGCAGTTGCTTCTGATAGTAAATGCTGACCTGGCCTCTTCATGAATTCCATGGGCACAGATGATGGCTCCAACACCTTGTCATGGATGATAAGGAACTCACCCCTAAGCAGCCCTCTTGGTACCATACACCTCTGAGATTCAACCTCATCCTCTGGACCCTCAGCTAAGGGCCTCCACAGTCTGTGTTCATCTCTTCGCTCCCAGCCGGAGTGTCGTCTCAGAAAGGCTATGGCATTGACATTTCTATGTCGCTCCAATCCCAATTCTGGAGCATGTGGGAACCAGAAACGTATAGTGGGGACACAGTCCAAGGCCCTTGTTCTCCTGGCAGCTCTTCCTCCCATGCCATCCCTTCCTCCCAGTGCTCTCCAGCTCAGGCAGCAAGCAGATCTCTGCTGCCGAAGGACATGTCGCCTCCCCTGCCTTGACAAGTGATCCCCTTGAGCTTCCCTCCCGACTTCCAGGCGAGAAAACCCCCCTCACCAGCCCCTGTGCGTGGGTAGAGGAAATGGTTCTTCTTCATGCACTATAGTGCCTCAACGATGACCTTTCTCGCTCTCAGAATTCTTATGTGACCGGGGGTAAGAGGCCTGTGTGTGGGGTAGAGTCCGTCCTCCAGCAGTAGTGCTGCTTGGGCAGCCCTGTGGCAGGATGAGTGGCCCCAGGAGCCAGCCATTCTGAGATGAGAACTCAGACTCTTTAATATCTCTTGTTCTCAGCCCTGGACTCATTCACTAGGGCCACGGCGCCAACACACTGTTACCAAATAGGCCTCACAAGCCTCTTTGACCAACCTCAGCCCTCGGCTAAGGCCATCTCTCTTTCCCATCAATGCCAACCGCCCTGAAAGAGCTCTCCCTGTTCCTTGTTTTCATTTCCTTCCCTCCCACACGCTCATCTGTCTTCCCCTGTGCTCCGCCCCAAAAGCAAGGGTGTCAGGGCCCCAGGCCATTCCATCCAGCAGGCACATTTCTGTCCTCATCCTACTAGATTCCACCTCGCCTGCATGAAACCCCTCTTCCTGGCCTCATTTTGTCCTCCTTTCCCCCCAACTTTCTCATTCTGCCTTGTCAGGTCTTTGCCTCTCCCAGCTTGTGAATGTTGGGAGTTCCCCAAGACCCCTTCTATCTCATTCCTTGTTCTCCTGCGTGGTTTCAGCCGCATCCATGCCCTGCTGTGTATCTGTTCACTATAACTTCTAATTGAATCTACGTGGCCCAGATCTGGGAGTGCCAGCTTCATGTAACCAACTGCCTACCTCTAATATCTGTGTTTAGATGCTTCACGGGCCCTTCCCTGCACTCCCGATCTTCTCCCCTGGCCTGGTTCTTCAGCTTTCCTTGTCTCCAATGGTGATGCGGTCACCCAGTACACAGCGCCAAGACTGGGAGTCCAGCTGAAACTCCCATCTCCTCCTAGTCCTTTTTACCTTTTCTATTAAATCACTTTCAACTCCTGCTATTTCTCTCCATCCTCACTGCAAAAAGAGTCCATGCTATCATCCTCTCTTCCTTGGGCTAATCTGAATGCCTTTCCAGCTGGTCTCCCCTACATCCACCTTTTCTCTTCTACAATGTAGCTGATTATAATGCCAATCAAAACCGTTCAGTAGGTTCCCACTTTTCCTAGAACCAAGGTCAAAATCTCCCCCGTGGCCTAAACGGCCTTGCCTGGCCAACCTCTGCCCTCCTCGCTCAGCTGCCTGCTCTGCTTTCTTCCACCTCACGGTGGGGGCTTTGCCACTGTCATTCCCCATCCGCTGGTTCCTCCCGCTTCTCCTTCCATGCCTGTTAAGCTCACCCTTCAGATTCTAGATCAAACATTGCTTCCTCAAGGAAGTTTCCTGCTTCTCAGACTATTCTGAACTTCCGGAGCACTCTGGGCTTCTCATAGCTCTTAACACAACTCCTTTTAAATTAACCACACAATTACTTGCTCAATGTCTGCCCCCCACTCTGGATTCCAGGCCGCATGGGCTCAGAGATCCCGTGTCTCATCCCGTACTGTGGTCCTACCTCTTAGCATGTCGCCTTGCTCAAGGCTGCTGTCACTAGTATTTGTTGAGTGAACTGACCACAGTGAAGAAATGTGTTTCTGCAGTGCTGTGACTGCAAACATATGTAGCCCTCGTGCCCTTCCTGCAAACCTCTTTCTCATTAGATGTAGACGTTCACCTCCTTCTGAGAATGAACAGCCACACACCCACCTGTTCCTCTCCACCCATGTGGTTGCCCTCTCTACATTCTGCTGTTCTCTCCCCCACGTACCTGCTTTTCCTTCAACTTGACTCCCTTCGTGGGAACCCCTGGAGACCTTTTAGCTTCCTCTCCTAATTACAAGTGTCATGGCTGGACCTGGGGAGTTCTGGATGATGACCCCATTCTGGACTGGCACGTAGAGAGAGAGGGAAGGCTTCAAAGGAGGTGGTAGGATAGAGGAGGTCTGGTGTTAATTGGGAAGCTATAAGAAAGGTAGAAATGTTACATATCTATCCAAAGCGAAGAATGTGTCTGTAGGTTTGTCTTTAATGTCATACTCAAGAATCCCATCTCACTTTCCCTGGCTCCTGCTTACTTCCAGTTCCCAGTGGCCCCCCATCGACAAGCATCTTGGCATCTTCAAACAAAGTGAAAAGTGGGGATGACATCAGTGTCCTCTGCAGTGTCCTAGGGGAGCCTGACGTGGAGGTGGAATTCAGGTGGATCTATCCAGGGCAGAAGGTAAGCACCAGACCCTAGACTCAGCCACTTGTTTTTATTCAGGGTTATCTCCCAGTGATAAAGACAGTAACTTAAGTGCAAGAAATGTGTGCGCTATGGTAGGGGCTGGGGCTGGCTGGCTGGCTTCTACGATGTACTTTTACAAAAGGCTTTTTTTTTTTTTTTTTTTAAATAGGAAAAAAGGTGACTTGGTTCCATTAGGCAATTCACTCAGTGTACCCTCTTCATATGTGATTTTTCTTCATAACCCTTAAGAGGGGACAGGGGCTTGAAAGGGAAAGCAGGGGGCCACCCCCTTTCTCCACTCCCAACCTCAATCTTCAGTTTTAATTCTGGATTGATTGGAGGCTAATCTAACCTCCTCCTGGCTTCCTTTGGCGTGTTCTCCATACACATTGTGCCCTGTGGCGAGGAGCTCTGAGCAGACATTCACGAAGTGGGCATAGAAACGCAGGCACTGTCAAAAAGGTGCTGTGAGGCCAGAGATCATTTTAAAATAGACTTCCCATAAAAGCGACTACAGCTCATTTAGCCTCTGTGCATGTTCTGCTCACTAAAATAAACAGCTTTGCTACAAACATGGAATAATCCCTTTGTTGCCAGAAGAGATTTGGCCTCTTGAGATGTTCTCAGTAGCCAATACACTTCTGACTTGAGGGCTGTGATTGGTGGAAAATACCTGCCTGGAGAATAGTATTTTCCAGAATTCTGGTACTTGTTTTTAAACACTTGTCACCATTAGAGGGCATTAATGATTTTCAATAGGGATTTTTTTTTATTTTTTACATTGCCAATTATTTCATGAGCGGAAAGGGGATTAATATAGTCATACTATATTAGTTATTTTTAACGAATCCAGAAGGCACTATGCTCTTATCACCAAATTTGGATGAAGCATCTAAAAGTGACCGTCTGACTTTCTGGAAATAGGGAGTTATGTCATCTAGGACATCACATTATCCACCCTTGGTACAACTTTTCTCCCACTGGAGTCCGACGGCACATTTTACTAATCATACTTCTCTCTCTTCCAAATCTGAATAACTGGGAGCTTTTATTCGTTTACATAACTAGAGTTGAGTGCTTTGGGCTCTTTTTGACTACAAGTTCTGTGAACAGGAACCACTGAACGAGAGGATGTAAGTGGGCGATGTGAAGAGAACAGTGGAAAATTTTATCCATGTTCTTATGCCCAATACCATTTCTCTATTCTTGGACGTTCAAAAGAATAAATCTTATGCCAAATAGAAACTTACCAAGGAAAAGGGCGGTAAGAGAGTCAAACAGCATAATGAAATCCAAGACTCTGCTTTGAAAAAAAATGCAGTCTAAAATGATTATACAGTGTGAAAGCATCCATGAGCTACGCATACCAAATAGTCTTTTATGAGCATGTGTTTTACACTCCGCAAGGAACACTCCGCAGTGTTGGGGGAAAGGAAGCTGTTAGTAGCAGCTTGTCAGTTGTGCTTTAGTCCATGTGGATGTCATTAAACAGGATGAAAGACCCGTGACGATTCAAGACACTTGGAGGCTGATCCACAGAGGACTTGGACACACCACAAGAATCTCCCAGAGCGTCATGACAGTTGAAGACTTTGAGACCATTGATGCAGGATATTACATTTGCACTGCCCAGAATCTCCGAGGACAGACTACAGTAGCTACCACTGTTGAGTTTTCCTGACTTGGAAAATGAAGTATAATGGACTGATGGAAAGCCCATTTGTGTGCACAACCAGCTTCGGCGTTCTTTCGACTAGTGCTTTGCCAGAGGCTGATGTCAAGCTCCAACCCCCAACCCCTGCCTTGTGAGTAAGACCCAGACATCCAAACTAAACGGAAGTCATCTGGTCTAACAGAAGTGTTAACTCCTCTGACAGAAAGCATGTATTTTGATTGCTTACCTACATATATGCATTTCTGGTTTTTATACTAAGAAAGCATATATGGAAACAACTTTATATAATCATTTCTATTAAACAAGCAACATTTTGTAAAAAATGAAAACTGGACTAAGTGCTCGTTTTAGATTGGCTTGAAGTACATCCAGAAGGACTTAGTGGCGGTAATGTTGGGGTTAATACCTAACATTCTATTTGATTTAATAATACTACACAAGAATCTAAAATGTAACAAGTTCAGCTATATATGAACTATGATATGAAGCTATCAGAAAGTCATAGCACCTTGCTTTAAAAAAACAAAATTGCTGCACTCAGAAGTACTAGTTCTAGATTAGTACAGTCAATAAGATCTACAGCATATATTTTTAAAAGTTTAACTTTCAATATAAAATAGATGCACTGGTCTAGAAAGATTCAACTTCATTTAGACTTTTTTTGTACTATCTTCAAAAACATTTAGGCCATAGTTCCAATTTTGTTACCTTACAGAGCAGAAATTGTTAAAACCAGTAAAAAGTTATTTCTCCAAAACACATAACTTTGAATTTAGGAAAGAGAAGCTTAGCTCTAAGTCTAGCTCTGTGAGCCAAATTTTAGCCCATGACCAATTTTGTGGTTGCATTGGAAATTCCTGGGAAATAGCTTAGGAGGAGACTTGATGTCAACTCCTGTGATATAGAAAGGATATAAACTGAAGAACACTTTGGAGAATGAAGTAGGTCACAAGTTCCAATTCTTATATTGAATATTCCAGCATTATTTATTTGATCAAAGTAAAAATACACTTTCCATCACTACAAACTGAGCACAACTACAGCTGTTTACACAACCATATTTTTATGACGTGCCAACATTTTGCATCCTACATGAAACATTTGGTTTGAAAAAAAAATCTTAAAGTTCTCTGTTTTGTTTCCTATCTTCTCTCCAGTTGTCTGGCATTCTCTGAAGACATTTTATACTAATTGTGTAAGATTGATTTCCCCAGACACCTAAATGGTACGGAGGAGAGCAGGGAACAGCACAAGATTTACCATTCGAGGGGATGGATGGCAAACCCAACTTTGGCTAATGGCATTGAGAATAACTTGAAAGGGTAAGCAGAGAGATATTCCAGGAGGTGGCAGTGAACCTACGTTTCCATTTATCAGAAGCAAACAAGGAAGGTTACATATATAATAAACTACTGAAGTTTAGACTTCAGACACAATTGCTAATAATAAAAAAACCATGCATCATGACTATCAATTTGCTATGTAGTGTACATGTAAATGATGAATCAAATATCCACCTCTAGTTTCCTGAATCTGTTCTTACTACAGGGGTTATCTGTACAGCCATCAGCAACACAGAGTAGTAAATACTGACATCACAATGTTAACACATGCAGGGAGATGGAGAAAAAGCCATAGTTCTTCCACTTCCCCAAAGTATTAGAATTGAGAGAGGAGGTAAGTGAAGTTTTGAAAAGAAATTGAAATGCAACATGGAGGCGGGTTGTGGAAGCCACATTTGCTCTCGTCAGCTGGCCTGTCTACCTTCCCAAGGACAGAAGGATTCCTCCAAGGGTACATGGAAACTTAGCATTATCTTCCCAGACTGTTTTCTTCGATTAAATACTGCATCCCTGGTTTAAGCAAAGTACTTCTATTCAACAATAAGCACTGAAGCCTACCTTTTTTAGTTCTACCAGCCAATGATTCTTATTCTTTATTCCCTCTAGGGTTTCTGAAAATCTGTACTGTCAATCCAGGCCATAGTTTTTTTTGGAAAGTGGTTTCAGCACCTTGAAGATGAGCTGGCTCTGGAAAAGCATATTCCATTATCCTTGTCCCAGAGAAAACTAGGTAGGAGGTAGGAGGTTTGCTTTTGCGGCTCTGGCTGGGTGAGGAAGGAAAGGGAGGAAATGAGAATAATGAGAGAAGACAGTTTGTGTGTGAGGATAGCTTAGGTCGAGGTAAAAGTAAGGCCGAAGCAATCCATTGCTTCTGCCCCTTTTCTTTATAGAGATTTTTAGAAAACTTAGGGTTCTACATTTGCTCATAGCCTGAGAAAATGGATTGTAGTAAAATGTTAGGTTCACGTGGGAAAGTTAAAATTCTACAGAAAAAAAATCTCGCTGGTATCTACTGATGTGGCTGAACACTGAGACTGCACAGACATGGAGAAGTCAAAGCTTCCCTGTCATTTTCTTTCCCCTGTGTCAAAGGGCTAAGCGGAGTGGGTGGGAGAGAATCATAATTCAAGCAACTACTGCTCTTTCTTTTATGGCTTTTTGCAGAAATGCATACACTGACTTATTTGATTAGCACATAATCAGCTTTTGAGTTTCAATACACAGCAAAGGAGGCAGCATCAGACACAGGACACTCCGTTACATCCATTTCATTCACACGTCCCCAAAATAAACATCACAAGAAGGTGTCTGTGGTGAAGAACATTATAAAGGTTATAAATCTTTATCTTAAGAAAACCCTGAGAGTTTTTCCCCATATGCTTACGTGAAAAAGGCAATGAACAAGACCTTCACCTTCTTTTTCTTTAAGTGCTTTGTGCAACAGTGTCCATGCAGATCGTTTGGGAGGAGTCTCTTGGGCTGACTCAGCTCTTCCTCCAGAGTTCCAGTCTCATACGGAGCCGATGCTGCGGGTGGAGACTTTCCAGTTCGAGTGCGGTAATTACACATTAGCTAACGTAGCTCTTGCTCCCATGACCAGTTAGGGTCAGTCCTGCAGACCTGTAAAAACGCTTTCACAGTCTTCCCCACTTTCAGAAAGCGTCATCTGGGTGAAACGTTGGGGCTGGGGAAGGAGCCAGAATTCCTTGGCGACTGGAAGGGGATAGCGGAAGATGTGGGAGACCTCTTGGGGCTGCACAAGTCCCCATTGTGCAGCTTCCACAGCAGCTCCTCGTTTTCCATGGAGAGTCGCTTGTTGACTTTCGACTCTTTCTCCAGTGACTCCTGCAGAACAGCCTGCTCGTTGGAAAGTTGCCTTAAAGACAAAAAAAGAACCAGAAGCCACGTGGATCTGAGTTATAAAGAAAAACTGAAAAAATGTCCTTACCATTTTAAATTTGCAAGTCCAGTAAAATGACCCCTTTGGACTAAAAGGGAGCCCTGGATTGAGCTGCTTGGCCAGCTGAGAAACCCTGGAAGTAGGAGCAGGGGCCAAAACAAAGCTACGTTTTGGGGGCAATTTCACAGTAGGCTGAGTGACACTGCCACAGGTATTGTGCATTTCTTGTGACTGTCTTATGTTGGGGGCTGTTTCCTACTTGGTCTCCTGATGCTCGTTCTCTGAAAGTATTTTCAGTGTCAGTAAGCCAGGGGCCACAGGGGTAAGGCTGGCCTGCTTAGGTCTGAGCATTTAGTCCAGGTAAAAGCATGAAGTGCTACCATCAGATTTTCCAGATATAAATCAGTACCTCTTTAACCACCCTCTTTAATTACATTTCCAGGAGGTGCATGGGTGGAGTGTGGTAAAGTAACACTCGATGTCCGAGGAAGGGAGGAGATCGGAAAAACAGGACTTTTATTTTTACCTTGAAATGGCCATGTGCTTATCCATCCGAGCTTTTAATTCCTCATTCTCCTGCTGGAATCGCTTCAATTTGTCAACCAACGCTGTGTTGTTGTCCACCTTGGCAGAAACAAGAATGCCAACAATTACACATGAAAAATATAGGTAAATAAAGCCCCTTATTTCCTAAGGCACATTCCTGATACGAGTACCCTTTGGAGAGATTTATTTAATGAAAGTTTAATTGCATATTGAAATATCTATACGTTGTCACACTGAAAAATAGTATGTAAAGCAGCAAAACAGAGCACACCTACAGGTACGATTTTTTCAATGTATTTTTTAAAATTTGTTAGTTTTCAAGAGCCACTTGAAAACTGATATACCAGGGGGTAACTAATTTGTTCCAGGTCACACCCTTTTTAGACTCTCCTTGAGAACTGGTGTCCTGCACTGGGTAACTGGGTTGTGCGTCTTTCAGTTTCAAGGTGGTAAAATAAAAACAGCAGCTAGAGAGCCTGTGTTTGTCAAGGGCATCATAGCTTTCAATTTTGCAAGCCAAAAAAAAAATAATAATTCTACATTTGATGAAAACTCCTAAGGCCAACAGTTCACAGTTCTGGGCGATGTTTAATAGGGCCTTAAACATGGTTTCCTAGTTCCTCTTTAGCATTTACCTCTGAGGGGCCACACAAAGCAGCAATTCACAAAGCTGTGGAGCTTCAAATGAGAGAAGTGACACTTACAGAAAGCCTCCCTTGGTTCATTTAATGATATATTTGTTCTCCTGCTGGCATGCCCAGGCTAAACTTTCAAGGAAAACAAATTGATCAGCAGAGAGATTAAACGATAAAATCCCTGAAGACATTTAATCACTTAACATGATGAAGAGCTGATTACATCCCAGCTCACTTTCTAAAGGTAAGGTTTTATTACTTGCTTAGGAGGTGACATCACAGCTCTGTCAGAATTAATTCTAAGTCCTTGTCATTGTAGCATGTAACTAATCTGATTATGGCTTTTAGAGTCCTATTGTTCTTAGTATATCCTATTATCTAGAAAATGCTCAGGACAAGCCAATCAGGTGAAATAACTACCAAAAAAAGAACTAGGGTGTAAGAAAAAGGGGGCCTTGGAATTTTCTGTAATTATAGCAGTAACTGGCCTTAAAATATTATCTTGTTCAATTCCTCATTGTATAGAAGAGAAAACTAGCCCAGCCCTGGAGATGTCACAGAGTTAATTAGTGGCAGAGTTAGTTTTCATACTGAGAAAGCCTCCTTGCTTTCTACAAAGGGTCTTGTTTTCTACAGACTTGGAATTTACAAATAAGTAGGTAACAGTGGGTTTACCTGTCATTGTACCAACCCATTCTTTTCTATATATGTAATACAATGCTGATTTATATCATGATAACCTCTTGGGCATGGCAAGAGACAGAAATATTTATGGATCAACAAAAATTAAAATGTGCTAGTAATTTTACAGCAGAGTCTGTTCTTTCTGCCCATGCTATTTTGAAAAGTTGATGCAGGAGTGGTACATGGGGCAACCAATTAGTAGCAGGGTTATCTGAGTCATCACTGATGGCCAGATTAGCAGTTATCAGACTCCTTAGATTGGGCCCATTCACAAACCATGAATTCCTTTCCTGCCTTAAAAAAAAAAAAATCCTGGTAATTCAAAGGGCCTATACATTCATATTGCAGCGTAGCCCTTACCTCCCTCAATAAAGACGTCAGAGACCCTAGAAGGAAACCAAACCAAGTACCGAAACAAAAAAAGCAAACAAAGAGTAACCTCCATGCTCTCTATGGTCCAGGGCTGGTTTGGGTTCGAATGAGGCACTTACTCAACAATCAGTCATTCATAACTGGGGGGAGAAGGGCCAAGCAGTGCAAGGAGGCAGGCAGAGTCGAGCAAAGTACCACAGTGGCTGGGATCACTTAGGTCCTTGCCAAACGCTGCCCACTTAATGCGACTCCTGGCGAGTAGCAGCCGTGTTCCAGGGCTGGGCCAAGACTCAACAGAACATTGGGCATGCTGCTCAAACACGTAGTTCTGGACAGACTTGTCACAAGTTAACATCAGTTCTCTGTCCTAGAGGCTGCAGACTCAACTTCATATTTTCCATAATGCTTGCTATTTGTCCAACTGGATTTTTATTAAAGCACAATTCTTTTATCACATTCTAATTCGCAAGAAACAAGATGAAGAATTTAGATGGCAAGATTAAATTGCTCCCATGTGATTAATTTACGTATCCAACTGTTTTGGGCCTACAAAGTCTGCCCAGAGTTGGTGATATTTTAAAGCCCTGTTTTCACATTATTTTGAAATTCTTCTTATGCAGGGGAAGATTCACAGACCCCTGAAATGGGAGCCTGCTTTCTTTGGAGTGGTTTTTCCAAGAAGCAAATAATGCTTTTTACATGTTCCTTGGAAAAATAAAACATATTCCAGAAGGCAGCAATGAACAAGCCTTAAGCAAATGTAGAAAATATAATCTCTTTTACCTTTCGTGTCTTTCCAAATAGCTTTCAGTAGCAGTTAAAACACAGGTCCTATTTCACTGAAACTATTGTACTTGGGGAGGCTCTGAAAGAAACCTACCAGTTTCTCCATTTTCATTAACTTGGCATCTTGTTGGTGCAACTTCTCGTTCTTGATCTCCAGCACAGCTTTCAGGCTTTCTAACTCTTGCTCCAGATACATGATCTGAGGGTTTTTCTGGAAAAGACACCAGGCAATAGCTCTGACTGATCATTAAACAATCGCATAATTCAAATCCTCAATATAAATAATCTTTGATTAGATTTAGAAATTAGACAAGCAAGAAGCAGCAAGAGACTTCCACCTTCTTAGAGGAGTTTCAAAGAAAGGTGAAAAAAGAGTTAGGATAACTTTAACCTCAAAGTTGTTGGTTATAAGAATGAAATAAAACCTTTCATATTTGAAAGCAAACATTTCACTTATTTATCAGTACCTTAATGGAAAAAATATTGTAGCATCAAATATTTTATAGGAAGTTGGAGAAAAACCGTTGCTTATGATACAAAACAGAACTCTGGCTAGAGATCAGGCAATTCCAAGTTCTTTTACTGGTGTTTGGAGGGAGAAAAAGGAATAACAGTGCTCTTACCAAAGTCAGTAACTGATCAGGAATGAAAAGGCAAGTACATACAGAGGGTGCCAAAAACAAATGTATACACATCTTAAAAAAGGAAAAAACTTAAAATTGTAATACTCAATATATACCGATAACAAAAGTCACGTGTGTACATTTTTTTTGTCACCCCCAGTATATAGGGCTCTCTGGAAAACAACAAAATGACAATGTTGTGCGTCTTTTGGATTTTTATTATGATGTGACTATGTTGGCCTGGCCAATCTTCTAGGGCAGCCATAACACCCTAACATTTTATTTTGTGACATCCTGATACCTATATGGCATATAGCACATGCACAACTAAGAGTCTATCCAAAATAAACAATTGTATAAGGGGAAATATCATCTTAGAGCCCAACACTAATTTCCCGACTCCTCAATTTACAGAAGTTCAAGTGAACCATCCGAAATGTATGATACAAAGGAACAGCACAAGATCTACTGCTCAGATGTTTAATGAGGTAATTTCTTAGAAAAGCAGCAGTGGTGTAGAAGATCAATACCATCCTCCTGGGCAGTGGTTAATGCTCTGGACCAGTCCTCAGGGAGAATCAGGAAGTGGGCCCTTGGGGACTACTTAAGCAAACCTCTCACTTCACAGAAGGAGACTACAGGTTCCACAGCTCAAGTGAGCTGCTCAGGGAACGGACTAGAGCTGGAAATACTGGGGCAGGGACTCTTACTGCAGGCTTCTTCCAGATATTTCATACGTTTGTTATGCTGTTATCCTTTTACATGTATTATTTTTTATCCTATCTCATTTTTTGTTAAAATAGCATACTTTACTATAAATTTTTAAAATTAGAACATTTACAGACTTGTTCCCACCGCACTTTTTCCTCCTCCCCTGCCAGCCTGACCCTTTCTCCCTTACTCTCATATGTGCTTTGTTTCCCTACAACCTCACATGCCTAGACAGAGGGGAGGCATTAGATAGTCCTGCTTCCCTCAATCTGTTTCCTTCTTAGTTTTTCAAAAGCCACTGACTCTCAGGAAGTGCTTTAAAATCTGTAACCCAAACCACTAGTAAGGTTTACCTTTTGCAGATTAAGTCTAAATTTTTTTGAAATCACTATTCTTTCTAAGAATCTTCCAGAATAAATAGCTTTGAAGTTTCACTGAATGACCTCATCTAATTGTATTCAAATGTCTAGAGACTCTCCCAATGAGGGTATCAGCAAAAGGGCTCACTGAGAGATCACACATGTACTTCATGAGCTGGCAACAGATTTTAAGTTGCAAAAAAAGCTTTGCGTCTGCAATCTCAAGGCACCAATATATGGAATGGTGGTACTGAAAACAGAAGCAGTAAAAACAGTTGTGTGTTTTTTTTTCTCAAAGGGGTGGGGTTGGGGAGTAAGGATACAAGTTACAAGAGAAAGTTGAACTTACAAGATAAATTTGTACCTCTCAAAAGTGAGAGTCATCTATACAATGAAACATTGTTCAGCCATAAAAAGGAATGAAGTACCTATACATGCTACAGTACATGTGACCCTTGAAAACATAAGCTATGTGAAAGGAGCCAGACACAAAAGACCGCATACAGCATGATTCCATTTATGAATTGTCCAGAAGAGGCAAATCCATAGGGACAGAAAAATAGTCTGGTGGCTCCCTAGGGTTGGGGCTTTTGGGGGGAAATGCGGAGTGACTGCTAATGAGTACGAGGTTTTGTTTGGGATAAAAATGTTCTGGAATTAAATACTGGAGACCAATGCACAACTTTGTGAATATATACTAAAGCCACTAAATTGTACATTTTAAAAGGTATACAGATTATATCTCAATACACCAGTTAAATTAAAAAAGTGAAGTCTTCAAATAAAACCCTGACCCTGATTGATAACTTTCTTGTCTTCCTGTAGGTATTAGCTTAGACCACTTGCAATACACACAGGGTGCCAACACCATGTTTACACATTTTAAGAAAGGAAAAAACCTATTAAAATTGTAATACTCAATATATACCAACAACAAAAGATGAATACAAGTCACGTTTGACTTCTGCAATTATAAGAGGTGCTCACAGTGGTTCCCATCAGCGTCCAGACACTTCTGATTACGGTGAACTATGGAGCAACACGGACCAAAGTGTCCACTTGTATACATTTTGTTGGCACCCCCGGTATATTGGACTTCATCTGCATGTAAGTATTTAGCATTTAAAAAAAGACATCAATAAACAAAGAAGCTTTTCTATATTGTTTAAAGAGCATACTGCAAGATATGAAAAAGAATCCAAACCCATGTTATTTCTCTAGTTGCTGAACATTCATTGATTCTAAAAGGCAGCTAAGCAGAAGAAAAGCTCAGGAGTTATACAGGACCACAGATAACTTACTAAATTTGCTTTCTCTCTTGATATTCTTTTTTGTTCTTCTGATTTCAACTTTTCATTTAAAGCCTCATTTTCACTCTTCAGATCACTGATTTGTTTCTAAAACACAAACAATGAAATGTGGAACGTAAGTTAACAAGCAAACACCAGGAACATAGCAAATGTGCACAGAAACATACCAAAACCACACAAACCTCAAGAATGATGATTTTGTTTTGTTTTGTTTTTTTGGTATTGAGATTTACCCACCTCTAGGGATTCCTGCTTTTCATAAAGCAAATCCTCAAGTGATTTCTTTTCTAATTCATGGCTTTTCTTGATTTCTGTAAAGAAATAATATTTTTTGAACATCCTATGAAATCACTGTGTTCTGTAGTTGTTAAAGCACATAGATGTAAGAGGTGATTATGAAGCAGTATGACTGTTACTTTATATTTGTATGATGTTTTTATGTAAATTAATCCACTCTCAGATTAGCTCTATAAGGTGAGTAAGGCAGATACTCCCATCTTATTGCTGGGAACACTGAGGCCCACAGAGGACAAGAGACCAGGCAGTCCCCAGCACGTGGGAACACAGAGCAGACTTCTCAGGGGAGTGCCTCAACCCTGGCCTGCAGACTCTCCCGTGTTCTTTTCCATTTGCACTTCATGAACCAAACAGAAATCTAAAATTAAACCCATTTCTAGCAGGAAGGGAGAGAAATAATGTGTTCTAAATGTCTACCCTGGGCCAGTAACTTTCATGTGTTGTGATCTTGGACTTCACACAACAACTCTATTTTTCTGATGAGAAAGGCCTTTGCCAAAAGTCACACAGCCGGTTTTTACCACACATCACACGCTTCTCTGTAGGATACAAGGCGTTCAGTGTCACAACTTCAGCTACGCAGCCAATTATGTCCTGAATGAAATGGCTTCTTATTCTCTTTCTTCTACTTCAACAGTTCCAACCATGATGAAATAATTTAAAAGATTCTTTATTCAACAATGTGAAATCTACATTTCATAGCAGTGCCGTGTGCAAGAGAGTTGGTGAGCAACTGTGCCTAGTGTGGCTCTTATACCACGGCCAGGATCTAAACTAACCTCAACTCCCAGGACCTAAAGTGGGAAAGTACAACTATTACCTAAAAGCCCTTTAAGTTCTTTAAAAGTTCGCCTATTTCCTAAAATGCTGTCATTTATCACAAACTATTATTTGCATCCTTAAGGGAAAGGGCATCTGGTAACACTGAACAATGCAAAAAGAAACCAAAACACTCCAAACTGAATGCCACAGGGAATTCTCCGGAAAGGGAAGTTATGAATCATTTCCCTTTTAAAACATATCACACTGTTCCATTAGATCTTATTCTATTTCAATAGAAGAAAAGCGCTCTTGCCTGAAAGGGAGGTTTCGTAGGCCTTCTTTAGCAATTCTACTTTCTCTGAGTGGCTAGCTTCAATTTCCAACTTAGAAGTTTCATGGGCAGCATTTAAGTTGTCAAACTGTAAGAAAAAAAAATTTAAAAAAAGGACAACAGTTTCCCAGTAAAATCACATGTCCTAAGTGGAATAATAAGTAAGCAGCAACATTAGGAAACTTGACACATAAGACTGCATTCAAGTTGAAGGGCTACCTAGCGCATGTAAAGAACAACCCAACTTGGTTGTTCCCAGGTCTCCACTGCGTCCAGCTCAGGAACACACACACACAGCCCTCTTGGGGCTCACTGATGGAAATGGCTGAGTCCGTCACAAGGAATGAGGATTTGTTTTCCGGTAACAGGGCCACAGAGGCTCCACGTCATGTTGGCCTCTCTATCTTCAGTCCCTAGCACATGGCATACAGTAGGCACTCGGTAAATATGTGTGAAATGAAAAAAAACATTTAAAAAGGGAACAAGGAAATTAAATAGTGGCTTATGATATACTATAAGTGAAAAATATGGGTTATTAAACTAGTGCCATTTTTAAAAAGAAGAAAAGCAAAGCAATGGTTTAGCAGCCCAACACCAGAATGCTCAAAAAGGGATTCATTCTAGGTAGAAAGAAAAAGGGTTGTTTTTAATATTTTCTTCCCTTTTGCTTAACATATGTACATTGCTTTGAGCATAAGGAAAAAATGTAATTTAAAAAATTCTTCACACTTATTTAAATAAAACAAAGCTCATCAAGGGATGGTCAACAAAAAGAAGGTCATGACAGGAAGTTGATCATCAAACAATTAGAATTCAAATAAACAGCCATGACCAGGAACGTGCTCAGGTTCCAAAGGCACTGACCTGCTCTTGCAACTGAGTTTTATACTTCTCGGCTTCTTCAACGTAAATGTTCTGAAGCTTTTCACACTCCCCGGTGTAAAATTCTTTAAGCCGATTCTCTAGTTCTGTTAGATCAGTCTGGTGCTGCTGATTTAGCTTCTGGACAAACCCTTCATAAGCGATTTGCAACTCATTCCTGGCTTTTTCTAATTTCTCACAGGTGGTTGAAGCAGTGACTGAAAAGAGATGAAAAAGATAAGTGTCCTAAATTCATAACATTCATACACAGATGTGGTGACTCTGAAGGTATAAACACTGTACGTCTCAGTTCTTAGGTGACCAGATTTTCAAAACCAATAGTTTAGAAGTGAACAGTAAAAAGGAACAAGGGGACATGGTCTCTGGCAGTGTGCATGCGTACACACACACACACACACACACACAAACACCTCTGTCTAGCAAGCAGTAAGAGAAGTCCTTGAGAAGAGCCAGGTTCCCAAATGAATATCACTGTTTTACGTGGTGACCAATCAGTACAGGGGCCATAAGGAGAAGAGGCCCTGATTGGCCGGATGTCTCTAAGGACAGCCAACCAGAGGTGAGAAACTAATACACAGAAGGAGCAGGGATGATCAGAGACAAGAAACAAATGGGTTTTAAGCTTGTACTTAATTTGAGTTGATTTCAGCTTGTTATTTCAAAACTACACTAATAAAAAAATATTAGAATATACTGAATACAAATCACGAAAGCATAAAAACTTTAGGAAAAACACATTTTAAAATCTACAACATAATATGAATGTATTAAATATAATTTAAAATCAGAGCATTCTACTCTTCACCACCAGAACCAAAACCAGAATTCCCAACAACACATTATAGAACTCACACACAAATACATACCCACACACATTATAATAAGTCCCAGAAGATATCTATCATTTCTCAGGAACTTGACTTTGGACTTCTCCCTGGTGTTAAATACATGTAAGTAGAGTAGTACTGTACCTGTCGGGAGGACACCTGATTTCTCAATATCCCAGAGTGCCCATGGACTAATATAAAATGGGTAATAGTGAGTCTGCCAAATTCATCCTTACCTCTATTTTGGTAAGGAATATATATTTTAGGCATTATAGAAGGAAGAGACGGCTTTAGGACAGAAAAAAGGATGATTGAGATCAATGATTAGTCTACCTAAGTAATATAGAATTCGCTGGTTCCTGGGATGAATTTCTAGCAGTGATGTCACTTGTTTTCTTGGGAACATGCCACGTGGTAGTAGAAATACCAGTCACTTGTCCCATATCAGTATTCTTTCAGAGGTAAAATGAGCTACATTGAAATAATGGCAAAAATAGTGTCTGCTAAAGAGAATCCTTAAAATTCAAATAAACCCACAAATGTTTATTGAAAGGGAAAGGAGTTAACAGTAAACACAAAAACTACTACTCAATTACTGGCACGAGAATGGAGCTCACACATGTTATCTCATCTCACCCTCACAGAAATCCTATGAGAGCCTTATTTCTAAATATGAATATACACAAGGAGACCAACAGAGACGGTAATTAATTTGACCATGGGCACATAGCTAGTAAGTGGTAGAAGACTGGGTGGCAGTAAGCAGTTTGGATTCTGATTCTGTCAGCACCCAAAGTCTGTGTTCCTTCTACCCTATCCAGCTGCCTCTTGTGCCAGGAACTATTGAGAAACAAGATGGAGCCTTTCCTTGGCAAGCTCATTGTCTAATTGAGAAGATAAGACATACACATATGAGAAGCAATAATACTAGGCAGTACCTAAGCGCTCAAGGAATCGCACTCAAGCTGGCTTACATTCAGCTAGGGTGATCAGCAGATTAAAAAAAAACACATTTTTTAAAATTTTGTAAAATATACATAACAAAATTTACTATTTTAATCATTTCTAAGTGCACAATTCTGTGCTATTGAATACATTCACATTGTCTCACTGTTGTGCAACCATCACCACCATCCATCTCCAGAACTTTTTGCCGAAACCAAAACTCCCAACCAATTAAACAATCTCTCTCCTTTCCCCTTCTCCTCAGCCCCTGACAACCACCATCCTACTTTCTGTCTCTATGAATTTGACTACTCTATGGAGTCATAAGAGGAATCATACAGTATTTGTCCTTTTGTGACTGGCTTATTTCATTTACCATGTCTTCAAGGTTCATCCATGTCATAGCATGTATTAAATTTAATTTAATTTAAATATAATTAAATATAATATAATTTTAAAAGAATTCCTTGCCCTTTTAAAGCTGGATAATATTCTATTCTAGGTATTACTGCATCTTGCTTTTCCATTCATCCTTCCATGGACACTGGGGTTGCTTCCCTTTTCTGGCTATTGTGAATAATGCTGCTATGAACATGAGGGTAACAGATGTCTGTCCAAGTCCCCGCTTCCAGTTCTTCCCAGAAGTGGAACTGCTGGATCATATGGTATTTGTATTATTATTTGAGGACTGTCACACTGTTTTCATAATTACTGTACCATTTTACATTTCCACCAGCAGTGCACAGGGTTCCAGTGTCTCCACATCCTCACCAAAACTCATTTTCTTTTCCTTTTTAAATAATAGCCTTGTGATATAGATATGATTCTGTATTGAGAGTAAAAACTGTGTTCCACCATGAGAAATGGTAGGAGACTACATAGTGTGACTTGGGAACCAGAGTATTCACAAGGCAGACAAGTTGGAGGTAAGACCCAAAAGGTAGGGGAAGCGAGATTATAGAGGCCATCAACATGGAATATCACTGAAAACTCAGTCCTTTCGGACTAAACTTTGGAAGTTATTTTTTTTTCCTTTAAAAGAATTTAGTGAAAGATAATGGCTATGTTGATTGCTAGAGTACACACCTTTCACATTCACTTTTCCTCTTACTGCACTATTTATCAAAGGAGAAAAAAATGATTCAAGGAAGTAAATGTTAGTCGAATGAGTAAACACAACCTTAACTTCTGCTACCTTTACAAAGTACACAAATAAAATATGGGGCCACAGCCTTTTCACTTAATTCCCTTGGATTTCCAGATATCAGCAAAGTTTAAAAAAAAAAAGGAAAAACATGATCCCAGCCCGTGCAAATGCTCATATCACCGATAAACACGTCTAAGCGAACCAAAACTAGAAGAGCTGTGCGGAAGCGCCACTGTGAGCGAGGTGAAGGGAGGACAGAGGGAGGGAGGGGCAGGGAGATGGGTCAGGGTGGGGAGCAAGCGCTTTACTGCTGTCAGTCAACAGCCCAGAGTGCACGCCCAGCCCCAGAGGGTGACATCAGCCTGCAGCTGTGCAAGGACCTTTGTTCTGTTTACCACCCTGGTGTGCAACGGAGAACAGCTGGGCTGAAATGATCACTCGCACAAAGGGCTTTACTTTGAATTAATTGGCCTGGGCTCCGAGGAAACATTTATTTGGCACAAAGACTCGTGAAAATACTTTTTAAAGGACACACACGTAAATATTGTATCAGGGGTCCTCAGATTGCTCCTGTGGACGGGACACACTCTGTGGAGGGCGAGGGGGGACGTCACCCCAGGTTTTAGTCACGGAGTGGAGTTCTCCTTGTACTTATTACAGTTCAGGAGAGATTTCCAATGCAACCTCTGCTGACTCTTACTCCTGTTCTCAATCTCGTCTCTTCCTTGCATATTCCCCAGAGTTCCACTCACTTTGAACAAATTAATCAGACAGCCAACAAAGCCAAAACCAAACAAAATTGTTCAGAATTTAGACTTAAGCAATAAGGCAAGGAGTGTTCACGTGGTGTTAGGTGATACTGTTTTCAAGAAGTTACTGCATGAATGCAAAATCCACATAGTACAAAGTAGTTCTTTTGTCCCTGGTATTTTAATCATTGTAAAAAGCATGTCTGTGAGTAAGGGCACCGAAAAGCCACTGCCTGTGGAACAATTGATGGATTATAACTTTCCTCCACATATTGGAAAACTGCAAAAGCTATGTCCGGCAATCAACCTTAAAGCGAGAAACACAGTTTTCAGAATTAAGACGGACAGAAACCAACTCATTTATAAGATCAGCCCTAAAACATAAGGCCATGTTACAGATTAGAAGTTGACATTTTTCACTCTGAGGTTAACAAAGCCTGAGAATCCTAAGCCAATGACAGAACAGGAAAAAAACCAAGAGATACTCCCTGACAGTTTAAAACGTGGATAACTGAGCAAGGAAAAGACAGAAATGGTGAAATGCTTGATATTTTTCCTTTCCAAATAATTCTTTGAATGCCATCTAGAAAAGGCCCAATGTCACAGTCAAATATAACCTTTGAAAAAGCAGAACTATTCATCCCAGGTCCTTTAGCAGTTATCCCTGAGGAACAGAAATGGAGCCATTACCTAATTAGTCATGGCGGGCTTCCCTAAGAGGGAGAGGTCAGATTTTTATTATTTCCATCTCGTCCATACTAATTTCCCTTTGGTGATTGATAAACATACTGTTTGCAGAGAAAAACATTATATAGCCATGGTCCTAAATTGTTACTATTCTTTTGAAATACTACAGATTTCTTAATTTTTATTTGAGTATCATGCTCTGTCATGAGACAATCAAAAAAATTTTAATTCTCAGGAACATAAATACATGTCTTAATAGAATAGAGCTAGAATATTTAGGCTCATATCTCAGCCACACCATATATCTGCTATGTGATTTGAGCAAATTCCTTAAAGTTTCTCAGCCTGCATTTCCTCATTTTTTAAATGGAGATAATATTTAATCCTACTAGATTAAATAAAATAATACATGTGAAGCAGCTGGCCCAGAGCCTGACTGCAGTAAGTATGCAATAAATGTCACTATTATTGCTAGCCTTGCAAAAGCCCACTAATTCAAATATGTTTGACGAGTCTTCAAAGACAGGTTTGGAGTTCCATGACAGAACGTGACAGTTAAAAAGAAGCATTGCTTATCTAGTATTTGAAGAAGATACACTGCACACACATACATGACAGTATGTGCACACACACATACTGTACACATCCACTTCAAATCTTCCCATTCTGCTACTATTGTTCTTGACGTTATATGCAACAGAATTTCCCCAACTTTTAGGTGATTTCATCCAAATTGGACATAGAACATAAAGAAAAGGAAAAATAACACTGGGGAGGTAAGGTCACATGGAAGATCATGCAAATTTCTGTGATGGCAAAAAAGAGAAAGTGACAGAAAGAAAAGACAAACAAGAAAATAAGCAACTTCATTCCCAACTGGACACACACGCACACTCTCCAGATACTCCGAGAAGGTCAGTGGTGAGTGCCAACCCTTCGTTGAGCAGACTACCCCTTCTCTGCACCATTTATGAGGGAAATGAGATGCCTTGCATCCAACTTTACTTGCCTGCTTTGGGTCTTCTCACAGTCTCTCACCACTGGGGAATTCAGGCACCTGCTTTTAGTTTAGGGGCACCTTCATTTCTTTCTTCAATAGCACACACTTCTTTGGGTAAACAGTTTCTTTTTTAAAAATTGTAGAATAATGTAGAGGTATAGAAAAGGTACAGAGTACAGAGAGTTCCTGTATACTCTTCACCTAGCTTCCCCAAATGTTAACATGTTACATAATCATGGGACATCTGTCAAAATCAAGGTTTGAACACTGGAACAATACTATTGACTCTACAACAGACTTAATTTAGATTTTACCAAGTTTCCCACTAATGCTCTTTTTTAAAGGATAAACTTTTAACTTTAGAATCTTTTTAGTTTTCAGAAAAATTCAAGGATAGAACAGAGAGTACCCAGATAACCTCTCATTCAGTTTCTCCTAAAGTTAACATATATTACCACAGACATTTTGTCAAACCTGAGGAATCAATACGGTACACTGTTATTAACCCAACTCGAAACTTTGTCCTTTTTTTCCTGTTCCAGGATCCAATCTCAGATACTATCCTGCATTTAGTTGTCATGTCGCCTTGGTCTTCTCTGATCTGTGTATCTTTCATGTTTTCATAACCTTGACAGTTTTGAAGAGTCAGGTATTTTATAGGCTATCCCTCAATCTGGGCTTGTCTGATGTTTTCTCTGCATATTCCTTCTGACCCAGCAATTCCAGTAATTTACTAATTTACACTTTTCTAATTTACAGCTGTTAACAAAGACTGAGGAAATTCTTTTTGTATTGATCTTTAAGAACTGTTAAGAGGAAAAACAAAGTACAGAACAGCATGTATAATATGCTGCCAACAATGTGTGAAAGGAAGGGGGAGACAAACATATATCTTATCTTAGGTACCCCGACCCCAGAACCATGAGTGAGCATACGACCCTCTACTGTAGCAGCATGATTACTTCATAATATTCTATTAAGGGAAATCCAGTCATGATACACTTCCAGGTCAAGTGACTGCCGGTTCCTCTCTTAAACCTGGAGTCTAATCTGCAAATTAGTAATATAACTGAACAAAGCAACCAAGGAGCCATCTTTAAAAAGTCAATTGATGTGCTCACTTAGGCAGCACATATACTAAAAGTAAATTGCTACTTTGTGGAGAGGCAGTAGCCTACAGAAACAACAAAAGGGTAGGGACCTAGATTATCTCACACCAGGCACTTCTAACTTTCTGAATATCAGTTTCTTGATATGCATGGAAGGAATAAATACCACCTGCTCTGCTAACCTTATAGTTTGGGGAGGATAAAGTGAAATACATAGTATTATATTTTGTAGAGTGAGCCTTCACAGAACGTTTGTGGAAGGATCATCTATCTACTCTGGGATTTGCTTCCATAAAGGTACTACTTTTTCACATGACCAAGAAATTTGGCAGAACTGTGGTAGACTAAGGTCTTTTATCTTTTTCCTTACTTTTACCTTAAATTTCAAAATTAGCTACAAATGGCATTCTGATTGCTTTTAGGAATTACATGAATTGACATGAACTCATTTCAAAGCCTGCCACTAATCATTTTATTAGAAATTTACTTTTACAAAATACTTGCCCTATCAATTTTCCCATAAATAATACCATTTAACTTTTAAAAATCCATTCATACTTTATAATCTACTCTCACATTTATCATTACATGTAATATAATAACTAACAGAGATAAAGGGAAAAATAAACAGTAATAGAATCATTGGAACTTTAATACTCCACTGTCAACAATGGTTAGGTCATCTAGATAGAGAATCAATAAGGAAACAGTGGATTTGGACAGCACTATAAATCAAATGGTCCTAACAGAACATTCTATACAACAACAGAAGAATACACATTCTTAAGCACACAAGGAACATTCTCCAGGATAGACCACATGTTAGGCCAAAAAACAAGCCTTAGAAAATTCAAGAAGATTGAAATCATACCAAGTTATCTCCTTTGACCAAAATGGTATTATGAAACTAGGAATCAATAACAAGAGGAAAACTGGAAAATTCATGAACAAATGGAAATTAAACAGCACTCTCCTGAACAACCAATGGAACAAAAAAGAAATAAAAGGGAAAATTTTAAAGTTTCTTGAGACAAATGGAAATGTAACATGCCAGAACATGTGGGATGCAGCAAAAGCAGTTTTAAGAGATAATTTCATAGCAATAAATGCCTAAACTAAGAAGCAAGGAAGATCCCAAATAAACAACCGAATTCTACACCTGAAGGAACTAGAAAAACAGAGCCCAAAGTTAGCATAAGAAAGGGTATATAATGTTTTGAGTTAATAAAATAGATATTAAGTCTCATTTTACTAGAGAGGAAGCTGAAGTGGTAGAATTGGGTCTAGAACTCAATCTACTCAGTGTCTTTCAATGCAGGTTCTATAGCACAGAACACAGAATCTGATCTGAGTGGCTCTTTTCTCAACTTGAGATGAGGAAGAGAGAGGTTAATTCCTATATACAATAGACACCTCCAGGTACTAGGACTTAATTCTCTTGTAAAAGCTAGAAAGACTGCGAGATAAGGCAGGTAAAAAAATGATCTCTTTCCCCCATACTAATTAGTCCTGACACACCCTTTCTCGTGTGTGGGATGCTGAACTGGTCCCGTCAGTCTTATTACATAGGTGCCAGCTGGGTATCCACAGAGCCTCAGGTTCTCTCTGCCAATAAAAAGCTTTGCTGTTTTTCAACTTACTCACTGGCCAACAACATGCTGCAAAACAGATGTTCTCGTAATCACAACAGCAAACAATCCATGGACCAATGAAAACATTTAGGTATGAAAGTGGACTGGAGATGAAAGCCTCGCTGAATAACTGATATACTGCTATAAGCTTCAGACCTGAGAAAAATGAGTTAAGACTTTAAGAAAATCACATTTCAATCAAAAGAATAAATGTACTCTTAATAAAAAGGAGATTGTGAGTCAGCTACTATTCTGCCTCTCCTCCCTGATGGTTCATTTTTTTAGGGTGTGAGGTTCAAAAGCACAGGTAAACGTTAATATGCACAAAATTTGAGTACAAGAATGGACTCAATTCAATGAAAGCAATTTGCTATAATTTCCTGCAGGGCTTGATTCTTCTATATTTTTTTACATAAAAGAAAACATTCTGGACAGCTAGTGTGGTGTCAAAGTGTAGTCTAGGAATCACCTCCATCAGTATCACCTGTGATCATTAAAAGCAGATTCCTGGACTCTATCCCAAGCCACCTGAGTCAGAAATGGGAATCTGCATTTCAGTCAGGTCTACTTTATTCACAATGAAGGCTGAGCAACACTGTTCTAGACAAATGACATTAAATTAGGAAAAACTGAACATATCAAAACTGGACAAGACAAGGAAGAAGGCTCAACAGGCTCTCAAAAAAGATACCCTTGGTAATATTGTACATCTGTTCAGGTGAAAGATCACTGCTTTTTACTTATAAATACAGCCAGCTCAAGTCTACATTTAGGACAGATAGACATGCATAGGAAAAGAACGAGCTAAGTTTGAGGTGGTATCAACTCCCTCTTCAATCAACTCAGTGAGATAAAAGAATTCTTTTTTGATGTACAGTTGGTTTTTATTACATTAACAGATGTTTCATTAAATCCCACTTCAAAAATCACTTCTGGAATTCTGCAACTCAAAAGTGACTTAACTGTAAAGAGTTTTAAAATTACTTTAAGTGCACAGCCTTGTTAAACCCCAACTGTAGACAAAACTAGAACAGTGAAAGAATGAACACATTCCATAAAGTGTGGAGTAGCCTCAAGTTCATAGACACCAGTTAAGTGTTGATTAGACAATATATACGCTGCATTTGGCAGAGCCAAGACACTCTTCCCTAATAGATAATAAGACACATTTTAATCTAACAAGACTTCTTGAACTCTTGACTCAAACAAAAAGATTCCAAAAGTAGTTATTAGTGCAAACTATTGCTTATATCAAATGATTTTCCAACCTTTCCAATAGTTTCACCATGCTTTTTCTCTTGTGTAGTCTAGCCATTCTAAGTTCTTATCTAGGTGCTTTGCTTTTCTAACTTATTGAGCTTAAATTTTATAGCTCAATTTCTCTCTCTCTCTCTCTCTCTCTCTCTCTCTCTCTCTCTCAATAAAATGCAAACCAGTAGACTTATAGCTGAACAACTGATGTTAGGAAACAGTTGAAACTCTATAAATGTTAATGTTATACCCATCTCATAATTTTTAAATAGAAAGGGCAAAATCGACTAGTTTTTTATGTCATTATTTTGGGAAATGAAAGGCTTTTTAGTGAATTAAGGGTTAAAATCTCATTTGAAGCAAGAAATAGAAACACTCAGAACAAATGTATAAAAAGACATGTTAGCTGTTAAATCTGATGGATAAAAAATTTTAAAATACAAAAGAACTTTTCATTAATTTAGACAAAAAATGTGACTTCAATAACTAACATTAATTAAAAAAAATAGGAACCCCAACAGATAATTATGGCTCTCTATTACACCAACATGACTACAAGCAGAATGACACATTTATCCCCTATCTCAGAGGCCAAACATTTGCTGTGGATGTAGACTCTTAAATTGAACTGTAATCTATTTCAAAGGCTGACACTTTCAAAATGATATGATTAACTAGGATTGTCAGACATAAATGTTTGACAAGAGATGTTTCCAAGAGAATTATAGCTCATCTTGCTTTATTATTCATTCCTAAAAACAGACATGTTATTTTTAAACAGTTGGTAGGAAAACATTTATGCACAAAAGCCACTGAGGATTAGCATATTATGAAGATAAAACCAATTGTCCCTAGCTACTGTCCTCACTAGTAAAATCATTCATTCAATGAAGTACGAAGTGCCAGGCAAAAGTGTTGGCTATAGAGCTACAAAGATGAAGGAGATGCTACCCTAGTCCTTGAATAGTTCACAGTTCTGGACTGCGAGAAGAGGTCTATAAACAAATATAAGAGCAAAAAGCCTTGAAGGGCACAGGAGGTGCAATCAATTAACTTGCTTGAAAGATTTGGGCAAAACTCAACTGAAGACAAGATATTTTAGATAGGACTTAAAAAATGAGTAATGAGAAGGCACTTGAGAGGCAAAAAATAGAAAGGTAGTGGAAAGAGGAGAGAGCATTTGAGGCAGAGAGGATAACATGTGCCAAAGACATGCAAAAGAGTATGAATAAACCCATGGCTGAAACCTGGGGAGGAGAAAGAAAATATGAAGAAAAGGAAAATGAGCATCCAGACATCATGAAGTTGGACTGGAAAGTTACAGTCAAATCATACACGGTTGCTTTAGAGTGTTTGGACTTTTTCCCAAAGCCAAAATGGAGTCATTTATGTTTGTTAAAAATGTCCAGTAGAGGACACATGTGCAATTTATTTTAAATACAATCCCAGCAGCATGTGGAGAGGAGAGAAGCAGGTCTGGAGACAAGATGAGCTATTAGGCAACCACTGTACCATAGTCCAGGTGAGAAATTATAGGGCTTAAGTTAGAGCAGCAGCAGCCAGAATGCTGAGGAGGGATTCATCTGAGCAATATTTAGAGTACAGACTGGTATCATGTGACAGATGGAGGAAAAGGAGTCTGACTCAGTTGTCAGCTTGGGTGGTAGGAGAATAATAATGCCACAACATAAAATGATTAATAGACGCTGAGGAATAGTTTGAATGAGAAGACACTACAGAGTGTTCAGGAACCAGAAGGCTGGGGAGTCAAAGAAGGTCTGATTACACTGTGTTGGCTCTTCTGCAGGCAGCTCTTCACTAGGAAATACACATCTGCAGCTTGGGAAAGAGAGAACCAGAAAAATCCATCAGTAAGTCATCACCGCTTATAGGTGGTAGTTGAAGCCATAGGAATGGATGGGAACACAGCTGACAATGAAACCCTTGCTACACTACAACGCTATTTAAGGAGTAGGTGAAATTATGCTTTATCCACTGGATACACTTTCCCATAGTCATTAAACATGACCACAATGAAGAATATGAGATCGTAAAGTGTCTGACATAAGTTAAAAAGACCAGAGTATATAAAAAATAACATGGATGGAGCTCAAAAACATTATGCTGTGTGAAAGAAGCTAGACACAAAACAAACCATACTGTGTATTCCCATTTCTATGAAATTCCAGAATGACAAAACTAACCTATGGTGATAAAAGTAAGATCAGTGTTTACTTCTAGGGGAAGAAGGGTCTACTGGAATAGGGTATGAGGGAATTTTCTGGGATGACAGAACTATACCTTGATAAAGGTGTAGGTTACATGAGTGTATGTGTTTGTCAAAACAGATGGAATACTAAGCATCCCACTGTATGTAAATTATATCTTAATAAAAAAATCGGAGTTCAAAGTTGTATATATTCACATAAACAAAGACAACAGAATATACAAAAATAAAAGTTATATCAGGATAGCGGAGCTATGGGCTATGTTCCTCTCACTTCACAATTTTCTCTAATTTTCACATGGTTCTTAAATAAAAAGGGACTTTAAAACCTCGAATGCCCATAAATATTTACCAATTACCCATAAAAATGGAAAGCATCTTATATATATTTTTCACAGGAAGCAGGAAAGAATGTCTGTAATTAAGGAGTTGACTGTCTGCAGACAATAGGAAACCACAAGATATAATAAATATGTGAAGAATCAAGGGCTCACTGGAGCAAAGGGAGCCTCATGGCTTGTTCTAAGAGAACAGAGAAGGGGTTTTTAAAGAAAATGAAGTCTTTCATGAAGAGGGTGTGGCTCAAGAAAGATGCAGGTTGCACAGGAGGTAAGTTGGGTTACCTTGCCAGGACAAAACTCTTGTCAGTGTAACCAGAGCGGTAACAACGGAAAAGTCGGTCAATGGAAGGCACAACTGGAGGCAGTTAGGTTCTGAAGCTCAGGAGTGCAGACTCTGTTTGGGATTCAGCGCTCCTGCGTTATGACCTGTCCTTCATTCTTTGTAGTTCTTCATAGTTTGGGAACACTGCCTCAATTTTTATAGAGAAAGTCAAGAAAAATGACCCAAGGGGAGAGTGACAGTGACACCAATGGTCCCCCATTATTTTACAGGGAAAAGGTGGGTACTTAAATGATGGTGATGGGGGCAGCTCTCTTGACTTGCCAGGTGCTATGCCAGTTGCTTCATATATGTTACCATTTAATTCAAGCTACCCAAGAGCCCAGCAAAATACGTTATTAATTTCACATCACCAGGGAGGAAACTATTCAAAGAAATTAGGTAACTTGTAACTAGGAGTGGATGGACAAAAACCTAGATTCTGGACTCCACACCCCAAACACTTCCACTGTATCCGGTGGAGCTCGATCACATCTCGCTTCCATTTGAGTGAGAAGAGTAAAACCAGCCAGTCCTGAGAGATTTCTATTAATATTTCGTCTAATTAGTATTCCTTTCTACAGTATAGTCTATGCCCTCACAAAGCACCAAATGTGGTTAATTACTACACAGCTGCAAATTGCATGCATCTTTTTTTTTTAATAATTAAGTTCTTTTAAAATTTTTATTAAATTTATTGGGGTGACATTGGTTAGTAAAATTATATAGGTTTCAAGTGTGCAATTCTATAATACATTATCTACATGTTGCACTGTGTGTTCACCACCCAGAGTCGGTTCTCCTTCCATTACCATATATTTGAGCCCCATTTCCCATAATACCTACAATTTAATAGCAGTTAAAACTTGGTGCTAGACGCTTTACAGTGTGTTACCTCATGTAATCCTTACAACCACCCTTTGAGGCAGACAATTATGACTGCCATTGTACAGGGAATGAAATAGACAGAAGTCACCCAGCTATCAAAGATTTGAACCTGGACAGTATGTGACAATTATCTAATCACTTTGCATACCTGCCTCAGATTTTAAAACGGAGTTTTCAACTTTGCTATGGAAACCTGTTTTTTATTTTGGTTATTTTTGTTGTTTCTTTTTTTTCCACCTCAGCTCGTGCTGCAAACAATCAAACTGGCAGCTTTGAGAGCGTTCTTCCTGGACTGTCTCTTCAGAAGAACTATTTAAAGGCCTCTATTCTGTCCCCTCACAGAACCAAAACCCTTCCCAATATGCTTTACGCTGTTACTTGAGCAACTGGACCTGATTCAAGAGCAGTAATGACACATTCCCTAAGAGTCTAGCCTTGGATGACCAAATGATATGGACAGGCCAACCATTGACTGCATCCTGACACTGTGATAACAGCAGAAAAAGCACACCAGAACACACTCTTCTTATCACAGATGGAAAGGTGAGAGTGGGTACAAACTCTTAAGGCTATTTCCTGTCAGGCTATGTGACCAACTGGAGGTGCTGAGTACCTGGGTCCCAATTTAAATCACTTAATTGTGCTAGCCACTAAAAGGTAAAAAGAGGATCCCCAATTCAAGCAGAGTGAATGAGAACAGTGTTCCGTTGGCGTTTCAGCCTTGTCTTGGGGAGAAGCTGAAACCTGAACCACCGGGTAGGCTCATCTCCACCTCCACTGGATTATAATGAACTCTGAAACACACAAAAAAGGCCTCTTGCCTGATCTCCTTCCTCTATATCCATTACATATTACTTAAGGCACAGACAAAAGCAAATTAAGTTGGTCATTTGTGTAATCAAAAGGACAGTAGTCTAGTTAAGTAACATGGCAGAAAGCCTTAAAAGTCTCTGAGAGCTGTTTCTTAGCTGTGGTTTCCTTGAACTATTTCCCTAGAACTCTCAAGTCTTTGAGGTCCCGAAGTTCCATCTGTCTTAAAATTACTGTTCCTTACAGAGTCCTTCATTTGTAGAGCCTAAAATAAGCTCAGGAGAAAAAGATGCCCTGGCTAGGTATTGGGAATCTGGAGGCTTCGCCAGGAGTTTGGGGCTGCTCTCCAGTGAGAGGTGAAAAGAAAAGAGGAACACAGAGAGAAGTCTTGGCCCCACACTTAGTGCTGTTTGATCTTTGCCCTGGGGAAAAAAGGCTGTTCAAGTTCAGCACCTTATACTGACAATGTTTAAACTCTGGTCTTATCCAAAGATAGAACTAGATGAGCACAATCTTTGTCTCTGTTGTTGTCTTTGTATTATTTATACACATACCTCCATGCACTTTATGGAGAGACTGTCAGCATACGAAGAAAACCAGGTAAGGAATTAAGCCTTTCAGTGAACCACTCCAGGCCTGGCGGAAGCTAAAGCAAAAGCTGGTTCTCTAGGGCTGAGGTGCCTACAGCAGACAGGGGACCCCAAGGTAGTCAGTGCACCCCAACACAGTAGCTGATCTAGGGAAGGCTGCATTGTCTCTGCTGCACAAATCCTGAGGCCTCTTCCAGGAGAGACAAGAACTAAAACAGAGTTCAGCCTGAAACAGCAGCACTGGGTGGACAGCTACAGACAGGAGAGACACATGGCTTCCTGTGGAACTCGGTCCTGATTCACCATCAGCCCCATTTAAATATAAAATGAGCACAGAATGAGCCTTCTTCAGACAGGCCACCCGTGTATGCAGCATCCTTCTAACTTTATACTCACTACTCACAAACCACCCCTGAGGCAGTGCAATGTAATTATTGTTAACGGCAAGGGAATTTTCAAAACACTCTTGAATATGAAAAGTGGTTTAGAAAAAACATATGACTGAATTATTTAACAGGAATCCACACAATTACAAAAATCATTCCGTCCCTCTCTTCAGGAAGAGAAATGTTTTGGTCATCAGAAGCTCTGCTAGGCTTTAGTCAGATCAGTGCCAGGAATTCTGTGAACTTGAGGTCAAGCTGCCAAGATTTAAAAGAAATGTCGATAGTGTTTGCACAGATACCAGCGTGTGACAGCTAAGAAATGCCAGCATGCAACCCCAGCCACACTGCAGAGGCAAACCAAACTGTCCAATTTGCCCCTCACCCCATAAAACTTAACAAAAAAAAAAGCACTTACCTAGCTCTCCCCGGAGGTTAACAAGTTCTTGAGATAGGGTTTTGTGTTGTTTCAGTGCTTCCTCCTGCTGCGGAAAACACACATCAAATTACTAATGTTTTAAAGAGGGTCCCTTTCAGTAAGTCACACATTTGTTATCACTAGGAAAACGAGACTGAGAATCGAGAAACCAAGATACGAATCATTTAGGCTAACAGTTTGTGTTGTTCAAAAACACAGATATCCCTTAGTTGTTAAGGAAATTTCTGTTTCAAACATCTGTATTTTCTCAGCTCCTTACAAAACTTTCATCCGAGGCACTGAATGGCCCGTTTAAAAATATTTACTTTGAGCCATGCTTCATTGCAGCCATAGAACCTTTTTGCTAACACATACAGTATTAAGATGCCATTCTTTCTCCTCCTCCAAGGGCAATAAAGACCTAATCAGTTTAAGGTAAATATTTAATGTTCTAAACATATGCACTTTGTTCTATATTGGCAAAAAAAAAAGTTTTGTTACAATCCTTTACTTCTAAAAGAAAGACACAAAGTTTGTTATAAAACTAGGGCGAAAAAATAATGCTTGAAAGACAAAATTAATTGTACACATTATTTTCTCAGGATTATAATGTTTTGGATTAGCTATAATTCTAAGTAGGTGTTAGAGAAATGAATCAAAGAAAACCAGGCAGCTGTTTCAGTATTTAAAAAGCCATTATCAATCTTGTAAAAAAAAATACACACAGAAAAAAAAGAACAATTTCCAAGTGACCAGCAACTAACGCAGAGCATACACATATACACATAATCACACAAACAGGGCAATTAGAGACCGCTTCTACAAGGCAGAGTCCCTACCACAGGGTGGAAGGAAGGAAAAGGCAGAATTCAAAGCCCTCTGAAAATGCCCTCACTAGGATCACCCAACACGGAGCTCTCTCACCGCATCTTGTCACAGTGTTGCAGAGATCACGAGACCCAGCCTTTGCAGGCAAAAGTTGCTTGTCATCCAGAGCATTTCCCCCTGATTCCAAACAACCTCTGCCTTAGTGCCTGACCTTCTTCCAGAAAAGCACTACAAACAAATACTAATTACCCTTGTTGCTGCACATGGAGAATAGAGGCACATTTTGCTGCTGGAGCAGCCCATTTTCCAGCTTCTGTCTCCAACTCCCCCCCACCCCCTGCACTGTCCAAGAAGTGCACAGGTGGCCACGCCACCCACCAGTCGGTCTGTCTACATTCAAAGCTCTACCAGGAGGCGCGCCATTGGTCCTGGGTTAGCCTTACTTCACATCCTGCAGGTTACTGTATGCCTCAGCCGCCTCTCCTCACAGAAGCTGATGCTGCAGCTTCTGCCTTTGGCACAGGCAGACTGCGATTACTTAAAGCCACAGCCCTTCATTTATGAAAAACGAGAGCCAGACATTAGACTGATCGATTGCCACTTACTTAAATATCAGCTAGTACAGGGGAAAGAAAAACTGGCCTTCTCTGCGTAGATAATGGAGTTATTTTAAGATTTGTGAGCCTTTTTATTCCCTTCTCTAATTGAGGTCATTGGAGTACCACACTTACTAATAGAAAAAGGAAACTTGGTCTCCAAAACCAGTACACCAATGAGCTTACGAACTAGGTGAATAAATGAAAGTGGGTGTATTGTAACTTCGAATTAAAAATGACATTAAAAATGGTGTTTTCCGCAAAATTTAATTTGAATGCTTGCAACATGGTCCACTGGTGTTTTAAGAAAAAGTGTGAAATGCTGATTTGAGAGTTGGAGATTAGATATATTTTATAACTTTTATTTTTTCCTTTGTAGTAGTCTCTCACTAAGGAGCTAAGGAAGTTAATGACACACTAGCACTGTTTTAGTGACTGGAATTTAAGAAACACTTTCTCATTGAGACATTTTGGCCTTGATGGTATTTTGAATGCTTGATTTTTTAAAACGCAGTTTAAGTTGTTCTGAAATCACAGATCAGTTAGTCCAGGTTTTTAAAATGAGCAAGTAAATGGGTTTTCTAATGTAGAAATTAAAGTCTGAGGAAAATCAACCCGGATAAAATTGGAAGAAAATTTTAAAAATACATATAATATATACTTATCTTAATCTCATAAATGTACACCTTAATTTTGTTTGCTTAGTATTCTAGTTCAAGTAAGTATCAGCAAGTTTCGTCACTCAAGTGACAAGAAAACCAGAAGATAGCTTTACTAGATACCCACAAGCAATCCTGCAACACATTCAGTGAACTGGCTTATTATACTTCACTGTTTCCAGTGGTAACTAAACTGCAAATAGAAGGAAAAGCTGACAAGAAGTTAAATCACTTTCCAAATTTCCATAAAAAATTAAGTTGGTGTATAATTTCCAGGAGTCATTTTGTGAAAACTTTTATGTCTTACTACAAATATATACCAGATGACCCTTTTGCTTATTACGGGATTTTTGGGACAAGGCATTTCAGTACCCACGTGGACATTTCTCCCAATTCTACTGCACTCAACCCTCCTATCCTCAATGCCCAGAAGCCATTAGTATCTTTCAACCTCTGTCAATCCAAGTAACAGTAACAGGAAAACGGTGAGATCATCACTGACTCTTCTTTGTCCAAACGGGTTGTGCCAAAGCTTGTCAGTTTTTCCTTCCTGATGTGTCTTGACTCCCTTACTGTTTTTCTATTAGTACTACCTCCATCCAGTCCTGATCCTCACCAACCCATTCCTGGACTGCTGAAAGTCCAGAAGGCTGCTAGATTATTATCCCATATTCTCTGGGTATATAAACGTCGTTGCTCAAAAAGAGTCTTCCATTGAATGCATAAAAAAATAAATATCACCTTAGTTCTATGAACCTCAATCATCTAGCTTCTGTTTAGATCCCTGACTCCTTTTCTGTCCAAGTCGCACTCGGCACACATGTCCCCCCTCCACTCTGAAATGCCCGGTCTGCTATACCTGACCCATTATGTAAGCCTTCAGGGAATGCTAAATGTCTATCATAGACACCACCCTCCTCCCCAAATATCCAGACAGGGCATTAATCCTTCTGAATTGGTTGGCAAATTATTACTCAACACCAATTAACCAAGCACCATTCCAGATGCTGGGGAAAATATGAGAGAAATTTAAGACATGGTCCTTGTCTTTGGGAAGTTTTGGAACCTAGGCAGAACTAAAACACCCAGGTCCAATTCTTTGGTTATGTCTCAAAGCCGATGACCTCATCTGAGGGGAAGCAGTACAGGATAATGGAAAAACCAAGGGCTTTAAACATGATTGTATATAAAATGCAGACCACAGTACCCAATCCATAATAAACATATACTGTTAGTTTCTGCCCACTCTCCTCCTGGTTGCTTGCCCTTTAAGATATTTACCCTTTACTTATAGATGATAAAATGTGTTTTGTCACTTGATACTGCTCGCCTATTTCTTTTTATACAGCTGCTCCTATGCCAATGTTTCTGTCTTAGATATTAAGCTAGAGTCCAGAAAAGAAGGTTATTTAATTCTCTTTGTATTGTAACACTCAGAATTCCACACAATGTGAAAAAAGAGGGAAGTGGGACTCTGGAAAGAAAAATGCTTTATACTCATACATTAAGTTTATGAAGTGCTCCAAGAAAAAAATTGGATTCACCATAATTTAATTAGGAGTCCCTGAGACACAGGCACTTAGTCTCTGGCTGCCGTCCCATCAGTGGGCCTGATTTTCCAGGCTACTAAGAAGTATTGACATCACAGGCGTTTGCAGAAAAGAGCCACATCAGATGGCTCAGATGGGGTGCCATGTTTGACCTCCTCCCCAAAGCCCACACAGTAAATTGTGTCCACTGTTTTTGTTCTCAGACAGTTTTACTTATATTAAACTGCTAGTGTCACTCAAAATTCATTTGTTTAGGTGCTGCTTTAGGTTAGCTTCCTCTTGCAAAAATAGAATTGGAGGTATACTGGATAATAAGTCAGAGGTTTTGCGGGGGGGTTACCTAGGTCCTGTTTAGGCTTACCTAAAAACTTACCCATTGACCCTTTTATGAAGAAATATGAATTACCACCATCAACACTGGCCCTCACTTTGGCAGTCTATACAGAATACTGCACAACTATGCAAGGATAAACCAAGAATTACAACAAATTAAAACAACAGTGTGTCCTTTGAGAAACAAAGTATGGTATTAGTTTCCAGATTCATGAGACATTTATTAGAACTTCTGCTATATAATAAATGAATTTTGTCTGCTACGCAAGTGGAAAAGTTGTAGTTATTAAATAGACTTGTAATAAAAGGATAAGTGGTAGTTTCAGTATTCCCTATTAATCAACCATTTTTACTCATAATCTAAAGCTCCAAAACCATTTCGTAAAAGTTAACAAGATATATACGTATATATAGATCAATCTACATCTAAAGTCTACATCTACATAGCTACATTTCTATCAATCAATTAATCACTTTATGTGATGGAGGCTTAAGAGAAAATCATTTTGAAGAAATTGCTTAACTATTCCCCTGATTATGTCTTTCCTTTCCAATTATTTTATAACAGTGCCCTGTATACATTAGGCAATCCATAAATATTTGCTGATTGATTATAAAGAGCTAGCAAAGAACAAAGAACATTTACATAAAGACTTTATATGTTCAACTCTCATCTGGAATTCCATCCTCTCTATTCATCCATTTGTTCATTCAGATAGATATACACTGTGTGTCCTATTATGTATAAGGCAGTGTCATAGCTGTTGAGGTGGCTTCCTAAGAAAGAACTAGACACAGTTCCTGCTCTCAGTGAGTTTCCCATCTTAGAAAGCAAAAATTAGTGCTAAATTGTTACCTACAACATAATGTAGAAACTGACAGAGAAATGTAAATGCTCCTAGAATCCACAGGTTAAATAGAACATAGAGCTAGAAGGACCAGGAAAGTCTTCATAAAAGAGAGTTTTTGAGTTGAATTTTTTCAGAAATTCAGTGGCATCACAGTAATATGGGCATTAGGAGGTAATTAGGTGTAAGATGAAATTTACATACAGTAAAAGTATCCCTGAAACTCTTAAGAGTTTGCCCTGCTGTGGACTGACGAAGCATCTCTCAGTATGTCGGGTTCTGTGAGGTTTTCTCTCTAGTGGCAGAACTACTCTTTCTCCAACTGAGCACCTGATAAAGTATCTTTGGCTTGTGTTTAGAAGTCAGGTCACATGGAAAGAAAGTATCTTTAAACACTAAGATCACACAGAGTGTAGAAGTTACATGCTCAGGAGGTATTTCGGAACTGAGAATACAGCTAAAGGAAGGGCTGACTCCAGTCTTTCACTTCTATGCCTTTGCTCAGTGAGGGGAATACAAGGCAGAGCTGCCTGATCTATTTAATTGGCTGTTTGTATAATGAATCCATGGAAATCAAATGCAGGTAGTGATTGATGCTCCTGTAAGAAAGATCTGAACATGTATGTATCAGGGGGAAGGGTGGTAGCCCAGTAATGTATTTGAACAAAGGATGGAAAAGCACAGGAAGTGTATAGGAGTTCATAGTCCCTAGACCTGGGTGTAAGTCCTGATCCTCCTCTTACTAACTGGCTGATGACAGTCAAGTTTCTTGACAGCTCTGTGCCGCAATTTTCTTATTTGTAAATCCCAACTTGTGTTTTGGAGAGGATTTAATATGTAAGACTGTCTGGTACTTAGAAATATTCAACAAATGATAAATCATTCTCGCTTATCCTCTACCTCCCTAGATATACAGCTAGAGCATCAGGCAGTGAGAGTAAGGTGAAAATGAGCAGTTGGTGCCAAGTTAGAGAGAGCCTCATATTCCAAGTTCCATACCAGAGTCATCCAAAAGAAACATAATGTGAGCCATATATGTGATTTTAATTTCCTAGAAGCCACATTTAAATAGTTTAATAATGTATTTTATTTAACCCAGTATATCCAAAGTATTATCAACATATAGTCAATAGAAAATTATTAACAAGATATTTTACATCTTTTTTTCCATACTGTTATCCAAATCCATGTGTATTTTACATGTACTGCATGTCTCAATTCAGCCTGGCTCCACGCTAAGTGCTCAATAGCCTCGTACGGCTAGAGACTACCCCATGGGACAAATCGGCTGTACACCATCAAAAACCACTGAAGGTTTTAAGCAGTACAGTGCAACACTTTGGAAAGATGCATCTGTCAGCAGTGCTTGGGGTGGATTATTAGGGGAGAGAGTGCAAACCTGAAGATTGGTTAGGAAGTTATTATCATAATCTAGCGGACAGTTATCCAGGGTCTGAATAAGGCTGGCAAGTAGGAATGGAAAAGAGGGCATGAAGGGGAGAAACACTGTGGGATGAGAATTCACAGAATGTAATGAGCGATTTCATGTGGGAGATAAAGGAGAGAAAAAAAGTTGAACACAGGTCTTTAGACTACACATAACAAAAGGAATAATCGGTTTGTAACTAAATAGACAAACTATTTGTTCCCTAAATTTGCTACTATGTGGTTTCCAATTTAGCTGACTTGGTTTTATAAGCCACCTCTAGAATTCCTTCCTTACATAGTAAAGAAAAAATAAAAATACTACACGTGTGATGTAATTTAAAAACTAGGAAAATGTCTCCACCTCCTCAAAAAAATATATTTGGATAAACCTGTAAAATGTTCATCAATACAGATCCAAACTGTCCACTAGCTGGCTAGCTTGTCAAGGGACAGACCAAGTCTTTTTCACCTCTGTCTCCCCTGCCTCATACAGGCAATCACATCACAGTCACCTCTGGAGGAGATAAATGGAGGTTTGCTAGATCAAACTGAACTACAGCACAAGCAAACTGATCAGTTTTGTTCTTGAGATTTCATGTACACCCATCTTTAAAATTGTGGTTAAAAGGGGCCGGCTCGGTGTTTCAGGCAGTTAGAGCTCCATGTTCCTAACTCTGAAGGCTGCCGGTTCAATTCCCACATGGGCCAGTGGGCTCTCAACCACAGGTTGCCAGTTCAATTCCTCGAGTCCCACAAGGGATGGTGGGCGGCATCCCCTGCAACTAAGATTGAACACGGCACCTTGAGCTGAGCTGCCTCCCGGATGGCTCAGTTGGTTGGAGCACGTCCTCTCAACCAGAAGGTTGCCGGTTTGACTCCCTCAAGGGATGGTGGGCTGCACCCCCTGCAACTAGCAATGGGCAACTGGACCTGGAGCTGAGCTTTGCCCTCCACAGCTAAGACTGAAAGGACAACAACTTGAAGCTGAACAGCACCCTCCACAACTAAGACTGAAAGGACAACAACTTGACTTAGAAAAAAGTCCTGGAAGAACACACTACTCTCCAATAAAAAATTAAAAAATTAAAAATAAATAAAATTGTGATTAAAAATATATCTAAAGAGCTCAAGTTACATTCTCACCCCAGTGTCTCCCTCTAGATAAGAGTTTTTGTTGCTATGCCAAAAGCATATGTTCATAGAAACGCAGTTTTCTCAAATAATTTTAACTAGTCCTGAACGGACATCCTTGTAACATACCAGGGGAAAAGTAAGTAAGAAAATCTGTTTTGCTGTTGTTGTACCACAAACTATTTTAGAAATGGATGGAAATTCTCAAGAGTCCCCGGACCATACTGGGAGTTACCTCAAAAATGTTCTTTGACCCATAAATATAATCAACCTCATTTAACAAAGTGTTAAACGGTGATATGGAAAGCTAGAGTTAGACAAAAAAAATTAAGTTAGAAAATATTAATGCTAATATAGTCGGGAGGTGCATAGAAGTATAACAGGCAATTATCTTTTTGTTAATGTTGGTCTAAGAGACTCTAGAGAAGTAAAGTAAGTACCTACTAGAAATGTTTCCATCCCAAATTTCTACAGAATGACTTGGGTATCAAGTGAGTTGACAAAGCATAACTAGATGAATTGTATCTGATCTTACCAATTATTGATTTAAAGATTTTCACAAGATAAGAGCATGAGCATTGCCCCACTTCAGTCCCTGCCCTGCACCTCAGTGAGAAACACTGGTTAGAGGGGACACATCCTTACCTCAGACAGTAGATGCTGAATCACAACTGTTAATGCTTCAAACTTGATATTACCACAGGAAAGAAGCTGCTTGAGCTGTAGGATAAATCCACTTTGGTTTTCACATTTTGCTTTATATTGAGCCAACTCAAGTGTTTTTTCAGAGGACAGCACATCTGGAGACGTCTGTGTCTGGATACATAAACTTCTGGGATTCTTTTGCCTGCCCTTTTCAACTGCAAAAGGGATTAATAATTGGTAGTAAAATATATGATTTTGATTTTGATTATAACCACCATATGAATTCAAATACAACTAGATAAGCCACAGAAATGCATTTATGTTTACATAAGGAAAGCATATGGATGAGAGCTGGAATTAATCAAATATCTAAATATCTGGAATTCATAAACACAGACAAGGGCTTTAAATTCTGTTTTTAAAAGATTTCTATAGGGCAAAGAATTATGTACGTGAAACAAATAGATTTATCAATCCATAAAGAGGAAAATTGTGTGCAAACTCATATGGATTTCATAGTTTCTAATTTTCCAGGTAAATTGGTACAGAAATCTGACTGTCACAAGTACCCTGACTCTATACTCTGGTCATTTATGCTGAAAGAAAAACACAAATTATCAGACTTAAAATGCTTTTCCCTCCTCCTCCACATTTTTTATGAACCTTCCATCCTTTGCCTGCTGACATCCTGGTCATTACAAAGATTTATACTGCAGACAAGTTATTTCCTAATTTCTAATAAATCATCATGTACACTGAAAATCTACTCACATTTTTCCCATTTTTAAGTTAAAGAGTACTATACTCTTGACTATACTACTCCATTTTCTATCCAACACAAGCTTTGCTGGTTTTTCCCCTCTCCAAGTAGTAATAATGGCTTAAATATTTTTTTAAAAGCACATGCCAATACTCAAATCCATCTGAGATGCCGGGCCAAGTAATTATTCTCTTTCTTTGCCAAGATGCCCTGGGAATTACTCTACTTTATATTAAATGAAAAACTGTTCAGTTTTGGAACCATTCCAAATGTCTAAGTCACTTTAAATATCAAACACAATTGGAAAAACAGGAAACAAGCTGCTTAGCTTCCTGAAATAAGTAGGCCAAATAATCAAAACAAATCTAAATCTGAAAAAAAAAAAAAAGACATAAGAAACTAATAAAATACCCAAATGTTTCCTTATTCTCAGAAGCATTCCCTATGACATCCACATTCTGTGGTAACAAACAAACCTAAGACAATCTTATAAACAGTAATTATTTTCTTTACTATTTCAAGAAAAGGAAAATTACAGTGATTTCTTGAAGGAAAATAAACAAAGAACCTTCAGTATTCATGTTCCAAGAACCAATGGCAAAATACACACAATATACTCTTTAAGTTAGAAACAGAAAAAGGCTTTTATTTTCGATGGTTGCTTTCCCTGGTTAAACAACTCGTATTTGTATCAATACATGATAATTCTAAATTCTAAACTGACTAAAATATCTATTGTTTTAAAAATACTGGAAAACAGGGGGAAGTGCTTATCCATTATTCTTTATTAGTAATCATTAATAGTTGCTTATCAATAATTGGCAATTCCATAGCAGATGGAGAAAGTAACTAACAGTCATAATATTGAAGTCCTGAAGGGGGAATAATAACTTCACAGTCACTATTATTAATAAAAAATAATCTAAGTTTTTTACAATTTGTCAAAATAGCTGAGATTAGTATTCCTTTATTTTATGTCATTTCCTAAAATGTTCTTAGAAATTATATTTGTCATATAACATATACTAATTACATAATGTTTTAGTGTTCATAGAGTATCTCACTTTCCTCTCTTTTGATCCTCCCAGTAACCCTCAGTAGGAAAGGTGAGATTCAAGGATATGAAAGGCTTTGCCCAGGTGGAGACAGCTTCTATGGGACAGATTCAAAGTCAGAACCTGAATGCCAAGTCTCTACTCCCGTGCATTTTGGAAAGTGGAGATGTGGTGGAGATGTATGAAGATGTAACGTATTTCATAACTAAAAATAAACATTTATGCAACCATCTTGACAAAGTGTTACTTTAGTGCTCAAGTCCATTATCTGAGTACACTTCATTTCAATCAGCCTACATATAAACATCTATTTTCAGTGTTTTATCTATTTTATACAAACAGATGAGTAATAAAATTTTTTTAACTCTTCGACCATCTAGAATTCACTGCAACATATGTAGCTATAAGTTTATTCTCATTCTCCTGATTGACGGCACTGCTATATGTCTTGTCAATACTTTTTGAAATATTCATTTATTTATTGATAAATTGCTTTGAGTTCATCATGTCTTGAATCCTTAACATTTGATTCTGTTTCTAGAATTCACATGCTAATCAATTTTATAATTTAACACATTATCAGAGTTTTAAAGCTGTTAGGTTATAATTATTCACAAAATCTAAGAGATGAATCTTTCATATTAACATTTTTGGAGAAAACATTAAGATTCTTGCCTAGTCTTCAGATGAATTTTAGTATTATATAATCAGGTTCTAGCAGGGTAACGTGTAAGAAAATAAAATATATTGAATTAAATATGAATTCATATATTAAACATTTTTCACACAGGTTCAGAACACAGATACTCCCTTTACAGCACCAAATTTTGTATTTTTATTCAAATTATCTCTTATACCAAAGTCAAGCAATAGTTAAGTATTTGGCTCCTTTGTGAACTAAGTTTTTTTTCACTGTATTATCAAGATGTTTGAAATTTAACTTACAATTCTACTGAAACTTTTTGCTACTAATATTATTTGGATAAATTCCCTGACTTTATGTACATAATATACCTTCCTTTAGATTGATCTATTTTTCTCATTGAATCACTAATTCCATTTCTAACATTATTTTAAAGATAGGGAGAGTGCCTTATCTATGTCTTGTTTTGAGGAAATTAAGTCTAGTGTTTTTCAATGGACATAAAGTAGATAATAAAATAATATCCTTACATCACGTTAAGAATCTGTGGATATAAATTTTTAAGTCTTTAGAAAATGAATTGGATTTGCTGACTCCTTATTAGGCCTCTGAAATCATTACTTTTTTTTTTTAATGTTTTTCATTTTCATTTGACAAATGTTAAAGGCTTTTCTTAGACTGCAGTGGCTCAAATTCCTGAGACAAACTCTTAATTTTTTTCAGATATGTCAGCACAGCAGCACAAGCTGTTCACAAGCTTATTGCTGAGGAGTCAGGTCCTCAGCTGAAGGCATAAGTCCACAAGTGAGAGTAGTGTACTATACATTTCCTTTATATTTTGATTGTTTTAACTTTTGGTAACAAAATGGCATTTGTACTTATAAAAGTCCTATTTCCATATTTTGGAACTGTTAAATATTTAAGGGTGTATATGCTCTTTGAAAGTTTAGAAAATTCTCTAGGACCCAAGACTATACATTAAGAATGCTGCTAAGATCACTCTAGAATGAACTGAAGTCATTTTTGCTAAGGTACACCCTGGGAAACAGCAACTGTCCAATTGTGATTGCATTCCAGTCATGCAAGCATCCTGGTTCTTAGCTGCTTTTTCACTGGCGCTTTGCCTGGTTGCCTTTTCACCTCCAGTGGCCGTTAAGTGAGGGTGTTAACTCCACCTAACTAAACAAGTAGGAGAGAGACTGCTTCTGTAAAACCCAGGCTGTCCATATATTATCCTCTTTTCCTCTCAGGCTTTCCTAATGGCCAGAGAACAGGAATTCCCAGAGTGGGGGAACCCCATTTATCAGCATCAGCTCCTAAGTGCCCAGCCATGAAAACCCAAACATCACACTGAGAGCACAAACACTGCTCTGCTTCAGGTAATGACATAATCAGCAGATCTGTACATCATGATGCAGTTTTCAATGCTCCCTGAGAACCTCAGTCAAACATTTAAAATGATTCTGGTCATGTCTGTCTGCATAATTTCATATACTCACAATGATGCTTGAGAACAGCAAAACTTTTTGAGACGCCTCTTCTAACATGCCCTAACACAAACTGTTGAATTCATAGCTGGTAAGCAAGAATTTATCCTCTTATGAATCCTACATGGGAGTAAAATGACATCGATAGGAGTTTTCATTGCAAATTTGTTTTGCAAAGATGAAAAAAAAATCCCGAATGTCCATAAGTAGACGACTGGTTAAATAAATTATAGTACATGTATGTAGTGAAATACCACAGCTGTAACATAGAACCAGGAAGCTCTCTGTGATAAATGAGAAAAAGCATAGTAAAGAGCAATGTAGATAATGTGACCCAATGAATAAGGATGGGACTATAAGAGCAAGTTTCCATTTTGCTTATAAATGCAGGACAAAATTATCACATAATACATACAAAAAGTATTTAAAATGTTTACTTTTCCAGAAAGAGGAATAAGAACAAGACAGATACAAGGTATTCTGATGTATTCTGTATACTTTTTAAAGCCATGGGGTAAATATAGTACCTATTCAAAATTAAAATCTAATATTATTTTTAAAGGTAGTTAAAATGAATTCTAAGCATTTAAAAATCCTTATTTAATACTCAGTCATCAACAAAACATAGTCAGTCCATGTTTCTTCCTTGGGGAATCTAGACAGGGATCTAAATAATACAGGTTTTGTTGTATGTGAATACTCAGAATAGATTTACACTTAAGGAGAAAAGAAAACATTGACATATTATTATTATAAGTATATACATCTTCAAAATTTGATAGAAAAGCAAATAAGCTAACAGACTGTCCACTACCTAGAGCTGGAAAAGCAAGTGGTAATCAGTCTTCCACTCCATATGCTGTGCTCCCTAAAGACAAAATTGTACCTCGTGTTAGATGACCCAGTTCAAGCATCCTTCCCTCCTTCATCACTCCTGGCTCAACTGAAGGTCAGAATGGTGCAAAAATCTCCATTGATGCTCAAAGCCCCTGTGCTCATAAATAGGGTATCTCATAATACTAAAACACAACAGTTTCCCTTAAATCCTACAGGGTTCATTATTTATAGGAAATTAACATAACATGAACCAAACTTTGCCCTTACATTCCATTTATCAACATTATCATCACGATAATGCAGCTATATTTAAAAGCATGAAACGTTTTGTTTATTATACCTATTACCAGGACATGTTCTGATTTGAAAGAATCAATTTAATCGGAAACCTAAAAATTAAATGTTAACGTCTACATAGATTCAGATGTCTCCCAACATGATAATTACCACTGTCCTGTCTGTTCTGACCTTCCCAGGATTCATTCTAATGAAACTAAAACCTGCATCAGGAAAACAAAAGTCCTGAATCAAAGACATCTACTTGCTCACTTGAAAACAGTTGGATAACAGTTTGCTATTTTTGTTCTTTCTACTCATGTCATCAATATGTTCATATAATCATCAGTTTAAATTTGTATAAACCATTTTTGTTTTCCTTTCATTATTTGTTGATTCTAGAAGTTAATAATCATAATTTAGGAGCCACATATAATATTTTTCTATTTTTAGGTAGGTATGGGATTTACTTTAATATGGAACATTTCAAGCTCAGCAAATCACAATGTTCAGGCTTAAAAATTACCCAAGCCAATTTTCGGGGGTGGGGGATGACAAACTTTAAGACATCCAAGCATTTAAAAAGCATATTCATATTAAAAACTTCTATTTCAGAATAACTACGCTTACATAATTTTTCCTAAAAAAAAATCAAAAAACAATCCAAACTTGACTTTAAACATTCTCTATATAGCTGGCAGGAAAAAAAAACAAAAAACAGATTTTGCATGTTCTTAAAATGGACTACTAACTACAAAGGAAATAGAAATTCATTACATTCAGAAATATTTTTAAGAAGTTATTACCTCCCTCAATTAGTTGGCATTCTAAATAATCTAAAACTCTATGGTAATATGTTGTTTATGAATTTGTTTCAAGACTAAAAGAGCATACAATATAAATGGAACTTAACAAAAAATTTGCAAGTGATGCAATTTTAGGCCTGCTGCATCAAAAATTCCAAAGATACTGAATGAAAACATTTTTATTCTAATCATCCAACAAACAAAAATTTCATTAAAAACAAATTTTCATAGAGGAATAATCTGAATTTTCATTGCAACTTAAATTATGAAACAAGTGTCTTCTGTTATACTTGTTCGCACTGTACATGAATAAATTGGATCGGTCTTTTCTCAGAAGCACAAGGAGAGGGATAAAATATATACCCACCAAGTTTCTTGCTGATGTGAGCGAGGTGCTGTTTCATAAGAAGCAGCCTGCAGTACTGGCCTTTCCCCTTTATTATTAAACAAATTCCCTAACATAGTAAATACCAGCCTTCGTGTGGACTTGTTTTTTTTTGTGTTTTTTTTTTTTGGGGGGTTGTCTTAATGATCATTTTGACTTAACCAAAAAGTAAATAGGTGCCTAAAAACTTGTTCAGCATCACAAAGCCTGCTTATACGAAGCAGTGTTCTTTATTTCAGTATTGATGGCATGCACCAACAAGGTATTCTTTTTAATTTAACACATGGAAGGACAGAGTACCAAGATTAACATTCTGTCACCACTGGGAACTGATTCCAAAACAAGAACAAAAAAATCTACAAAGTCCTTCTGCTTGCCATGCCTACCTCCAGTGCATTTACTGTTTTAGAATCTTAAATGCCATCTCTTCTGTGACTTCTACATCTTGAGTTAGTCAGACTCAGGTGACATCATCATTGTGCCAGTGAAACCATGCCTGTGGGTAGGTACTTTATAGCCACAGATGGTGTCCCCAACCATTGCAGCCATGTTGCGATTATGTGTTCTTTGTCAAAAATGGTCCCCAGCAAAGCAGCATGGCTGAATCAAGGCACATGCAGACAGAGGAACTGAATGGGGGAGGGGGGAGATAAATCCCCAGAATGAACCAAGCAAGTCAAAATATTTCCTTATTGTATATTAAAGACAACAGACTATCTTACAGTAAAAACAAAAATTTAAGTAGCCAATTAAAACATTCAACACTATTGTGTTTCCCTGAAAATAAGACCTAGCCAAACCGTCAGCTCTAATGTGTCTTTTAAAGCAAAAATTAATATAAGACCCGGTATTATATTGTATTGTATTGTATTGTATTGTATTGTATTGTATTGTATTGTATTGTATTATATTGTATTGTATTGTATTGTATTGTATTGTATTGCATTGCATTGCATTGCATTGCATTGTATTGCATTGTATTGTATTACATTGTATTGTATTGTATTGTATTGCATTGTATTATATAAGACCTGGTCTTATAGTAAAACAAGACCAGGTCTTATATTATATATTATACGATATATTATATTATATAAGACCTGATCTTATATTAAAATAAGACCGGGTGTTATATTAATTTTTGCTCCAAAAGATGCATTAGAGCTGATGGTCCAGCTAGGTCTTATTTTCGGGGAAACACGGTAGGGATATCCATAACACAAACGTTCAGTAAAATGTCATTCACAAAATTCTAACCAGTTAAGGAAAAGCAATTTAAGCTTAAGAGAGGTGCCTAAAACTCAGGTTACCAGGCAACAATAGGAAAAAAGCAAGCATCACACCCAAAAGAAAATTCTAGTGGTCTTAATTGTCCCCAGAGCTATATCACTGCTGTTTATAAAAAAGACATTTGTGTGCTAAAATAACCCAAAGTATCACCTAAGACAAATACAGAAAAATGATATTCAATATAAGTTACGTTTAAAACTACACCTGTTGTCTTTTTACCCAAGAAAACAGTAATGTGCATATACTATTAATAAGACATTACTTTTAGCTTCAAGACATGCATTAGAGCTAACCATAATCTGTATTATTTCATGTATAGGCTGACTCTCTTCTAAACAAAAACTCAATTAACCAGAATATTTCCACTGTCCTAATTAAAGAAGTATTCACTATACAACTGATCCTTGGATCACACTGGTTTGAACTGATTTGAACTAGGTCCACTTACATGTGGATTTTTTTCAAAAAACACATTCAGTACAACATATAAATGTATTTTCTCTTATGATTTTAACATTCTTTTCTCTAGCTTACTTTATCTTAAGAATACAGCATATAACACATATAACATACAAAATATGTGTAAACTGACTGTTTATGTTATTGGTAAGGTTTCCAGTCAACAGTAGGCTATTAGTAGTTAAATTTTGGGGGAGTCACAAGTTCTATGTAGATTTTCGACGGTGTGGAGAGCCAGCACCCCTAACCTCTACATTGTCCAAGGGTCAGAGGTATGCATTTTGCCATATTCCTTCAATTTCTCCCAATGAAAAATACTGCTGTACTTCCCACACTGAATCTAAATCCCAATTATAATGTATGGTTTACTTTCCATTTTTGCATGAAAATAGATACATGAAAACAATTTAGTGCAGTAAAACTTTTAACTGTCTGAAGCCTGTGAGATTAAGATGTACTTTTTTCCAATATCAAACTATTAAAAACTTATCAAAATACTATCTATTACGAATCAAGCTTCATTTAATAATTTACTGCCTTCTTAAATGGACTGCTATAATTATGAAAGGGCACATTTCATGTCATAGCAAAACTGTAACTATAAGACCACCATAGCTACAGGAGCTTAGTACTAATCTATGACAAAACGATTTTTAGCATAATGCCATTCACAACACAACACCGGTTCTTAGTAAATGCTTATCAATGTGGCAAGAGGCTTGCAAAATCTTCAAGACTGCTTTCAAGAAAGCCAAAAAAAAGAGTCTGAATTCACAGTAAGATAACAAAGGGGTGGTGGAAAGTTACATCTCTAATTTGTTATTCTTGAATTTGGTCCTTTTGATGTCTATCCTATTCTAAAAATGATTGAATCTTTTAATTTTTATACACAAATTCTAATATATGGTTTTTTGGGAATGCTTTCTAAAATGGCTTCACTGATGTATTTTGTGGTGTGAAAACAAGAGAAATTGCAGTTTTAGTTAGCATCACCTTAACGATGCATGAATAGGACATCCACCATAAATGCACTAAGAAAATATTAATCTCTTGTTAATACATGTTCAGTATATAAAAGCCACATTTAAAGTTGACCACATTCTTTCTCAATGTATTATTTTATAACTGAAAATTAATTCATTTAGAGATCAAATACTAATCTACATGTCCAAACAAAATGACTTAAAAGCATTTAATTGAACTAATGACAAAGTAGGTAATTACCAAAAAACATTCATATCCTAAAAGAGAAAAAAACAAGGTCTATTGTGCAATTTGACTTGTTCAATGATGTACCTTCCCTTATGTATAAGCAGCTGATGTCAGCTTTTGAGAAATAACTGTTTCACCTTCTCTGCCACAGAAACTATAAAAAGGCTCTAACCCCTCCTGTAGTACCTGCATTAACTACAGAGACTGGAGAAGTCACTCAATTTCCCAGACTCCTTTGAGGGTAGGGATAGCCATGTGACAGTTTTAGCCAATGACATGTAAGCTTTAGTGACATGGCACTATCCCATCCCTATTTTTTTTTCCTGCCTGGAGCAGCCATTGTGAGATCATGACACAACAGTCATGAAGGTGCTAAGAAAATAGCACAGATGTTTATCCTGGCATTGCTGAGCCACTGAACAATATCAGAGGTGCATCATTTTAGGTGAGACAAATACGCTACTTCTTAGTTAAGCTGTCTTAACAAACTGCAGCTAAAAGCAGTTCTACTTGATAGTCTCATAAATGAATGTCAAACATAAGAACATAATGTGATGACTTTCATTCTAATTAAACAAATTTATTCACATCTGCCTCACTCTTACCAAATATCTAATCAAAATAATACTCTTTAGTGAAGCTTTAAGTAAATGAAAATATTTTGTTCTGTTAATAATAGTTATCCTGCCCTTCCTCAATATATATACTGTGTTTCCCCGAAAATAAGACCCAGCCGGACAATCAGCTCTAATGCGTCTTTTGGAGCAAAAATTAATATAAGATCCGGTATTATTATATTATATTATATTATATTATATTATACCCACTCTTATAGTAAATTTAGACCAGGTCTTATATTAATTTTTGCTCCAAAAGACGCATTAGAGCTGATTGTCCGGCTAGGTCTTATTTTGGGGGAAACATGGTATGTACATACATCCCTCCGTTTTGCTATAGTAATTGCTTTTAATTTCATTAGTTCAGCAAAAATATTTTTTTAGTGCAATGAATTGCCTTCACTTGAATCAAAGAGAGCACTGACTCTTTTAGGTTCAAAATGGCACTTTTCAGAACAATAAATATAGATACCTCCAGCTTCATAGAAAACCTTAATTCTAATAAAACTGGTAGCAAAGAATATTTCTACTTAGAAGATTCTTTTCTCTCCATTGACTCATTATAAAATTGTAACTAATATGTGGAGATAAAATATTGAAATAGACTGAGCTGAACATTTTGGCAAGAGAGACGACTGCCAGCATTTTGGCAAGTCAATGAAATCATTTCTGGACTCTAAGATGTTAGGACTTCCCTGATGCTGAGATCGTCATCCATGCCTGACATCCTGAATCATCACTCAGAACTCTGACAAATTCACTCTCTGTCTTTTCTTGCTCTTATTTACAGAGAAAATTACATCCTGCATCCAATACACTTTGTCAATGGGCAACACACAATAATAGCAGACTAACGTGCACAGTGCACTGTGTAAGAGTTCAGCAAAAGGGCCTGTTCTGTGTGGGTCCCTATAATCACCTCCTTATTGCTAGCACCTCTCTACACAATCGATGTTCAGACATATTAAAATTCCTTTATTTCCTTGAAGGAGCCATCTTCTCCCTCACCTCATCTCCAGGCTTTCACGTGCTGTGCTCTTTGCCTGGAACACTTTTTGTTTCTTGGCTAATTCCATGTCTGAGGTTCCAGCTATAATGGCATTTCTTCTGGAAGACCTGGATAAAATTAGCCTCACCTGATAGAAGCTGCCTGGGTGACTAGTCCATGCCCTACTATGATTATTTGCTGTTCTAGGACTATCTCCCTCTAAACTGGGGGCTGTGTGAAGGCAGGGGCCATGTGCAACTTAGTCCTGGCTCTTTTTTCAGCTTCTAGCATTATACCTGGCATATAGGACATATCTAGCAAATATTTATTTAGGAAGTGAATGAATGAATCCTGCAACGTTAAAGATAGTTTAGAAGCAAGGGAAAGGCTGATGGCAAAGACCGAAAATATAAAATTCTTCAAATAGCCCAAAGTATTAGGTTGGGTGAAATGAAACTGTCAATATTTGACCATGTTTTACTTGTAAGAGCAACTTCAAATGCTTCTGCCTAATAATAAAGCCTAAACTAGAGTCGTGGCAGAGGGTAAAACCAAGAGAGATTTCAAAGGACTGAGTCTTAGATTCTTGCAACCAGTTAGTTATGGATAAATGAGGAAGATTCAAAGGTGACTAAGGTCTGATGACATAATAAGGGAAAAACACAGTGTCATGAAGAGAAATAAATCAGGAGTATTAACTGAGTTTGGGAGATAAGGAGAGAATTCGTTTAGAAAAGATGACTTTTCAGGTGTCAGTAATACATCCATGGTTTTTACATCTACAGCCAGAAAATACACAGAATCTTAGGTTAAAGTGACTTCAGAAATCATCTCATCTGATTCCTTTATTTTCTAGCCCTGTGGGGTTAAGTGATCAAAGTCACTCAAGCGATTACTAGCAGAACCGGGGCTACCATCCCGGACTCTTGGAATCCAGGTCAACGCCACAGCCACTACGGCAACCAATACCAACACCACTTCCTTTAGTAAGAATATAAACATGAGCTACTGCTTACAGCCCATATGGATAAGAGTAAGTGCGATGGCTTCAATATCCATTCTACTGGAAGATTTCTCAGACCTTAACATTATGCAATATGGATAAGCCCACAAAAGATTCTTACTGGGGGGTGAGAAGAATTATATACTTCACGTAATCTTAAAATACTTCCCAGCATGAAACTCACTTTTCATTACTACAGTTCACTAGATCTAACAGTTACAGCAAAATTCACAGCTGGGAGAATCTATAAGGCAAAAATTCTAAACAGAGGTCCCAAGTTTTAGTCCCATCTCTGTCTGTCTGCAAGACTGTGTACCCTTGACAAGTTAGTTTACTTCTCCAGGCTTTCGACATCTTAGTATAAAATAAGGTAAACTAGATCACCTCTAAGTACACGGCAGCCCTAAAAATCATGACTGCAAGCAAATGAATATTTCAAAATATTTTTCTATCACTTAGCTAAAATATCCCTATTAATCAAACACTGGGAATAAAAACCTTATGTTTTGCTTAAGCTGCTTTGGAAAGATATCTGCTTCACAAAAATACTACACACAACCTAAAATGTTCACTAACAGAAGATTGGTTAAATAAATCATGGCTCACCCAACAGAGGGATGTTACATGACTATCAGAAAGAATGACGTAGGTAAGCATGTGATCACATGAAAATCTAAGGTATATTAACCTTAAAAAGCAAGCTATAGGGGAGCATATATAGTATGCTTCCATTTCTGTATAACAAAAGATATAAAAGATCTATATAGGCTTACGTATGATCAAAAAATTACCAGAAGGATATACATATACCCGTGACAGTGGCTGCCTCCTGGGGAGGCAGGGACTTGGGTAGGAAAGAGGCTCATTTGGAATTGTACAACCTTCCGTACTGTTTTTCTTTTTAACTTGGAGTATGGAATATTTTTTTAAATGTTAAAATCAAAAGCTATTTGGAGCTATTTTAGATCATACAAATTATTAAAAATACAGGGCACCCTTTTTTTTTTTCACCTTTTTTTTTTTTAAGGCTGAAAAAAATTACAGTGTCATTTAGACTGAGTGAAACAGAGCCACTGTTTACCTCCTGACTTACCTCATTTACCTTTAGCTGTCAGCTCAGACTGAGAGGGAAAGGCTGGCAGACTCAAGTGACAGGTCAAGGGGAGTTATGAAACATGAGAAAGCGTGTTAGAAAAAATGAGAATTATCCCACAGAGAAGAGAGATGCCTCTGGGAAAACTACAAAGAGTCAGCTGAAAAACATCACTAGGGACAGAGATGAAAAACAAGACACAGAAGGGTTGACATGCATATGAAACAAGGAAAATACCTTCTATTTACATATCCAAACAATCCTATTACAGTTAACACTCAGGAGCCAAAATCAAGTATAACAGCACTCCAGTTTTTATAGCATAAAGTCAACTTATAATGCACTATAGTTGCAATTATCATCTACAACAAGAGGTAGAGCTATGTGTGGTTACTGAATCCCCTCAAAGTCCATGCAGGTTTACATATGCCTAAAATACACACTCCATTTATTTCTATCTTAGGCACCGAAAATAAAAAGCAGATACAAGCAAACGGCAGAGGCAGTCTTTTGTGACTGCAAACGCTTTCACTATTAAGTTTGAAAAACTAATTTATGGTTCATTTATTACACCTCTCCACGACCTTTAAGATGTTTTATTTCAGAAATGTTTAGAATATGGAAATCTTTTAGTAAACTAACAGAATCTCAGGGAGACATTACACAATGAAAAACTACAGAAACATTCTCATCACCTAAGAGAAAAATATTCTTCTTAATTTACCTATGGCCTCTTTCCAAAATCATTGGCAGTAAAATGTAACTTAACAGGTATTGATTTTCACAGATTTGGTTGGTGTCAGAGGAAAGAACTACGGAGCACCAAGGTAACAATTCTGCTATAAACAAACGGAGCACACATCTGCTTGCAAACAGTACAAGTACCATAGACTTGGTGCTGAAACGTAAGAGAAACTGCTAATTTTTACAAATTAAGCCCCATTCTCTCACAGAGACTGCTTTCTTTCCCCCACTTATCTCCTTTGAAAATTTCTGATAAACATCTGCAAGTTAATCAAAATGTCTCCCATGCAACACTAGACAGATCTAGACGACACAAACCTGTATGGAAAATAACAGTGCTTTTCCTAAACCCTGAAGGAAGTCGAAGGTTTCGAAGCAATCCTTTGGCAGTCAGACGTACGTGAATGGTGGCTAAGGAGAATTTAGGAGACAACAACATGTCTTCAGAGCAGGTGGAAAGATTTCACAGAAGAAACAGCTTCTATGGACTATCACATACTGTCTTTTTAAACTCAGCACTCGTCGAGGCCAAGAAACACAGCAAGAGAAAACATGCCTACATAGCAAATGTCATTCCACCACACATAAACAAAGAAAAAAAACCCAGAGCTATCCAAGTGTTTCTGGCTTCCGTTTTCTCTCCCAGATGTTGCCAAAACAATGCTCTTCCTCTGAATAAAATCTCCTCTTAGCAGATCCAGCAGTAAGCAGCCTGTGAATTACATCACACTGTACATGCTTATGAGGTTGTTATGGTTTTCATCAGAGATGGTAAAGGGGAGGAGAAAGTGGGTGGTCTTAGGAGTTTTATATAACAACCAATAATGTTACAGATCCTGTAACTACTTGGAAGATTACTAAGGGAAATTAACTACTTCGAACACCTAAGGTTTATTTAGTAATTAGAAAAAAATTTAAGATTTCATTGAAGTAATCTGTGCTCTAATTTTAAATTCTTTACTTATTGTCACACTAATAACTGTGGGCCTTTTTTCCAGATTTGTATGTAAACCTATATATAAACCTGATACCTTGGATAAAAATTTTAAAAATGACTTCTAGCAATTAATGTTCCCAATTATAATTTTTTAATAAAATTTCTATTATATTAATGTCAGATTGATACATGGTTCAAGTTCAACTTTAACACTCATGTTCTGAGGACTTAATAACCAACAATAAAAGGTTAATGCAATTTCTCTACCAGATATAATAGTTTCAGAGGAATAAAAATTAGTCAATCAGATAGGCAGTATTCTAAGGACTCCACCTATTGCTTGACTAATTGCATTTATAGAAGGTCAGGTGGCCTCTCACAGTAATATTCTGAGACCAGGAACATGGGAGAATGGGTGCGGTTATGTGTATCTTTTACTGGGATCTATTCAATGTTTATTTTAGTAGAGTGGTTTATGAAAGTACATTAAAATATGAGGGCAATAATCAAAAAAATTGAAAGATAAAGATGTGGACATAAAAAAATTACACCGGCAATATGCTTACTTAAATAAAGCTATTATTACACCAGGAATAGCCCTAACTCCTAACATTTTTTAATTTAAGAAAGTACAGGAAAACAATATGTAAAAAACGATCTACGCTTGTTTCCTAGATTTCCTTCAAAAATAAAAATCAGTAACAGAAATAAATGTAGTATTTAACTATAAATCATCTTATTAATTGCTATTAAAATTTGCAGGAAGCAGTTACTCTTTTAGAAATTCTATAGAGTATTTAGGATGTGAAGAGGGAAGGAGACAGGCAGAAGAGGGAATTTTGAATAATTCCTTTTCCTTCTTCACTCAACCCCTATCCTAACATTTTAGATGTTGTCAACAAGGGAGAAAAACCCAATAACCTGTCAAGGGTTAACTATTGGAAAGATACACGTTGTTCACAGTCAGACAATGGATCTTGCAAACACAATGCACCCATGGCAACTGAAACACAAATAACTATGGGATTAAAATTTTTTTTAAAGCTACATTTAGGTGTTGCCTTTATAGTTAGGTGCTGCCTTTATACTTTATCAGTTTATTATTATTAAAATTTTTTTTGCCAGATTCTGCATATTAATATGCTATAATCACTTCTCCTCCCACCCCTCAAAAAACTTGTAAAAACCAGGCTGCCAATCAGTATTAAAACTGTAAGTAAAAAAAAAAATCTGTAAGTAGAAGAAAGTTAAATATTAATATTATTAAAAATACACATGCATTACCCCATATATAGGATTGGAGGGATTGTTTGTGTTATAATAAATGCTAAATTATCCTGATTAAAAAGGAAATCTTTTAGCCTAGACGAACTCAAGAGAAGAAATTAGCAACATGCCACCAATTCATCACATTCATTAAAATTTTTACTTGAACCACACTAAGCTACACCACATATATTAAAAGTAAATGGTGCTAACGATCTTTTTTAACAGCAGAGCAAGGGACTGCAAGAATAAAGAGAAGCAGTGCCATTCAAAATAAAATGTCAGAAGTAACAGTTATTTGTACAGCAAAGTACACACACACAAAAGTGAGAAAGTATACTACTGTGTTTCCCCGAAAATAAGACCTAACTGGAAAATAAGACCTAGCATGATTTTTCAGGATGACATCCCCTGAACATAAGCCCTAATGCGTCTTTTGAAGCAAAAATTAATATAAGACCCGGTCTTATTTTCGGGGAAACACAACCATAAAGACTAAGAACAGCTCAAGCTGGGTTTCAATTCTTTCCCAACCGTATTCTGCCCTCTGGTGGCTATTTAGCACAAATGAGCCAAAACAAAGGGACACTCTTGACAATCCATTAACAGTAATGGTCCACGCTTACAATCTGCTATGTGTCAGGCACTTTCCTAAACACTTTATATGTATTCACTCATTTAAATCACTGAATAAGCAGCTAGAGTAGACTAACAACAATTTTTAAACGCACATACTTGGGGGGCAGGGGGTTAGGAAAGCACAGATTTTCAAATTGGTTCAAAAAGATTTTTTGATTCCTTATTGATCAGCTGTTTTCACTTGTGCGCTATCTGTACTTTCCAAAATTATACTGACTTAGAAGTGCCTAAAGATGGAAAGTGTCCATATTTGTTATTATACAAAGTCTTTATTTAGGAGAACATGATAAGGATCACCAAGGACAGTAAGAAAAAATCTGAGGAACTTTTGGTACCTAAGACAGGACAATGTAATTACAGCTCTAAAAATTAGGAATGAGTTTTTATGAAATACAGCAAAGCTTGTGTTAGGATGTCAAGTGGAAAAACAAAATGATGTAAAATTATACGTAGAGTAGGATCTCAATTTTGAACAAAAAGAATAAATATTGAAGCAAATATACCAAAATGTCAGCAATGATCTAGGAGTTGGGGTAGGCCTGATTTTTAATTTCGCTGATGTTTCTGTATGTTCCCATTATTTTTAACAAATATCATTAAGGCAGAAAAATAAGCTTTTAAAAATTTAAGTTACAGAATAGCTTTATAAAAAGCCTATGAAATAAGCTGTTTCTATTAGTGACACAAAAAAGGAAAAGCAATGAAAACCAATTGTATAAAGTCTGTAGTAAGACTGAAAAAGCAAAAAATAATATGGATGATATAAGTGTTTTGCAGATCAACGTGTTGTGATACCACAGTATATTCAAAGAACAAGAATAACAGATTCCATTGTAGTGTAAAAAGACGTGTGTGTGTGTGTGTGTGTGTGTGTGTGTGTTAAATCAGTGAGTTAATTATAGAACACACTGATGTTAATGATTCTACTCAGGATTCTAGCATCTGTTGTGCAGTGTTGCTTAGATGCTAGGAAATGCATCCAAACATGGACTTATTTACTCGTTGTTTCTAACAATGATGAAGAATCTGGAGATTGATATTTAAACCAGGGATTCAAGCCTCTCTATCCAATACATTTTACCTAGAACGCTAACACGGAATATCAATCTTAATGTTCATCGCCTTACTTTCCTTAACACAACACTAATAGCTACATTTTCTTCATTTTTATGCCTTATAATCATTATGGTCTTATGTTCTAATCTCTATACCAACTGTAGAAAGTTCAATTCAGGGTCCAATTTTTTCCCCATAATGTCCTCTTCCTTAGTAAGAAGAATGCCTTTAAGATATATTGTGAATAATGATCAAAAAAATTCACATAAAACAATTAGAAAATATTTCAACCATCACCCATCCATAAGATTATAAATTCTCCAAGATCAGTCACATTGCCTTTTATTTCTTTGGTCTCCCAAAATAAGAGCAGTAGATGTGGTACATATGTACAATGGAATATTACTTGGCCATAAAAAAAACAAAATATTATTACCATTTATGACAACATGGATGGATCTATAGGGTATTATGCTAAGTGAAACAAGTCAAACAGAGAAAGACAAACACTATATGATCTCACTTTACATGTGGAATCTAAAGAACAAAATAAATGAACGAACAAAACAGAAACAGACTCATAGAAACAGAGAACAGCTGATCTGATGGTTGGCAGATGGGAGAGGGCTTGGGGGGGCGGGCAGGGTAAAAAAGGTGAAGGGATCAAGAATTACAAATTGGTAGTTACAAAACAGTCACAGGGATGTGAAGTACAGCATAGGGAATATAGTCAATAATGTTGCAACAACTATAGATAGTGCCAGGTGGGTACTAGACTAATTGGGGGATCACTGCATAAATTATATAAATGTCTAATCACTATGCTGTACACCTGAAACTAGTATAAAATAATACTGAATGTCAACTGTAATTTAAAAAAAAATAATTTTTAAAAAAGTACAAAATAGTCATGGGGATGTAAAGTACAGCATAAGGAATATAGTCAATAACATGGTAGTAACTATGTATGGTGCCAAGTGGGTACTAAGCTTAAGGGAGAATCACTTAGTAAGTTATATAAATGTCTAACCACTATGCTGTACACCTCAAACTAATAATGTCAACTGTAATTGAAAAAAGTAAAATTTTAAAAATAAAAAACAAAAAAGAGCAGTAACGTTTTATCTATGTACAATGTTTGTTTTAAAAACAAACAAAACACATGATCATTGTAGAATATTTTAAAAATAAAAGTTAAATTACCTGTACATCATAGTGCTCTGTAACAGGTTTTTAAGCTTAATATAACCTTAATAAATGTATTAAACTTAAAATTTTCACACTTATCTTTCATGGCATTAAATAATCCTCTATATTGTTACTTTGATGATTTCAAAATGTCATTAAAATATCAAGGAATGTAATTTAAACATCTGCTGTTTATACCATTAAGGTTGTTTGCAATTTTCCCCCTTCTAAACAATTCTGAAAAGCAACAAATAAGTCAATTGTTTTCCTAGAATCAATTCTGATAAGTGGGAATCCTGGGTAGAAGGCTTTTGTTACACATCACCGAAGTGCTTCCAGAATGGCTGCTGTAATTTATACTCTCTCAGTAGGATATATGAGGCACCTATTCCTCACTTATTCACCAATATCAGGTTTTACTCCTAAAAATAGACACGAATCTGTAGCACATTACTTTAGTCAGCATTTTGTAAACTTCTTCATGTTTCTTAGCCCTCTATATTTCTTCTTTTATGTCTATACATTTACTTTTCTATTGCAGAGTGGCCTTGTTGATTTGAAAAAGCCCTATATGGAATAAACATAGTGCATATGTTGTCCCAGTTTGTTTGCTTGTTAATATTTATGTTTTTTAATTGATATAATTGAGATATAATTGACATATAACATTATATTAGTTTCAGGTGTACAACATGATTCTATATTTGCATATACTGTGAAATGATCACCACAATACGTCTGAGTTATAGTTAACATCCATCACCATGTTTATGTTTTTGACAAAGGGAATTCTAAAACTTTGTTGTCGTAATTATTAATCTTTTACACTAATGCTCCGGGAAAGGCCTTTTCTATCCAACTCTATATGCTTAGTGCTCTTATTCTAATTTTTCTGTAAAACTTCAATTAACCTGGAATATATTTGTGGGTAGTGTGTGAAGTAGGAATCTAATTCCGATGAAAAAGATAGTCTTTGTCTCAACAAGATTTACTAAATAATCCCTAGTGTTCCCTGATTTATCACATATCAAAATAGCATCTGCTTTTGAAGTATGAGAAGAGAGTTATAATCATAAACCTCCACTGACAGACAGCCTCATCCCTACTCTCATCAGAGGAAAACTGGGCCAAACCAGTATTACCTCACCAGAGCAGGTTTGCAACTTGCAACCATTTCCCGACACTTGGGAAAACGGGGTACAGAAAGAAACTCTATCCTCCTGTGCTGTATTTAGAAAACGGGCATGGGAGGAGCAGCACATTCTCTACTTTCCCGGGCAGACTCCATGGCACCTGAGAATGGTGATCGTGTGTAAAATAATCAGGGCTGGATAAATACAACTATGGTGCTTTGATATCCCAAACAGCTTTTATGTGTAGTAGAACCAAGGTAACAATAAATCATAGTATGTGGTACCAGTATGTGTGACATCTTCCTTATAAACAGTAAACTAAGGTTTATTTAGAGTCAATGTTGGCTAGAGTCTTATAACATCATAATCTTTAAATAAATTACAACAGCTAAACCCCCTGAGTGAGGATGGTTCTTGACTTTCAGTGGTCTTTTCCTGTTTGCTTTAAGGATTTAGAAATAATTCAATTTCCTGGAAGAGAACTCTGAAAGTAAACGACTAGACTCATAAGAACAGTGGAAAGGATTACCATCATCCCTATCCCTAGCAATAGAAGAGGCTATCATCTGAAAGTTTTTTATACCATTCTGTAGGTCAAAATTATTCCCATACTGGAAATTTGTCCCAAATATTCCCATATTCCCAAATGAGAAATTTTGAGAGTTGGAGAGGCTTAGTAACTAGCCCATGGTCAGGACAAAAGTAAATGTGGCAAGAGCAAGATTCAAACCAGTATTCCATGCCTCAAAAGTTCATTCTCTTTCTGCCTTTCATTGTCTTATGAGCTCATGGAATTGTATTTGAAATAACTGATTAAAGGTTAAACTAAAACAATGTTATACAATATTCAACGATTACATTAGCCAACAGTTTAAAAAATAACACCCAGTGTTGACCAGAGTATGGTGAAGCCAGCACACTTTTAGGTTGTCAATCATAGTATAAACGGATGTGAAGCTTCTGGAAAGTGATTTGGTTGTTTGAATGAAGTGACTACAAATAGGCATATGTTTTGATTTATTTATACTACTTTTAAGCATCTATTATAAGAAACTTCCCCAAACTTTAAAAGTGATAACTATAAAGATGTTCATTATAGAATCATTTATGGATATGATACGGAAATGCCTCAAATATTTAGGAGTAGTTAAATACTGCTGTATATGCTAAATGTAAGAGTCATTAAAAGTGACAACTTAGGTTAAGTGACAAAACGGGATATAAAGTGAATTTTATTTAAAATCACAAATATTAGAAAACTAAAGGGTGATTTCTAAACTTCTACATACTAACCCTTCCATAATTTAGCAAACTACTATACTTAAAATTAAGTAACTGTTTTACTAAAACGAAAGGGTGTGAAGCTGGTCAACTTAATCTTCACCACTCTTTGTTGCTAAAAAACAAACAAACAAACAAACAAAAAAACAATCTCAAAGCTCAGTACAATTATTTAAAATTTAATGCTCAGAGGAACATGTTTGTATGTGGTGGCAATGTCTTCTGTTTAAAAGATGACCATTTGAAAGCAGAATATGAAGAAAGTCAAGGTGTTTTGTAGACATAGAATATTATAGGAGGGAAAAAACCTCAGTGATCAATCATTTCAATTATACAGAATAGAAAGCTAATATCAGAGAGGTAACATGTTCCACCCAAAGTCACTGGCTGTTTGGACATCACTTCTTAGCATCAAAGCTGACCCTCCAAAAACCAACACACTGTGACTTCTCCTCAGCAGGTTCATCATAAGACAAGGTTAGTCTGAAGTAATAATAACAACTAACCATCAACTAGAAAAACCTGGAAATTATTTGTCCATTAGAATGGCTATCATCAACAAGACAAATAATAACAAGTGTTGGAGAGGCTGTGGAGAAAAAGGAACCCTCATACACTGTTGGTGGGAATGCAGATTGGTGCAGCCGTTATGGAAGGCAGTGTGGAGGTTCCTCAAAAAATTAAGAATAGAATAACCATATGATCCAGCAATCCCTCTCCTGGGTATCTACCCAAAAGCTCTGAAAACATTTATCCGTAAAGACACATGTGCTCCAATGTTCATTACAGCTTTATTTACGATGGCCAAGACATGGAAACACCAAAGTATCCCTCGATAGATGATTGGATAAAGTAAATGTGGTATATATACACAATGGAATACTATTCTGCCATAAGAAAAGATGAAATAGTACCATTAACAACAACATGGATGGATCTTGAGATTATAATGTTAAACTAAATAAATCAGACAAAAAATCGAGATCTGATTTCATCTGATTTCACTGCTATATGGTTTATAAAACTGAAAACAACAAAGGAACAAGACAAACAAACAAACAAAAACTCATAGACACAGACAAGAGTTTAGTGGTTACCAGAGTGTAAGGGGGGAGAGAGGTAATAGATGAGGGTAAACAGGATCAAATACATGGTGATGGAAGGAGAACTGACTCTGGGTGGTGAACACACCATGTGATATATAGATGATGTATTACAGAATTGTACACCTGAAACCTATGTAACTTACTAACAACTGTCACCCCAACAAACTTAAAAAAAAAAAGAAAGAAAAACCTGGAAAGGTCATGTTTATGATTTTTAAAAACTACACGTTCATACCACATAACCTAGATTAAATTACAATGCTGACCTCTTAAAATATATTTTTTTCACTGTAATTATTAGAGAATTGATTATGAAGGGTTACTTGGAGACCTTCTTGAACTCTGTCATACACCCCATTTCTACTCCATGGTTAAATGCTTTGCCAAACAAAACCACAACATAATTCATATTTTCCATTTGTTTTCTCAATCAGGAGTTAATTTTCCATTCTGATAATCTTACCTGTCAAGGGTCAATTATCTGCTTTGGAAATAAGGCATAATGTCAGTCCAACAATGTGACAAGAGTAAATGCCTAATGCTAATAGTTTTGCTCTATAGCAGAAAGGAGATATAGATTGGTGATTATTATTTACTATACCTATCAGAAAAAATACCCTTTTTAATAGTTTTCATGATCATAGACTTGAGACATAAAGACTGCCTTTCCAAGTTTCGTATTTAATTCAGATTAAAACACACATACAAGATTTATTTAACCAGCTCCTTGAATGTGACCAATATAAATGGCAGTTTGCAAAGCACAGAAGTCACACATAAATACTTACCAAAATAACTACAAAACTTATAGCTTGAAAAGTACAAAAATTGTTGAAAGAAATTTAAAAAGACCTAACTAAAAGGGAAGACATCCCATATTCATGGATCAGAATACTTAATGTTGTAAAGATGGCAAAACTCTAGGAATTCACCTACAGATTCAATACAATCTCTACCAAAATCCCAGCTGACTTCCTTACAGAAATTGACAAGCTGACCCTAAAATTCACATGACTATTCAAGGGACCCAGAATAGCCAAAACAATCTTGAAAAAGAACAAGCTAGAAAACTCATGCTTCCTGACTTCAAAACATATTACACCACAGTAATCAAAGCAGTGTGCTATCGGCAAGCACAGACATATGGATCCATGGAATAGATCTGAAGAGTTCAGAAATAAATCCTCACATTTATAGCCAACTATTTTTAACAAAGGTGCCAAGATGTTTCAATGAGGAAAGAGTAGTATTTTTAGTAAATGGTGCTAGGACAACTGGATACCTACATGTAAAAGAATAAACTTGAAACCCCTTTTCACATCATATACAAAAATTAACTTAAAAGACCTAAGTGTAAGAGCTAAAAGTATAAAACTCTTAGAAGAAAACATAGGCATAAGTCTTCATGACCCTGTATCAAGGAATGGCTTCTTAGATATAACACCAAAAGCATAAGCAACAAAAGAAAAACTAAACTAAACCTCATCAAAATTAAAAATGTTTGTGTTTCAAAGGGCACTATCAAAAAAGTGAACAGGTGGTTGCTTTTTTATTTTGTCGATGGTTTCTTTTGCTGTGCAGAAGCTTTTAAGTTTGATATAGTCCCATCCATTTATTTTAGCTTTTACTTCCCTTGCCTTTGGAGTCAAATTCATAAAATGCTCTTTGAACCCAAGGTCCATAAGTTTAGTACCTATGTTTACTTCTATGCAGTTTATTGTGTCAGGTCTTATGCTTAAGTCTTTGATCCATTTTGAATTAATTTTGGTACATGGTGACAGACAGCAGTCCAGTTTCATTCTTTTGCACGTGTCTATCCAATTCTCCCAGCACTATTTATTGAAGAGGCTGTCTTTCCTCCATTGCAGGTTTTTAGCTTTGTTGTCAAAAATTATCTGTTCATATTTATGTGGTTTTATTTCTGGGTTCTCAATTCTATTCCATTGGTCTATGTGTCTGTTTTTCTGCCAATACCATGCTGTTTTGATTATTGTAGTTCTGTAGTACAAGCTAAAGTCAGGGAGTGTAATACCTCCAGTATTGTTCTTTATTCTTAAGATTGGTTTGGGATTTTTGCATCTGTATTCATCAGAGATATTGGTCTGTAGTTTTCTTTTTGTGTTGTCCTTACCAGGTTTTGGTATCAGGGTAATGTTGGCCGCATAAAATGAATTAGGGAGTACTGTCTCTTCTTCAATTTTTTGGAAGAGTTTGAGCAGGATTGGTATTGGATCCTCTTTGAAAGTTTGGTAGAATTCACTAGTGAAGCCATCTGGTCCCAGACTTTTGCTTTTGGGAAGGTTTTGGATGACTGATTCAATTTCATTACTGGTGATCAGTCTGTTTAGATTTTCCAATTCTTCATGGTTCAGCCTAGGAAGGCTATATGTTTCTAAGAACTTGTCCATTTCTTCTAGGTTATTGAATGGGAGAAGATTTTTGAAAACAGTGCCTCCAATAAGGGGCTAATATCCAAAATATACAAGGAACTCATGCAACTCAACAACAACAAAAAACAAACAACCCAATTGAAAAATGGGCAGAGGACCTGAAGAGACATTTCTCCAAAGAGGAAATACAAATGGCAAATAAGACATATGAAACAATGCTGAGCATCACTAATCATCAGAGAAATGCAAATAAAAACCATAATGAGATATCACCTCACCCCAGTCAGAATGGCTATCATCAACAAGACAAATAGTAACAAGTGTTGGAGAAGCTGTGGAGAAAAAGGAACCCTCATACACTGTTGGTGGGAATGCAGACTAGTGCAGCCATTATGGAAGGCAGTATGGAGGTTCCTCAAAAAATTACAAATACAATTACCATATGACCCAGCAATCCCTCTCCTGGGTATCTACCCAAAAAACCTGAAAACATTTATAGATAAAGACATATGTGCTCCAATGTTCACTGCAGCTTTATTTACAGTGGCCAAGACATGGAAACAACCAAAATGTCCTTCGATAGATGAATGGATAAAGAAGTTGTGGTATATGTACACAATGGAATACTATTCAGCGGTGTGAAAAGATGAAATAGAACCATTTGTGACAACATGGATGGATCTTGAGATTATAATGCTAAGTGAAATAAGTCACACAGAAAAAGCAGAGAACCATATTATTTCACTGATATGTGGTATATAAACCTAAAAAAACAAAACAACAAGACAAACAAATGAGAAACAAAAATTCATAGACACAGACAATAGTTTAGTGGTTACCAGAGGGTAAGGGGGGAGGGGGATGGTAGATGAGGGTAAAGGGGAACAAATATATGGTGAAGGATGGATAACTGACTCTGGGTGGTGAACGCACAATGGGATTTATAGATGATGTAATACAGAATTGTACACCTGAAATCTATGTAACTTTACTAACAATTGTGACCCCAATAAACTTCAATTAAAAAAAAGTAAACAGGGTCTAGTACTCAGAATATACAAAAGAATTCCTACAATTCAACAATAATATAAATAATTTTAAAATGAGCAAAGGATTTGAATTAATGTTTCCCCAGAGAATATATACAAATGGCCAATAAGTTTACAAAAACATAGTCAACATCATTGGTCATTAGGAAAACACAAATTGAAACTGCATGAGATACCACTTCATACCCACTAGAACGGCTATACTAAGAAAGATAGAGGGAAAAAAAGTGTTGGCAAGGATGTAGAGAAACTAGATCTCTCCTACACTGCTGGTGGGAATGTAAAATGGTGTAGCCACTTTGGAAAACATTCTGGAAATTTTTTTTAGCTAAATATACTATTATCATACCATCTAACTTTCTGATAAAGGTTATCTGATTTTCCAAAATAAACAAAGTAATTCTATAGCATATTAGCTATCTTTTTCTCCTACATATAAGGATGTGCTAGAAATTTAAAATGAAAGAAAATAAAAATCTCAATGTATACAGAATAGTTTCTTTTGGTTTTTTAAATTAGAAAGCATACACATATACATACACATATACATATATATATCTTCAAACTCAGGCTATTGAGACCTTTTTTTAAAATCACTGAATGGCTGGTTCTTCTCTAAGTACCTACGAAAGATTAATAATTGTGATATAATTCTCTCACACTTTGCGCCTTATTAAGCCAAGGAAACTGAACACATCTTGAGGGTATCAAGAGTATTAATTATTCCCTGTGTAACATTATCCACCCTATTTTCTTTAATTACTATCTAAATATATAGAGGTGAGGGAGGGTCACAAATTTATACCTGCTGCCTAGGTTTCCCTCACTAGATCACACCCTTTAACCAGGCCTCGCATAGGTAGGAACACGTAACCTTTCCCAAAAACTTACTGCAATTGTGATTTTACATTTATTTGTGCAATTCTTTGATCTTCCTGTAAGCTTCCTGAAGTCAAGGCTCTTGTTCATTTTTGGTTCACCATTGTTATCCTTAGCACCCAACACTGGCACAATGCATGATGAAATGTAGTTAATGTGCTACACTTTCTCTCTTCAGTGGACTTAGAAGCCACATAACTAATGGTCTTAGAACTGCATATTAAGTAAGAGAACATAGTGTACGGGACCTAATCAGCTATAGATAAAATATAGGAACTGTAGTGAATACATTCTGTGAAATCTTCTATGGCTTCTCAAGAGACAAAGTTTTTTGATTCCCAGTTGTTCAAATGGGTGAGGCTGTCTTAGAGACAGATGGGAGTTTGTTCTACTGAGAAATATTGGAAAAAAAAAAAAAAAGAAAAAAAGGAACGAAAACAAACAGTTAAGCTGCTGAGCTATTAAAAGGTGTTAAAACCTGATCTTGAGATAATTTAGCAATTAAAGACAATCCAATTGAAAAATAACATTTACCTTGATAAAAGGACTTCTCCACCTCATTAGACCACATTAAAAAATCCTTTTTAGCAAACTAAAACTACCTGTTATTAATAAAATGTCCTTTTGTGTCAGATGGCTTGTCAATCGTGCTTACCAAGTTTTAACCCTATGCTGGCCCAGGTCATAAGCAGTTATGTTTATGCCACAAACTTGAAATTCTATTTATAAGCATACTAGTGAAAAGTCACTGTAAAAAAAATTTACATACTTGTAAAGATAACACAACTCTACAAAAAGATTCTTTTTCTCCATCCATATTTAAAGGGGTCACTTACCTGTATTAGAAGCTGTAAATAGATTTTTTCTTGAAGGACCTAAAATATAAAAGAAATACACATTTTATATAATACACATTTTATAAAATACACATTTTATATAAAATGTCACACAAAAACAAACCATTTAAAAAATAAGGGTTGTTTTATTTTCAAAAACAGTCCACTAACATCTAAATTTGAGGTTTCAGATGGGCAATACCACTGAGATACAATCAACTTTATCAAATATAGTCTAAGTATAAAATGACATCCCAAATAACATCAAAATGGGAGTTGAAGGGTGATATGAATTCTTCGTCACAAATTAAATATGATAGGAAAAACTACAGTACTTTTTCAGTCAAGAACACTTGAAATTCAAATTTTAACAAAACTGAATTTACACATTTATTATACACTTTACACTATTCTACTGCTGACAGAGAAAAAACGGCCAGATTTTAAGAAAGACAGTCACTAGTACATGATTTCTAAAACTGCCAAGTATTACATCCAATTCACTTGCTACTGAGCAATGAAGGAAATTACACTTAAGCTTTTTCTCCAAACTGATACAATATAAAATACGACCAGGGGAATCCTTTCACAATGTATATGTACAGCATCATCAAATATATTACATTTTTATTTGTCAATTATATGTCAATATAACTGAAAAATAAATACGACCAAGAGTAGTTAAAAGGGACAGAGCTACAAACATAAGTCACTAGAAGAAAACTACGTGTTTCCACTTGACATGATATAGTCATTTCTAGGGCATAATCACCTGCAGATTACTGGTTGGAACAGCTGCCACATTCTGTCTGTGCATTTTACAAAGAAGATAATCTCTTAAAATATGCGGCTGTTATAAATGGAAAGCATTGATTCCCACTCAAGTAAAACCTTTGTGATACAAAAGCTTACAAATTCACTAGCAAGACATACTAGACTTCCCTGTTCTATAAAGTTATCAGTAGAATCACGAAGTTCTAATTCTCTGAAAGTGATCTTAGTATCGAAATTGGACATTTCTTTTTAGTTATTTGTGTACGTATAGATTATAGGGCTTTATCATCAATAAAAAACCACAGATTCACATACTAATGTCATCCCAGAGGGGTCATTAGATGCCTCAGAAATTTATTTGAGATCCTGGACAGACGAAAACCTGCTGGCATGCTAAAGAATTATGTTCCAATATTTATGCCTACTTTCTCTTCAAATCAGTAGAAAGGCAAAAGTTGAAAAACATTCACTAGGTAATTCGCCTAGTTACCACATAATCCTACACACACACGATGAGGACGATGAAGAGTAACAGACACTCTCACGCTGCTGTGAGAGACGAATGCCTTTTGGGAAATTATTTAGCAACATATACTGACAATTTAAAAAAGATTCCTACAGTTTAACCTAGTAATTCCTCTTTCAGGGAGAGCCCATGGAAGTAATTAAGAGTCTGAAGCAACGAACACTATGTACATTCAGAGATGTTCGTCTCAGTTTTACACACTACAGCAAAAGGCAGACATTGTCCAGAAAACAGAATTGGAAAACTGGACTGTTTCATATCCATTTAAAATGAAGACGATCTCATGATATCCTACTAAATCAATTAAAGCAAGACACAGGAGCATGTACAAACGAGGCCCTGAGTTTTGTTGAAACAAACAAACAAACAAACAAAAAACCATTCTATATGCAAAGGGGGAAAAAGAATGGAGGAAATGCAACCGTTATTTGTGGTTGATGGGATGAAGAACTCGGTATGTTTCTATTTTTCAAATTCTCTAATCAATATGCATCACATATTATAGGTCAGGTTTCTCATTCACAACTATTCCTTTAGTTAGGCAACTTTTTGATTCACTAAGCACAGAATGAAACTTCTAGTGTGTTTCAGACCCACTGTGATAAAACTACATGAAAACAATCCATGTTAAATATATACGACATCGCTTGTAAACCTGAAAGTTATTCTTCATAGCCACAGCAATCATAAAGTGGTAATACAGAGAAGGAAAAGAGATAAAGAACAGAAAATAAACTAGAAAAAAGGAATATGATTTGGACCAAGAGTGAGAAGTAAACTATGCACTGGTATCTCATTACTCTAGATCACTACCTTAACATAATTTATCTCTTGAAATCTTCTTTTCACCTTATACCTTTGATCTACCTGCTGGTTTCTATTTATCAAGTTTTGCTGTGGAACCTACCAGCTAGCAGAACAAGAACAGCTCCCTCAGTGTAAAAAGGCATCATTATCTCTTATTGAACAGACTGTTTACAAGTAATTGGTCAATATACCATAGACCTAATTGTCAAAATTTAACTTCCTACAAGCCAAGGACTTAAAACATCTTGTCCTCCCTCTTCTCTCCACAGTAAGGACCATACCTTTTGGAGCAGTTTTCAATAGGTGTGCGTGAGCTCTGGGTGCCAAAGACTTCAAATATAACGATCCTGACGAACCGTTTTGAAATGCTGGTTTGGGAGGGCTTTCCTCATATTTGATGACAGCAGTATTACCAGCTGTAATAATACAAAAAAGTACATTTTATTTTACAAATGTAGTATCAATCTATCACAACGTATTCCTTTCTCCTACAATCAACAAGTGGTAACTAAGCACCTACAACATGCCAGTCATTATTGCGTACTGGGATGACAGAGATTCATAACAGGTAGTTCCTGTCCTGGGGGGGGGGGGGAGGCAGGATAAAAGCTATAACCAGAGTGACCAGACATCCTGGCACAGTGCAACTTTATGATTATTGCTCAGTTCAGCTTTCATCCCAAGTAAAAGCTGGGAAATAACTGATGTTCTGTAACAAGGACGCCCACGGTGCAGCTATGAAGAGCATCCATCTCCACGAGGACAGGCAGCACACAGGCAGCCAGCCAGCTGTGTGAATAATTTGAGAACCATAATGTACAAACCCCTTGGCAGCTACAAGGATGAGATCTGATTCTGATTCTCTCTTGCTCCAGCAAGGAGTTGGCACGCCAACATCTGCTCTGGAATAAAGGTGCCTGAGCTCCAAAGCTAAAACAGAAGAGGGGGATCCCACCTAAATAATACATACCATCTTTTATGTTATATGTAAATCTTTCCTCTCTCACTAACACAGGAACCCTCTCTGGAACACACACACACACACACACACACAGAAAGAGAGAGCGAGAGAGGGAAGGGAGGGAGGGAGGGAGGGAGGGAGGAAGGAAGGAAGGAAGGAAGGAAGAAAGGAAGACTGTTTCCAGGCACTAAAAGAATTGTTAAAGAAAGGACTTTTGGAGAAATTTTGATGCTAACTAACTTTGCTTGGGCTGTAGTATAATTCTGAGTCCACTATAATTAACTAGGTAAAGGGGGCTTGCCCAGAAATAGAACTACACTACTTCCCAAAGAAAATATCAGGGTAAAAGTGAGAGGGAAGAATTAACTGAGCAAATACTACACTTTAGGTAGACTATGTCAATGTGTTCTGGAAGAGCATCATCTTTATTTCGCTACAGTCTCTGATTTTGCTTCTTTTCCTTCATTGGAATGCTAAAGACAATCTTAGCATATCAAGTGGCAGTGATACTGCAGAATAAAGAACAGAGCTTTAAAAATAATAATGATAACCTATAACTTGTTGATTTTCTAGCAGAACTAAAATTTGAAACCATGGCGATATTATGTCAAAGCCTTAAGTAGATGTCTTACTTACTCTTATTTCTTCTTTTGCCCCATAATAACTGAAGCTCTTGGCATCAAAAAACTAAATATCTTTCAGTACATAAGACAACTGTGTAGACCATGTTTATATAGGTTCTTACTAAATTGTGAATTGCTTCTTTGCATTTACGGCTTCCCACTAGATTGAAATGGGAGCCCAAATCTCTGTAGCATCCTTAAAATTTGTATTTGTACTTGGGACAGGGAGAAGAGCAGAAGGGAAAGAAAGAGCAGGACTTGTTTCCTGAAATTTGAATCCCATATAAAAATGCATTTTCACGTTATATTTTTGCTGAATGTGTATTTGATCCATAAGGAGGTCTTATGAAATAGTGCCCCTCTCTGTGGTATGGTTAAGTGGACTTTATGGCTACTTTACGACTGTAACCACCATTACCATCATTTATTGCACTGTTTTAGGCAGGGAGAATCTACATTTTAAAATCTCGCAAGTATCAAAAATATTAGAGAAAGGTTTGAAAAAACATTACCAGCAGGTAAAGATAAAAATGTAAAAAAAACTGTTTCACATTTTATTGAGTAGTAATTAGAAAAGGAAGCAGCAGCAATGACCTAATTAAATTTTTAAAAATCAGTTGTTTTTTTTTAAAAAAACCATTCTAAATTCACTTTTCCTTTCAGTTTTCCATAATTGAATAATCTCTGCGAAAGTACACTATCTAGAGCTTAGCTCCTATAAGGAATTTTAACAGTACTGCTTTGCTCTTCCTAAGAGACTATCACAGTATGCAACACTCAAGGAGTGTAAGCACAGCACTTTGTCTTTTTCTCTCCATATCCAAGAAAATAAAAAATTCAAACAAAAATACTTGCAAAGTTTTATGATTCTCTCTTCCCATAAGTGAACCTTTTGATGGTGGGCTGTGCCCCCTGCAACTAGCAACGGCAACTGGACCTGGAGCTGAGCTGCGCCCTCCACAACTAAGATTGAAAGGACAACAACTTTACTTGGAAAACAGGCCTGGAAGTACACACTGTTCCCCAATAAAGTCCTGTTCCCCTTCCCCAATAAAATCTAAAAAAAAAAGTGACCCTTTTTATCCATCTCCCCTTGACAACCACACAAACCACTGGCATGTTTAGGTCATCTACTCACTAGGCTAGAAGGGAAATCTGAAAGTTCATTCATTCACTACCTGGTCTCCAATGTTAATTTCCAGTCCACCAACCCACACTGGATTTTTTATTGTTTACAAATAATCTCAACACCCAATCCTAAGCATCCAGTTCTATTCTAATATTCAACACTTATAATCATAAATTTCTTTATTACCAACCCTGATCCCTTTCTTTACCTCACATTTCTAGAACACGGTTAGATGTCTGCCTATTTACAAATATGTTACAAATTGGAAGACAGCTAGAAATTTTTCACTAGGCTAAACTATCCCAACTCCTGCAACAGTGCTCATAGATATCACATTTAAACCCTATAAAGACATGCGGTTATTCTGTCCTGAGCTACGTCAACTCTCTCTACAATGAGCCATCTGTTCATTCTTCCTGTGCCCAGATAACATTTCCAACATTAGGTCAAATCAACACAGAACCATGCCTCCTACTGACAAGTTTCTGCCAATTTCCTGTCCTTCCTTCCTTCCAATTCTCTAGTTCCCCAAAACCTAGAGACTTGGTTTTTCCAAAGTTGACAGAGAGCTAATGTAAATAATACTGAAGATACTATAGCTATAAAATTCAACGTAACTTCTTAAAGGATGAATGGGGAATAATTTCATAGCCTTAAACAGAACCAAAATTTCATACAACAGCATATTTTTCAGATTTTCATACAAAATGAGTATTGGGTTTAAATTAGTATTACACCCTTTGCTACATCAAAATCCAAGAAAGGAAGTAAATGATGTTATTAGAGTCTTAACTGTGTAACACAACAGTCTGGATTTTAGTCTTACTTTTCTTGAAACATTTAAAAACAAAAATATTGAGCAGCAAATAAGTCACCTATTCAGATTCTGAGATACTGAATTGAGTTTAATTTACAGACTTAATATAAACTCATAAGTATATAAATTCATGCTTTCATTACTAAGCTTTAAACACAAAGACCTTCAGTTTCCAAAGACCTCAATAAAAGGATTTCTCACTAAAGCAAGAGACACATTTCTCATGAGGCACAATACTTCTGTCCTTTGGTTCTCTATTCCACAATGAACAGGAGGGAGTGTACTGGAGAGAAATTGTCTCAGTGCCACTCTTCAGGCTCAATATTGTTATACTGAACACTAGATTCTGCACCAGATCCATCGTCAACCTCGTAACACATTAGGGTCAAAATCCGTATTTCAAAAACAAAATTTCTGAGTTTGACTCAAGTATAAACACATACACACACGTCACATTTATATGTGATATATACACAAACATATATGTACTTATATACACACATACATACACACAAACATATACTCGCTCTCTGTGATCATCTACTGTACACACTTCCTACCTTCACTCTTCCCCCCTTTCTACTGGTGGGACAAACTGTGCTGAGATGCACATACGTTTATGACGAACACTGACATATCTTACTCTCTTTAAACACTCTCCTCTAAGCTGGCCCATTGCTTTCTAGTAAACCCCAACTTGAAGGATGTATTATACTTCACTAGAAGGCATGATGCCCATTCAAGTATTTCTCCTGCCCTCAATTTCAGTTCCTAACAGGGCAGCTGGTTGGGTATCCTGATGAGCTCTAAATTTTCTCTTATCCAGAGTTATTATATCCAAATGATACACTCTTCAGTGGCAAAAGTTCCAGTATAATAGGAGAAACATAATAATTTCAAATAATGGAATGGAATCTAAAAATCTGTGTGTTCTGGTCGTGATTTAGCCACTGCCTACCTGTGCTGAATCAGTTCATCTCTCTGTGTAAAAAGAATGGTCTGACTATCAGGTATGGAGAGAATACCCACAGGGTCTCAAATAACTAATAATGGTCCTCTGTCCCACTGAGACCAAACACATCCTCAGAATTCTCCTAAACACAGTGCTCCAGGCGCCCCTAATCACTCAATAACAGTTGGTCTACAGAGTCAATATGTGAAATTCCACATGTGCTTGCCTAGGTCTAAGTCAGCTCTGATATACACTTTAAAATTGCCCCTGTTCTGTTTTTATCATCCATCCTAGGTTTTCTCACTTATGCCAAAATAATACATTCTCTAGAATCCTTCGTTTTCATTTCCTCATGTCAAAATGTGGTGCAAATGAAATGAGAGACAGAGACAGAGACAGAGACAGAGACAGAGACAGAGACAGAGAGAGAGAGAGAGAGAGAGAGAGAGAGAGAGAGAGAGAGACTAAAGAGAAAATGGAGAGAGATTCTCAGAGAAGCCGAAAGAGAAGCAATGGTTTTCCTATTAGAGAAGGACTTCTCATTGTTCCAGACTTGTATCTGCAAACTTACATTTTATACTACCTTCTAGCATCTAGTTAACATTAGTTTTTATTTTGTTTATTCTAGTATGCATATACACACAGAGCCAACATTCTGCTCATTGCTTGATTTTTTTCCTTTTTTGTGAATCAGTTTAACACTCCCCACCCCACTGTGCCAGATCATCTGTTCACCTGGCTTGAAATCAAATCACTACTGAAGTCGAAGCTTTCAAATTCCAAAAGCAAAATCAATCAACTTCATAATAACAAGAACATTTCACATATACCCTACAGAAATATTAAAAGAATGAAAATATAAACCAAAAACAACAAAAGAACAAGACAAACAAATGAGAAACAAAAACTCATAGACACAGACAATAGTTTAGTGGTTACCAGAGAGTAAGGGGGGTGGGGGCTGGGAGATGAGGGTAAGGGGGATCAACTATATGGTGATGGAAGGAGAACTGACTCTGGGTGGTGAACACACAATGGGATTTACAGATGATGTAATACAGAATTGTACACCTGACATCTATGTAATTTTACTAACAATTGTCACCCCAATAAATTAAAAAATTAAATTAAATTTTAAAAAAAGAATGAAAACAAAATTAATACCAATCTGGATAACAGTATTTTCTTATTAAATAGTCCATTTAGACACGCACACATATTAAGCATGTTTTGTAATGTAGGGCCAGAGTATATACTGCTAATCTTTCAGCCCTGCCTCAGCTATGGCAGACAACACTAGTCAAGCACAAGCTTTTGCTCTGAACCTGGAAGCAGCCTGAAAAACATTCAGCACTGTACTCCAGGTGATTCTTATTTACCAGCTGACCAGTGATGGCAAGTGAGACAATAACGACTTGACTGAGGGGAAACAAGACTAATCCTTCCTTCTCTCTGTCAGCTTAATAGCTGCAGCAACTCAAAGCACCTTTTCCCAAACTATTAGGCACCATCTTACTGTAGTGAAGAAAATAAAAGTGGTCAGAAACATTTGTTGTTGCACGAATTTTGAATATGATCTAGTCCTCCCGCTGCCCATTCATCAGGTGAGAAGACTGAGGGTAACAGAGTGAAAGATTGTCCGACTTCGCAGAAGTTAGGAGGAAAACTAGGATGGTCTGAGCTGAATGACCTTTTTCTATATATTACACACACTGCGCTGGGGCTGGCCATGAAGGTAAAGCAAAGGAATGTTCCATTTATTGGTTAGCCTCCTCCCATTCTTGCACTATTTCCAAGACAGTGCAAATAGCTTTGGTGTGCATCTCTTACATTTCCTCTCACCATCTGTCTCTCAAAAATAAACAGTCTTTGTGGCCAAAATGGAAGGAAAAGAAAACCCTTGGACTTCGTATTTGCTAATGTGGCAAAATTATACACTGTCCAAAGACTGCCTTTTGCATTGGCACAATGGTCCTCGAACCTTCAATTCTGTTCAAGACTTACAATATATCATTGATTTTCATTCAGTGATCTTAAAAACTGGACTTTAGATGATTATAGAAGAGCTTATAATGTTTAAGCTCCATAAATGAGCACATTTGATATACAAGCTACTATGCAATGCTTCATGCTAATAATATACAAAAGAAAATGAATGTCATAACTTTCAACTTTTCTAGGCTTAAAAGAACACACACAAAGAGCCTGCTAAAGTCCCCAAATAAGAAAGATTTATTGCCTTATATATCTTGATTCAGTCACTTTAAAACTTGGTAATGTTATTTCCATAGGATCTCGAAGTACCAAGAACCAGATGCTAATTTTACAACAGCACTGTGTGATCTCAGAAGTTCTTAAATGATGCCACTAATAGTACCACATCATAAAGAAATGAGCCGACAAAGCAAGAAAATGTTCTTCAACAGTTCAAATGCTCAACCGAATATAAATCAAAACAATGATCAAAAGATTATTTCGTAACATGACTCATCACTATCAGAAATAGGAAAATTTCAACTCAAAAAGATTTCTTCATGTTTTAAGGTAATCTTCAAAAAGTACACATCGTGAATATTTTGGGATATAATACAATGAATAAAATAATCAAGGATGTGATTTTTTCATTTTAATTCTAGGAAAGTATTTTTCTATACTCGTACAACTATAAGCTACATACACAACAACTATTAGCTATTTAATCGGAAATGAGACCACCAAATAATCTTTAATAAAGTAATCTCACATGCCAAGAACATTGACAATGCTGCTGAATTATATGAAGAGTTCCAAAACACATAAAATATACAATAAATTGGGTTCTGTACAGACTCATTCACAGCTTAAAATAAATATGTCTGAGAAATGCTACAATCAACATAAATTACAAGTTGCAAAAATAGCAATCAAGAGCTGCTAAATGAATTTATTGAATAAAATGCAAGCATGCTTACAAAGAAAAGAATCAAACCAGAAATCGTCGACCTACTTCTTTTCCCAGTAAACGTGGCTAACAAAGGAACTATACAAAGGCTGTAGGATCCCAGGACCAGCAGTGTCAATAAGGTAGCATCATAATGCCTCTCTGAACCAGCCGGTGGGGTGAGTGTAGAATTAATAAATATTTTTGAAGAAATATCCGTTTCTGTACAACTGCGAAATCCTCCTGGTACAGTCATTTAAAAGGATCAAAGCAAGCTTAAGCAGGAAAAACTGCAGCCATGTTCACTCCCATATCCCTCATGCTGCCTCTTAGTGAATTAGAATGGAGGGGGGAAAAAAAATCTGTAGGCTCCCAGGCACTACACAGAACAGATTAAACCAGCTAGCAAATTGAACTAAGAAAGAGACTCATTGATGTGGATGCTTAATCTGCAACAGGGACACATCGCCACTAGACAGGCTCTGTGGGTACACGGTAAACCCCTTTGTTAAAAGACAAAAAGGAAAGGACAAAAGCATTTTACAACCTCCTTCAGCGTGTCAGACACGGTACTGAAACAGTGGCCAAGTCAACATGGCTGTCAATGGGAAACGCTGGGCAGCAGCTACAGAATGTGTCTGTTTCCAGTGTCACAAATCCCATCACGACAGTGCTCCCAGGGCACACTGATTCTGTTTTGGCAGTTTGCTTTTAAAATTCACATTGCAAACAGAGAAAACTGCAAGTGAAATGACCTTAAAATAATACATATATGAAATACCTTTTCAAATTCATAGAGAATTCTCTGTTACATGCAAACTCTTCTGATCCGATGCCACACTTCAAAATTCAAACAATAAGCAGGTAATAATCTTGTTTCCTTTTTAGTGACATATTCCAGTCTTCCTCAAGTTCTGGTATACTGCTACTTACTATCATAGGAAACCAGCTGCTGCCGCTAAATGAACTCTCCGAAACGTCCTCATTAATTCAGTCATTGATTCAATCAATGCCGTACCATCCATAATCACATTCTCAATTCTGTCACATACTGGCTGAGAGCCCCTGGACCAGCGACAACCTCTCTGAGCCTCAATTACCTTATATATAAAATTGGAGTAACAGCAAAAGATACTTGAGAGAAAAACAAAAAGAAATAATGTGTGGTAACTCTGTGATAATGCTCCACACCCAGAAGGTTCAATAACTGTGACTCCACTTAGTCCCTATCCTCTCACCAGAAAGAGGAAATGAATCCCTCCTTAAGGCAGAGAGAACTCCCCTCATCCCCACTACATCTTTATATCTTATTTTATCCGGTATTCTAGTTATCTATGTAAACATAAACATCATCTTCTCCTCAACTACCTTTTAGATAAGAACCATCTCTTTTATATCCAGTATCTCTCACTGCATTTATCATGACGGTACACAGCAAGCACTCCAAAATTGTTCAAATGAACTAATCTGTGGATTATTTTGTGAGAAAATTCAAAAGGAAATAAGCAAATAAGTACTAAGACCAAATACATCTTTTGAATGAAAGGGATAGCTCTATTAATTCACCCATTTTATACACAGAATTTACATTAACTGACAACTTTAAAAATATTCTCCAGAGTTGAAATTACTTAAAATTTAGCCCGAAGTTACAATATATGTACTAGTCATACTACCCTGAATTGAGCACCCATAATAAAAGATTATAAAACGTACATCTACAAAATACAGTCTTTTACAAAGTAAATGGAACTGAAGTTTTATCTTTTTTTCTGATTTCCAGTTGGCTTCCCAAGCCACTAGATCATTTTCTTTCCTTAAACAAACCAAAACACATCACCACTTCAAATGATATCACCATTCAGAATCTTCATGCAAAAAAATACCAGTTGCCTGTAACACATAAATATTTCAGTGTTTCATAGCACATTCATCAAGGAGAATGCCACTGAAAGAATGTTTTTCCTGCCCAACTTGTAAAGCAATTCCAAGGGAAAAGACGTATGCATATTTTCCCCTAAATCACAGAAATCAAAAATTCTGATAATTATCTGCAGCACACTAGTTTTTCTTATAGCTAGAGTTTCAACAACTGCCAAAGGCTGACGTTAGACCGACTTACAATTGTTGCTGTAAGTGCTCAGGTCACTGTGGGTGCTCGCAACAGAGGAGGTGCTTCCTGTCCTTCGCAGCGAAGATGTTTTCAAGGACGCTTTGGATCTAGGCAAAGTCACCCAAGAGGGCTGTGAAGTTTTCAAAGATGTAGGTTTTCCTTGGGGTTTAAAAAAAAACAAAACACCAAAATGTTTCCACTGCTCTTCAGTGTAAACTCAAACGCCTGCTCTAACAACTGAGTCAAAATATAACATGAATATTCAGAACCACGTAACTTCAGAGGAAATCTACACATCAACTTATTTTTTATCATTTAGAAGCAGAAGAGCAGAGATGGTGGTGAGACAAGTGGGAGATGAGGAGGGTGGCTGTAACCCTGTCACCTCAAGGAATTAACTCACCTTTTATGTGACACAGGGATACATCAGAAGAGCCATGTGAGATGGAAGCTTTTGGCAAAGGTGAAATCAAACAATAAATAAACTGATATGACTTCCCCCCATACTGTTGATTAAAAAGTAAACCAATGAGCCCATTCACACGAGACTTTCATATAAAAAAATAGGAGAAAATTTTAAAACAACCAAACACGAAGGAAGAAAAATTAAATTTGATGAGGGAAAAAAACCTTCATTTTAAAAATATCTAATGTCTAACACCAGGTGGTGCTATGCTCTTAGTAGTATTCTTTTCCTCCCACCTTTTCATCTTTGCTCATTTGCCAAACTTAAATGGTCGTCACCCAAACGTCTCTTTCGTGCAGCAAACAGTAGTTCCATTTGTTAACAAAATATGTCTGCTTCATTCTTTGGCATCTTTGAAATCACACTATCCTGATGCTCACAGCAGCTACCTGAGTGTGGGCATTTCCCAAGTTTAAGCCTTTATTCTCAACTTTCTTCACACCCATCTCTCTTGGAGTCTGTTTTGTTTACTTTACTCTAACCACTGCCCTATATACTGTTTCCCCAAAAATAAGACCTAGCCAGACAATCAGCTCATATGCGTCTTTTGGAGTAAAAATTAATATAAGACCTGGCATTATATTATATTATATTATATTATATTATATTATATTATATTATATTATACCCGGTCTTATTTTACTATAAGACTGGGTCTTATCTAACATAATATAAGACCCAGTCTTTTATTAACATAATGTAATATAAGACCTAGCTTTAGAGCTGATTGTCAGGCTAAGTCTTATTTTCAGGGAAACACGGTAGATGAATCCCAAATTCTCACCTGCAACCCTATCCTCCTCCTGAACCCCAATGCCACATTTTAAATTCCTTAGTGTTTCAACTTGGACAATTAGACAACTCCTACCTACTTCTGCTAACTTAACTCCATTTTTCCTTTTTTTCCAGCCTCGTAACACTGAAATCATCTTTTCCCCCTGCCAGATTATCACAGTCTAGTACCAAGTCTGTCAAGACAGTTACTCTATCACATAACTAAAGTTATCAAGAGTTGAAAAGAACTCAGGTGAAAATGATGGTGTCACATATTACTTATGGCACCATTATTGAGTAATTTGTCCAGAGAGTAATGTTCCTGCTTTGTCCGAATGATTTCACCTACAAAACTCTCATCTTAATAGAGCAAAAGGAATTGAAGACTTAGGTCTGGCATTTAAGGGCAGCCACATGGCAGCTCCACCTGTTTCCAGCCTTACCCTGTACTATTCTTTTACGTAGGCACACGTTCTGCTCCAATCAACCTCCTTTTCTCTCTGACAGCAGGATGTTACTATTCTAATTCATTAGGGACATCATTTCTTTTCAAAGAGGTCTTATTCCTCTCAATCCAAATCCTAGAAATCCTTAAGCCCCTGATATATTGCCTGAACTACTGTATTGGACACTGTGAAGTCCTGTCTTTCCATCCTTTCCACCTTCATCATGTTTATCTCCTGGATATGAAAACCAAGGTCATTATCCAATCTAAAATCTCTAATTCCCAATTATCTACAGGATGATGTTATTTTAATTCTCTTAATATCCAAAGGCACAAAAGGCAGTCCTAGGGCGATTCCTACCAACTTCTCCCTTATGCTTTGCCACATCCCCACCCCTCTATACACACACACACACACACACACACACACACACACACACACGCACCTTATGTTTATTTCTCTAGATTATTTTACTCTATTCTTCTGGTTATAATTATCTTTGGGAATAAAATGGCTTCCTTTCCGTCTAGTCTTCTGTCTTGTCAATAGATGTTTCTTTTAAATCCTTGCCACTCATTTGCAGCCCCACCCCAGATCTATGAATCACAGTTTCCATTTTAACAAGATCTCCAGGTGATTCAAACACACATTCAGTATGAGAAGCGCTGTTAAGAATCACAACCTCTTTGTAAAGCCTTTCCTTCCAGGACATCTCCTTCTGTGTGCAATGGACCACACCTTCCTTTATGCTCCTGCCGATACTTGCTTCTATCACAGTATCTGTATCAATATAGCTCTGGACTAGTCTCTACGGTACCTGAGAACAAGAAGAGTACCTCATTCCATTCTGTCCCTTAGGGTCCAGCAAAGTATATAGCATAGAGTGAGACTTAAACTTTGCTGAATTAATTTTTCTTTTCAGGTCAAGAGTAAGTTGGGGGAAATAAGGAGAGGTTGGTAAAAGGGTACAAACTTCTATCAGATGAAAAAGGTCTGAAGATCTGATATAAAATATGGAGACTATAGTTGATAACACTATTATATAACTGAAATTTTCTAAGAGAGCAGAACTTATTCTTACAAAAAAAAACATATGAGGTGATGGCTCTGCTAATTAACTTGATGGTGGGGACCCTTTCCTAATATACAGAGGGTACCAAAAAAATGTATACACATTTTAAGAAAGGAAAACTGTATTAAAATCATAATACTCAATATATACTGATAACAAATGAATACAAGGCATATTTGACGTCTGCAATTATAAGCAGTGCTCAAAGCGGTAACCATCAGTGTCCAGACACTTCTGATTACAGCAAACCACTGCTTAAGCAATGTATACAAAGTGTCCACTCGTATACATTCTTTTGGCACCCCAGGTATACATATATCAAATCACCACAATGTACACTTTACATATCTTACAATTTTATTTGTTAATTATACCTCAACCAAGCTGGAAAAAAAATAAATGTATAATTATAATAATGATAGTAATATAGCTATTAAAAATGTTTTAAAGAGTAAATAAATTTTTATAATGTCTTCTCTCTATAATGTCTCATCTACATTGAAGCAATAAACACTTAAGCAATTTTTATAAGCTTATTTGTTCTTTGTTACTATTAGTAGACTCTTCAAATAGTATTAATTAAATAAAAGGAAACCCTCTTCTTTACATTCCTATAATTCCTATAAAAAAACAAGTAGTAGCTATTAAATATCCATTTGAATTTTGTAATTACATTTAGCCACCAATTTTACATGCCTTTCGAGGTACAGAAAAACAGATTTTTTGGAATGCAAATTTACCAACTTGCTGCCTCTTCAGCATAATCATTCTGATGAGTCATCATCATCAAAAACAGTTAGCAAGTGCGGGCAAGTAACATGAAAATTTCTGGGTCACAGCCACAATGCAGTCAAGGCTCCACAAGTTTGGAAAACTGACTTATGTTTCAGAAAGGGATGTTTCATAGCATTGTTTCTGAAAGCATCATGGGTTTACCAACATTTTTCAGCATATGTCAGAATTACTATGACCCGTGGCTTCTGATTCCAACACACAGCCTGGCCCCAGAAGCAAGCTTACCCCCAAGCCCAGTGATCTTTCTCTGACCTGCCGTATCTCATTTCACAAGTTGCATTGTCACCTCCAGCCACGCCATCCCCTCCACCTAATGGCAACTTTAAGTCCTATCCAAAGTTTTCCCTATTCTGCCGTTACATACTCTTAATTGTTATGTACTAAGGGTGCTGAATAATGTCTACCTGACCAAAGGATTGGCTCATTTGAAACTCAGAATAATCCTAACGGTGCATTACTATGACCATCTCCAGTTTATAGATGAGAAAACTACTTGGGTAGTTAAATAGCTTACTCCGATCACATACCTAACCAATGGCACTGAGGCCTACAATACAAGCAACTTACCACCAGCCCAATATGCCCTCTACTGTGCCACGGTACAGAGCATCCCAGTTACAAGGGAAGTGTCAGGCGTGAGGGCCAACCTGAGCTCCTCCTCTCACAAGAAGGGTGCGCTCCTAGAGTGCCATGGTAAAAAACACTGCGGATACAAAAAGGTATGTGCTTATTTCATCACGAGTTCCAACGTTCAACCTAACAGCAAAGTTGGTCTACAGGACCCGGAAGTAGTCTTCATGTAAAGAAGCAGTAGAACATAGACATCATAAGTGATATTAAAGTAAGATATGGCAATATTGGGCTGAGACTGTGAGTAACCTGAACACCAAATTCTTCACCGATGAAATCAATACAGGACTGCTCTGAGGTACAGTTCGGAAAAGGTGACGTTTAACAGTTCCCTTCACAGCATGTAACTTATCCCAGATGTCAACCATAAAGGTTTAAGATTTACCTCGAGATATTACTGACCTTAGTGGTTTATTGTAAGCACATGTCTTTGGCATAAACTTACATATAGACAACACTTTTGTTCTGATTCTACACTTACAACCATCTTTTGCCTAGGGAAAATATGGAAAGAATCACATTTGCACTTGGCCTTAGATGGTAACACAGAGAGTCTACTGGGTTTGAAACATGCCTTCATCTAACAAGCAATTTACTCAGGCAACCACCTTGGAAAACCTGATTAAATGTACTGTATTCATCAAAAAAACTCATTAACAAATACTTGGCAAAACTAAACATCCAATAAAAAGATTTAAGTGAAAAAAGGACAATGTTAATATTATCCCATTTTAAGTACACTTATCTATATATTGAAAAATTCCAGAAGGACATACCAGAATTTTATGGGACTGTTATGGGATATAGTATAGTGGCACATGGAGAAAAAGAGAAGAAGGAATGGGGAATGTTCCCTCCATATTTTATATACTTATATATTACTCAATGTGAATTTGTTTTGTTATAATAAGCACATTTTTGTAAAAATTAATATTATAAATATTTAATAAAAATTAAAAAAATATTTCATCAGATAAAAGACATTTAAGACAAAACAGATAAAGAAACCAAGAAAGTATAAATTGCATCAATAATTAAAGTAAGTAGATTCCAATAATCGTTTTTATTCCTATACATCTGTAAGCATTAGGTATTCTTTAAATCTACTAAGAAACAAAACAAAACAAAAAACTAAAGAAACCAGTGCCTTAATTGATGCTTTTATGTGGCTATGATGAAAACAGTCACATTACTACTGGAAAATTCTTTATGATACCATAATAGTATGTTTCTTAGGACTGGAAATTAAAGCCAAAGAATGAACTTCTAAATGGCACTCCTTTGTTCTGACACTTATATGAAATGATTCATTCTCTAGGAGAAAGATCCCAGGGCCTTCACAGGTATGCAGTATAATCCCTCAGCTCCAATTTGGCCTCCTCCATTCTTGAACGTAAAGCCTGGGAAAGAAGTTGGGTCCCACAGTGCTTACAAAACACGTTCAAAGTAATGTGAGAAGTTTCCAAAGCCACAGAAACACCTACCAGTCAAAGAAAGTTCTCATATCTGAACTCTCAATGAAACAAGAATGAATTCAGCTTTAATATATTTTTCATGAGGTTATTCACCATTGGAAAAATGACTTGCCACTTTTACATTTGATGAAATTTATGGGTTTTGAAGATGTTTCATTTAGTTTTTTAAAACGTGACTACTGTATTGCCTATAAGAGAGAACACAGATCATCTTAATAAAAATCTAGACAATGCATTCACATAAGGGGTTGTGTTATACGAGTACTCACTTGTTTACATAGTAAGGTAACTGCAAGTAATCACAAAGCTTAAATGTATAGGGTGCTAGAAACACCTGACAGCTTCCTGTAGAATTCACTACCAAGTGTTTTTAGTAACAATCACAAACTACTAGACAATACGTTGTAGCTCATCATATTAAAATATTTTGTTCTGTGATTTGCATTGCTCGGTAGGAGCACGGGTGTCATGGGGAAGAAAAAGAAAATGAGACTGGAAAGGAGGATAGTTTACAATTGGCATTAAATAGTTAAAGATGGCATTAAATGCCAGCCTAAGAATTTTAGACCTGAATTGTTGGCAGTGGGGTGTGGTGGGCAGGTGGAGAGGGAGGGGCACTGCAATTCCTTAGCACCTGCATCAGGACTTGATCATGTGGCAGTAAGTAGCATGCAGAACTGACTGAAGGGACGAGTCTGAAATCAGGAAAACACCTTAGGAGGCTAATGCACCTGTCAGGGCTAGGGGCACTGGGAATTTTAACTAGACAATGAAAAGGAGATTACTGAGGTCGGTCTGTAATATATCAACTACCTATTAATACATATAGTTTAAAATATAGATTATTATATCACATAAAACATAATAATTAATAATAAAGCATGCAAGTGGCAGGCTCATTAAATATTAGAATCAGGAGGAGAAAATTCCAAATAAACAGACATAGTTAAAATACAAAAAGTGAGAATATGTTTATAGCTATAATTATAACTTGGGTACTTTAAACATAACTATATAGAGAAAGTGACCTTTGGAGTAATTACCTACAGTAACTAGGAATTATTATAAAATTAAAGTAAGTAGGTCCAAAGGGATAAAAAAATAACAATAATTTACGGGAGAAATAAATTATACATACTCGAAACTGTGGCTGCAGGTTCATTCTCAATTAACCCAAAAAGACCAAATTCTCTCATTAATACTAAGGTGGATGTTAAAAACTTTACCTTCAATGCTAGAGTATTATTGTCTAAAAACTCCTTAAATAAACCTGATACAATGCTTACAAAATAAACATTGTACAGTAATCAACAGCTTTCTGATGTACCAGGAAAAAAACAGACAAAAGATCCTTTATTTCAGCAACAAGTAGTCAAACATACACATAAACATGTACATTCAACACACACTGTTTTTATGAATAAATTTATCAAAATGTGCTCATATTGTGGAAAAATACAAAAATAAGGAGCATAAAATATTTGAATAAGTAGACATTCATGTTAATTCTTCTCTGAATATATGAATTGAATGCTATTCCCATCTAAATCCACATGTGTTTGTTTTTAAAGGAAGAATTAGAATTTTTTAAAACAATTTAAATTAGCCCAGAATAAGTAAGAATAGCCAAAAAATTCTAGAGCATAAAAAAATGAAAAAGACTACAAGTCAACAACAAAACAAATAATCTGATTAAAAAATGGGGAAAGGACTTGAGTAGACCTTTCTCCAAAGATATACAAATGGCCAACAGAGCACATGAAAAAATGCTCAACATCATTAGTCATTTGGGAAATGCAAATCAAAACCACAGTAAGGTATCAGTTTACACCTATTAAAATGGCTATCATAAAAACAGAAAATAACAAATGTCAGTAAGGATGCAGAGAAATTGGAACCCTGTGCATTGCTGGTAGAAAAATAAAATGGTGCAGTTACTATGGAAAATGGTAGGGTGATTCCTCAAAAAACTAAAAATAGAACCATATGATCCAGCAATTCCAATGCTGAATATATACCCAAATAATTGGAAGCAAGATCTTAAAATGGCATCTGTACACACGTCTCAGCATTATTCACAATAGCCAAAAGGTGGAAGCAACCCAAGAGCCCATTGATAGATGAATGGATAAACAAAAGGTGGCACATACATACAGTGAAATATTACTCATCCTTAACGAAAGGAAATTCTGACACATGCTACAACATGCATGCATCTTGAAGACTTTATGCTAAGTGAAATAAGCCAGTCACAAAAGGACAAATATTATATGATTCCTCTTATATGACATACCTAGAGTAGTCAAATTCAGAGACAGAAAGTAGAATGGTGGTTGCCAGGGGCTGGGAGGAGGGGAGAATGAGGAGTTAGTGTTTAACGGGTAAAGAGTTTAGTTGGGGAAGATGAAAAGTTCTAGAGATAGGACAGTGGCAATGTTTGAACAACAGTTTGAATGTACTTAATACCACTGAACTGTACATTTAAAATTGGTTCAAATGGTAAATTTTATGTACTATCTATCTTACCACAATAAAAAAAACTTTCAAAAATTAGGAGAATAAACTTGTGCTACTAGTTATTATATTATAAAATAGCAAAAGTTTATTACTGGCATAAAACTATATTGACAGACTAACAAACTGGTGTATAAACCTCAGAAATATAAAAATTCAGAATAGGATAAGGGGGACATTCATTTGTGATATTAAAATATTTGAAGTTAAAAGAGTTAAAGTTTGAGAAGCAGTATGGTGTAGTGATTAAAAGTCAACAATCTAGAGCCAGACTGCCTAGGTTACAACTCAGCTCCACTACACGTGGCTGTGAGCAAGTTACTTAACCTCTCTGAGGCTCTATTTCCTCAAATGTAAGAATGGGGGTGATTATAGTGGTACTTACTGCATAGGTTCTTGTGCGAGTTAAATGAGTTTATATTTTTAAAATGCTTACAAGAGTACCTGGCAAACAGTATGTGACACAAATATAAACTACTAGTTCTCACCATCAAAAAAAATAAAATTGGGTTAAAAAGTAAAGGGGTTAAAACAAAACCATATAAATTAATGATATTAAATATAGATCAATCTTCTCTGTCAGTAGAAGTCTTGTTAAGCATAAAAAATAGGAACAATTAAAGGGAAAGATGTATTTGACAATATAAAAATGGAAATTTTTAAAATCACCATATGCAAAATAAAAAGTCGTAGAGTAAATAAAATACAGGACAAAAGACGAGACAATATCAAACCAACAAAAAAGAATCATATGGCCTAAAATATAAGTGAGCCAAAGCTCCCAACAAGAGAGTAACTGAAAATAGTGAATACAAACTTTTTTTTTATTAATTTAACCATTTAACCTGATTGTGTCTATTACTTTTCCTGGCTCCCCAATTATTATTCTTAATCTCTATTTGCATTGCTCACATCCTATAGAAAAGATTAAAACGCCAAATACTTGTGTTCCCAACCTTTCTTCAAGTTAGGAGCGACTCTGTGATCCAAGCTGTGCCAGTAAGACTTAAAGAGTGCTAGGGGTTAAGACGCTGAATAAAATTTTTCCTCCCTGATAAATGTGGATAGGCATGTCAGGAGGAAGCACCTGCTCTGAGCCGCTGTCCCTGGCTTCTAGCCTTTGTACACAGTAGCAGAAGGACTTCACATTTGGACCCTATTTAAACCGAAAAGTCACTGACAAAAGCAACATGCTGAGTCGGGAAGAGCAGGACAGAAAGATGACATTATTGAATCACCAAACCTGGAACTGCCTACTTATCTCTTGACTTCCTGTTAAATAAACACACAACCTTCTGGTTTAAATCAAATTGGTTTAACTACCATAGTCCCATTACGGTAGTTGATGCAGTTGATTCCTTCTTTTTCCTCGAAACACTTTCTTCACTTGGCTTTCAGAACACTACTTTTTTTTTTTTTTCAATTAAAGTTTTTTGGGGTGATAATGGTAAGTTATAGGTTTCAGCTGTGCAATTTGTAATACATCATCTATATATCACGTCGAGTGTTCACCACCCACAGTCAGTTCTCCTTCCATCACTATATATTTGATCCCGTTTGCCCTCTTCTACCATCGCCCCTACCCCCTTACCCTCTGGTAACCACTAAACTATTATCTGTGTCTATGAGTTTTTGTTTGTCTTGTTCCTTTGTTTTCTGTTTTACGTCCCCCATATCAGTGAAATCATATGGTTCTTGACTTTTTCTGTCTGACTTATTTCACTTAGCATAATAATCTCAAGATCCATCCATGTTGTCACAAATGGCATTATTTCATCTTTTCTTATGGCAGAATAGTATTCCATGGTGCATATATACTACATCTTTTTTATCCAATAATCTATGGAAGGACACTTTGGTTGTTTCCATATCTCGGCCACCATAAATAAAGCTTATCTGTAAAGATATATGTGCTCTGATGTTCACTGCAGAACACCACGCTTGACTGACTTCCCTCCTACCTTCCTGGCTGTTCCTTTTTGGTCTCCTTTGTGATTCCTCCTCATCTCCCTAGCCCTTGAAAGCTTAGGAGTATCCCAGAGGTGCTTTGTAGTACTGCAGGTGCCATCGACCTGTCCTCTTTCTACATTTACTCTCTTGGTGATCTCATCCAGTTTAGTGGCTTTAGATGCCATCCAATGTTGAGGAATCCAAAATGTATATCCATAGACCAGGCTTCTCCTATGTACTCTAGACTTTTATATCCAGCTTTCTACTCTGCACTTTCACTTACATATCCTTCATCTCAACTTAATATCACTATAACTGAACTCCAGATATCCAACTCCAACTCCACCCCCATCTTAATTAATGGCAATATCACCCTTCCACTGCTCACACCAAAATGTGCATAGTCCTCTCTGACTCCTTTCTTTTGCTCTCACCCCTCTCATCTCATCTAAGAAAATCCTGTTGATTTTACCTTCAGCGTGTATACCTAGAATCTGACCAGCCCCCACTGCCACAACCTCCTGCCGTGATTATAGCACTGCCTCCTCACTGAGCTCCCTGGTCCTCACCCCCATTCAACGTATTCTCCACATAACTATCAGGGTGATCCTGTTAAAATTTAAGTCACTTTGGTTAAAAGCCAAAGTCCTTATAATTTTCAAGACTGTACATGACCTGCCACTCCACTACCTGTCAAACCTCACCTCCAATTGCATTTTTCCTCTCTTTATTCCTTGCTATTTCTAGGATACATTAGTCAAACTCCACCTCATGAGACTCTACCCGCTGTTCATTCTGATTGGTTTTCATCCAGATATTCATATAGCTGGTCCTTACTTAAAAGCCACCTTTCCCTGGCCACATTAACCAAAATTTCTGTCCCCTCTCACACATGTGTGTGTGCGTGCACACACATACATACATACACACACACACACACTTCATATCCCCTTTCTGTGTGTTAGTATTTTTCATCTCTCCTTAGAACTTTACACTATCAAACATCTTATACACTTTATTTACTTGTGTATAGATAGCCTATCTCTCTCCCACAGAATGTAATTTCAAGGAGGAAACATTTTGATCTTTATTCACTTCTGTACCTCAGCACTTTGATCATAGAATCTACATTTATTCAATAAATATTTGAGTGCCAAGTACATTCCCATTAAAATAACATTTTGCACTTTCCTAAATAGTACATATTTGGCAAGAGTGCTAGAAATGTCAAAATACTGGCCAGGATGTTGGGAAAACACTCATATACTCAGAGTAGGGGCACAGACATGTATGCTGTTTCTGAAGGGCAACTTGGTGACATGAATTAAAAGCCTTTAAAAAGGCCACGCCCTCTGATTCCACCAAAAGGAATGTAGCCAGGGAATTTATCATAGCAGCTCAGGTACTTATGAACAAAGTTCTTCAGTGTCGAGTTGTTTACATACTAAAAAAATACTAGAAACAACCTAATGTCAAAAGGAATCTGAAGAAATACATCATAGCACATTCAGATGATGAAATGTTGTACAGCCATTTAAAAACATGTTATTAAAGAACATTTAAGAATCTAGGAAAATAGGCACAATACCTTAAAATGAAAAAGAAAATTTAACTAAAGTGCCTACTGACTGTTAGGTATGGAGTCTGTAAAATACTAGGAACTGTTTGTCCCTGTTAAATATATGTAAGTATCTGTGCATGAGAATGTGCAAAAAGAAAGGCATTGAATAGTTATAAATTATGATGTTCAAAACTATTTGGATTGATGAGATTAAAGGTGAGGCTTATTTTTTTTTCCTCCCCACTTTTCACTTAAAGTACTATATTTTTTAAATAGTCTACTGGGAAGGGGACAGTGGCAACCTGATGAGCTATCCAAATTAACCAGTTACTCCAGATAGGAGAGGGGTAGAACAAGGTTTGCCTTGCTTGGGGCAATGGTCCCACGTTCCCTTCCTGACCCTGACAGACCAGAGCTCTGTCTGGCCCTGTGTGCTTTGCCAACTGCCTGAACACCAAAGCACTGTGTCCTAGTTACCCACATGCTCTTCTCCATCTGTCTACACATCTGTACTGAATGCCCTCAATCTTTGCATTCTATACTCTCAACCCTAACTGCTCCTTCATTCCTATTTCCTAGTGTACCAGCCAAGTCCAGAAAAATGCTTCCATCCATATATATCCTTTTTATTTCTGGGATCTCAGTGGCAAAAATTAAATAGCACAAAGCATCAACACTAGACCAAGACTAGTCCTTACTTATATAAGGTTGTACCTCTATTATACTATTATAGAATTGCCTATTATCATAGCAAGAAAGAATTTCACCAAACTTAGGTATTGGTTATCCACCCCCTTCTGAAATCCTATAGTTCGTTTGTTTTAGTATTATAAGGGCAGACGTGATGAGGGATGAACTCATCGTCTCCCCTATTTAGCTGATAATACCTGGAGGGCAAGAACCGTGTCTTACTCATCCCACGATTCCTCAGAGTCTAGAGTGTGACGTGCACAGTATACTCTCTCATACTGCCTGTGAAGTGAATGAATTATCTTCCAGAACATAATAATTCAGTAACACTCTACATTTATACAGAGGGTGCCCCAAAAATTATATACATTTTAAGAAAGGAAAAAACTGCATTAAAATTGGAATACTCAATATATACTGATAACAAAAGATGAATACAAATCATGTGTACACATTTTTTGTGGCACCCCTGGTATATGGCAAAATGTGACTTTAGCATTCCACATTCTTGAGTTAGCCAAGGCAATATTTTACGAATAGGGTACAAGAAACTGTACTTTGCATAACCATTACCGTTTGCTTAAATTCAAGAGTAAGCGTGAAAGAAAAAGTCATGGCAGTACAAGTGAGTCACAACAAAAACATAACAATTCTTAAGAGGGTGATAATTTGACAGAGAAACAAGAACATCCCACAAAGCAAGGTTTTCCTGATGACCTGAATTACATAGAAACATAGTGTTCATGGTGATGCTGTTAGTACCTGCCTCTGCAAGTGTGTTCACAAGATGTCTGCTGCTTCAGGCGGAAATTAAACAAACATAACTCCATAAATCACGGGCCTGGGAACATGCGTCCTGCAACTAAGGGTGTAATAAACCAAAGACTTAGAGGGGTTGCATCCTTTCCATGGCTACCATACAAAGATGAACAAGGGTCTTCATACGTTCATCAGCAAATTTATTTACCTGGTCATGAATGAGTTCGCCTGGCACTCACCCTAAGAATTCCTAATAAGAACAAGGAGGGCACATGGTGAGCTTCCTGGCTCATTAGAAGCCAAGTTCATTAGCAGAGCTACTCTGAAGAATGAGATCACTGAGATTCAAAACCGAACATGTTCTTAAGTCTATTTTCTTTTCTAATATTGCAAAAATAAGCAAATCAATAACATGTGCACAAACTCACTTGAACAAAATCACCTAACTTCATAAAAGTGAGTTGGAAAATAAAAGAAAGAAGAAGCTGCCCAGCCCATTCTCCACAGCTGCTACTCTGAATTTTAACTTTTAAAACCTCTGTTTAATCTCCAAGTGGATCTATATTTACACACTACTGCATTGCCTTTTTCTCTTTTTTCTTAAAGTTTATTGGGGTGACAAAGGAGCAAGACAAACAAACAAACAAAAACTCATAGACACAGACAATAGTTGGTGGTTGCCAAAGGGTAAGTGGGGAGAGGGGATGGTAGAAGAGGGTAAAGGGGGTCAAATACATGGTGATGGAAGAACTGAGAACACACCACATGATATATAGATGATGCATTACAGAACTGTACACATGAAACCAACGTAACTTTACTCACCATTGCCTTCTTTATTTCAAAGAGTTACTTGCCTGTGCACTGGATCCATCCCGATGCCTCCATCACATGGTTGTCACAGCCATCCCTGGTGCTCTATGTTTATCCACTCTTTTCCCAGAGGCTTCCTTAGCCTCTATACATCTGTACTGTCTTAAACCTCAGCAAACATGCACACACCCCTTTGAAGTACGTCTCAGTCTTTAGTCTCTTCAATGCAGCATGACCCAAACTAGACCCACTGTTCTTCTGACCACTTCTTCTTGCTACTCTAGTCCCTATTTTGCTTCATGGACACCGAAACAAGAAAGCTGACCAGACACTTAGGATTATTGACCACCCATAGAGCCTACCAGATCCTCTTCCTCCAAAACATTTTTAATATTTTCACTCTGCTTTCAATTCCCAAATTCTGGTATGATTCTTATGAGTCTGCGTCTAGACTATTAGAATTGACCTGCCTTCACCTTCCTGAGGCTCATCTATCACTTACCCCGACACACAGTCTGCTCATGGCATGCTCACTCTCCCCATACACACCACATCCTTTCAAAACTCTACGTTTGCACCCTGGGGATGCCAGAAACCTTCCATGCCTGGCCAACTCCTCCAGGAACATTCCAAAGCCAGTTCAAATGTCACTGTTCTTCTCCTGTCTTCCCTCAGGCTTAGTGGTGTCCATTTACTGTGAACACACAGTACTTCATACAAGTCTCCACTCAGATCAAGCCAGGCAACATTTTTCAACACCTGTTGCATAATAGGGACACTGTGTTGAGTACTGGAAAATATAAAAATAACTAAGACCTAGACTCTATCCTTATGAATCTCAGTTTTATAGGAGACAGATATGCAAGAAAATAATCACAGTACAGCCCAATAAACGCAAAATGTCACAGAAGCCAGGATGGTTCAGCAGGGGTTTGAAAAATGAAGGGTTTGCATTCAAATGATCTGTGGAAACACCCCTTTTCACCTCACCCTCCAACGAGTGAGCTCACTAAAAGGGTATTAATCATGCCTGTATTCTCAGAACCTAGCAGGCCGTGCAGCACGTAGCAGGCACTCAAAATATTTCTTGAACGGAAAAATAAGAGATTGCACAGTTACATATTAAACATGGTTTGTGAATCATTCCATATAGCAATCATCTCTAGAATTACTTTGCCAAGTGAGAAAAATTGTGCGGAATACCTGCAAAATGATTAAGAATTTACAGTGATGTCGTTAGTAAGGGAGAGAAGTGAGACACTTGTCTCCCAGGTGCTTACGAGGTGCTGCTTGGTTGGCCTCCACCTCACTCCCCGGGCCCCAGGCCCCACCACACACACTGGGCAGCTCGCTGTTCCATAGGCACCCCCCAGACTGCCTCATCTTGACTTTGCACTTGCTGTTCCCTCTGCCTGGAAAGTCTTTCCATCTGATGTCCAAACGTTTCCCTCCTCCTACTCCCTCCAGGTGTTGGCTCCAATGTTACCTGCTCTGTGAGGCCATTCGTGGCCACCCTATTTAAAAATCTAACTCTCTTCACATCTGTTTTACTCCTCAACACAGATCATCATCTTATATACTAAACAGTGTATTTTGTTTATTTTCTGACTTGCCTTACTAGAATTCAAACTCCACGAAGGCAAGAATTTGTCTCTTGTGACTCTTCATTCTCAGCACACCAGGCACTCGATAGCTGCTTGTTAAAGGAATACCAGCGTGTTGGGACTACTGCATGCATATAATAGAGGTTAAAAGCAGATACCCCAGGACCAGACTTCCTGGGGTAACTCTGGGCAAGTTACTTAAGCTTTCAAAACTTCCAATCGATCAACTGTAGAACGGGGATAAGTATCGTATCTATACCTCAGGAGCTGTGAGAATTAAATGAAATGATGCACTTAGAAAGCTTAGAACAATGCCTGGCCCTATCATTTGCACTCAAAACACATTACTACAGTACTATTATGATTTTTATCATAAGTAAAGAAACCGTAAGATACATTCTTTAAAAAGTGTTTTGGGGCCGGCCCGATGGCTCAGGCGGTTACAACTCCATGCTCCTAACTCCAAAGGCTGCCAGCTGGATTCCACATGGGCCAGTAGGCTCTCAACCACAAGGTTGCCAGTTCAATTCCTCAACTCCCGCAAGGGATGGTGGGCAGCGCCCCCTGCAACTAAAATTGAACATGGCACCTTGAGCTGAGCTGCCGCTGAGCTCCCAGATGGCTCAGTTGGTTGGAGCGCATCCTCTCAACCACAAGGTTGCCGGTTCGACTCTCGCAAGGGATGGTGGGCTGTGCCCCCTGCAACTAGCAACAGCAACTGGACCTGGAGCTGAGCTTTGCCTTCCACAACTAAGACTGAAAGGACAACAACTTGAAGCTGAACAGCACCC